>NC_091059.1:118126578-118759760 GCF_000393655.2 Nicotiana sylvestris
ACACGGAGTACTCAGACGAGCAAAAATCGTCCGCTTTATCTTTGCGCGAAAACCCTTCGTGTCTTCGGGCAAAGAGGGGCAGCTGTAAGTACGTGATTTTTGCTTCACGGACAATCACTCTAAAAGAAAACAAAAATAGTGACCAGTGACCTCGCTGTACAAATTTTCAATTTTTCATGACATGTACTGCTAGTCATTTGTGGTTCGTCCCATTTTTGCATTTTGATCTTATCAATCAAAATACAAAGTATGTCTGTCATAGTAATTAAACCGTAATTCGGTCGTTGAAAGAAAATTCAAAAAAATATATATATGCATCGTTCGTTCTAGGTTGTGATTTAACTTACTTAAATATATTTATATGTGTGTGATAATTATGTTAAAGTGTTACATTGTTGTTTATTTTAATTTCATTTTTCATTTTATTTCATTTTGTTTTAAAATTAGGAAAAAAACAAAAGAAAAGAAGTGATGAAAATCGGTTTGGGCCCAAGAAATAAAACAAAAATAGGCCCAAAACCGGCACACAAGTCCAGTCCAAGTCCGGCCTGCCCAAACACTAATTCAAACGACGCCGTATCAGCGTCCTTATTGGAGCCGTTGATTTGATTTGAATGAACGGTCCCGATCAGGCCACTCATTCAACCCCGAACGACGTCGTCTTAGGCAATTGATCTGAGCCGTCCAACCCCTTGATCCAACAGATCCAGGCCTTCCCCCTAAACCCGTCAAATTTTGACCCGATCCAGCCTTACCCGGTCTCACCCACTATCAAACCCAAAATGACACCGTCTTCCCTAAGTGAATAGATCCTGGCCATAGATCTCATTTGATCCAACGGCCAAGATCTAAACCCCTAGATCGTATATAAGCTTTCTATCGTACCCCACGCCCCTTATTCGAACCCCCCTCCACTCATCGTCTTCACCAAACACTGAAACCCCCCAAACCCTAGAAGCCGCCCTGATTTCCCTTTCACCAGAACCCGGTGGCATGAACGCCAATGACCACCTCCTAAACACCCTAGGACCACCTCACTGTCCTGAACATGGATCTGCTATCCATTGGCCTCGAATCACCTTCCTTCATCTCGAATCTTTATTTGAAGATTTGAGTCGAACTCTGACCTACACCAAACCTCACCATCTTCACACTAGACAGTCCCCTGACCTCCCTCGAGACCAAACCAAGCTTGGTTTGGTCCGAATCTACCCACAACTCTTATAATCTCAAATCTGAGAATCCAAACCCTAGAACACAAGGACATAAGGAATCCGGCCAGTCTTAACAGGGGTTTGAGGTCTAATAGACCTTAATAAAGGTGTTCTTGTGTGAGAACACCCTGATTAAAGTTTGTTCGGCCTCAAATGGACAAAGTTGAGTCAGACTTGGGTCAATTTTGTTTGGACATTTTTCGGTAAGTTTTTCTTTGCCTTTCTGTTTTATTCGAGTGGTAATTAAGTTGTTAGCATGCTTTGTTGTGATTGCTTTTTATTTCTGGTATTTTTCTTAATTCCTTCCATCTTTGTAAGGCCTTTATTTGGTCGTTGGTTTGTCTGTGTGTGTTCTGAATGTATTCTGTGATATACATGATCGTCAATTAGATTAATCGTCAAATAAGTTAATTCATATAGGTTCCCAGTAATTGAACAAAGTTGTCTGAAGTCATTCGGGACTCTGTACGTGTTGTTTATATGAACGATTGATTATTATGTGTTACGATTAATATAGTCGAGTCAATGTATGTCGTCAATTAGTTTCAGTCATTAATGGTAACAACTTGATTCGTGTTGTTTATTTCTGCTGTGATCGTATTTGAATCCCATTAGGAACTGAATTGTATTGCCTAATGGTTTTGTTCAATTTGAATAAAAAACATCTAGGGGGTAGATTATAATGGCAGTTCAGACTTTGATCTTAAATGGATGCCATGTTTACTTGGTTCAGATTGTGGACAGCATGTGTATGGTCAGCTGTTAAGGAATTAAATAATTGGACAGCATGTGCTGTCAGATTATATTCCTGCTACCCATACTTTGGCTAAATAAATAAGAGATTAGGACACTTTAACAACAAAAATAGAGAGGGGCTGTCAGGGATCTCATGGGAGGTCTGGTTATTTAAAATAACTGAGTGGAAAAACAACAGTGAGGGGGAATTTTGAGTTGTCACACAGACTGTAAAGTGCTGAATTCAGGCTATAAAAGAGGCAGACCTTCCATTTAGAAAGGGGAATTTTTTGAGAGATTTTTGGAGCCTGGGGAAAGGGTTTTCTTAAGGGCTGGATATTTTTAGTCTTCAAAGATTCTGTGAGTAAGAAAACTGAAAAACAAAAAACAGAAATAAATTTCAGAACACTGTGAATGAGTATTATCTAAAAGAAACTGTGTAAGAGTCCAAGGGGGTCAGCCTGTCCTTGTGGTTTTGCTGTTGGTCGTTTGCCAAGCTTTTTGTGGTCATTGGATTTCTGTTGCTATTACATTCGATATCCTGAGCTTCTTGCTGTCTTTCTGCTCTTTTTTCTGGGATTTGTCTGTCTGATGCTCAATCACCTGTGGGCTACATAGTTGTTGCTGGTTGTGTGGTTGTGTTGTTGCTATTTGTTGTTGCTGTTGGTTACTTGCTGCTGATACGCTTTCTCTTCCTCTTCTTATTGTGCAAACATCCAGGTACACGACTAATACTGCCAATGTAACTTGAAGTTGAGTATGAATGCAAAAAGAGAAGAATTGAAGATTGTTTACTTTAAGCATAGACTGTTATATTGAATATCATGTAATGCATAATAGTTTACATTTTGTTTGGATACTGAAGGTAACTTGCACGCCTAGTAGATATCAATGTATGGGGATTGAATGTTAGTTGTATATGTATGCTGTTAGATAAAAATATTCCCAATGCAGTAGGTTGTATCCCAGACTTAGTTTAAATTGTGTAACATATTCTTTAATGTAGGCCAAACATGTAAACTATCCACTACTAGTATAGTTCTTTTCCTTCTGATAAATTGGCTTATATAACTGTTTAAACCATACTTTAGAACAAAAGAACACAACAGCTTGCAATCTCAACCTCATGAAGGTCGAGCCCAGGTCGAAATAGACCAAGCAGGCCCGCATCGAACAAACAGTGGCCCAGGTCTGGCCTATCCCGCATGAGCTGGATTTGGGCCCGTAATGATCAATCAGCTGTCCGTGTGCGTAGTCACGTTTTCTTATTCTATAAAAGCATTTTGGATCCTGCTGTAAATAACCTGCGAGCATGTAATTAACTAGGACTATCTCTGTTTTCAATTAGTAGAGACAAACGCGACAAGAAAACGTAGTTGCTATAGGATATCCTTTTTAAAAAATAAAAATGAGACGAGCCTCGCCAAACAAAAGGGACAAATTGCGGGGCCCTCACAAAATATATGTATTAAATACTTAGATTCCGGGACGGGCCGTTTAAGCAAATTTCTCGGCCCTACCCAAAAAATAACAATACGTTAGTCGCTTTAGGCGCGTCTTAATAATTTATTCTCCTTAATTCGGGTGCACATTTATGTGACCCAAATCCAAATCTCAACCGAGTCGAGATATGTCAATAACCACGGGTGCATTGATGTAACGTGGTTCGAGATATATTTTCACGACGTTGCAAGTCCTATAAAATAGCAGTGAATGATAAAAGCGGTTAAAAGATAAAATTGGCACATAAGTTCACGTTTGTATAAAATCAGATAATCAAGCCGAATATAACAGTTGAGCGACCGTGATAGAACCACGGGACTCGGGAATGCCTAACACCTTCTCCCAGGTTAACAGAATTCCTTATCCGGATTTCTGGTACGCAGACTGTAATATAGAGTCATTCTTTTCCTCGATTCGGGATTAAAATTGGTGACTTGGGAAACCCTAAATATCCCAAGTGGCGACTCTGAAATAAATAAACCAATCCCGATTCGATTGTCCTTTAATTGGAAAAAACTCCCTTGCACCCTCCCAGGTGCGGAAAAAGGAGGTGTGACAGCTCTG
The DNA here is from genome assembly GCF_000393655.2 of Nicotiana sylvestris. Lineage (NCBI taxonomy): Eukaryota > Viridiplantae > Streptophyta > Magnoliopsida > Solanales > Solanaceae > Nicotiana > Nicotiana sylvestris. The sequence continues at coordinate 118,130,595 of NC_091059.1, forward strand.
GCGACTCTGCTGGGGATTTTATTGAGACCCAGAACCACTGGTTCAGGGTTCAAGAATTCGAGCTTAGAATAATTGTTATATTTGGCTTTATTATCTGATCTTTATTACATGTTTTTGCATAACGTGCTAAATTTTGTCTTTTACCGCTTTGATATTATCTGAACTGTATATAAACTGTGCCGAAACCCTTCTCTTCTTACCTCCGGGGAGAAGCTCGCTGGTCGAGACTCCCTATTCTGTTAGTGTCATACCCTGAAATAAGAAAGAGGTCGGACAAGTTACAAAGCCGGACGATCTCGCGGGTCCCCGGTACGTAGCCCCCTCCTCGACTCGAGTTGTCCGCTCGGGTACACAGTCTAGAACAAATACCCAGGTTATAAACCTAGTATAACGAAACTTCATGCCGGATCCCTAGTAGGAACGCTTATTTGCATCATGTTGCATTTGACTTAGGGGACTCAACACAGGGGTTGGGTCCGTCTAGGACAGGCAACCTGAAATGAAAAGACCATCCTGCTGCATCCTACTTGTTTGCGCATTTATTTGCTTCAGTTCCGCATGCCGACCAGTTTCTAAAAAAAAAACAGCGTAGGGAGATAATTACTTATTTTGGGAAAATAATGTCCAAGTAGTGTCGAAACCTCGCAGTAATTTTTCTAAAAAAAAAAAAATTATCAAAAAGGGTCAAAAAAATATTCTCTTTAATTACTTTCAAAAAGGGTATTTTTTTTTTAAAAAAAATGGAAAATTCGTAATTCAAAAAAAAAATGTTGTTTCTTTTAATGTACCTTTTCTATATTTTCAAAAAAAAAAATATTTTCTTTAGTCTTTATCTCTTTTCAAAAAGAAAAATATATTCTTGCTTTCTGGGTTTAATTGATTTTCTCTATTCATGATGTACCGAACTACGCCGTTTTGATTCTCACCGGATGTGAGATACGTAGGCAACCCCCATCGGGTTCAACCCCACCTTTTATTAAAAAAAAACGAATAAATAGTAATAATAATAATAATAAAAATGTGTCAAAATTTTAATTCTGTCACGAATAAATCAGGTGATGTTGTTTTGTCATAAATAGCCGAATGTTCCCGAAAGGGACGCCGGAAGGCTGACTTTGCATAAAAAACCACCTTCGGGTCATTTTTTTTAGGATTTTCATCCAATTGACCCACACAGCCTCAAAATCTTCGTCCCCGAAGTGCTGAAAGGCCGTGTTCGAAAACTTGATCCACCTTGTAAAATTTTTTTTTTAGTCAAGTTAGTTTTGTTAAAGAACACCTTAATAAATGTGCAGGATGAGCACAATGCAAAATGAACATTTTTCAATAATGACCAAAATCCCTGTCAAGTTACGGCTATGGTGGAATGATCTAGGTGCTGAAGGACAAAATGAGGTCAAGAAATATCTGAAAGGTCTCGTGGGTTTGTTGGAAATTCAGCCTCGGGGAGATATCATAAGAGCTTTGGTTACCTACTGGGACCCGACGCACAATGTGGGATTCAATAATCCAATCAACAAACTGCGCAACAAAGGTATTCGTCAGAAGTGGGACAAACACAGACGGGTAGCCTTTATGATGATGTTCCTGGGCCTTCTGGTGTTTCCAAGGAAAGACGGAAACATTGATTTGAAGATATCCGGGGTCATCAACACCCTACTCACGCAAAGTGACAGTACTCTCGTACCTATGGTGGTATCTGACATCTTCCGAGCTCTCACAGCTTGTAAAGCTGGGGGAAATTTTTCGAAGGTTGTAACTTGCTCCTACAAATGTGGATGACCGAGCACCTCTGCCATCGTTCCGAGATTTTGAGCCATGGTTCCCCGGAAAAGACTTGCATAGAAGAATTTTACACGAGAACCAAAGAGATCAGTTTGCCCAAAGGAGTCCTGGCATGGACCTCGTTCTTTCAAGCTCTTACTGCCAGCCAAATACAATGGACGCTGGGATGGTTGCCTGTTGATGAAGTCATATATATGCCGGCAGCTAAAACTCATTTCTTACTGATGGGTCTTAAGAGCATTCAACCTTACGCGCCCTGCCGAGTTTTGAGACAGCTCGGAAGATGCCAGACAGTACCTCATGAGGAAGATCTTAGCACTCAAGCAGTTGAGATAAGTCCTAACGGACAGTTTCCAGAAGCAAAAATTCGCCAAATCTGGAGTGAGTGTCAATATTTGAAATCAGATACTTGCGTGCGGGATCGAGCCAAAGGTGAGATGGCGCCAGGTTACCTTGCATGGTATAGAAGGGAACTTGAGCATGAAAGACCGGCTAAGAGACCCCACATCCTGAATTTCGCCGAATCGTCGCAAAAGCAGTGGGATTGGCTAGCAAAAGAAAGAGGCTATTGCGCCGAAATCAGCAGGTTAAAGCAACAAGTGGAAAGTCTGAAATATGATCACAATGTGCAAGTTGCTACCAATCTGGGAGAACGGAACAAGTTGATTCAGGAAAACGAAATGCTCAGAGCCCAGATCAAACAGATAAGGACGGATGCGGATAAACAGCCAAGGCGTCGATCAGATGAGCAGTTGATAAAAAGGCTAAAAGGCAAAGTCAAGGAATGGCAAGAGGATTTAGAGAAATCTAGAAACGTCATAGCAGAGCTCAGGGCACAGTGGGATACAAGAGCAGATAAGCATCACCGATATTTGAATCAATTGGAAGGCGACCACGAGAAAACTGTTGCTAAAATAAAGAGAGGGATGGCTACACTTGAGATCAAAGCAGCTAATCAGGCCAAGGATTTCCAAATTAAGAACAGATACTGGTGCGACTTGTTAGCCCAGATGAAGTTAGAAGTACGGCAACTGAAGCATCAGCATATGCAGGATGCTCAGGTATTCAAGATATGTAGCGATCAGATAAAACGCCTACTCGTAGAGAAGAAGCAAACCAGAGATAGGATCAAGGCCATTGCCCATGCCATTACCAGACGATGTCTACGATGTGAGAACATGACCAGCATTACCGTCCTCTCGGAAGTGATGGGTTATGTCAAGCAGACTATGCATGAGCTGGAGCAACTTGAGAGGGATCTCGCACCTAGGACCGCGGCAAGGCCGAACGATGCCCCGCGGACACCAATTTTTAAAACCATAATGTACTCATAAGTCAAGTCTGTATCTTAGCACCTTCTGCCTGTTTTTTTCATCAGGGTGATTTTTGGTCTATTTTTTGAGTCTAGGCTTATTTTCAAAGTTTGCTCTTTCTTTTGCAAAATGTAGTTTGTAATAGACCATTTCAACAATAAAAGGTTGTTTGCTTTTACGCTCATTTGTGTTTTGAACTACGTAATGATCTGATTCACGCGGCATCGTGATACATAGGCAATCCTCATCGGATCCGGTCGCATTTTTTACCGCAAAATAAAAACGCAAAAGAAAAAAAAACAAAGAGAAGAAAAAATGATAAGAAAAGGGAAGCCTAAAAAGAAAGCCGGGATGACGCATGTTGTTCGAAGCAAAGCATGTAGAAACGGTTAACTGCCTAGGAGCATGGCATCCTTTATGTGTTATGATCAAATCTGTTAAACTCTAACGCTAACAAAGTTTGTTGTTGTCTGATCCAGACAAGTTAGTTGTTAAAGAACTCTGGCAACACACTCCTATCAAACCAGATCCAAAGGACCGATAGCAACAAGCATGACTACTTCAGAGAATAGTAATGAGGAAGAGAGGCCGATGAGCCAGTTGTTAAAAGAAGCGATGGAAAAGATTGAAAGGATGGGACTAGAGATGAATGCAATGCAGCTAGCCATAGCCAAAACACAAAAGAGCCCTGAAACACTGGGACACACGCCGGAATACCCTCACTCCGGCCCTTCCACAAGCCTCCCAAATCCCCGTTATCATCAAGAAAGAAGCCCTCATGATTCCCAAGCTCAACCACCCCATCAACCTCTCCCAACACCCAATATTCCCATTTTTGTGGGACCCACATCAGCTCCCTTGCAAAGAACGAACAGTGAGCCATTGTTTCAGGCTCACGATACGCAATACTATCCCCCTGAGCCTACATTTCATGCCCCCGAGCCACAGGCTTACAATCCACACTTGGAAGTGCCGGCAGAGATTTAAAAGCCGGTTAAAGCCCCTGAACAGGATGAGGTATTGAGAAAGTTCAAAAGCCTGGAGCAGTCCTTCAGGAACTTGCACGGACTGGGCAACCAAGTCAGCGTAGCATACAAAGATCTATGCCCTTTCCCAGACGTCCAACTCCCGGCTGGATTCAAGATGCCTAAGTTTGATCTATATGAAGGGCACGGTGATCCCATGGCACATTTGCGGGGATTCTGTAGCAAAATGAGAGGGGCAGGCGGCAAGGATGAGCTGCTAATAGCTTATTTCGGCCAAAGTCTGAGCGGATCTGCGCTAGAATGGTATACCAGGCAGGATTCCAGTAGGTGGTATACTTAGGACGATATGGCGCAAGCTTTCGCAGGTCATTTCCAGTACAATCTCGAGATAGTCCCTGACCATCTCACATTATTAAGAACTGGGAAGAAACCCGGGGAAAGTTTTCGCGAGTTCGGGTTCCGCTGGAGAGAACAAGCAGCTAGAGTCGATCCTCCCATGAGAGAGGGAGAGATGGTGGACTATTTCTTGCAAACATTGGATCCAACCTACTTTGGTCACTTGGTGACAACGGTTGGAAAATCCTTCAACGAGGTGGTCAAGATAGGGGTCATGATAGAAGAGGGTCTGAGGTCTGACAAAATCTTGAACTACTCGGCACTCAAGGCCACAACCCAGGCTATTTAGAGCGGCACGGGAGGTGCGCTGAGAAGAAAGAAAGAAGAGGTTGCCACGATCGAGGCAGGCAGTTGGTCCAGGGCTGACAAGCCACACTACAACCAACCCAGACCTCACAGGCCAAACTACCCATATAACCCACCACAATATTTCTATCCGCTTCGAGAACCACATTGCTCCATACACCAGGCCCAAGCATACACTCAGCCTCCGGTTCGCCCGCAATGGCGCGCGCCGGCTCCCCAGAACATATATGCACCACCACAAAATACCTATCCTCCACCGAGGGCGTATAGAAACCCTCCAGGGGCAGGCTTTCGGGGAAATCCAGATGCTAGGAATGATAGGTTGCGGAAACAGAGAACTTTCACAGAGTTGGGAGAAACCTACACCGCTTTGTTCCACAAGCTGAGGCAATTGGGTTTGGTTAGTCCTGTCCAGACTCGAGAACCAAATCCCCCACCTCAGAATTTGGATCGATCATTAAGTTGTGAATACTGCTCAGGGATGCTCGGGCATGATACCGAGAAGTGTTGGAAGTTGAGGCATGCAATACAGGATCTTATTGATACCAATAAGATCGAGGTCCATACACCGGAGGCTCCTAACATCAACCAGAACCCACTGCCAGCACACCACGAGATTCACATGATTGATTTGGTGTATGAGGGAGGAGAGTTGAGAAAACCCTCACAAATATTGATGATGATCCAGGCCGCCCCGAAAGAAGTCTCAACCAGTGGGGGAGCGAGGGTACAGTCACAGGGAGAAGGAGTCAAGCCTGTAGTGATATTGGGAAAGAGCCCGTCCGCCGTAACAAGCAAACCCGAGCCAAACAAGTTGGTAATATCAGGGATTCCGCCTGCACCAGCAGTTGTGTTGAAGGGGGTATATAGAGAACTAGTCACCATAAAGCCTGTAGTCCAGCTGCCGATGATGGATTGCAAGGCTGTGCCTTGGAAATATGAAAAGGCGGTGGTGATGTACAAAGGAAAACAGGTGGAAGAAGTTAGTTGTGAAGCGCAAGGGCTGACTCGATCAGGTCGATGTTTTGCTCCGGTGGAGCTAAGAAGAACCAACCCAGTTGCAACCAAGAAACCTGTGTCCGAAGAAGAGGCTGAGGAGTTCCTGAGGAAGATGAAAGTGCAGGACTACTCCGTGGTCGAACAGCTGAGAAAAACACCGGCCCAGATCTCGTTGCTGTCATTACTGATCCATTCTGAGGAGCATCGACGGGCTTTGATGAAGATATTGAACGAAGCTCATGTACCCAATGAGATTTCTGTAAACCACCTGGAAACCATTGCCAACAAGATTTTCGAGGTGAACAGGGTAACGTTCTCAGATGATGATCTGCCGGTGGAAGGTACGGAGCATAATAAAGCTCTATACCTAGCTGTCAAATGTGAAGACTCAGTGGTAACTCGAGTATTGGTGGATAACGGCTCAAGTGCCAATATTTGTCCACTATCTACCCTGAACCAGTTAAATATCGACCACGGAAGAATCCACAAGAACAACATCTGTGTCCGAGGGTTCGACGGAAACGGAACAGCCACTGTGGGGGATGTTGTACTTGAATTGACCATCGGTCTAGTCCTGTTTACCATGGAGTTCCAGGTGTTAGACGCCACAGTATTTTATAACCTGCTGTTAGGACGACCATGGATTCATGCAGCCAAAGCAGTGCCCTCCACCCTACATCAGATGGTGAAGTTCGAGTGGGAAAGACAAGAGGTCGTGTTACACGGCGAGGACACAACGTGCACCATGGGCGGAGCCATTGTACATTTCATAGAGACCGCTGATGACAAAGGTCCTTGGGTCTACCAGATTTTCAATACAGGGTCGGCCAACAAAATTTTTGAAGGAGAAATCATCCCACACCCTAGGGTAGCTGCCGCGACAGTCATGATGGTCTCGGAAATGCTGGGTAATGGATTTGTGCCGGGAAAGGGCCTGGGAGTCGAGCTTCAGGGGATTGTCCAACCTGTCTCCCTGCCTAAAAATCTGGAAACTTTCGGATTGGGGTTCAAACCAACCGCAGCAGATAGGAAGCAAGCGCGAAAAATGAAGAAGAGGGTCTGGTTTCTGCCCAAACCGGTGCCACGTCTCTCAAGGTCCTTTGTCAGAGCCAGTGCCAAGGGGTCGCCAGTCCCGAAGATCCTAGGACCATTGATTGGTATGGATGGGGACCTGAATCAGAGTTTCGAGAGGCTGTTCGCTGATGTCAGTATGGTAGAAGTTGAAGAAATTTCCAGCAGAACAGAGATACAGTTTGTGGGGCCTGAGGCCAAAACCAACAATTGGACGGTTACTCCTCTTACTGTCCGAGGGGAGTCTTGTTCTCTTTTTACTGGTTCTAATGACATGGCATGCACAACGGATCTTCGACCTAGTCTAATAAATCAATCTGAATCCGACTCAATGATGCAAGAGGTCGTTGGTGACGATGAATCTGAATGTGACGAAGGTGAAGCCTTCGAAGAGATAAACCGAGAACTGTGCCAATTTGAAGAGAAACCCAAGCCTAACCTAAATGACACTGAGGCTGTGAATCTAGGAGACGCTGATAACATCCAAGAAACCAAAATCAGCATCCACATTGAGCCGAATGTCAGGGAAGAATTGATCAAAACCCTCATGGAATTCAAAGATGTTTTTGCATGGTCATATGACGATATGCCTGGATTAAGCACCAATTTAGTGGTTCACAAATTACCCATTGACCCGGCATACCCTCCGGTCAAGCAAAAGCTAAGGAAGTTTAAAACAGAAATGAGTGTAAAGATCAAAGAAGAGGTGATTAAGTAGTTGCAGGCGAAGGTCATTCGGGTCATTCGATATCCCGAGTGGCTGACCAATGTGGTACCAGTTCCAAAGAAGGATGGGAAAATCAGGGTGTGCGTCGACTAACGCAACCTCAACAAAGCAAGTACCAAGGACAATTTTCCATTGCCCAACATCCATATCTTGATCGATAATTGCGCTGGGCGCGAGATCGGATCCTTTGTAGATTGCTATGCGGGTTATCATCAGATCCTAATGGATGAGGAGGATGCGGAAAAGACAGCATTTATTACATCATGGGGAACTTACTGCTATCGGGTGATGCCGTTCTGATTGAAGAACGCCGGGGCAACGTACATGCGAGCAATGACTGTTGTGTTTCATGACATGATACACAAAGAAATCGAGGTGTACGTCGATGATGTGATCATAAAGTCTTGGCGTCAGGAGGACCATGTAGCAGACCTAAGGAGATTTTTCCAAAGACTCCGAAGGTATGATATCAAGCTCAACCCGGCCAAATGCGCATTCGGGGTTCCATCAGGAAAGCTGCTAGGATTCATCGTCAGTCGACGGGGGATTGAGTTAGACCCATCCAAAATTGAATCCATCCGAGATTTGCCACCGCCAAGGAACAAAACAGAGGTAATGAGTTTGCTGGGTAGACTCAATTACATCAGCAGGTTCATCGCTCAACTCACAGCAACTTGTGAGCCCATATTTCGGCTGCTGAGAAAGGATGCTGCAGTAGGTTGGACGGCAGAGTGTCAAGAGGCCTTCGACCAAATCAAAGGGTATCTGTCTAATCCACCCGTATTGGTCCCGCCTAAGCCTGGGAAGCCCTTAATTCTTTACCTGACGGTCCTGGAAAATTCATTTGGTTGTGTACTGGGGCAACATGATGACACAGGAAGGAAGGAGCAGGCCATCTACTTTATTAGCAAGAAATTCACAGTACATGAGGTCAAGTACACTCAACTCGAGAAAACATGCTGCGCCCTAACTTGGGTAGCTCAGAAGTTGAAGCATTACTTGTCCTCGTATACTACTTATCTCATATCCCGTTTGGACCCATTGAAGTATATCTTTCAGAAACCTATGCCCACGGGAAGGTTGGCAAAATGGCAAATTCTGCTCACAGATTTTGATATCGTCTATGTGACGAGGACAGCCATGAAAGCCCAGGCGCTGGCCGATCATTTGGCAGAGAATCCTGTTGATGAAAAATACGAGCCTTTAAGAACGTATTTCCCCGACGAAGAGGTAATGCATACAAATGAGCTGGAGTTACCTGATGAACCGGGTTGAAAGCTTTTCTTCGATGGAGCCGCAAACGCGAAAGGGGTTGGAATAGGAGCAGTACTCATTTCCGAAACGGGACGCCATTATCCTGTTACGGCTCAACTACGCTTCTATTGCACTAATAATATGGCCGAGTATGAAACTTGCATTCTGGGTCTGCGCTTGGCTGCTGACATGGATGTCCAAGACGTTTTGGTCTTGGGAGACTCGGACCTCTTGGTACATCAGATTCAGGGTGAATGGGAAACGCGAGATCTAAAGCTCATACCATATCGACAATGCTTGCATGATCTGAGCAAGCGATTTCGATCGGTGAAGTTCAAAAAAATCTGAGAGTTCAAAATGAGGTTGCGGATGCCTTGGCCACCTTAGCATCGATGCTACACCACCCTGACAAAATATATGTTGATCCTCTGCACATCCAGGTCCGTGATCAGCATGCTTACTGCAACGCCATAGAAGAAGAAGCAGATGGCGAACCCTGGTTTCATGATATCAAGGAATACCTCAGAATGGGGATATATCCAGAACATGCCTCTGGAGACCAAAAAGAGCCCTTCGGCGTTTGTCGAATGGTTTCTTCCTCAGCGGAGGAGTGTTGTACAAAAGAACCCCGGATTTGGGATTGTTGAGATGAATAGATGCCGGTCAAGACACGACGGTTATGGCAGAGGTACATGCTGGAGTTTGTGGGCCACACATGAGCGGATATGTATTGGCAAGGAAGATCCTTCGAACAGGGTGTTATTGGCTCACCATGGAACACGACTGTATCACTTTCGTGAGGAAATGCCATCAGTGCCAGATACATGGAGATCTGATTCATTCTCCGCCAACAGAGTTACATACGATGTCAGCACCCTGGCCGTTTGTAGCATGGGGCATGGATGTCATTGGACCTATCGAACCAGCAGCATCCAACGGCCATAGATTCATTCTAGTGACCATTGATTACTTCACCAAATGGGTTGAGGCTAAAACCTTCAAGTCAGTAACTAAAAAGGCAGTGGTGGATTTTGTGCATTCCCATATCATCTGCAGATTTGGGATCCCAAAAGTGATCATCACGGATAATGGTGCGAATCTTAATAGCAGCCTGATGAGAGAGGTATGCCAACAATTCAAGATTACACACCGCAATTCCACCCCATATCGTCCCAAGGCGAATGGAGCGGTCGAAGCAGCCAATAAGAACATCAAGAAGATACTGCGAAAGATGGTGGAAGGGTCCAGACAATGGCACGAGAGATTACCCTTTGCTTTGTTAGGTTACCGCACTACTGTCCGGACTTCCATAGGTACAACTCCTTATTTGTTGGTGTACGGAACTGAGGCCGTAATACCAGCAGAGGTCGAAATTCCGTCCCTCCGGATTGTCGCTGAAGCCAGGATTGATGATGATGAATGAGTCAAAGCTCGATTGGAACAGTTGAGCTTGATAGACGAGAAAAGATTGGCGGCAGTGTGCCATGGTCAGCTGTACCAGAAGAGAATGGCAAGAACATACAATAAGAAGGTGCGCCCTAGGAAGTTTGAAGTAGGGCAGCAGGTATTGAAGAAGATCCTCCCACATCAGGTCGAGGCAAAAGGCAAATTCGCCCCAAATTGGCAAGGGCCTTATATCGTGAACAGAGTATTGTCCAACGGTGCTTTGTGTTTGACAGATATCGAGGGGAAATGTGTCGACATGGCTATCAATTCTGATGCAGTCAAGAGATATTATGCGTAATTTCTTTAATTATGGCAATTTTGGTTCGTTTGTTTGTATTTGGTATTTATTGGATAATGAGATGACGGAGGCAATTCTTTCTTCTATCCAAACACTTTAACCCTTGCTTCCCCCTTTTGAGCCTTAGTTATTCTTTCATACACCTCTTTTGGAATCACTAATGGAAAAGACATGAAAAAAAAAGAGAAAAGAAAAAGAAAAGAAAAAGAAAGGAAAAAGAAAAATCTTTAAAGGAAAATGAAAAAAAAGAAGATCAAATGAAAAGAGGAAGTGGGAACTACGTTTGACCTGATTCCTCAAAGAGGATACGTAGGCGCCTCACGGCTCGGTCATAGTGTGCATCATAGTGTATATAGGATGCATGATGAACATAGTGTGCATAATAGGCACAATGTGCGTAACGCACGTAGCTCAACATAAGTGTAAAAAATAAAATTCCCCAAGCAAGAAAACTGGGGCAGAAGCTATGTTTTAAGTTCCAATAAAGGTTTGATTCCAAAAGTTGTAGCAGATCACCCATCAAATTATTTCATTTTGATAGCCTTTCTTTAGCCCCACACCAAAACCAACATCGACGTCCAAAAGACCTCCCGATCAATATCCAAGAGATGCCAAGTCAGGCAAATAAAGCCGAGAATAATACACCGATCCCCAGCAAAGAAGAGGATCATAAGACTAGGAATGAATTGATGGTCAGAGGAATCTCCAGAAGAGAGGGTCATATCGACAACACCCCGATTCTTCGACGAGGAAATAAAATGAGAGAGTCTTATCGGTGAAAACCTTCCCAGGCACCAAAAGGCGATGTAAGATGAGAGATACAAAATGAGAGAGTCTTATTGGTGAAACCTTCACAGGCACCATAAGGCGCCGGGAGCTGAGAGAAAAGAGAGAGTCTCATTAGTGAAAACCCCTTGAAGGGCATTATGAGGCAACAAGACAGGTCAACAAAAGCGTCCACATTCGCAAAAAAATGGACACTCATTCATCCCCGGCAAGTCAGACCATCGGGCAAGTCGATCGATACAACTAGACTGGGTCGGGAATCTATGGTGCACGTCATGATCACGGGGACCATTCATATCCTCCAGATAAGTTCTTCTGAATTTCTTCTCCCACCAAATATTGGTTCAGAAAGATTTTCTCCATTTTCTATCTTTTATTTCTCTTCCTAAAAATTTGTCTTGAAAAGGATTTTTCAAAGCTTACTACCAGAGACCGAAGGGGAATTCATCCAATGCAGGAAAACCCCAACAGTCCTAAAGGCTGGCCCCAGGCAATGCAATGTTGTGCCCTGCGTTTTGGAGGAAGTGAACTCCTAAAGGGAGTGGTTTCGGGAGTAAAAGCAGACTCCCACATCATGTACTGTAAAGAGAAAGCAGAAAAGGGGATAAATTGAAAACCAATCCCCAGCAGGCCGAAAACCCCCAGCAAGTAATTTTGTCCACCAACCAATTATGGGGGCATAAAGCAAGAAAAGGGGAAGAGAGGAAAAATCATCCGCCGAAACTTAAAAGTATTCCCGTATTTTACTGGTGGGCGACCTAGAACTTAAAAGTATTCCCGCATTTTACTGGTGGGCGACCTAGAACTTAAAAGTATTCCCGCATTTTACTGGTGGGCGACCTAGAACTTAAAAGTATTCCCGCATTTTACTGGTGGGCGACCTAGAACTTAAAAGTATTCCCGCATTTTACTGGTGGGCGACCTAGAACTTAAAAGTATTCCCGCATTTTACTGGTGGGCGACCTAGAACTTAAATGTATTCCCGCATTTTACTGGTGGGCGACCTAGAACTTAAAAGTATTCCCGCATTTTACTGGTGGGCGACCTAGAACTTAAATGTATTCCCGCTCTAGGTCGCCCACCAGTAAAATGCGGGAATACTTTTAAGTTCTAGGTCGCCCACCAGTAAAATGCGGGAATACATTTAAGTTCTAGGTCGCCCACCAGTAAAATGCGGGAATACTTTTAAGTTCTAGGTCGCCCACCAGTAAAATGCGGGAATACATTTAAGTTCTAGGTCGCCCACCAGTAAAATGCGGGAATACATTTAAGTTCTAGGTCGCCCACCAGTAAAATGCGGGAATACATTTAAGTTCTAGGTCGCCCACCAGTAAAATGCGGGAATACTTTTAAGTTCTAGGTCGCCCACCAGTAAAATGCGGGAATACTTTTAAGTTCTAGGTCGCCCACCAGTAAAATGCGGGAATACTTTTAAGTTCTAGGTCGCCCACCAGTAAAATGCGGGAATACATTTAAGTTCTAGGTCGCCCACCAGTAAAATGCGGGAATACTTTTAAGTTCTAGGTCGCCCACCAGTAAAATGCAGGAATACATTTAAGTTCTAGGTCGCCCACCAGTAAAATGCGGGAATACTTTTAAGTTCTAGGTCGCCCACCAGTAAAATGCGGGAATACATTTAAGTTCTAGGTCGCCCACCAGTAAAATGCGGGAATACATTTAAGTTCTAGGTCGCCCGCCAGTAAAATGCGGGAATACTTTTAAGTTCTAGGTCGCCCACCAGTAAAATGCGGGAATACTTTTAAGTTCTAGGTTGCCCACCAGTAAAATGCGGGAAATGCATTTCATAATTTTGCATTTAAGCAACTTTTGGTTTTATATTTTTGGAATCAGTAACCCCACCTGGAAGCGGAAGGTTACAACAAAGATCCCCAGGCAGGAAACAATAAAATCCCTAGCACCAAGAAGCAGAAGGCTGCAAAGGCAAGCGCGCGACTCAAAAGGAAGAAGGAACGCATCTTGAAAGAAGCAGCTTGGGAACGTTATAGCATGCCCAACATAACAATTCTGATGAAGAAAGCCATACCAATGAAGAAACCATTGAAAGGCTTAAAGAAGAGGGCCATGTTCCCAGCAGATCAAGCGAAGTGATGAAAACTGGCATTCAGAAAAGGCGAAGGACCAGTATCGTCCCCCAAGTTCACAAAATAAAGGCATCAGAGGAAAGCGCTAGCCGACAAGAAATCAAGGCAACAAGAACAAGTTGAAGATAGATGAGATCTCATGATCCATAGTCTAGCTTAGCTTCTTGTTTTTCCTTTCAGAAAAATGTAACAAGGAGATCGGTGAGCGGTAGCATCCTACAGCAGCATGCAACAGCGCACAACAGCAGCGAGCACTACAGTCCCATGGTAGTCCCAGCTACCAAAATTTCCCGAACTACATTGACCTGATTCCTATTCAGCCCAGGATATGTAGGAAGCCTCTGAAGCAAAGGTTCGGTCAAATGTTTTTCAAAAATGCTTCACACGGAGTACTCAGACGAGCAAAAATCGCCCGCTTTATCTTTGCGCGAAAACCCTTCGTGTCTTCGGGCAAAGAGGGGCAGCTGTAAGCACGTGATTTTTGCTTCACGGACAATCACTCCAAAAGAAAACAAAAATAGTGACCAGTGACCTCGCTGTACAAATTTTGAATTTTTCATGACATGTACTGCTAGTCATTTGTGGTTCGTCCCATTTTTGCATTTTGATCTTATCAATCAAAATACAAAGTATGTCTGTCATAGTAATCAAACCGTAATTCGGTCGTTGAAAGAAAATTCAAAAAAATATATATATGCATCGTTCGTTCTAGGTTGTGATTTAACTTACTTAAATATTTTTATATGTGTGTGATAATTATGTTAAAGTGTTACATTGTTGTTTATTTTAATTTCATTTTTCATTTTATTTCATTTTGTTTTAAAATTAGGAAAAAAAAAAAGAAAAGAAGTGATGAAAATCGGTTTGGGCCCAAGAAATAAAACAAAAATAGGCCCAAAACCGGCACACAAGTCCAGTCCAAGTCCGGCCTGCCCAAACACTAATTCAAACGACGCCGTATCAGCGTCCTTATTGGAGCCGTTGATTTGATTCGAATGAACGGTCCCGATCAGGCCACTCATTTAACCCCGAACGACGTCGTCTTAGGCAATTGATTTGAGCCGTCCAACCCCTTGATCCAACAGACCCAGGCCTTCCCCCTAAACCCGTCAAATTTTGACCCGATCCAGCCTTACCCGGTCTCACCCACTATCAAACCCAAAACGACACCGTCTTCCCTAAGTGAATAGATCCTGGCCATACATCTCATTTGATCCAACAGCCAGGATCTAAACCCCTAGATCGTATATAAGCTTTCTATCGTACCCCATGCCCCCTATTCGAACCCCCCTCCACTCATCGTCTTCACCAAACACTGAAACCCCCCAAACCATAGCAGCCGCCCTGATTTCCCTTTCACCAGAACCCGGCGGCATGAACGCCGATGACCACCTCCTAAACACCCTAGGACCACCTCACTGTCCAGAACATGGATCTGCTATCCATTGGCCTCGAATCACCTTCCTTCATCTCGAATCTTCATTTGAAGATTCGAGTCGAACTCTGACCTACACCAAACCTCACCATCTTCACACTAGACAGTCCCTGAACCTCCCTCGTGACCAAACCAAGCTTGGTTTGGTCCGAATCTACCCACAACTCTTAGAATCTCAAATCTGAGAATCCAAACCCTAGAACACAAGGACCTAAGGAATCCGGCCAGTCTTAACAGGGGTTTGAGGTCTAATAGACCTTAATCAAGGTGTTCTCGTGTGAGAACACCCTGATTAAAGTTTGTTCGGCCTCAAATGGACAAAGTTGAGTCAGACTTGGGTCAATTTTGTTTGGACATTTTTCGGTAAGTTTTTCTTTGCCTTTCTGTTTTATTCGAGTGGTAATTAAGTTGTTAGCATGCTTTGTTGTGATTGCTTGTTATTTCTGGTATTTTTCTTAATTCCTTCCATCTTTGTAAGGCCTTTATTTGGTCGTTGGTTTGTCTGTGTGTGTTCTGAATGTATTCTGTGATATACATGATCGTCAATTAGATTAATCGTTAAATAAGTTAATTCATATAGGTTCCTAGTAATTGAACAAAGTTGTCTGAAGTCATTCGGGACTCTGTACGTGTTGTTTATATGAACGATTGATTATTATGTGTTACGATTAATATAGTCGAGTCAATGTATGTCGTCAATTAGTTTCAGTCATTAATGGTAACAACTTGATTCGTGTTGTTTATTTCTGCTGTGATCGTATTTGAATCCCATTAGGAACTGAATTTTATTGCGTAATGGTTTTGTTCAATTTGAATCAAAAACATCTAGGGGGTAGATTATAATGGCAGTTCAGACTTTGATCTTAAATGGATGCCATGTTTACTTGGTTCAGATTGTGGACAGCATGTGTATGGTCAGCTGTTAAGGAATTAAATAATTGGACAGCATGTGCTGTCAGATTATATTCCTGCTGCCCATACTTTGGCTAAATAAATAAGACATTAGGACACTTTAACAACAAAAATAGAGAGGGGCTGTCAGGGATCTCATGGGAGGTCTGGTTATTTAAAATAACTGAGTGGAAAAACAACAGTGAGGGGGAATTTTGAGTTGTCACACAGACTGTAAAGTGCTGAATTCAGGCTATAAAAGAGGCAGACCTTCCATTTAGAAAGGGGAATTTTTTGAGAGATTTTTGGAGCCTGGGGAAAGGGTTTTCTTAAGGGCTGGATATTTTTAGTCTTCAAAGATTCTGTGAGTAAGAAAACTGAAAAAGGAAAAACAGAAATAAATTTCAGAACACTGTGAATGAGTATTGTCTAAAAGAAACTGTGTAAGAGTCCAAGGGGGTCAAGCTGTCCTTGTGGTTTTGCTGTTGGTCGTTTGCCAAGCTTTTTGTGGTCATTGGATTTCTGTTGCTGTTACATTCGATATCCTGAGCTTCTTGCTGTCTTTCTGCTCTTTTTTCTGGGATTTGTCTGTCTGATGCTCAATCACCTGTGGGCTACATAGTTGTTGCTGGTTGTGTGGTTGTGTTGTTGCTATTTGTTGTTGTTGTTGGTTACTTGCTGCTGATACTCTTTCTCTTCCTCTTCTTATTGTGTAAACATCCAGGTACACAACTAATACTGGCAATGTAACTTGAAGTTGAGTATGAATGCAAAAAGAGAAGAATTGAAGATTGTTTACTTTAAGCATAGACTGTTATATTGAATATCATGTAATGCATAATAGTTTACATTTTGTTTGGATACTGAAGGTAACTTGCACGCCTAGTAGATATCAATGTATGGGGATTGAATGTTAGTTGTATATGTATGCTGTTAGATAAAAATATTCCCAATGCAGTAGGTTGTATCCCAGACTTAGTTTAAATTGTGTAACATATTCTTTAATGTAGGCCAAACATGTAAACTATCCACTACTAGTATAGTTCTTTCCCTTCTGATAAATTGGCTTATATAACTGTTTAAACCATACTTTAGAACAAAAGAACACAACAGTTTGCAATCTCAACCTCATGAAGGTCGAGCCCAGGTCGAAACAGACCAAGCAGGCCCGCATCGAACAAACAGTGGCCCAGGTCTGGCCTATCCCGCATGAGCTGGATTTGGGCCCGTAATGATCAATCAGCTGTCCGTGTGCGTAGTCACGTTTTCTTATTCTATAAAAGCATTTTGGATCCTGCTGTAAATAACCTGCGAGCATGTAATTAACTAGGACTATCTCTGTTTTCAATTAGTAGAGATAAACGCGACAAGAAAACGTAGTTGCTATAGGATATCCTTTTTAAAAAATAAAAATGAGACGAGCCTCGCCAAACAAAAGGGACAAATTGCGGGGCCCTCACAAAATATATGTATTAAATACTTAGATTCCGGGACGGGCCGTTTAAGCAAATTTCTCGGCCCTACCCAAAAAATAACAATACGTTAGTCGCTTTAGGCGCGTCTTAATAATTTATTCTCCTTAATTCGGGTGCACATTTATGTGACCCAAATCCAAATCTCAACCGAGTCGAGATATGTCAATAACCACGGGTGCATTGATGTAACGTGGTTCGAGATATATTTTCACGACGTTGCAAGTCCTATAAAATAGCAGTGAATGATAAAAGCGGTTAAAAGATAAAATTGGCACATAAGTTCACGTTTGTATAAAATCAGATAATCAAGTCGAATATAACAGTTGAGCGACCGTGATAGAACCACGGAACTCAGGAATGCCTAACACCTTCTTCCGGGTTAACAAAATTCCTTATCCGGATTTCTGGTACGCAGACTGTAATATAGAGTCATTCTTTTCCTCGATTCGGGATTAAAATTGGTGACTTGGGACACCCTAAATATCCCAAGTGGCGACTCTGAAATAAATAAACCAATCCCGATTCGATTGTCCTTTAATTGGAAAAAACTCCCTTGCGCCCTCCCGGGTGCGGAAAAAGGAGGTGTGACAACAACCATAACCAAACTTGTTCCAACATCTAACTATCTCAACTATAACTCAACTAGTTTCAACATCTAACTACCTCAGCTAGAACTAAACTTGTTACAACACCTAACTACCCAGCTATAACCCAACTTGTTACAACACCTAACATGAAGAATCATCAACCTAAGCGTCCATAATATCAATTAAGAACACAATGCAAGGGAACCTCAACTCAACAATAGCCTGTCAAGGGGGCAACATAATGATCTCTTCTCTTTCTCACTTTTACTTCACAATTCACTGCACATCTGTTAATACCCAATTTTTTTCTTTATATTTTATATATGAAAAATACTTTTAAAATAGCATATATATTCATATATAAGTATACCCAAGTGTTTTAGTATTTTTCTAATTTTTAAAGATTTTTAAATCAATTTATGGCCTTATTTTTATAGTACAAAAACTAATAATTGTTCCTCAAATTGTCATTTTGGTAGTTAATGTATTTTATTCTCATATTTATACCGAAATATAGCTAAGGTAATTATTTGCACATTTTTACAAATTTATTTAGTATTTTTAAGGCTAAATTGCATATAATTGTAATTTTAGCCTATTTTAAGATTTAATTGCATTTTATACTTATAAAATTGGTTCCAATATTTTTAATTTAATATTTATATATTATTAATTAAGTTATTACCTTTAATTTATTTTCAGAAATCATTTTACTATTTTTCATAAAATAAAAGGGAGAAAGTGGTTATTTAAATGCTAGCTCTATTTCATTTCAATTATAGACTGAATCAACCCCCCAATTAACCCAATTTCAAATCCCAAATTGACTGGCCCAATTTCACTTTAACCCGCCCCTGACCCAACTAATCTAACCCGCCCGGCCTCCCCTTTTGATCCAGGTCGTTGATCATTTTGATCAACGACCACAATCATTCCTTTCCTTTTTTAATTCACATACACCCAACCCTAAAATCATTTTCCCCTAACCCGTTGCCTCTGAAATCCTCTCCTCTCTCAGACTCTCTCGAACATTCCCTAACCCTAGCCCCTCTCACCGTCTTCAAACTTTGAAACCACCGGAATCCATGGCCTCTCAGGTCATGAAAGTCTTAAACTTACCTCCCTTTGCTCTTATACTTGAAGATTCGAGGTCTGACCTCGAAGGTTTTCGCTCAGATCTCCGCCAATTAAAGGTTCTACGGCCATTTCCGGCCTTGCTCTGGCGTACAATGGTGTTTCGAGCCTGGTTCTGACTTCTCCGACTCAGATCAGACCTTTTCCCAAGCCTTTCTCATTTCTAGGGCTCTTCTGAAACCATAACTCTTCGAGGTTTTCTCCCATCTTTTTAGATCTGTTATGTATCTATGCTCTACTTGAGTTTTCAAACGATTTCCCCAACTTTTCTTTCAAAATTACTTTCAAAATCACTTCTTTCCGATTTAGGGTTTTCTGAAAATGCTTAAAGTGTTTCTCTGACTTTTTCTTTTCCTTTTCCTTTATGTATGTGTGTCTCTACTGTGTTCTTATGTTCTTCTTTTACCACGCATGTTCTTCTACTGTGTTTCTACACTATGTGCCTGTATGCTTTTCACTATGTTCTGCTATTTTCTTCCACTACGATCTGATATGCTTCACCTATTGCTTCCTTCTATCATGTTTTTAAGTGTTCTTACTATTTTACCTTGTTTAGGTTTTTCAAAAAAACCTGCTTAAGCATGTTTTGCTTCTACTATTTCTTCTACTATTAGTTGTTCTTTCATTATGCCTCAAATTAGTCTCTTCACTCTGTTTGCTTGGACCTTTTTACTTGTTCGCATGTTTTCTCATGAGTTTCTGAAAGAAACCTCTAAGTATGCTTCAACTACTTGCCTCCTTATCTCTGTATCTGATTCAAGGTGGAAACCCTAGAATTTGGGGATTCCGCCGAGGTTTGATTATGTGAACTAGAGTTTTTATTTTTTAGAACCCTTAACTCTTTCAGACTGATTTTTGAATCTCTGAACTGAGTTTGGACGCCTTTGTTTTCATACAATGTTGACCCTTTTTGCTAAAATCTTCTACAATGGATTCTTTTTATTGATTTTGTAAGGGCATGATAAATTTCATTCATGTTTAAACGTGTCTGTATGCTTTTTATATATGTTGATTCTTTCTTGAAAAATGTTTTCAAACTAGTGATTGATTCAGAATCCCTTTTTAATAGGTCTAATTGATTTTTACTGATTTTCCTTAAGTAAAACCTTTTCCACCTTTCTGACTTGGTTCATTCATACCAAATCTGTGATCTCTGATTTCCTGGCTGTTAATTGATTCTCTTGCCTTATTTGCACAAATCGTGTACTGTCAAGACCCTGTCCTTAAATAACCTTTATGTATTTGCCTTTAGTTTACTACTTTGCACAAAGTATTTGACTACTTTCTTTCCTTAATTAGTTTTACCTGTTTGAACCTGAATCCCTTAATTAAGGGAAACCTTGTGTAATTGATTGACAATCAGTCTTCAAACTATTTTCTTACCTTATTTCTGCTTGCTTTATACACTATAAAAGGCACGACCCCTTTTCACCACTACAGACTTCAGACTTCACAAGCTCACAACCTCTTCTGAATTCATACTTAGAGTATTCTTGCTTCTTGTCTGCACTTTGGCTTTTACAAGACAACTGCTTTCTTATTTACTTGTCCCTTTGAAACTGGTATGTCCTAACTTAATTTTCAGCATCACCCCAATGTGTTTACTTATAATCTTTGTATCCATGTCTACTTTATTATTTTCTGTAAAGTTTAGCATCTAACTTAATATGCCTATGTGCTACTGCTTGCCTCTTTCTGTGAACACTTGCTCCCTATCACATTACCCCTATGTGTTTGTAAGTCGAGACTTAGGGCATGGCAACAAGGATTGTTGTCTATGAACTGAGTTTTGAACCCCTGAGGTCTTAACCTCTAAGTAGGCTGGAGGGTGTGCTAGTATGTCTCATTGCTGGGTATGCCCCTTTGCCTGCTCTTTCTGCAAATTCCCCACTCCCCTATACCCCCATGTGCACTGGTTTTAAGTTACTTCCTTCTCCTTTCCTCCTCTCAGAACTCTGCACTTCCACTCACTCTTAGCTTCTAAGTTCTGCCCCCCTTATGTGAGCCTTGCCTTGGGACCTTGAGTTCTCTCTAAACTTGGACACTTGAGGGCTGGCCCTTCCACACTGCACTATGACTTAATCCTGCAATTTATTTAGATGTGAGCACTGCCCGGAGTCCATATGAGGCTCTTAGGGAACTCTGACACAACCAAATGATAGAAAGGCTTTGGGTCTTGATCTTGGGAGTTGGTTTACTTCATACTTCAGACAGGAAGTCTGAATCAGACTCTCCTTGGTTGTAATTTTCAATTTTCTGATGTATTTTCTCTATTTTATTTTTGGATTGTAATAAACTTTTGGGGTGATTAGTAAAAAGGGAGGGGTAACCATGCATGCAAAGGGTAAACGCCTGCTCATAGGGTTTTCTACACTTCTGCATTTATATAGATACCCTGCCTATAGTTTCTGCACTTCTGCATTCATGTAGATATCATGCTCATAGAAATTTCTGATTTCTGCATTCACATAGATAACTTGCCTACATGCTTATTAATTTCTGCATTCTTATAGATAACTTGTCTGTAGGAATTTCTGCATTTCTGCATTTATGAAGATAACCTGTCTTTATGAATTTCTGCATTCATGTAGATAACTTGACTATAAGAACTTCTGCATTCCCATTTAGATACCATGACTATAAGAATCTCTGCATTCGTATATAGATACCATGTCTATAAGATGCACATGCATGTAGATAATATGCCTATAAGTCTTTTCTGATTCTTGCATACTCGCCTCTCATTAGGCAAACATGGTATAGGTTTTAATAACCAGTGAAATCAGATATCGCGTTCGTAATAAAATGCAGCACCTAGATAACATGTTTTAAGTTAACAAACACATAGAAAACATGCCTATAGGGGTTCTAATCAAATCTGAATTGCTTCACTCACTTGTAAGTTTAAACTGTTAGTAGTAACGCATTATCGATTGCAGAACTTGTATTATTCTGTTAAAACTGGTAACCTATCTGTAATCCGTTTACCTCTTCATTTCTGAAATTAGTAGATAGCATGCCTATAGGTCTTCGTCTAACACTTAGGCGAGCCATAAGGTAAACTTGTTAGATTTTTATTAACTACAACCAGCAGGCAGGCTTGATTTGGATTTCTTATCTGAAATATGTAATAAATCAGTCTGCCTCAACTTTTTAAGTTTTAATCAGACCCTAAGCAGTACGTGCAAGACATGCTAAACTATGTGCTTTTCTTTGGTTTTAAGGAGGTCTGTTGAGGCTTATTTGTTTATGTGCTTTCTCCTCAAACTTGCTACATGTGTTTTTTTGTTTGCCGCCTTAGAATTTTGCCTTTGAAACCACAAATAAGCCAACTTTCCCGCCTTTTTAGGATTAGTAGTCCCAAGTACCTCCGGGGCTGATAGGATTGGGGCGGGTAATAGCATGCAATAAGTAAACGAGACTATTCCGCGCTTTAATACCTTAACGGGTGGGAAAGGGTAGATATGGATATGATGACCACACGATAACATCTCGTGTAGCCCCTCATTGAGGAGTGATTACCGGATGTTGTGTGGGGTGATCCATATTATTTGTAAACATAGGACCCCCTTTCCTTTACTTGTTTATTTCATTGTTTACATTCAAATTTCAAACTATTTTCTCAAAATTCAGCTTTTCTTTTGTTTTCTTTTAATTTCACCTATTTGTAACCCTTATGTGCAAATCCCCTCTTATTTGAAGTCTTACTCGCCTTCATGTTATTTGTACTTAAGGTCACAACCATATCCTGGTCGGGAACCACACTAGTGGATCCTGAGAGGTGCCTAACACCTTCCCCTAGGGATAATTTCAAGCCCTTACCCAATCTCTGGTTTCCTAAATCAAATTCTTCTTAGTGTCCTAATGCACTCAAATCATTAGGTGGCGACTCTTCAATACAAACCCAATTCCCGAAAGGGAACGAGTTGTCCTCCCAAATGTCATGAACCCGCTTCCACGAGGAAAAAGGGGGCGCGACAGCGTGGCGACTCTGTTGGGGATTTTTAGGCTTTTACCATTTCAAGCTATTACTGTGACTTTACATTTCTTATGTGCCTTATTTGTTTAATTTCTTTAAGTAGTTAATTCCCTCTTCTACCGCAAAAACTAACTCATCTCTTGTTTCTTTCCTCTATTTCTTTTACTGCTTTCCTTTACAACACTCCTTTATTACTATTTTAAATTATTTTAATTATTACTTTATGAACGTGCAAATATGTGACAACTTGTTTTAATTATTGCATAAGCATGCTTTCAACATCATATTCCACTCATGCCAAACAAAAACCATAGCAACGCTTATAATTAGTGGTTGCGCTCCTCCAATATTCTCACTCTTTAAATCCGGCAAAGGTGTATTTGCGGTAAAACCAGTCGATCAACGGTGTAGTCGACAGCTCCATGCCTTTCCCTCTTGAGTTGTCCGCTCAAGGGTACCGGTCTAAAACCCCCCCATAGAAACCTTACTATGTTTATGCATCATCGTCAAACCTAGCCAAGTCAGTTATGTTGTATGCATAATGAATTTTTAAGATAGCCTTATCCAAAGTCCACTAGGTTTCCCAAAAACCCAAACGGACACTATCACATTTTGTGCATTTATTTGGAGAACTAAATGCTTTATGCTAATTGTTGATATTAAATAGTCGAGTCCGGTAGGGGTAGGGTCTTAACCCTTTTGTTTTGCAGAAAATGAGGCACGAGGTCCCCAGTTTCGGTATGATTAGCACACCCCCACTCTTGCTAGACTGGTGGAGGAGTCTTCCATCAAATGACCAAATCAATGAGTGGAAAGAAAGGGCCACCAAAGCTAGCAAAAAATTGGAATATCTGGAATACAGTCTGCTGGAATTGGAAGGAAAAGTGAGGAAGAGAGTCACCGACTTCCAGAACGCTGAGGGAAACGAAGGAGAACACCTAGCAAAGGCATTTTTACTGGTGAACCTATGCGAACTGGAGGATCTGATCAAAGAGAACATTCAACTTGAGGAAGGTCCTTCTGGGACCAAATAGATAGGAATTTACTTTTCGCTTTATAAAATGTAATAAGTCCCATGACCACTAGTGATATTTTATTTCCTGTTATTTAGTGTCGATTTGGGATTCGTCTACTTTTTATCAATAAAATGAGGCATTTAGCATTCCAAGTTCTCCAAATCAATTTGTCGCTAGGCCTACCTCGAGCACAAAGATGTTCCCAAATTAGGACGCGATTTACATTCTTGCACTATGTGTTTAAATATCGCGACATTTTCTTATAATCCCCACTGACTTGTTACCTTTTTGTTTTTACTTTTTGTTAATTTACTTCCCTCCCCAAAGGTTAGTTCGTGCACTCTGGCATCGTCATCATATTCTACAAGATCAAAGGGCCCTCCACCCACTCCTCCTCCTAGTCCTATTAGAAACAGGAACAAAGGAAAGATGGAAGATTTGAACAACACCAGAAAAGGAAACTCAACTGAATGGGTAGAGGTCACTCATGGTGCTCAGGTCTCCAAAGAAAGTGCATCCCAACTCGAGCAAAAACTATTGAAATTTCAGGAGGAACTTGATCAGGTTCGGAATTTGGCAAACTTGTCATTTTCCCTTACCACTCCAGATATCGATTTTCCTAACGCTCAGAACCCCACGCCTCCACAAAACATCCCGAAACCACAAAACCATCCCGTTCCTCACCACCACTGCAATACATGCCATACGTCCAGCAATACTTCACTGCTCATCCCAGAACCTCTGAATTCCACAAATGATCATTTCCACGCCCACCATAACACTCTTATCTATGTGGAAACCATGTCATATTCCACCCAACCTGTATCAAACACACCCAAATCTGATTATAAAGACTTACTCATCAGGAACCTGGCTGTGGGACTTAAGAAATTGACTAGTCGAATTCAGGGTATCGAAGGAAGCAAAGGGATTGAAGGGTTGAACTACGAAGATCTTTGCATACAACCGGATGTCGAACTGCCCGAGGGGTACAAACCTCCTAAGTTCGAGATGTTTGATGGTACAGGGGATCCGAGAGTCCACTTGAGGACATACTGCGACAAACTGGTCGGAGTAGGGAAAAACAAAAGGATTCGCATGAAGCTTTTCATGAGGAGTTTGAGAGGAGATGCTCTGTCTTGGTACATTAGCCAAGACCCGAAGAAATGGTCAAACTGGGTAAGTATGGCGTCCGATTTTATGGACAGATTTAGGTTCAATACAGAAAATGCACCAGATGTGTTCTACATTCAGAACCTAAAGAAAAAGCCCACGGAAACATTCCGCGAGTATGCCACTTGTTGGAGATCAGAAGCTGCTAAGGTCAAACCTGCTTTAGAGGAAGAACAAATGAACAAGTTTTTCGTCCGGGCTCAGGACCCGCAATACTATGAAAGGCTGATGTTGATCGAGAGCTAGAAATTTTCCAACATCATCAAGCTAGGGGAAAGGATCGAGGAAGGCATCAAAACTGGTATGGTTATGAACTTTGAAGCTTTGCAAGCTACCAATAAGGCTTTACAGTCTGGTGGTACGTCCAAGAAAAGGGACGTAGGTGACATAATGGTTGCACAAAGAGCCAAATCCCCTATCAAATACCAAGCCTATTCGATACCTCCACTCACATATCAGCCTACCCCAAATTACCAAGCACCCTCACCCACTTACCAAACTCCACCACCTACTTACCAATCACCTCCACCTCCTACATATCAACCTACTTCACCCAGATATTCCAAACCCGCACATGTCTACCAAGCCTACAATGCTCATCCATCCCACTATCAATCACCTCCCACACGCCAAAACTTTCCTAGACCTCGACCAAATTTTGACCGCAGACCCCCCAAACAGTATACCGCCATTGCTGAACCGATTGACCAGCTGTACGAAAGGATCAAAGTTGCTGGTAATATCACCCTTATCCCTGCTATAACCCCGGAAAACCCTTCTTAATGGGTCAATCTAAATAAATCATGTGCATACCATTCCGTTATGAAAGGGCATACCATTGATAAATGTCGCTCTCTGGAAGACAAGATCTAGACTTTAATTGATAACAAGATCATTGTAGCAAAAGAGCCTACTCCAAACGTCCGCAACAACCCTCTGCTGGACCATAAGGGTGGAGGTGTTCACATGATTGAAATAGAGGATGATTGGGATCCCCAAGGATCGATCGGTTTAATCACAGAAGGTGACGAACCAAAGAAGCCAATAGTCACCCTCAATCCCATTGTAGTCTAGACTCAGCCTTCTGAGGATGCTGAGGTAAACATGTTTGTAGCATTTGAGTTTGAAGCACCAACCCCCACAAAGAAGCTAACACCAATTGATGTTGAGTTTGGGTCTCCAGCAAACGCACCCACAGCGTTTGAAGTTGTGGTTTTACCCTCCAAAATACATGCTCCGTTCGGAGTAAAGGTGACCATTCCAGTAGCAATGCCGGCCGTAACACCATTCCATAAAAATGCCCATACCTTGGGATTACACAGCCAAGGCGAGAAGAAAAGGGAAGGTCAAGTTCGGGGAAGCCGTTGCGGCACAGGGTATGATAAGAACTGGCAGGGTTTATACTCCGGGGCATTTAGCTGAGTTCAGTAAGCAGGACTTTGGTCGGCCGATCATCACTGAAACTGGGCCCGACGATCTCTGGAGAAAGATACAAGCCAAGGAATACTCGGTCATTGATCAGTTGAACAAAACACCATCACAGATTTTTATCCTAGCTTTGCTGCAAAGTTCCAACGTACATAAGAATGCCTTGTTGAAGGTGCTGAGCGAGGCATATGTACCAAGCAACATCACCAAAGGAGAAATGGCAAACATGGTAGGGTAGGTATTGGAATGTCACAAGATCACTTTTCATGAAGATGAGCTGCCACCAGAAGGGTTGAGTCACAACAAAGCGTTGCACATCGCCGTGCAATGCGAAGATTATTTTATCACTAGGGTCTTGATTGATGGAGGGTCTATCCTCAATATTTGTCTGTTGGTAACACTCAGAACATTGGGAAAGGGTCTGCATGAGATCAAGGATGGGGACATCAACGTCAAAGCTTTCAACGGATCCCAAATATCCACCATTGGGGAAATCAGTTTGTGCTTGCAAATGGGGCCTACTTGGTTCGATGTCGATTTTAAAGTAATAGATGTGCCGACATCTTACAACTTGCTATTGGGACGGCCATGGATTCATGCCACTGGGGCCGTAGCGTCAACACTCCATCAGGTGGTGAAATTTGAGTGGTACCACCAAAATTATTCACGGCGATGGGAGCAATCCCATATACAGTCGCCAAACCGTCCCAGCGATTGGAGGAAGGAGAAAGATAGGCGGGGAAACCTATCACCACATCGAGCGAGTCAACGCCATTGACAAAGACAAATGATGGGACAACAAAATTGAAAGCATATTGAACCAGAGCGGATATGAACCTGGCAAGGGACTTGGCAAGAACCTCCAAGGAATCTCCAAGCCGATCAAACTGAAGCAACATGGCACCACTTTCGGTCTGGGATACGAGTATACTTGGGAGGAATTCAACAACTGGTCACCACCATTGCACGACCCATACTACCCGCTAGAGCAGCCAATACCATATTTGGAGCAGACTTTCCAGCCGACCGATGTTATCTATGGGTCGGAAGAAGAGGAAGCACTGGCAGCAGTGAGGAATTTATTCCTAGAAGAAGATAACATGGATTGTGTGTCATTTTAGAGGAGGAGGGGGAGGAAGGCCCTTCCATACAGGTCATAAGTCGAGGAGCACGCCTCAACAATTGGACCATCAGAACCACCAGAGCTCGGAAAGCCTCGGGGTAGCAAGGCTGAACAAAGCATCATGCACTATCTTTTATTTTTACTAGTTGTTTTCCTTTCGCATTTTTGAATTTTTGCAATAAGATCTTCCAATGTTCAAAACAGTTATGAAATTTGTCAAAGCATTTCGGTTTCCTTACAAATCTTACTCTTATTATTTTCTCTCATTACTTTACTTATACAGCATTACTATTACCTATCTTGATGAACCAATGGGTGTGACATGAAACAAGACAACGTAACAAACGGACATAGATTTAGAGGAGATGATATACCAGAAGAGGTTGTTAAAAATGTTGAAAATTTTGAGAACATACCTAAGTCCAACCTGGACGAGATCGAGATTGTTAACCTGGGAGATGTAGAAAATATCAAAGAAACTTGGATCAGCGTTCATTTTTCACCGTCAGAAAAGGAAGAATACACTGAATTTCTGAAGGAATATAAGGACATATTCGCCTGGTCATATGATAACATGACTGGTTTGAGCACATCTATTGTGGCCCACAAACTGCCAACTGATCTGACATGTCCACCGGTAAAATAGAAGCTCAAAAAATTTAAACTCGACATGAGTCTGAAAATTAAGGAAGAAGTCACTAAGCAGGTCAAAGCTAAGGTTCTCAGAGTAGTAGAATATCCGACATGGTTAGCCAATATTGTGCTAGTGCCGAAGAAGGATGGGAAGGTCAGAGTCTGTGTCGACTACCGGGATCTCAATCGGGCTAGTCCGTAGGACGACTTCCCCTTGCCGAACATACACATCCTGATCGATAATTGTGCCAAGCATGAGTTGCAATCATTTGTAGATTGCTTCGCTAGATATCATCAGATCTGGATGGACGAAGAAGATGCTGAGAAAACGGCTTTCATTACGCCGTGGGGGATGTACTGCTACAAGTTGATGTCATTCGAGTTAAAGAATGCAGGGGCCACCTACATAAGGTCCATGACTACTATCTTCTATGATATGATACACAAGGAGATTGAGGTGTATGTAGATGATGTCATCATAAAGTCCAAGATAGCCACTGACCACATGGAAGATTTGAGGAAATTCTTCAATAGACTGCGAAGGTACAATCTAAAACTGAATCCCGTAAAATGTGCATTCGGGGTTCCTGCTGGAAAGCTACTTGGGTTTATTGTGAGTCACCGAGGCATAGAACTAGATCCATCAAAGGTCAAAGCTATTCAAGAACTGCCATCACCAAAGAACAAGAAGGACGTAATAAGTTTCTTGGGGAGACTTAACTACATCAGTCGATTCATAGCACAGTCTACAGTTATCTGTGAGCCGATCTTTAAGATGTTGAAGAAGGACGCCACTACCAAACGGACTGATGATTGCCAAAAAGCTTTTGACAGAACCAAGGAATACCTATCAACACCACTAGTCCTAGTTCCACCTGAGCTAGGTAGACCTTTATTACTCTACCTTGCAGTATTGGATGGAGCGTTCGGTTGTGTTCTGGGGTAGCATGATGAAATAGGGAGGAAGGAGCAGGCCATCTATTACCTCAGTAAGAAGTTCACCCCGTATAAGGCCCGATATTCACTATTGGAGCGCACCTGCTGTGCTTTGACTTGGGTAGCTCAGAAGTTGAGGCACTATTTTTGTGCCTATACCACGTATCTCACATCGAGGATGGATCCATTGAAGTACATCTTTCAGAAGCCCATGCCCACTGGCAAGATAGCCAAGTGGCGAATCCTGCTGAGTGAATTTGACATTGTCTACGTAACTCAGAAAGCAATTAAGGGACAGGCATTGGCCGATCATCTCGTCGAATATCCCGTGGACGGAGAATACGAACCCCTAAAGACGTATTTTCCTGACGAGGAGGTATCATTCATAGGAGAAGACATTGCAGATTCCTATGATGGTTGAAGAATGTTTTTCGACAGAGCAACAAATTTCAAAGGAGTTGGCATAGGAGCAGTCCTAGTATCAGAAACTGGCAGCACTATCCAGTGTCTGCTAAACTCAGGTTCCCGTGCACCAACAACATGGCCGAGTACGAAGCCTGCATCTTAGGGCTCAAGATGGCCATTGACATGAACATCCAAGAGTTGCTAGTAATTGGGGATTCAGACTTGCTTATACATCAGGTCCAAGAAGAATGGGCGACCAAGAACTCTAAGATACTCCCTTATCTGCATCACGTACAGGAGTTGAGAAAGAGGTTCACAAAGACAGAGTTGCAGCATGTGTCGCACCTCCTTTTTGCCGCGCCCGCGGGGCGCGTGGGGAGTTTTCTCCAATTAAAGGACAGTCGAAACGGGATTTATTTAATTATTTCAGAGTCGCCACCTGGGAATTTTAAGGCGTCCCAAGTCACCAATTTCAATCCCTGAATCGAGGAGAATATGACTCTGCTTATTATTCTGCGAACCAGAAATCCTGAGTAAGGAATTCTGTTAATCCGGAAGAAGGTGTTAGGCATTTCCGAATTCCGTGGTTCTAGCACGGTCGCTTAACTGTTTTTATTATTGGCTTAATTATCTTGATTTTTATTAAATATATTGATGTTACATGATTTTTGCTACCGCTTATACTTACTGTGTTTGAGGATCCTTCTTTGAATCGAATTACGCGTACGTATATTCGTATTTTAAAAAATTGCGGACTTGTGTCACGCGTACGTGTACACAATAACTTTTGATAATATATTTATTAAGCAATCATTTTTCAAAATTGTGTCGAATCAAGAATATTTGTTTTTCTTGAATAGTGAACCGTACATCTCGGGTTTTTATGAAATTGATTTAACGCCTTTGGAAAAATCCTTTTATTAAATATTCGTTCGAAATTGCGCGTACGCATAATCCGAATTTTTACTTTTAAAAATATAATCAGGGTACGCGAACGTATCCCTAATTGCGCAAAATATTTGTAATGGTTTAGGGATTTTCCACAAATTGTTTATATTTATGTATTTCTTTTATGTGAAAATCATGAGAAACTCCTATTTAGAGGCCTATAAATTCTTTGAAAAGAATTCGCAATCTATTAAAGGTTGTTCGTCGATTATGATTTCCGAATATAAGTTATATTCATTCCAACTATTCAAATTCAAAGAACATAATAAAAATATGATTTTTTTTAACAAATATGTCATATATATATATATGCCAAAGAATAAATTGCATATGAAACTGAAAATAAATGATTCGTAAAGGAAGGAAATATTTTCCGAGAATTTTTATTATTTACTTAATGCAAATTCTATTTCTAATTATCATTGATGTAAAGTGTGGCAATTTATGCTTGTACATCTCTTCTCATTCTCATATACTCGCTTTTAATCTAATAGGCCTAATTATTTGGTCACTTTGTTTTATGAAGGCAAATAGGCATCGAGTTTATAGGAAAGGAGTTATTATACAAGTTACTTCAATAAAATTACCTTACATACAACCTAACTGTATTTCGTAAACATTCATAATGTTTTAATATCGTAACAAGCTATATCATATCACCTTTCACCAACGCTTATACACACATCTATTATCTTTATAAACATATACCATCAAGACCATCTAAACCTTATTTAACAATAAGAATTAGTAGTGTAGTTTTCTTGATATTTCTACATTACTCTTTACTTAACTAACAACACCATAAAATTTAAATAATGGCCCACTTTATGCCATTGTTTCCTATCTTGACAATCTTAATCACAACCATACTTTAATGAAAATTTAGAAAAATTAACCTTGTTACAACACTTATACAGTCTTCAATAAAAGATATTTAATTTACAGTCATTCTATCAACATATACTACTTATTTGATCCAGAAAATAAAACTGAGTTTTTAATTAAAGAACTCATATGAATAAAGATAGTATTACAATTCAATCTTCATTTTATCCGTCATACTGAATCTCTTTCCAACATAGAATTTAAAAGGATATGTACCTGGAAATGGAGGTAGAAGAAGTAAGTTTCAGCAGTTGCAGCAGTAACTAAATCAGCAAAATACCAGTATTCCCACAGATTTAAACAATAATAAGACCCAAAGAACCCAGATGCACAGTGACAGCACTCTTTAGGAAATTTCAGAATTTTTAACTGAACAATGTTATTGAACAAATCCGAACAGACTTACTGAAAAGAAATAATATCAGATTTCAGTTTTCTTTCAGTTTCCTAAAATCTGCCTTAAGCTCTATCTCTCTGTCTGAAAACTGCCCCTAAAACTCTGTTTGCTTCCCCAATTTCACACTCTCTTTTTCTCTTAAAACTCCTTTTTTTGAAAATCCTCTAAGGTCTCTTAAAGTCTGCCCAAAATCTCTTTTTAATCTCTTCAAGTCTGCCCCTTTTAAGCTGTCCAGCTCCTATATTTATACAGGGCTGGTTGCACCTTTGTCATGGTGGCTGGACCCTTTATCCCTTTTAAAAATTAGAAAGTTTCCATTAAAAACTACTTTTTAATACTTTATGTGATCCTAACATGATTTTCAGCAGCCCCATTATCCCTTGTTTCCCATTAGTATCTTAAACTATAGCCACTAACATTACATTATAATACACTAGCATTAACACCCTGTTTTTACTGTTTCATTCCCAGAAATGCCCCTGACCTACTGTAATTACTGAAAAATCAGAACCTACTGCAAAACAGATTCTAAAATCTGTATAAACTTAACTATCTTTCTGATTTACAGCTATAACCAATCCTATTAACCTCCTAACACAATTGTATTTGACCAACTTTTGTAAACTTGAATTCAAACTGGACATTACAGCAATATTACACTGAATTCAGAACTAACATCATAACAACATATTACTGAAATTATCATAACAATTCAGACTGGATTTAATATTGAACCAAAATCAAACACACACAGGATCATTGTCAATACTGACAATGCCCTAAAACTTTAATGTTCAGACAATAACATATATACAACACTTATTTTGACAGATTCATATAAACCAGGATGATTTAGCTGACGAGTATTAGTTAAAAATGATTATCTACAATATCTGTCCATAATTGGTCTAAAACAATAGAAGCAGACTGTTTTTTATTAGCATTATCATAAGTGAGAATTCATAATATAACTAATCGACGAACTTAATCGAGTCGATTACTTACATTATGAACAATCACAACCAACTGAAACAGTTTCATATTTGACCATATAGACGGGCATGAGACAAAGGTGACAGAATTAATCAAATAAAATCATGAAAAATTAACAAGCTATTAAGACAAACAACAACACACGTAGAATACACAAAATAATAGAAAAAATACCTTTGAATCTTCAATTCTAATCCGACTCGAACTCAGCTTGGATTTGGATTTTTGTTTGAAATCAAACAGACCTTAGTCGAAGTGTTTTCCACTGAAAATACTTCGACTAAGGTCGATTGAACCTCAATCTTTACTTAATCTGAACAGAATCCGAAAGTTTGGTATTTTTAGGGTTCTTAAAAATTCGATTTGGGATTTAACCATTTCTGGTCAGATTCGAGAAGAACCAAACATGACACAAGGGTGAGGGTAGCCTAGGGGTCATTTGGTGTCAGCTTAAAACAAATCTGAGCTTGTTCTTGTTTGGTCCGAATCTTCAAAAGAAGATTCGAGAAGCTCGGAACTGATTCGAGCCAAACAAACAACAGATCCATACTCAGGATGACTAGGGGAAGCTATGGTGTTAACTAGGTGCTGATTGGTTTAGATCAGGTTTTCAGGCCAACCTTCGATTTAAGATTCGAAGGGTTGGGGCCTGATTCGAAGGAAACTAAGGTCGGATTCGTGTAGGGGATGTTCAGGAGGTCCTAGGGTGTTAAGTTGGTGACCGGCGGCGTTGATGCCGCCGGGTTTCAGGCGGTGGAATCCTAGGGCGGCTAGGGTTAGGAGTGGGGGTTTGGGGGACGATGATGAACAGTGTAGGAGGGGGGGGTGTTCAGTTAGGGGCCGGGGTAAGGCTTGGGATTTATATAGGGGTGGGGTGGATTGGTATCGTCCGTTGGATCAAGTAGAATGGATGGCTAGGATCAATCCACTTAACCAAACGACATCGTTTGGTTTAAGTTGGGGAAAGGGGTCAACCCGGGGGTGAAATGGATCGGGTCTGGGTGAGTTTTTGAGGCCGTAGGATCAGGATGGATGAACGGTTCAGATTTGATTGCCCTAAACGTCGTCGTTTCTTTTGTGCAGGGGCTGAACTGGACCGTTTGATTGAAATGAATCAACGACCCAGATTAAAAATCCAGAAGCGACGTCGTTTGGTATGGTCTGAATTGGACCGGACAGGGGATGTTGGATTGGGCTGTTGGGGTAATTGGGCCTGGATTTAAATCCAGGTCCGATTTTTTATTCCTTTTTCAACTAATTCATTTTTCTAATTTAAATTTTCAATTTTAATTATAAAACAATTTTAACTTCACAAGAATATATTAATTACTCTATAACAACTATTTAACACATAGTCAAA
This sequence comes from Nicotiana sylvestris, assembly GCF_000393655.2. Classification (NCBI taxonomy): domain Eukaryota; kingdom Viridiplantae; phylum Streptophyta; class Magnoliopsida; order Solanales; family Solanaceae; genus Nicotiana; species Nicotiana sylvestris. The sequence continues at coordinate 118,164,862 of NC_091059.1, forward strand.
ACATTAATCATACAGTAACATATTTAAAAATAGAACGAATGCATATTTTTTGTGATTTTATTTAAATTATCTTTCAAATGCATAATTAAATCCTATATGCATGCAACATGTATTTTATTTTAATTTTCATTTTATTATGACAAAGTAAACATTTACGGACATAACACAAATATTTAACACCACGCAAATTCAAGAATTACACAGTAAAAGAAATTTATTTTATTTTTTGATTTATTTTGGAGTAGTTTTCGTAAGGCAAAAATCACGTGCTCACAGCTGCCCCTCTTTGTGCGGAAACTCGAAGAGTTTTCGTGCAAAGATAAAGTGAGCGGATACGAGCGATTTTTGCCCGTTCGAATACTCCGTGGGAAGCATTTTTAGAAAGATTTGACCGAACCTCTGCTTCAAAGGTTTCCTACATATCCTTGGCTATAAAGGAATCAGGTCAATGTAGTTCGGGAAGTTTTGGGTAGCTGGGACTACCGTGGGACTGTGATGTTACTGCTGCTTCGTGCTGTTTTTTACTGCTTGCTGACCTCCTTATTACACCTTACTTCCAAGGTAATACAAAAATTAAACTAGATTATGGTACAGGAATTATAAAAATCTTATCTAGATCATGCCCTTGCGTTTCTTGTTGTCTTGATATCTTGGTGAATCTTGGGCATTTGGCTTATTCCGTATTCCTTTTGGAACTCTTGTTGTTTCTTGCTGGGGATTCTGTTGGACTCCTCTGCTTTATTGATTCTAAGTGTGCTCCTTTTCCATATGAGCGGGCTTTTGATTTCAACATTTCAATTTCATTCCCTCGTTCTTCAGGTGGGCGCCTTGACTGTTTCTTTTCTTTCTTCATCCTTATTCTCCAGGTGGACGCCTGACTTCTTCAATTTTTCATCCTCATTCTCCAGGTGGACGCCTGATTTCTTCAATTTCTTTATCCTCATTCTCCAGGTGGACGCCTGACTTCTTTAATTCTTCATCCTCATTCTCCAGGTGGACGCCTGACTTCTTTAATTCTCATCCTCATTCTCCAGGTGGACGCCTGATTTCTTCAATTTCTTCATCCTCATTCTCCAGGTGGACGCCTGATTTCTTTAATTCTTCATCCTCATTATCCAGGTGGACGCCTGACTTCTTCTTTTCTTTATCCTCATTCTCCAGGTGGACGCCTGACTTCTTTAATTTCTTTATCCTCATTCTCCAGGTGGACGCCTGACTTCTTTAATTTCTTTATCCTCATTCTCCAGGTGGACGCCTGACTTCTTCAATTCTTCATCCTCATTCTCCAGGTGGACGCCTGACTTCTTTAATTCTTCATCCTCATTCTCCAGGTGGACGCCTGACTTCTTTAATTCTCATCCTCATTCTCCAGGTGGACGCCTGATTTCTTCAATTTCTTCATCCTCATTCTCCAGGTGGACGCCTGATTTCTTTAATTCTTCATCCTCATTCTCCAGGTGGACGCCTGACTTCTTCTTTCTCTATCCTCATTCTCCAGGTGGACGCCTGACTTCTTCTTTCTTTATCCTCATTCTCCAGGTGGACGCCTGACTTCTTTAATTTCTTCATCCTCATTCTCCAGGTGGACGCCTGACTTCTTCAATTCTTCATCCTCATTCTCCAGGTGGATGCCTGACTTCTTTAATTACTTTATCCTCATTCTCCAGGTGGACGCCTGACTTTTTTAATTCTCTGTCATCATTCTCCAGGTGGACGCCTGACTTCTTCTTTCTTCGTCCTCATTTTCCAGGTGGACGCCTGACTTCTTTAATTCTCTGTCCTCATTCTCCAGGTGGACGCCTGACTTCTCCTTTTTTCATCCTCATTCTCCAGGTGGACGCCTGACTTCTCCTTTTCTCATCCTCATTCTCCAGGTAGACGCCTGACTTCTTTAATTTCTTCATCCTCATTCTCCAGGTGGACGCCTGACTTCTTTTAATTTCTTCATCCTCATTCTCCAGGTGGACGCCTGACTTCTTTAGTTTCTTCATCCTCATTCTCCAGGTGGACGCCTGACTTCTTTAATTTCTTTACCAGGTATTTCCTGTCACAAATATTGTATTTGCCCCTGTTTTAAATCAAAGAAAACTTCGTTAGTTTAAAGCAGGGTGGTTGACTGGGGTAATCTTGCCGATGGTGATGCTTCTCTTCGTTTCTCTTTATTGCCTTAGAATGGTTGAAAAGACTGTTTTGTCTTTGTCATTGATCCTTGACTATAGGATTCCCCTCTGTATGTTTTCCTTCGAACCCTTTTAACTGTAATCATATGTCCCTTCTGACTTTGCTGATCCACTTTTGATTTCACCTTTCTTACACCCATATCCTTTATCTTCCACTTTTTGTGGCCGTATTTTGCATCATGTAACCTTGAATCTTGGTAGTATACCTTGACATTCCTTCTTATTTGTTTGGAATAAAACTTATTTCAAAGCTTTTAGAAAAGTAAGATTATTAGTGACGAAACACGTTGATTTCGACAATTATAGAATAAAAAGAAAATTCCAATTTTGGATGACTGTTGGAGCAAGAATGAAAACTTATCTGATTGGAGTTACTGGAACCAATGATCAGGGTATGCATTTCGGATTAATCAACCCAGTCTTTTAATCAATCTCCTCTCAATTGTCTTATTTTCGTTTTTCCCCAAAATTTCCATAATCCAACTTCATTTTTCATTTCACAGGCCTGCTGGGCTTGTAACGTCTCAAAGAGTTTTCACCGATAAACCTTCCTCATTTGTTCATTTCTCACTTTCTTTTCGCCTTATGGTGCCTACAAAGGTTTTCACCAATAAGACTCTCTCATTTTTACTTTTCTCTCAACTTCTGCCGCTTATGGTGCCCGTTTGGGTTTTCACCTATAAGACTCTCTCGTTTTTACTTTCTTTTCTTGTTTGTACCAGAATGTTATGAACCATCTTCATTTGCTTGACTTAGCCTTTTTCTAAGATTGGTCGAAAGGTCTTTCTGGTATGGGGTTAGAAATGGAAAAACTTAAACAATTTTGGTATGTGTTTAAAATTACAACTCTTGGAATCTTTTCTTATTCCCAATACAATTCTTGCCCCAGTTCCTTGATTGGGGTCGCTTGATGTTTCTTTTTGTGCACATTTTATGCATATTGTGCACCCTATGACCGAGCCGTGAAGCGCCTACGTATCCTTCTTTGAGGAATCAGGTCAAACGTAGTTTACCTCATAATAGTGATTTTTTTTTTTAATTTTAAAATTACTTGATTTTCATTGATTCCAAGAGAGGGTAAGAAAGAAACAAGTATGGCTCAAAGGGGAAGCAAATGGTATAGTGTTTGGATAGCAGAATAAATTGCCTTTGTCATTCCAATCTTGAAATAATGCTAAATACAAACACTCAGAAAGTTATGCATAATATCTCTTTACTGCGTCAGAATTGATTGCCATATCTATGCATTTGCCTTCAATGTCTGTTAAGCATAGTGCACCATTTGATAATACTCTGGTCACAATGAATGGTCCTTGCCAATTCGGGGCAAATTTGCCCTTTGCTTCAACTTGATGTGGAAGAATACGTTTCAGCACATGCTGTCCTACTTCAAATTTCCGAGGACGTACCTTTTTGTTGTATGCTCTTTCTATTCTTCTTTGATATAATTGACCATGGCATACTGCGGTCAATCGTTTTTCATCAATCAAGTTTAACTGTTCTAGACGGGTTTTGACCCATTCATCATCATCAATCTTTGCTTCGGCGATGATCCGAAGGGAAGGAATCTCAACTTCTGCAGGAATTACTGCTTCAGTGCCATATACCAACAAATAAGGAGTTGCTCCTACTGAAGTGCGAACAGTAGTGCGATATCCTAATAACGCAAATGGTAGTTTTTCATGCCATTGTCTTGATCCTTCTACCATTTTCCGAAGTATCTTCTTTATGTTTTTGTTGGCTGCTTCTACTGCTCCATTCGCCTTGGGCCGATATGGGGTAGAGTTGCGATGTGTAATCTTAAACTGTTGACATACTTCCTTCATTAAGTTGCTGTTAAGATTAGCACCGTTATCTGTGATGATCACCTTCGGGATTCCGAATCGACATATGATATTTGAGTGGACAAAATCGACCACAGCTTTCTTGGTCACTGATTTGAATGTCTTGGCCTCAACCCATTTGGTAAAATAATCAATAGCTACCAGAATGAACCTGTGCCCATTGGATGCTGCCGGCTCAATTGGTCCAATCACATCCATGCCCCAGGCAACGAAGGGCCATGGTGCCGACATTGTGTGCAACTCGGATGGTGGAGAATGAATCAAATCTCCGTGTATTTGGCATTGATGACACTTGCGCACAAAACTGATACAATCTCGCTCCATGGTAAGCCAATAGTAACCAGCTCGGAGGATTTTCTTTGCCAACACATATCCACTCATGTGGGGTCCGCAAACTCCTGAATGTACTTCAGACATGACAGCTGTAGCTTGTCTGGCATCTATGCATCTTAATAATCCAAGATCTGGTGTTCTTTTATACAAAACTCCTCCGCTTAAGAAGAATCCATTTGCTAATCGCCTAATGGTCCTCTTTTGATCTCCTGTGGCTTGTGCGGGATATATCCCCATTCTGATATACTCCTTGATGTCGTGGAACCATGGTTCACCATCAAATTCTTCTTCAACCATATTGCAATAAGCGTGTTGATCGTGGACTTGAATATGTATCGGATCTACATAAGCTTTATCCGGATGGTGCAACATTGATGCCAGGGTAGCCAATGCATCGGCCACCTCATTATGGATTCTTGGAATATGTTGGAATTCCACTGATTGAAACCGCTGACAAAGATCATGTAGACATTGTCGGTATGGTATGAGCTTCAAGTCTCGGGTTTCCCATTCTCCTTGAATTTGATGTACCAAAAGATCCGAATCTCCCATGACTAAGATTTCTCGGATACCCATGTCTGCAGCTAGCCTTAACCCCAAAATGCAAGCTTCATATTCAGCCATATTATTGGTGCAATAAAATCGCAATTGAGCCGTAACAGGATAGTGATGCCCTGTTTCAGAAATGATTACAGCTCCTATTCCGACTCCTTTCATGTTGGCGGCTCCATCAAAGAAAAGTTTCCAGCCAGGTTTTTCAATTTGTTCCACCTCGTCGATATGCATTGTTTCTTCATCAGGAAAATAAGTCTTCAACGGCTCATATTCCTCATCGACCGGGTTTTCGGCTAAATGATCGGCCAGTGCTTGAGCCTTCATTGCAGTTCGAGTCACATAGATGATGTCGAATTCCGTGAGCAATATCTGCCACTTTGCAAGTCTTCCCGTTGGCATAGGCTTTTGAAAAATGTATTTCAATGGATCCAACCGAGAAATGAGGTAAGTAGTGTAGGATGACAAATAGTGTTTCAATTTTTGAGCTACCCATGTTAGGGCGCAACATGTCTTTTCCAGATGAGTATACTTAACCTCATAAGCTGTGAACTTCTTGCTAAGGTAGTAGATGGCCTGTTCTTTTCTGCCAGTGAGGTCATGTTGCCCCAATACACAACCAAATGAATTTTCCAAAACCGTTAAGTAAAGAATCAAAGGTCTTCCTGGCTCTGGCGGGACCAACACGGGTGGGTTTGACAAGTACCCTTTTATTTTGTCGAACGCTTCTTGACACTCATCGGTCCATTTGACCGCAGCATCCTTTTTTAACAATTTGAAAATTGGCTCACAGGTTGTCGTGAGCTGAGCAATAAACCTGCTGATATAATTTAACCTCCCCAACAAACTCATTACTTCAGTTTTGTTTTTTGGAGGTGGCAGTTCTTGGATGGCTTTGATCTTTGACGGATCTAGCTCGATGCCTCGTCGACTGACTATGAATCCCAGCAACTTTCCGGATGGAACTCCAAATGCGCATTTGGCAGGGTTAAGCTTGAGGTTGTACCTGCGAAGTCTTAAGAAGAACTTCCTCAAATCCCCAACGTGGTCGGCCTGATGCTTTGATTTTATGATCACATCGTCCACGTATACCTCAATTTCCTTGTGTATCATATCATGAAACACTGTGGTCATTGCTCTCATATAGGTTGCCCCGGCGTTCTTTAAACCGAATGGCATTACCCGATAGCAATAAGTTCCCCATGGTGTGATGAATGCCGTCTTTTCTGCATCTTCTTCATCCATTAGAATTTGATGATACCCGGCATAACAATCCACGAAAGACCCTATATCATGCTTGGCGCAATTGTCGATCAAAATATGGATATTGGGTAATGGGAAATTATCCTTTGGACTTGCTTTGTTGAGATTGCGATAGTCGACGCATACTCTAATTTTGCCGTCTTTCTTTGGCACAGGAACGACATTAGCCAACCAAACAGGATATCTAGTGACTCGAATGACCTTTGCTTCCAATTGTTTGGTGATTTCTTCCTTAATTCTCATACTCATATCAGGCTTGAATTTTCTCAGCCTCTGTTTGACAGGAAGCACCGTTGTATCGGTGGGCAATTTGTGGACCACTAAATCAGTGCTGAAGCCCGGTATGTCGTCATACGACCATGCAAAAACATCTTTGAATTCTATGAGTGCTTTAATTAACTCTTCTCGGATCTTTGGTTCGAGATGGACACTTATTTTAGTTTCCCGGATATTACTCGTGTCCCCTATATTGATGTCCTCGGTATCACTCAAGTTAGGTTTGATTTTTTCCTCAAAGTGAATTAACTCTTTACTAATCTCTTCAAAAACCTCATCTTCATCATATTCTGATTCATAATCACAATATATTTCTTGAATTAATATTTCGGAACCAGATTGATTTTTAAGACTGGGCTGAGGATTCCTCATGCATGCCATATCACTAGAGCCAGCGTAAAAGGAACTGTACAGAAAAGAAGAAAAAGAAAAGAAAGCTATTAGGAATGATAATAAAAAGGAAACTGCTTTTATTGGATGATGAAAGATAACAAGGTTTTGCACACTTCAAACCAACTGTAAGATAAACTTTGGGATTACAACCTTGAAATAACCCAAACAAACTGAAAGAAAATCAAAATAAACTACCAAGACTCCTTTCGAATTGGGAGAGGAGTGGCTTTCCAATTATTGAGCTTTGTTTCTGGCCCAACGAATTGAACTTCTGCGTTGCTACACCCTTCTCCGCTTTCCAACATATTCACATCACTAAACAATTTCTCGAACCTTTCAATTAATTCCTTCTCAGGATTGACCCGGGATTTAGGAATTGTTATCGGGCGATTTTTAGCGCCGGTCTTGACAAAAGACTTTGACAGATGTGGTACTGGTTTTGGAAGAACCCATGCTTGATGTTTCAACTTCCTGGCCCTTATTACGTCGTTGGCGGTGGGTATGAACCCTAAACCGAATGTTCCCCAGTTCTCGGGGAGAGATACTGGTTGTACAATTCCTTGCAGAGATAAACCCAGACCTTTGCCGGGTATAAAGCCATTCTTTAACATTTCATAAGCTATCATGATTGATGCAGAGGATATCCTTGGATTCGGAAGGTATTTCCCTTCTGGAATTTTCTCTATCGACACTGTGTTTGTCACTTGGTATACCCATGGTCCCTGGTCATTTTCTGTTCCCTCGACCGGTACAATAGTACTGCTGTGAGCATTTAAACTTTCTTCTCCATACACGACTACTTCTTGATGATCCCATTCAAACTTGACAGCCTGATGTAGTGTTGACGGGACTGCTTTAGCAGCATGGATCCATGGTCGACCCAATAACAAGTTGTAAGAAACAGATATGTCCAACACTTGGAATTCCATTGTGAATTCAACTGGCCCTATAGTTAGTTCCAACACTATGTCGCCAAATGAATCTCTGCTTCCACCGTCAAATCCTCGTACGCAGATACTATTCTTCTGGATCCTCTCCTCTTTAATTTTTAATTTGTTTAAAGTGGAGAGAGGGCATATGTTTGCACTGGACCCATTGTCAACCAATACCCGGGTTACTACGGAGTTTTCACATTTCACGGTGAGGTAAAGAGCTCTGTTGTGCTCGGTACCTTCCACAGGTAATTCATCATCAGCAAATGTAATTCTGTTTGTCTTCAAAGATTCTGTTGGCTATTTTGCCCAAATGATTTACAGAGATCTTTTCAGGAACATGAGCTTCATTCAGGATTTTCATCAACGCCAGACGGTGTTCCTCTGAATGGATCAGTAATGACAACAATGAAATTTGAGCGGGGGTCTTCTTTAATTGATCCACAACAGAATAATCATGGAGTTTCATTTTTCTTAAAAACTCCTCCGCCTCTTCTTCCGTCACAGCTCTCTTTGTTGGCATTGGATTGTTTTTAGTTTTTCTCAGCTCTTCGGGAGTAAAACATCTTCCCGAACGTGTCAAGCCTTGCACCTCACACACTTCTTCCTTGATTTCTTTGCCCTTGTACATTACAGTCACCCGTTCATAGTTCCATGGGATGGCTTTGTTGTTGATGACCGGCAGCTGGATTACAGGTGCAACAATAACCCGATCTGTACGGGCTCCTTCCACGAATACAATGGGTTTGTTAGCAACCCCTGGTACTATCACTTTCGGCCTTTCTTGTTTTGCGGCAACTTTGCTCGATGATCCCTCATCGACTATCATAGATGGTTCATCACCATTTTTGTTCTGCTTAGACACCGGCTTCTCCTCCATTAACTGCTTATCTGGCTTGGTTTCATGAGACTTGATCATCATGACAGTTTGTGACGGCTTCTTTGTCTTCCCATCAGCTTGTATGATTTCTATCATATTAGCCTCTTGATGGGCTGGCATTGGATTTCTATTGATATTTGGAGCTTCGGGGGTTTGAACCTCGATTTTATTAGTATCAATCAGCTCTTGTATTGCATTTTTCAAATGCCAACATTTCTCCGTATCATGGCCTGGTGCACCGGAGCAATATTCACAGCTAATGGTGTAATCCAGATTCTTTGGTGGAGGATTGGGTAATTTGGATTGTATTGGTCTCAGCATGTCTAACTGTCTCAGCCTGTGGAACAGACTAGTGTAAGACTCTCCCAATGGAGTGTAAGTTTTCTTTTTCTGTTCCCTTTCTCCCCTGAATGCTGGCCTAGGCCTGAAACTTGGTCCGGGATATGCTCGTGGGTAAGTATTTGATGTGACAGGAGCACGCCAATTGGTGTGAACAGGCGGCTGATTGTATGCTTGAGCATGGTTAATGGAAAAATGAGGCTCTGAAGGGTGATAGTAGTTTTGGGATGAATCATGGTGGTAAGCTGATGGGCGAGGTCGTTGTTGATTATAGTAAAGCGGTGAACCTCTAGGTCCCGGCCAAATTCCTGAATCAACTACGGCTGCTTCCTCCCTCTTCTTTCTTCCGATTCCTCCTACCCCGCCTTGAATAGCTTGAGTAGTTGCCTTAATTGCTGAATAGCTCATGATTTTATTTGTCTTGAGGCCTTCTTCCACCATACCTCCCATCTTCACTACTTCGTTGAATGATTTCCCAACCGCTGAAACCAAGTGGGCATAGTAAGTTGGTTCCAAGGCTTGGAGGAAGTAGTCTACCATTTCGCTCTCCTTCATAGGAGGATCCACTCTTGCTGCCTGTTCTCTCCACCGAAAACCATACTCTCTGAAACTTTCATTGTGTTTCTTCTCAAATTTGGTCAAAGATAATCGATCTGGGATGATTTCCAGATTGTATTGGAAATGGTATGCGAATGCCTGTGCCAGGTCATCCCAGGTGTACCATCTTCCATGGTCCTGGCGTGTATACCACTCCAAAGCTGATCCGCTTAGACTTTGACTGAAGTATGCCATTAATAATTCATCCTTTCCCCCAGCTCCTCGCATCTTGCTACAGAAACCCCTTAAGTGGGCTACTGGGTCGCCGTGCCCGCTGTATAGGTCAAATTTGGGCATCTTGAAGCCAACTGGCAATTGTACATTAGGGAATAAGCATAAATCTTTGTATGCTACACTGACTTGCCCACCTAATCCCCGCATGTCTCGGAACGATTGTTCTAGACTTTTGACCTTCCTGAACATCTCTTCTTGTTCAACATTTTTGGCTGGCTTGTCAATTTCGGTTGGGAGATCAAACCGAGGAGCAGCTGAATTGATTTCAGAGGCTTTGAAGGTAGGCTCTGGGGGGTAATATTGGTTGTCCTGGGCCTGGAATGTAGGCTCACTAGGAGATTTGTGAAATGTAGCAGGGGGAGGTGCTACGAAAACAGGAGTCATAGGTGGAGGAAAGTACGGAACTGGTTTTGGAGGTGGAGACTGTGGTGTCTGAGAGGTGGTGCCTCGGTAGTGCTGATAAATGGGGAAACTTGGGGATAATTCGGTGGTGATATTATCCTGAGTTTGGGTCATTGATGGAGCAGGGTTATTTGGGTAAGATGGGGGTAACTGTCCTGTAGACCAAGCTTGGTACATCTCAGCCATTTGCTGCTTGAGCTTAAACATCTCTTCTTTCATTTTCCCGACATCCATCTCTTCTATCTCCATACCTGTGTCAACATCTGGGATAGACATACTTTCGGGTATCGGTCCTTTTGATCTTGTGTGATAGTGATAATATGCCAGTATACTCTTTAGAGAAACTAACTGCTTGAATTCTGGAAATGGACAAACTTGTTAGTTGTGAGAGTTTAACACATATATAATCGCACGTTGAGATGCAATGCTTTTAGACAAATAATCCCTTTCTATTATGCATTTGCTCGGCTGCTTGTGTCGTCCCAGCCTTCTTGAAATTGTTATTCATTTTTATTTATTATATATATCTTTTATCGTGGTGGTCGAATCTGAGAGATTGCCTACGTATCATGCTCTTACATGAATCAGACCTTGCGTAGTTCGGACCAAATGCAATCATTTTTATTCATTACACAAAGATGGAATTACATTTGAAAACTTTAAGAAAATGGCTTGAAAACACACACACTTAAATAAAAGATACAATTCATAACATCTCACAACATGCCCCACTTTCCATTTTTGTTGTCAAATATTGGATTATCTGCTCAATGTGGTGCTTGACCCGGATGGCCTCCCAGCGTACGATACATCCTCTCCAACTCCATTGCTAGATGACGAGCAAAAGTGGGCGCATGCTCAGTAAATCTTTCATAATCCATTCCTTGGCAGTTTACATAACTTTGAGATGTGAAAACTGCCAGGTCGTGGATTTGTGCCCTGAAACCTTGGAGACGTTGGTCTTGGTCTTGCAATTGCTGCTGACGAGTGGTGGCTATATCTCTGACACGGTTCTCACGATCTAGAGCTGATTCTAACAAAGCTCGGAGTCTGGCCTGCTCTAATCTTGCTTGCGCTCTTTCCCTGTCGAGGTCTGCTTGTTGGTGTTCTCTGTTGCATCTTCTTGCCTCTTCTAGTTGTGCACGAAGCTGGTCTTCTGATCGCATCCAATAGTCTTTTTCCTTATTGAATTGTGCCTTGTCTTTTTCGGATTGCCTATCTTGGCGTTCCTTGTTAGATCTGGCTTCTTCGTTTAATTGTTGGATCTTTTCTTTTGCTTTGCTCAATGCCCTTTCATTTTCCGCAAGAATGAAATCATAATCTTGCATTCTTTCAAAGAGATTGGCGATGGTTTTTTGATCCTTCCAGCTCCTCTTTGGCGTTTCAGAAACTCTTTTCATTTTTTGGAATCGAGCATGAAGATTTTCATTCTCACAAGCTAGACTCTTTTTCTCGCCTTCGGCTTCTTGTTCTTGCAAATCTTTCTCCAAACTGAGGCTTCTTAGATTTTCTTTTAGGGCATGGATAGTTGCTTTGTACCCTTTTTCTTTTTCTCCCCAGATCAACCGCTCTTGGATTTTATCATTGAAGTTTTGAACATGGGGTCTTTTTGTTGGCCTTTTCAGCTCAGGTTCTGGTACATCATCCACGCGAGACCGTTTTTCGAACCACCTTGCATATCCAGGATTCATCTCACCCTTTGTAGTGTCTGGGACTTGAGTATCACTTTTCAAGTATCGACATCCATTCCACATCTGCTGAAGTAGAGCTTCGGGAATAGTGGCTTCTGGGTGTAATTCGATTACTTGCATACTCAAATCTTCATCATCAGGAACTATTTGATATCTCCCTAGTTGCCTTAAGACTCTTAGTGGTGCATACGGCTGAATGCTTCTTAATCCCAATAGTAGTAGATAACTATTTGAGGTTGACATATGTATTACTTCCCTCATCGGGAACCATCCCAGAGTCCATTCAATTTGATTTGCCGTTAAAGCCTTTAGATGAGATACCCATGCTTCTATCCCTTCTGGAGCTTGATAATTTTTTGTTCTTTCCTCATAGCTCTCGATGCAATTATCATTTTTTGACCCATATTGTATGATCTTGGGCTGTTGTTGGAGATGCTCCATTACCCACATTTGCAACAAAATTTTGCATCCTTCGAAGACCGTTGCTCCTGATTTACATAAAGTCAGAGCCCGATAAATATCTGATAGAATGATGGGGACAAGGGTGTGATTTTCTTTGGTGGTAAGGATTTGCACAACTTTTGCGGTGCGAATATCAATTGTTCGCTCTTTATTTGGGAAGACCATGACTCCTAGAAAAGCCACCATGAAAGCAAATCGACGGTGAATCTGCCAAGTGTCTTTGTTTTGCTTATTAGTAAGGCCTTTTTCATGAATTTCAAACCCATCTGACTTTCCGAACCTTGAATACAAAAAGTTGAAGGAACAACATCCATTGATGACATTGCTTTTCCTGATTTGACTGCTGATGTTCAAAAGACCGAAGAATCGATGTACCGAAGGAGCCTTTGTGAATATCAAGCTTTGATTTCTTAAACTTCCTTCAAAACCAGTATATCCAGCTATCTCCTCTAATGTAGGAGTAAGCTCGAAGTCAGAGAAACGAAAAACATTGTGAACAGGATCCCAGAAAGTTACTAACGCCGCAATCAGATCATCACGGGGTTTAACTTTCATAATGTCCGTGAGATTTCCCAAATGCTTGACGACCCATTTTTGACCGTCTTCGCCTAAATCATACCACCACATTTGAAGCTGACATAGAAATTCTTCCGTACTTGTGGATGAGGGGCTTTGTGTGATGCTCATTTTGTATCTGAAATTTAATTTTGATAAAGTCAAAATTCATTTTTTTAAAATTTATACTAAAAAAAGTAATTTTCGAAATTTTTTTATTATTATTATTTATTAAATACCTTTATTTCAAGATTTAAAACCTTTTCTCTTTTTTTTTTCGAAATTTAAAACAACCCATTTTATTCCTTTCTTCTTACCATGATTTTATTTAAGCTGGTCAACAAGCATGCTCGAGGCAAATGAATGCACAAGTAACAAGTAGGATGCATCATGATGGTCTTTTTATTTTGGGTTCACCTGTCCTAGACAGACCCAACCCCTGTGTTGAGTCTCCAAGGCCAAATGCATATGATGCAAATATTCGTTCCTACTAGGGATCCGGTACATGGCTGAGTTATTCTAAGTGTAAAACCTTAGGTTGATTGTTCTAAACCTGGCTTACCCAAACGGACAGTTTGAGCCGAAGCGGGGGCAACGTACCGGGAGCACGAAAGTCTGCCCGGCCTAGTTACTTGTCCCAACTCCGTCTTATTTGGTACGACTCTAACAGAAAGGTGGGTCACGCGCACGTGTACACCATAAATTCAGAAGACTCAGAAAGAAGGGGGTTTCGTAGCAGTTGTATATATTCACAATTCAAATAATATTAAAGCGGTAAAAAACAACATTTAGCATATTAGCATATAAACAGTTGAAAATCATATAGTAAATAAAGCCAATTAACACAGATATTTTAAGCTCGAATTCTTTAAACCCTGAACCAATGGTTCTGGGTTACAATAGGACTTTTATTCCCCAGCAGAGTCGCCAGAGCTGTCGCACCTTCTTTTTGCCGCGCCCGCGGGGCGCGTGGGGAGTTTTCTCCAATTAAAGGACAGTCGAAACGGGATTTATTTAATTATTTCAGAGTCGCCACCTGGGAATTTTAAGGCGTCCTAAGTCACCAATTTCAATCCCTGAATCGAGGAGAATATGACTCTGCTTATTATTCTGCGAACCAGAAATCCTGAGTAAGGAATTCTGTTAATCCGGAAGAAGGTGTTAGGCATTTCCGAATTCCGTGGTTCTAGCACGGTCTCTTAACTGTTTTTATTATTGGCTTAATTATCTTGATTTTTATTAAATATATTGATGTTACATGATTTTTGCTACAGCTTATACTTACTGTGTTTGAGGATCCTTCTTTGAATCGAATTACGCGTACGTATATTCGTATTTTAAAAAATGGCGGACTTGTGTCACGCGTACGTGTACACAATAACTTTTGATAATATATTTATTAAGCAATCATTTTTCAAAATTGTGTCGAATCAAGAATATTTTTTTTTCTTGAATAGTGAACCGTACATCTTGGGTTTTTATGAAATTGATTTAACGCCTTTGGAAAAATCCTTTTATTAAATATTCGTTCGAAATTGCGCGTACGCATAATCCGAATTTTTACTTTTAAAAATATAATCAAGGTACGCGAACGTATCCCTAATTGCACAAAATATTTGTAATGGTTTAGGGATTTTCCACAAATTGTTTATATTCATGTATTTCTTTTATGTGAAAATCATGAGAAACTCCTATTTAGAGGCCTATAAATTCTTTGAAAAGAATTCGCAATCTATTAAAGGTTGTTCGTCGATTATGATTTCCGAATATAAGTTATATTCATTCCAACTATTCAAATTCAAAGAACATAATAAAAATATAATTTTTTTTTAACAAATATGTCATATATATATATGCCAAAGAATAAATTGCATATGAAACTGAAAATAAATGATTCATAAAGGAAGGAAATATTTTCCGAGAATTTTTATTATTTACTTAATGCAAATTCTATTTCTAATTATCATTGATGTAAAGTGTGGCAATTTATGCTTGTACATCTCTTCTCATTCTCATATACTCGCTTTTAATCTAATAGGCCTAATTATTTGGTCACTTTGTTTTATGAAGGCAAATAGGCATCGAGTTTATAGGAAAGGAGTTATTATACAAGTTACTTCAATAAAATTACCTTACATACAACCTAACTGTATTTCGTAAACATTCATAATGTTTTAATATCGTAACAAGCTATATCATATCACCTTTCACCAACGCTTATACACACATCTATTATCTTTATAAACATATACCATCAAGACCATCTAAACCTTATTTAACAATAAGAATTAGTAGTGTAGTTTTCTTGATATTTCTACATTACTCTTTACTTAACTAACAACACCATAAAATTTAAATAATGGCCCACTTTATGCCATTGTTTCCTATCTTGACAATCTTAATCACAACCATACTTTAATGAAAATTTAGAAAAATTAACCTTGTTACAACACTTATACAGTCTTCAATAAAAGATATTTAATTTACAATCATTCTATTAACATATACTACTTATTTGATCCAGAAAATAAAACTGAGTTTTTAATTAAAGAACTCATATGAATAAAGATAGTATTACAATTCAATCTTCATTTTATCCGTCATACTGAATCTCTTTCCAACATAGAATTTAAAAGGATATGTACCTGGAAATGGAGGTAGAAGAAGTAAGTTTCAGCAGTTGCAGCAGTAACTAAATCAGCAAAATACCAGTATTCCCACAGATTTAAACAATAATAAGACCCAAAGAACCCAGATGCACAGTGACAGCACTCTTTAGGAAATTTCAGAATTTTTAACTGAACAATGTTATTGAACAAATCCGAACAGACTTACTGAAAAGAAATAATATCAGATTTCAGTTTTCTTTCAGTTTCCTAAAATCTGCCTTAAGCTCTATCTCTCTGTCTGAAAACTGCCCCTAAAAATCTGTTTGCTTCCCCAATTTCACACTCTCTTTTTCTCTTAAAACTCCTTTTTTTGAAAATCCTCTAAGGTCTCTTAAAGTCTGCCCAAAATCTCTTTTTAATCTCTTCAAGTCTGCCCCTTTGCTGTCCAGCTCCTATATTTATACAGGGCTGGTTGCACCTTTGTCATGGTGGCCGGACCCTTTATCCCTTTAAAAATTAGAAAGTTTCCATTAAAAACTACTTTTTAATACTTTATGTGATCCTAACATGATTTTCAGCAGCCCCATTATCCCTTGTTTCCCATTAGTATCTTAAACTATAGCCACTAACATTACATTATAATACACTAGCATTAACACCCTGTTTTTACTGTTTCATTCCCAGAAATGCCCCTGACCTACTGTAATTATTGAAAAATCAGAACCTACTGCAAAACAGATTCTAAAATCTGTATAAACTTAACTATCTTTCTGATTTACAGCTATAACCAATCCTATTAACCTCCTAACACAATTGTATTTGACCAACTTTTGTAAACTTGAATTCAAACTGGACATTACAGCAATATTACACTGAATTCAGAACTAACATCATAACAACATATTACTGAAATTATCATAACAATTCAGACTGGATTTAATATTGAACCAAAATCAAACACACACAGGATCATTGTCAATACTGACAATGCCCTGAAACTTTAATGTTCAGACAATAACATATATACAATACTTATTTTGACAGATTCATATAAACCAGGATGATTTAGCTGACGAGTATTAGTTAAAAATGATTATCTACAATATCTGTCAACAAATTGGTCTAAAACAATAGAAGCAGACTGTTTTTTATTAGCATTATCATAAGTGAGAATTCATAATATAACTAATCGACGAACTTAATCGAGTCGATTACTTACATTATGAACAATCACAACCAACTGAAACAGTTTCATATTTGACCATATAGACGGGCATGAGACAAAGGTGACAGAATTAATCAAATAAAATCATGAAAAATTAACAAGCTATTAAGACAAACAACAACACACGTAGAATACACAAAATAATAGAAAAAATACCTTTGAATCTTCAATTTTAATCCGACTCGAACTCAGCTTGGATTTGGATTTTTGTTTGAAATCAAACAGACCTTAGTCGAAGTATTTTCCACTGAAAATACTTCGACTAAGGTCGATTGAACCTCAATCTTTACTTAATCTGAACAGAATCCGAAAGTTTGGTATTTTTAGGGTTCTTAAAAATTCGATTTGGGATTTAACCATTTCTGGTCAGATTCGAGAAGAACCAAACATGACACAAGGGTGAGGGTAGCCTAGGGGTCATTTGGTGTCAGCTTAAAACAAATCTGAGCTTGTTCTTGTTTGGTCCGAATCTTCAAAAGAAGATTCGAGAAGCTCGGAACTGATTCGAGCCAAACAAACAACAGATCCATACTCAGGATGACTAGGGGAAGCTATGGTGTTAACTAGGTGCTGATTGGTTTAGATCAGGTTTTCAGGCCAACCTTCGATTTAAGATTCGAAGGGTTGGGGCCTGATTCGAAGGAAACTAAGGTCGGATTCGTGTAGGGGATGTTCAGGAGGTCCTAGGGTGTTAAGTTGGTGACCGGCGGCGTTGATGCCGCCGGGTTTCAGGCGGTGGAATCCTAGGGCGGCTAGGGTTAGGAGTGGGGGTTTGGGGGACGATGATGAACAGTGTAGGAGGGGGTGTTCAGTTAGGGGCCGGGGTAAGGCTTGGGATTTATATAGGGGTGGGGTGGATTGGTATCGTCCGTTGGATCAAGTAGAATGGATGGCTAGGATCAATCCACTTAACCAAACGACATCGTTTGGTTTAAGTTGGGGAAAGGGGTCAACCCGGGGGTGAAATGGATCGGGTCTGGGTGAGTTTTTGAGGCCGTAGGATCAGGATGGATGAACGGTTCAGATTTGATTGCCCTAAACGTCGTCGTTTCTTTTGTGCAGGGGCTGAACTGGACCGTTTGATTGAAATGAATCAACGGCCCAGATTAAAAATCCAGAAGCGATGTCGTTTGGTCTGGTCTGAATTGGACCGGACAGGGGATGTTGGATTGGGCTGTTGGGGTAATTGGGCCTGGATTTAAATCCAGGTCCGATTTTTTATTCCTTTTTCAACTAATTCATTTTTCTAATTTAAATTTTCAATTTTAATTATAAAACAATTTTAACTTCACAAGAATATATTAATTACTCTATAACAACTATTTAACACATAGTCAAAACATTAATCATACAGTAACATATTTAAAAATAGAACGAATGCATATTTTTTGTGATTTTATTTAAATTATCTTTTAAATGCATAATTAAATCCTATATGCATGCAATATGTATTTTATTTTATTTTTTCATTTTATTATGACAAAACAAACATTTACGGACATAACACAAATATTTAACACCACACAAATTCAAAAATTACACAGTAAAAAAAAATTATTATATTTTTTGATTTATTTTTGGAGTAGTTTTCGTTAAGGCAAAAATCACGTGCTCACAGCATGTTACCAGAGTCCAGAATGAGTTTGCCGATGCATTGGCTACCCAATCATCCATGATACAACATCCAGATAAGAACTTTATTGATCCCATTCCAGTAAAGATCCAAGATCAGCTAGCTTATTGTGTTCATGTTGAGGAAGAAGCAGATGGAAAACCTTGGTTTCATGACATCAAGGAATACTTGGCGAAAGGAGAATACCCAGAGCTTGCAAATGCTACTCAAAAGCGCACACTTCGGAGGTTATCTAATAATTTCTTCCACAGCGGAGGAATCCTGTATAGGAGGACTCCTGATTTGGGATTGCTAAGGTGTGTCGACATAAAGGAAGCATCCAAGCTACTAGAGGAAATTCATGCTGGGACCTGTGGTCCATATATGAACGGTTTTGTCTTAGCAAAGAAGATACTCCGAGCTGGTTACTTTTGGATGACTATGGAGATGGACTGCATCCAGTATGTCCGGAAATGCCACCGCTGCCAGATACATGCAGACGTGATAAAGGTACCTCCAAATAAGCTTAATGCAACAAGCTCGCCGTGGTCGTTCACCGCATGGAGGATGGATGTTATCGGAGCAATCGAACCTGCTGCATCAAACAGGCACAGGTTTATCCTAGTTGCAATTGATTATTTCACCAAATGGGTTGAAGTAGCATCTTACAGAGTAGTGACCAAGAAAGTCGTGGCAGACTTCGTCCGCGACCGTATCGTGTGTCGGTTCGGAATTTCAGAGTCAATCATTACTGATAATGGCTCCAACCTCAATAGTGATTTGATAAAATCCATGTATGAAACCTTCAAGATCAAACACAAAAATTCTACAGCTTACAAACCTCAGATGAACGCAGCTATAAAGGCTGCCAACAAGAATATCAAGAAGATACTAAGGAAAATGATAGAGAAGCATAAGAAGTGGCACGAGAAGCTCTCATTTGCTTTATTGGGATACCGCCCTACAGTCCGCACGTCAACCAGGGCAAACCCCTATATGCTGGTTTACGGTACAGAGGCTGTTATTCCCACCAAGTTAGAAATTCCTTCCCTAAGGATCATACAGGAAGCTGAACTCGACAATGCATAATGGGTGAAGAGTCATTATGAGAAACTTGCTCTTATAGATGGAAAGAGAATGAATGCAGTTTGTCATGCTCAGCTTTATCAGAACAGAATGTCCAGAGCCTTCAACAAAAGAGTCAAGCCAAGACAATTCACACCAGGGCAACTGGTGCTAAAGAAAATCTTTCCACATCAAGATGAAGCCAAAGGGAATTTTCTCTCCCAACTGGCAGGGTCCGTACATGGTTCATCGAGTTCTGACAGGAGGAGACCTCATACTTGTAGAAATGGACGGAGAAGTCTGGCCAAAGCCAATTAATTCAGACGCAGTCAAGCGATACTATGTGTAACATCTATGATTTCCTTATGTAATTTGAACTACGCCTGACCTGATTCCCGTTTAAGAGGGGATACGTAGGCATCCCTATGGGTTCGGTCACAATTCAATAAAATTTTCATTTCCCCCGCTATTGGAAACTGGGGCAGAATTTTGAGGAGGACCCTCAAAATTCCAAAGTTGATTTCAGCCATTTATCATCAACAGCCGTCAGAAGCAGCAGCCCAGTAAACTGGGGCAGAATTTTGAGGAGGACCCTCAAAATTTTGGAGCAAGAAAAGTTACAATGTCTTGAACCACGTCGCAGTCATCAGTTCATATAAAGAAAACTATTCTTAATTACACATTTATATTATGCTTTTACTAAATCATGCATTTCTATTATCAAAATTGCTTTGTTTAGCAACGCTACCCCAATGATACGAACAGTATCACCAGATCTGAAACGAGCAGGTCAAGCAGAGCCAGCGGGGATACGAACTAACTTTCCCCCTTTTACAAAACTCACGCTTTTTCTTTGGATGCAGACACTTGAGTTGCAAAATCATCAAATATACTATACACTCATGAGACTCACATTGCTCAGAAATACAACTCTCAGAACGGTTGCACTTACTCACAGCTGCTATCCGCACGCAGTATCCCCATCAGTCGCAGTATCATAATCTGCTATCAGCTAAGAAAATTCTATTATCATTTGCCCTTTTACTTCTTGCATAAGGCTACCATTCTACCTTCTAAGACTAAGCTTTGTCTCCATCTACATTTCTGCATTGCATAAGGCTACCATTCTGTCTTCCAAGTCTAAGCTCTGTCTCCATCTACATTTCTTGCATTGCATAAGGCTACCATTCTGCCTTCCGAGACTAAGCTCTGTCTCCATCTGCATTTTCTGCATTGCATAAGGCTACCATTCTGCCTTTCGAGACTAAGCTCTGTCTCCATCTACATTTCCTGCACTGCATAAGGCTACCATTCTGCCTTCCGAGGTTAAGCTCTACCTCCATTGCATAAGGCTACCATTCTGCCTTCCGAGACTAAGCTCTGTCTCCATCTGCATTTCTTGCATTGCATTAGGCTACCATTCTGCCTTCCGAGGTTAAGATCTACCTCCATCTGCATTTCCTGCATTGCATAAGGCTACCATTCTGCCTTTCGAGACTAAGCCCTATCTCCATCTGCATTTTCTGCATTGCATAAGCCTACCATTCTGCCTTCCGAGACTAAACTCTGTCTCCATCTACATTTTCTGCATTGCATAAGGCTACCATTCTGCCTTCCGAGACTAAGCTCTGTCTCCATCTGTATTTCCTGCACTGCATAAGGCTACCATTCTGCCTTTCGAGGTTAAGCTCTACCTCCATTGCATAAGGCTACCATTCTGCCTTCCGAGACTAAGCCCTGTCTCCATCTGCATTTCCTACATTGCATAAGGCTACCATTCTGCCTTCCGAGGTTAAGCTCTACCTCCATCTGCATGGCTGAAATATCGCCGCTTTATCTACATCTACATCTGCATAGCTGAAATATTGCCACTTTATTTACGTCTTGCATCGGCTGAAATATCACCACTTTATTTACGACTTGCATCGGCTGAAATATTGCCACTTTATTTTCACCTTACATCGGCTGAAATATCGCCACATCATTTAAATCCTGCATCGGCTGAAAGATCGCCACCTTATTGTATTTCATGGGCTGAAAGATCGCCACCTTCTGCATCTCATGGGCTGAAAGACCGCCAAATTTTCCAAAGGCATCATTGTTCAGAGGCACCATTTTCATAGCCCGAGAACACCATGCCATGGCTTGAGCCCCCTTTTCATCTTTTGCATATCATTA
The DNA here is from genome assembly GCF_000393655.2 of Nicotiana sylvestris. Classification (NCBI taxonomy): domain Eukaryota; kingdom Viridiplantae; phylum Streptophyta; class Magnoliopsida; order Solanales; family Solanaceae; genus Nicotiana; species Nicotiana sylvestris. The sequence continues at coordinate 118,186,484 of NC_091059.1, forward strand.
TTCAAAGGCATCATGGTTCAGAGGCATCATTCTCATAGCCCGAGAACATCATTTTATAGCCTACAAATCCCTTATTATACGCTGCATGGCCCAAGATGTCATGGTCTGAGGACGTCATCCTAAGCGTCCAAATACAACATTCATGGTCCGATGGGAAATTGCATCATGTTTAGTTTTTCGCACAATATACACATGTATTGCTTATTTGCAGGTAAACCGGCTAGCAACAGCTGTCTCAGCAGGAGCGATCCCGCTCCAGTTCCCACGGCCCTACTAGACTTTGACCATCCATCCCAACCCGAATATCTCGTCCGTTCTTGAAAAAATCTCCATCGGCATATTCTGCCGACGAATCCTGAACTACATATGGCCTGATTCCTGTAAGACCAGGGATATGTAGGCAGCTCAGAAACTAGAGCACGGTCACCTCTTCAAACCATTTCGTTCGGTCAAATTGGCCATCATATCTTTACCCGACAACTCTTTCATCCTTCCCGGGTAAAGAGGGGCAGCTGTTGATACCCAATTTTTCCTATATATTTTATATATTCAAATACTTTCAAAATAGCATATATATGCATATATAAGTATACCCAAGTATTTTAGTATTTTCCTAATTTTTAAAGATTTTTAAATCAATTTATTGCCCTATTTTAACAGTACAAAAACCAATAATTGTTCCTCAAATTGTCATTTTGGTGGTTAATGTATTTTATTCTCATATTTATACCAAAATATAGCTAATGTAATTTTTTGCACATTTTTACAAATTTATTTATTATTTTTAAGTCTAAATTGCATATAATTGCAATTTTAGCCTGTTTTAAGATTTAATTGCATTTTATACTTATGAAATTGGTTCCAGTATTTTTATTCAATATTTATATATTATTAATTAAGTTAGTACCTTTAATTTATTTTCAGAAATCATTTTACTATTTTTCAAAAAATAAAAGGGAGAAAATGGTTATTTAAATGCTAGCCCTATTTCATTTCAATTATAGCCTGAATCAACCCCCCAATTAACCCAATTTCAAATCCCAAATTGACCGGCCCAATTTCAATTTAACCCGCCCCTGACCCAACTAATCTAACCCGCCCGACCTCCCCTTTTGATCCAGGCCATTGATCATTTTGATCAACGGCCACAATCATTCCTTTCCTTTTTTAATTCACATACACCCAACCCTAAAATCATTTTCCCCTAACCCGCTACCTCTGAAATCCTCTCCTCTCTCAGACTCTCTCGAGCATTCCTTAACCCTAGCCCCTCTCACCGTCTTCAAACCTTGAAACCACCGGAATCCATGGCCTCTCAGGCCATGGGAGTCTTAAAATCACCTCCCTTTGCTCTTATACTTGAAGATTCGAGGTCTGACCTCAAAGGTTTTCACTCAGATCTCCGCCGATTCAAGGTTCTACGGCCATCACCGGCCTTGCTCCGGCTTACAATGGTGTTTCGAGCCTGGTTCTGACTTCTTCGACTCAGATCAGACCTTTTCCCAAGCCTTTCTCATTTCTAGGTCTCATCTGAAACCCTAACTCTTTGAGGTTTTCTCCGATTGTTTTAGATCTGTTATGTACTACTTGAGTTTTCAAACGATTTTCCCAACTTTTCTTTCAAAAATTACATTCAAAATCACTTCTTTCCCATTTAGGGTTTTCTGAAAATGCTTAAAGTGTTTCTCTGACTTTTTCTTTTCCTTTTCCTTTGTGTATGTGTGTCTCTACTGTGTTCTTATGTTCTTCTTTTACCACACATGTTCTTCTACTGTGTTTCTACACTATGTGCCTGTATGTTTTTCACTATGCTCTGCTATTTTCTTCCACTATGATCTGATATGCTTCGCTTATTGCTTCCTTCTACCATGTTCTTAAGTGTTCTTACTATTTCCCTACTCACTACAAATGAATACACCACAAGATCGAACTGCACTCATAGTTTTACCTTGTTTAAGTTTTTCTAAAAATTTGCTTAAGCATGTTTTGCTTCTACTGTTTCTTCTACTATCAGTTGTTCTTTCATTATGCCTCAAATTAGTCTCTTCACTCTGTTTGCTTGGACTTTTTTACTTGTTCGCATGTTTTCTCATGAGTTTCTGAAAGAAACCTCTGAGCATGCTTCGACTACTTGCCTCCTCATCTCTGTATCTGATTCAAGGTGGAAACCCTAGAATTTGAGGATTCCGCCGAGGTTTGATTATGTGAACTAGCGTTTTTATTTTTTAGAACTCTTAACTCTTTCAGACTGATTTTTGAATCTCTGAACTGAGTTTGGACGCCTTTGTTTTCATACAATGTTGAACCTTTTTGCTAAACTCTTCTATACTGGATTCTTTCTATTGATTTTGCAAGGGCATGACAAATTTCTTTCATGTTTAAACATGTCTGTATGCTTTTTATATATGTTGATTCAAAGAGGTTTTCAAACTAGTGATTGATTCAGAATCCCTTTTTAATAGCTCTAATCGATTGCTACTGATTTTCCTTAAGCAAAAACCATTTCCACCTTTCTGACTTGGTTCATTCATACCAAAGCTGTGATCTCTGATTTCCTGGCTGTTAACTGATTCCCTTGCCTTATTTGCACAAACCGTGTACTGTTAAGACCCTGTCCTTAAATAACCTTTATGTATTTGCCTCTAATTTACTACTTTGCACAAAGTATTTGACTACTTTCTTTCCTTAATTAGTTTTACCCGTTTGAATCTGAATCCCTTAATTAAGGGAAACCTTGTGTAATTGATTGACAATCAGTCTTCAAACTATTTTCTTACCTTATTTTTGCTTGCTTTCTACACTATAAAAGGCACGACCCCTTTTCACCATTACATACTTCAGACTTCACAAGCTCACAACCTCTTCTAAATTCATACTTAGAGTGTTCTTGCTTCTTGTCTGCACTTTGGCTTTTACAAGACTACTGCTTTCTTCTTTACTTATCCCTTTGAAACTGGTATGTCCTGACTTAATTTTCAGCATCACCCCAATGTGTTTACTTACAGTCTTTGTATCCATGTCTACTTTATTGTTTTCTGTAAAGTTTAGCATCTAACTTAATATGCCTATGTGCTAGTGCTTGCCTCTTTCTGTGAACACTTGCTCCCTATCCCATTACCCCTATGTGTTTGTAAGTCGAGACTTAGGGCATGGCAATAAGGATTGTTTTCTATGAACTGAGTTTTGAACCCCTGAGGTCTTAACCTCTAAGTAGGCTGGAGGGTGTGCTAGTATGTCTCATTGCTGGGTATGCCCCTTTGCTTGCTCTTCCTGCAAATTCCCCACTCCCCTATACCCTTATGTGCACTAGTTTTAAGTTACTTCCTTCTCCTTTCCCCCTCTCAGAACTCTGCACTTGCACTCACTCTTAGCTTCTAAGTTCTGCCCCCCTCATGTGAGCCTTGCCTTGGGACCTTGAGTTCCCTCGGAACTTGGACACTTGAGGGCTGGCCCTTACACACTGCACAATGACTTAATCCTGCAATGTATTTGGATGTGAGCACTTCCCGGAGTCCATATGAGGCTCTTAAGGAACTCTAACACATCCAAATGAGAGAAAGGCTTTGGGTCCTGATCTTGGGAGTTGGTTTACTTCATACTTCAGAAAGGAAGTCTGAATCAGGCTCTCCTTGGTTGTAATTTTCAATTTTCTGATGTATTTTCTCTATTTTATTTTTGGATTGTAATAACTTTGTAATAAACTTTTGGGGTGATTAGTGAAAAGGGAGGGGTAACCATGGATGCAAAGGGTAGACGTCCTGCTCATAGGGTTTTCTACACTTCTGCATTTATATAGATACCCTGCCTATAGTTTCTGCACTTCTGCATTCATGTAGATGTCCTGCTCATAGGGTTTTCTGCACTTCTGCATTTATATAGATACCTTGCCTATAGTTTCTGCACTTCTGCATTCATGTAGATATCCTGCTCATAGAAATTTCTGATTTTTGCATTCACATAGATAACTTGCCTACAAGCTTATTAATTTCTGCATTCACATAGATAACTTGTCTATAGGATTTTTTGCATTTCTACATTCATGAAGATAACTTGTCTTTATGAATTTCTGCATTCATGTAGATAAATTGACTATAAGAACTTCTGCATTCGCATTTAGATACCATGACTATAAGAATCTCTGCATTCGTATATAGCTACCATGTCTATAGGATGCACATGCATGTAGATAATATGCCTATAAGTCCTTTCTAGTTCTTGCATACTCGCCTCTCATTAGGCAAACATATTATAGGTTTTAACAACCAGTGAAATTAGATATCGCGTTCGTAATAAAATGCAGCACCTAGATAACATGTTTTAAGTTAACAAACACATAGAAAGCATGCCTATAGGGGTTCTAATCAAATCTGAATCGCTTCACTCGTTTGTAAGTTTAAACTATCAGTAGTAACGCATTATCGATTGCAGAACTTGTATTATTCTATTAAAACTGGTAACCTATCTGTAATCCGTTTACCTCTTCATTTCTGAAATTAGTAGATAGCATGCCTATAGGTCTTCGTCTAACACTTAGGCGAGCCATAAGGTAAACTTGTTAGATTTTTATTAACTACAACCAGCAGGCAGGCCTGATTCGGATTTCTTATCTGAAATATGTAATAAATCAGTCTGCCTCAACTTTTTAAGTTTTAATCAGACCCTAAGCAGTACGTGCAAGACATGCTAAACTATGTGCTTTTCTTTCATTTTAAGGAGGTCTGTTGAGCCTTATTTGTTTATGTGTTTTCTCCCCAAACTTGCTACATGTGTTTTTTTGTTTGTCGCCTTAGAATTTTGTCTTTGAAACCACAAATAAGCCAACTTTCCCGCCCTTTTAGGATTAGTAGTCCCAAGTACCTCCAGGGCTGATAGGATTGGGGCGGGTAATAGCATGCAATAAGTATACAAGACTATTCCGCGCTTTAATACCTTAACGGGGTGGGAAAGGGTAGATATGGACATGATGACCACACGATAACATCTTGTGTAGCCCCTCATTGAGGAGTGATTACCGGATGTCGTGTGGGGTGATCCATATTATTTGTATACCTTGGACTCCCTTTCCTTTAGTTGTTTATTTCATTGTTTACTTTCAAATTTCAAACTATTCTCTCAAAATTCGGCTTTTCTTTTGTTTTCTTTTAATTTCACCTATTTGTAACCCTTATGTGCAAATCCCATCTTATTTGAAGTCTTACTTGCCTTCATGTTATTTGTACTTAAAGTCACAACCATAGCCTGGCCGGGAACCACACTAGTGGATCCTGAGGGGTACCTAACACCTTCCTCTAGGGATAATTTCAAGCCCTTACCCAATCTTTAGTTTCCTAAATCAAATTCTTCTTAGTGTCCTGATGCACTCAAATCATTAGGTGACGACTCTTTAATCCAAACCCAATTCCCAAAAGGGAACGAGTTGTCCTCCCAAATGTCATGAACCCGCTTCCGCGAGGAAAAAGGGGGTGCGACAACAACTCGAGCCAATGCTCTAAGGTTTCGATTCTCACTTATACTTTCACAATTCGTTATACAACCTTAGCCAACGCTCCTCAATGTTCATAGATCACAACTCTTTCCACAACTTTACACAACAAATAGAGGTCTTCATCAAGGCATGAATAACAAAACGAGATCATGAAAATCACAAGATAAGACTTACGGTCATTCTTGACACCAATGCATAGATACTCGTCACCATGCCTATACGTCGTACTCAACAAGAAACAAATAGCAAATAGGACACAACTCCTAATCTCTCAAGCTAAGGTTAGACCAAACACTTACCTCAATGCCTCGAACACAACTCAAGCTTAAATTATAGCTTTACCCCTCGATTCCTCCGCTAAATTGCTCGTATCTAGTCACAAAATACTTAATTACATCAATAAATGCTAAACGAGTCAATTTGAATGCATGAAAATGAGTTTTCCAAAGTTTTACCCAAAAAATCAAAAATCGCCTCCGGGACCACATGGTCAAAACCCGAGGTTCGAACCAAAACCCGATTACCCATTCCCCCACAAACCCAAATATGTAATTTGCTTTGAAATCAAACCGCAAATCGAGGTCCAAATCCCCAATTTTTTGAAAAACCTAGGTTCTACCCAAATCACCCAATTTCCCCCATGAAAATCATTGATTTGAAGTTGAAATCATGTTAAAAGATGTTAATGATTGAAGAAAACTAGTTAAAAATGACTTACAATTGATTTGGAGAAGAAAGGTTGTTTGAAAAATCGCCTCTTATGTTTTTGGGGTTTTGAAAAATAAAAAATGGCTGAAAATCCCGTCTATTTATACCCCTCTTAGACCCCCTATGCGGACCGCACAAAATGGATCGCGGCCGCACAGGCCTTCCTGAAGTGCTGCGGTCCAGTACCCTGTACGGACCGCACGAAATGGTCTGCGGTCGCACAGGTCTCCACCGCGCTTCGCACGCAACCGACCGCGGACCGCAGTGCAGCGCCCTATGCGAACCGCATAAAGCCTACCACGGCCGCACAACCTTCACCGCGCACCGCACAAGGTCAACCGCAGACCGTACTGGTGGGGTTCAGAGACCTGCAATTTTTCTGGTTTTAAGCCTAAAACACCCTGAAGCCTACCCGAAACTCACCCGAGCCCTCAGAACTCCAAACCAAGCACACGTACTAACTCTACAACATCATACGAACTTATCTGTGTGATCAAATCGCCAAAATAACCTCAATAACAATGAATAAAACCTCAAAATCAAGAACTTTTATCAAACTTCATCAAGTATCAAATTTAGCAATTTAGGTCCGAATCACGTCAAATGACGTCCGTTTTCAACCAAACTTTGCAGAAATGACTTAAACCATATATAAGACCTGTACCAGACGCCAGAACCAAAATACGGGTTTGATACCATCATGTTCTAATCAAATTTCATTTATAATTTCTTTAAACAATTTTCTTTGAAAATTCATTTCTCGGTCTCGGGACTTCGGAATTCGATTCCAGGCATACACCTAAGTCCCATATTTTACTACGGACCCTCCGGGACTGTCGAATCACGGGTCCGGGTCCATTTACCCAAAATGTTGGCCGAAGTCAAATTAGCTCATTCTATAATCAAAACTTATCGTTTTTCACAAATTATCATATTTAAGCTTTCCGGCTACGCGCCCGGACTGCGCATGCAAATCGAGGTCACTCTAAATGAGGTTTTCAAGGCCTCGGAACACGGAGTTTCGTTTTAAAACAAGTGATGACCTTTTGGGAAAAGGTCATCACAACGAGCATCTTCATCACCAAGACTATCAAATTTCACTAGCATCTCAATCCTATCAAGCTTGTTGTTGATTTCTTCCAGCTCCCTGTCGTACTTGTCTATGAGCTCATCCAGTTTCAGCTCAAAAGCCTCTATAATGTCTTGTTTAATTTCGTCAACTATTTGCCTTATTACAACATCCATTTTTCCCCATTTTGTATTTTATCTGCTAAAATATATGTGTTTGAGTGAATAAACTCACAAGGCATAGCGTGCTTATATAGGTGAAAAAAATTTCTACATGGTATATGAAAAGGCAAAGAGGAATTTTAAACGTTGTCTAGTGAAAAACGTGCATGAATGTGATAGGAATGTAATTATTACACTAACACATACCCCCAACGAAATATAATTACTACTTTAATTGTGTTTGTTACGTTTACTCCTGTATACTATGCAATTAATGCTGAAACATGCTGAAGTTTATTTAATTCATTTCGTAAACTACAACCCAATGTGCTGAAGTTATTTAGTTCATTTCTAAAACTTCAGCTCTTAATAAGCTGAAGTTTTTGTCATTCGATTCATTAATCTTTTCATACAAATTTTTCAAAAAAAAACTTCAGCCAATATGCTGAAGTTATTTAATTTATTTCTAAAAACTTCAGCACTTAATAAGCTGAAGTTTTCTGTGCAGGATTCATTAATTTTGTCATGTATCTTTTTTCAAAAAACTTCAGCAGAAGATGCTTAAGTGATTTAGTTCATTTGTAAGAACTTCAGGACAAACAACCTAAAAGTTTTACTCCTGCACTATGTAATTTTCTCCTGTATGCTGAAGTTAAATTTAGTTTATGCTCAAGTCTTGTCCTACATTAATCACCTTCTTCATGAGCTTTTTTTCGAAAACTTCACTATAAACAAGCTAAAAATGTTCTAGTATATTTGCTCAACTTCAGCTTCAATATGCTTAGATTTTTTATGAACTTCAAAATTAAATTCTTCTGTTCACTTTCCTAATACTTGCCACTAAACATGCTTCTGCAGGATGAGTTCGATTTGCGTTGTTATTACTTTCAATGGGAGGTGGACTCTTGATTTCAAATACTTGGATCATGATACAAAAGTTGTTCTACTTAATAAGCAAATATCATTCAATACTTTCCTGAAGAAAATTAGTGAAGTTACAACTATTGGTTCAAGAAGATATTCACTAAAAGTATGGTTTGATATCAAACTAAATACAAGCAAAGGAATGCTTGTAACTTCAGATGAAGAACTCAGTACCTGTATACATTTGCTTACAACTGATTCAGCCTATAAGAATTGCCATTTCGTCATCGAAAAAATACAATATTCAGAATCTGTACCATTCAAACAATCTCTTGCATATGCAATAGATTCAGAACCTTTTGCTGATTATTAACATGAAGTAGGACAACCAATAATACAAGTAGACAACGAGCAACAACCTTCTAACATTACAGTTGCTTCAGAATATATAATGCTGCAATAATTACCCACTCCTCCAATAAATTCATACTAGTTTGTCGATGACCAAGAAGAAGAAGGACAAATATAATGCAAATTAACAACCAATAAACAATCCAACAAAGTTTTCTGTTATCTTCTGCAATGATAAGCAACAACAATGATAACCATCAGCTTGAAGTTTAAATGTTCCTATTTGAAAAACTTCACACCTTATGATTTGTTTTTTTGTGTTTCACTGTACAGATTTGCTTACATGTTCTTTGCTCTTACAGCATCAATAGCTGGTTGGTCCTACTGTAGACCCGTTATTGCAGTAGATGCAATGTTTTTCAAGTCAAAATATCGTGGTGTTCTATTTGTTGCTGTATCAAAGGATACAAACAATCAAATCTTTGTCACGACCCTAACCCCGAACTCGGTCGTGATCGCACCTCTCGTGAAGATAAGGCCAGCAAGACCAAAATAGAACACCTCATTTAAACAGTTAAATACCATAAATAGTTCTAAAACATGATATAATAACCATAATTTGCGGAAATAACGATAACAGCAGTAGAAACATCCCGACACAGCCCAAACCGGGGTGTCACAAGTCATGAGAAACTAATAAATCCGGATACCAGTCTACTAGATACGAAATCCGATACAGAAGTTCAAGAACATGAAAACAGTATGATAAGGGAGACATGGGGGCTGCGGACGCCAACAACTACCTCGTGGTCTCTGAAAACACTACCTGGACTGGGAAGATCAACACTCAGGAGCGGACTCTGCGATGCTTGAATCTGCACACACGGTGCAGGGAGTAATGTGACGTACTCCGACCCAGTGAGTAATGAATAAAAATAATGGCTGAAAGCAAGAAAACACGTAAAGGCATAAAACAATTCTATATCAAGTAGTACAATCACTTAAAGCAATAAATCCATGAAGAAGTCAAATGAAATTCCTTTAAACCATGTAAAATAGGTAATTTAGCAGGTAAATAACAAATAGAAATCCGCCCCTTGGGCACAGTAACAATCACTTAGAACAGTATCAGCCCCTAGGGCTCACTCTTAGTACAATATCAGCCCCTCGGGCTCACTCTCAGTACAGTATTAGCCCATCGGGCTGACTCTCAAATTATGATGGGTACCCGCGCTCACTGTGGGGGTGCAGACTCCGGAGGGGCCCCTTACGGCCCAAACGATATATCAAGCCACCTCGTGGCGTATAAAAATATCTCAGGCCCTCGGCCTCATATCACTCAGCATATCCTCACATATGGCCCTCGGCCTCACTCAGTCCAAAAATCATCACAAGTCCCTTGGGCATTAGTAAAACAGTGGTTCTCAGCCCAAAACATCATTTGGAAATATCATTTAAGTCTCAAAAGTGAGTAAAAGTGGCTGAGTTATAAAACAGTAGGAAACAACAGGATTGAGTTCAAGTAATAATCAATACAGTGTGGAAATAGTGATAAAAATCCCCGGAGGGTTCAAATAGTTGGCATGAAGCCCAAATATGGCAATCAGCCCAAAACATGATGATAACAAAGAAGTTTCAGTCAAATACGCGGTAAAATCATCAATCGGGATGGACCAAGTCACAATTCTCAATAGTAAACCACTCCATGCCCATCATCAGCGCGTGTCTCACCTCAATATAGCATTACGATGTGTAATCCGGGGTTTCATACCCTCAGGACATCATTTACAATCATTACTCACCTCGAGCCAGCTATAACACTAGCTCGCGACGCCTTTTCCCCTCGAATCAGCCTCCACACGCATCGAATCTATCCAAAATCAGAACGAATACGTCACAATATGCTAAAGGAACAAAGCCCAAGCGAAAACATTCGAAAAATATCAAAAATCCCGAAGTTAGCAAAACCTGAGCCCCGAGCCCACTTCTCGAAACTCAAAACTTTTCACATCATTAGATTCCTTGTCTCCCCACGAGTTCATACATATCAAAAACACAATAATCGGAGTTCAATTGACCCCTCAAATCCTTAATTTAAACCCTCTTAAACTCAAGCCCTAAACCTCCATTTTTAGTCCTTTAATCGCTTAAATTTCAGTCCCAATCCATGAAATATTACCATAGAAGTGTGTTTTAGGTCCAAAATCCTTACCTTATCAAAGTTCTCTTGAAATCTCTCTTCAGAATCGCCCAAAAAACACTAAGTCCGAAGTTGAAATAAATAAACCCTTCAAACATCGCGAAGAAGAAACATATATACCTTCTGACCAGACATAACCGCATCTGCGGTCCAATAGCCGCTTCTGCGGTCATTTCTCCGCATCTACGGAATTTCACTTAAGGATCTACACCGCATTTGCGGTCCACTCGCCGCATCTACGGTGTCGCAGGTGCGGTCCCTTTTCCGCATTTGCGATACCAGGCCTCCCTCAGCCTTCCGCTTCTGCGATCTACGAGACCGCACCTGCGGTCCCCAAACCGCAGGTGCGAAAACACCAAAAGCAACAGAAAATCTGCAATCACTCAAGTTCCAAAACTTCCCGTTAGCCATCCGAAATCACCTCAAGGCCCTTGGGACCTCAACCAAAAGCACCGACATGACCCAATACCTTATTCGAACTTGTTCCAATTATCAAAACACCTCAAACAACATCAAATTACCCAAAACTCATCGAATTCAAGCCTAAGTTTTGAGAAATCTTCCGAAATACGTTTTTGATCCAAAACCCGACCAAACCACGTCCGAATGGCCTAAAATTTTGCACACACAATCCAAATGACATAACGAAGCTACTACAACTCTCGAAATTCCATCCCGACCCTTATATCAAAATCTCACCTATAAACCGGAAATCGCCAAAATATCAATTTTACCAATTCAAGCCTAATTCTACTCCGAACCTCCAAAACCAATTCCGATCATGCTCCTAAGCCATAAATAACCTCCCGAAGCTAACCAAACCGTCGGAACTCACATCCAAACTCTCTAACACATAAGTCAACATCCGGTTGATTTTTCTAACTTAAGCCTTCTTAAAAGAGACTAAGTGTCTCATTTCTTACCAAATCCACTTCGAATGCAAACTACTCAACTCGATCACTTAAAATACGGATAACGAAGCATAATGAAGCAGAAATGGGGAAAACGGAGAGGTAACTCATGAGACGACTGGCCGGGTCATCACATCCTCCCCAACTTAAACAAACGCTCGTCCTCGAACGAGTGAAGAAACATACCTGAAGCCTCGAATAGGTGAGGATATCTGCTCCGCATATCCCGCTCGGTCTCCCAGGTAGCCTCCTCCACGGGCCGACCTTTCCTCTGCACTTTCACTGAAACTATATCCTTTGACCTCAACTTCCGAACTTGACGACCCAAAATAGTTGCTGGCTCCACATCATAGGTCAAATCATCATCCAACTGAACCGTGCTAAAGTCTAAAACATGACACGGGTCCCCAATGTACTTCCGGAGCATAGAAACATGAAATACCAGATGCACGCTATACAAGCTGGGTGGCAAGGCAAGCTCATAATCCCCAATCCTCCGAAGCACCTCAAAAGGCCCAATGAACCGCGGACTTAACTTTCCTTTCTTCTCAAATCTCATGACACCCTTAATGGCGAAACCTTCAGCAAAACCTTCTCACCAACCATGTAGGACACACCTCGAACCTTCCGGTCCGCATAACTCTTCTGTCGTGATTGCGCTGTACGAAGCCTCTCCTGAATTACCTTCACCTTCTCTAAGGCATTCTGAACCAAATCTGTCCCCAATAGCCTAGCCTCGCCGGGCTCAAACCAACCAACTAGAGATCTACACCGCCTCCCATAAAGCCTCATATAGAGCCATCTGAATACTCGACTGGTAGCTGTTGTTGTAAGCAAACTCTGCAAGCGGTAGGAACTTATCCCATGAACCTCCGAAATCAATAACACAAGCACACAACATGTCCTCCAATATCTGAATAGTACGCTCGGACTGCCCGTCCGTCTGAGGATGAAAAACTATGCTCAACTCCACCTGAGTACCCAACTCTCGCTGAACAGACTTCCAAAACTAGGAAGTAAACTGAGTACCCCGATCTGAAATGATGGAAACTGGAACACCATGCAGCCGAACAATCTCTCGAATGTATAACTCTGCTAACCGCTCTGAAAAATAGGTAGTACACACAGGAATGAAGTGCGCGGACTTGGTCAGCCGATCCACAATCACCCAAATAGCATTGAACCTCTTCAAAGTCCATGGAAGTCCAACAACAAAGTCCATAGTGATCCTTTCCCACTTCCACTCAGGAATAACCATCTGCTGAAGCAAGCCACCTGGTCTCTGATGCTCATATTTCACCTGCTGACAATTGAGACACCGAGCTACAAATCCCACGATATCTTTCTTCATTCTCCTCCACCAATAGTGCTGCCTCAAATCATGATACATCTTTGCGGCACCCGGATAAATGGAATACCGCGAGCTATGGGCCTCGTCCAGAATCAACTCCTTAAGCCCATCCACATTGGGCACACAAATCCGGCCATGCATCCTCAACACCCTATCATCATCGATGGTCACATCTCTAGCATCATCATGTTGCACTCTATCCTTAAGGACAAACAAATGAGGATCATCATATTGGCGCTCTCTGATGCGATCATATAAGGAAGACCGAGAAACCACACATGCCAACACCCGACTAGGCACCGAGATATCCAACCTCACAAACCGATTGGCCAAGGCCTGAACATCAACTGCAATAGGTCTCTCCTCAACTGGAATATATGCCAAACTCCCCATACTCACTGCCTTTCAGCTCAAAGCATCGGCCACCACATTGGCCTTTCCCGGATGGTACAATATAATGATATCATAATCCTTAAGCAACTCCAACCATCTCCGTTGCCTCAAATTAAGATCCTTTTGCTTGAACAACTGCTGAAGACTGCGATGATTGGTGAATACCTCACAAGATACACCATACAAATAATGCCTCCAAATCTTCAATGCATGAACTATGGCAGCCAACTCCAAATCATGAACGGGTAGTTCTTCTCATGGGGCTTTAACTGACGAGAAGCATACGCAATAAATCTACCCTCCTGTATCAATACACAACCAACCACAACTCTCGAAGCATCATAATACACGGTATATGAACTTGAAGCTGATGGCAAAACCAATACTAGAGTTGTGGTCAAAGCTGTCTTGAGCTTCTAAAAGCTCTCCTCATACTCGTCTGACCATACAAATGAAACACCCTTCTGAGTCAACTTGGTCAAGGGCGATGCGATAGATGAGAATCCCTGAACAAACCGACGATAATAGCCTGCCAGCCCAAGAAAGCTACGAATCTCTGTGGCTGAGGACGGTCTGGGCCAACTCTGAACGGCCTCTATCTTTTTCGGATCAACCTGAATACCCTTGTTGGACACCACATGCTCCAAGAAAGCCACTGAACTGAGCCAAAACTCACACTTGGAGAATTTTGCATAAAGCTTCTCCTCCCGCAATCTCTGCAACACAACTCTCAAATGCTCCGCGTGCTCCTCCTGACTATGCGAGTACACCAGAATATCATCAATAAATACAATAACAAACGAATCTAGATAAGGCCGAAATACACTGTTCATCAAATGCATGAATGCTACTGGGGCATTGGTTAGCCCGAAAGACATCACAAGGAACTCATAATGACCATATCTAGTCCTGAAAGCAGTCTTAAGAATATCTGAATCCCTGATCTTCAACTGGTGATAACCCGAACAGAGATCAATCTTGGAGAACACTCTTGTTCCCTGAAGCTGATCAAATAAATCATTAATGCGAGACAAAGGATACTTGTTCTTAATTGTTACTTTGTTCAATTGCCTATAATCAATGCACATTCTCATGGTGCCATCCTTTATTCTTCACAAACAGAACGAGCGCACCCCAAGGTGACACACTTGGCCGAATGAACCCCTTATCTAGGAGTTCCTGAAGTTGTTTTTTCAATTCCTTCAACTCCGATGGTGCCATATGATATGGCAGAATAGAAATGGGACTGAGTGCCCGGTACCAGGTTAATACCAAAATCAATATCCCTGTCCAGTGGCATGCCCGGCAGGTCTGTAGGAAACACATCGGGAAAATCCCTCACAACTGGAAAGAATCAATACTGGGAGTCTCAGCTCCAACATCCCTCACAATCGCTAGATATGAAAGGCAACCCTTCCCAACCATACGTTGGGCCATCAAGAAAGAGTTCACTCTACTAGGAACATGATCAGTCACGCCACACCACTCGATCCGCGGTACACCCAACATAGCCAAAGTGACTGTCTTAGCATGACAGTCTAGAATAGCACGACACTGATATAACCAATGCATGCCCAAAATGACATTAAAATCCACCAAGCTCAATATCAATAGATCTACTCGGGTCTCCAACCCCCTAATAGTCACCACACATGACCAGTACACACGGTTTACAACAACAGTATCGCCCACCGAGGTAGATACATGAACAGGTAAAGCAAGAAACTCATAGGGCGTACCCAAATAACGAGCAAAATATGATGACACATAAGAAAATGTGGAATCTGGATCAAATAACACAGAGGCATCTCTGTGGCAAACTAAAACAATACCTGTAATGACAACGTCTGAAGTATGGCGTCTGGCCTACCTGGAAGTGCATAGAAATGGGCTTGACCGCCCCCAGATCGACCTCCCCCTCTGGGACGACCCCTGGCTGCCTGACCTCCACCCCTAGTTGGCTGGGCGGGTGGTGAAGTAACTAGAGAAGAAGTCGAGGGCTGACCCTTCTACTGGGACGAACTAGCAACACGACGAGGACACTACCTCCACAAATGCCCAAACTCTCCACCTCAAAACAACTCCCAGGTGCTGGAGAAGGGGACTAAAGGGAACCCCTCGCACCAAAGTGACTAGCTGATTCACTCGGCATAGAAGAACCCTGAGCTGACGGAGCATGGGATGAACTCTGAGCTGGATGGGCACTAAGTGATGACTGGCCCTGTTGAGTACCATGATAACCATGACCCGAAGATGCCCCATGATAACCTGGGCGAGCTGGCTGAGCAGACTTGAATGAACGGCCTCTACCATGCTGAAACTGGCCCCTCAAAGGAGCACCACTATAACTGCCCGATCATCGAGGCCTCTTGGTCTCCCTCTCCTCTCGATCCTGACGGCGAACCGTCTTAATCTCGTGAGCGATATCAACCACCTCCTCTAACGCAGCACCCAACACTCTCTCTATGGTCATAAGAATACAGAGGTGATAGTTAAGGCCATCAACAAATCTCCTGATCCTCTCACAATCTGTCGGAACCATACAAACGGCATGACGAGCCAACTCAGAAAACCTCGACTCATACTGTAACACAGTCATATCCCCCTATCGCAACCCCTCAAACAATTTATGCAGCTTCTCTCTGCGAGACTGCTGCACATACTTCTCCAGGAAGAGAACGGAGAACTCATGCCAAGTGAGGGGCGTTGCTTCCACAAGACTACGCCTCTCATATGCCTCCTACCAAGTGAAGGCAGCCCCAGAAAAATAAAAAGGTAGTAAATGCCACACCACTAGACTCAAGAATCCCTATTGTGCGGAGCATCCGCTGACACTTATCTAGAAAACCCTGGGCATCCTCGCCCTCAGCACCACTGAATGACGGAGGCTGGAGTCTACCAAACCTCTCAAGACGACGTTGCTCATCATCTGGCATAACTAGCACAACAAACGCTTGAGCTGGTGCAACCGGCTGGGCTGGAGGTGCCCCCGGTGTCTGAAGTTCCTGCACTACCTGCTCAGGGGTGCGAGCAGCGGGGGTCTGATTGCCTCCCCTGGCCTGTGAAGTAGCTACTGCTGTAGTGGCTGAAACTGCCTGAGTCAGGCCAGTGCAAACTAATAAGGTATGTGCCAAGGCCTCCTGAAGACCCGAAATCACAATGGGCACAACTGGTGCCTGAACTGGTGCTGCTAGAGCATCCATAACTTGAGCCTGATCCGGAGCTAGGGCAGCTGGTAGATCTACAGGTGCTGCCCTCGCTACTCTGTCTCTGCCACGACCACGACTGCATCCACGGCCTATGGTGGTCTCAGCTGGTGGCACTGGTTGTCGTCCATCTTATCCGATAGCTCGCGTCCTCACCATCTGTGAGAGAATGGAATATCAGAAGTTTAGTACTCGGACCAACAAGTTTGCACGACAAGAATTTCAAGAATATGAAGTTTTTCCTAAAGGTTCTGCAGCCTCTCGAGGATAAATACAGATGTCTCCGTACCGATCCGCGAGACTCTAGTACACCTGATCATGACTCGTGAGACCTATGTAACCTAGGCACTGATACCAACGTGTCCGACCCTAACCCCGAAACCCGATCGTGATGACGCCTCTCGTGAAGACAAGGCCAGTCAGACCAAAATAAAACACCTCATTTAAACAGTTAAATACCATAAATAGTTTTAAAACATGATATAATAACCATAATTTGCAGAAATAACGATAACAGTAGTAGAAATCATCCCGACACAACCCAAACCGGGGTGTCACAAGTCATAAGCAACTAATATATCCAGATACCAGTCTACTAGATACGAAATCCGATACAGAAGTTCAAGAACATGACAACAGTATGATAAGGGAGGCACGGGATTTGCGGACGCCAACAACTACCTCGTGGTCTCCGAAAATACTGCCTGGACTGGGAAGATCAACACTCAGGAGCGGGCTCTATGATGCCTGAATCTGCACATACTGTGCAGGGAGTAATGTGAGTACTTCGACCTAGTGAGTAATAAATATAATTAATGGCTGAAAGCAAGAAAACACCTAAAGGCACAAAGCAATTCTATATCAAGAAGTAAAATTACTTAAAGCAATAAATCCATGAAGAAGTCAAATGAAATTCCATTAAACCAAGTAAAACAGGTAATTTAGCAGGTAAATAACAAGTAGAAATCCGCCCATCGGGCACAGTAACAATCACTCAGAATAATATTAGCCCCTCGGGCTCACTCTTAGTATAATATTAGCCCCTCGGGCTCACTCTCAGCACAGTATCAGCCCCTCGGGCTCACTCTCAAATCATGATGGGTACCCACGCTCACTATGGGGGTGCAGACTCCGAAGGGGCCCCTTACGCCCCAAGCGCTATATCAAGCCACCTCGTGGCGTATAAAAATATTTCAGGCCCTCAGCCTCATATCACTCAGCATATCCTCACATATGGCCCTCGGCCTAACTCAGTCCAAAAATCATCACAAGCCCCTCGGGCATTAGTAAAACAGTGGTTCTCAGCCCAAAACATCATTTAGAAATATCATTTAAGTCTCAAAACTAAGTAAAAGTGGCTGAGTTATAAAACAGTAGGAAACAACAGGACTGGGTTCAAGTAATAATCAATACAGTGAGGAAATAGTGATAAAAATCCCCGGAGGGTTCAAATAGTTGGCACGAAGCCCAAATATGGCAATCAGCCCAAAACATGATGATAACAAAGAAGTTTCAGTCAAATACGCATTAAAATCATCAATCGGGACGGACCAAGTCACACTCCCCAATAGTAAACGATTCCACGCTCATCATCAATGCGTGTCGCACCTCAATATAGCATTATGATGTGCAATCCGGGGTTTCATACCCTCAGGACATCATTTACAATCATTACTCACCTCGAGCTGGCTACAACTCTAGCTCGCGACACCTTTTCCCCTCGAATCGGCCTCCACGCACGTCGAATCTATCCAAAATCACAACGAATACGTCATAATATGCTAAGAGAACAAAACCCAAATGAAAACATTCGAAAAATATCAAAAATCCCAAAGTTAGCAAAACCCGAGCACCGGGCCCACTTCTCGAAACTCAAAACTTTTCATATCATTAGATTCCTCGTCTCCCTACGAGTTCATACATATCAAAAACCCAAGAATCGGAGTTCAACTGACCCCTCAATTCCTTAATTTAAGGCCTCTTAAACGCAAGCCCTAAACCTCCATTTTTAGTCCTTTAATTTCTTAAATTTTAGTCCCAATCCATGAAATATTACCATAGAAATGTGTTTTAGGTCCAAAATCCTTGCCTTATCGAAGTTCTCTGGAAATCTCTCTTCACAATCGCCCAAAAACTCTAAGTCCGAAGTTGAAATGAATAAACCCTTCAAAAATCGCGAAAAAGAAACATATATACCTTCTGCCCAGACATAACCGCATCTGCGGTCCAATAGCCGCTTCTGCGGTCATTTCTCCGCATCTACGGAATTTTACTTACGGATCCACACCGCATCTGCGGTCCACTTGCCGCATCTGCGGCTTCGCAGGTGCGGTCCCTTTTCTGCATCTGCGATACCAGGCCTCCCTTAGCCTTCCGCTTCTGCGACCCAAACAACGTATCAGCGAGACCGCACCTGCGGTCCCCAAATCGCAAGTGCGAAAACACCAAAAGCAGCAGAAAATCTGCAATCACTCAAGTTCCAAAACTTCCCGTTAGCCATCCGAAATCACCCCAAGGCCCCCGGGACCTCAACCAAAAGCACCGACATGACCCAATACTTTATTCGAACTTGTTCCAATCATCAAAACACCTCAAACAACATCAAATTACCCAAAACTCATCGAATTCAAGCCTAATATTTGAGAAATCTTCCGAAATATATTTTCGATCAAAAACCCGACCAAACCACGTCTGAATGGCCTGAAATTTTGCACACACATCCCAAATAACATAACGAAGCTACTGCAACTCTCGAAATTCCATTCCGACCCTTATTTCAAAATGTCACCTATCAACCGGATATCGCCAAAATATGAATTTCGCCAATTCAAGCCTAATTCTACTCCGAACCTCCAAAACTAATTCCGACTCACGCTCCTAAGCCATAAATCACCTCCCGAAGCTAACCGAACCGTCGGAACTCACATCCGAACTCTCTAACACATAAGTCAATATCCGGTTGATTTTTCCAACTTAAGTCTTCTTAAAAGAGACTAAGTGTCTCATTTCTTACTAAATCCACTCTGAACGCAAACTACTCAACTCGATCATATAAAACACGGATAACAAAGCATAATGAAGCAGAAATGGGAAAAACAGAGCGGTAACTCATGAGACAACTGGCCGGGTCGTCACAATCTTTCCTCTATCTTTTAGTTTAGCAAATTCAGAAAACAATGAGGCATACATTTGGTTATTCAGGGAAATGAGAAAAGCAATTCAAGTCCGTCATGAACTGGTTTTCTTGTCAGATAGAAACCAATTGATCGAAAATGGGATTAGAAAAGTTTATCCTGAAGCTCACCATGGTATCTGCCTCTATCACTTTGAGAAAAATTTAAAGCAAAGACATGCAAAAGCCATGATAATAAATCTTTTTCAAAGTGCTGCAAGGTCATACAAACGTGAAGATTTTAATCAGTTAATGTCCCAACTCAAAAGTGTTGACAAGAAAACATAAAATTACATAATGGAAGAGCCTCCAGAGAGATGGGCTCGATCATGGTTCCCACAGCGATGTTATGATATGCTAATAACAAACATGGTAGAATCAATAAATTCCGTTTTACTAAAAGGGAGAGATATGGCTATTTTAAGAATGTTAGATTTCATCCAAGAAAAGTTGGGAGAGTGGTTTTACGAATGGAGAAAAAAGGCAAATGAAACTTTTCATAGAGTATCAATATGGGCAGAAGAAGAGATGACTAAGTAGATGGACTTGACTTGCAAAATGTTTGTGAGTATATTTATTAACTTCAGCTTTTTATATCTGTTGTAGTGATTTACTGCTTACATTTTAAAAACTTTATACTTTTTCTTTTTGAAGCAACAATACAATAATGTAGTTTATCTTAATTTTTTATTCCTTGTTAGGTGTTCAACCTTGATTCAATGTTGTTTAGAATAAATAGTGAAGGAATCGAATTCATTGTGGACTTAAAGAAGAGAACGTGTGACTGCTTGGAATTCCAACTTGATGAATTGCCTTGTCCACATGCAATTGCTGCTATTAATAAGAGATATTTGCAGAAATTTGATTACTGTTCAAATTGGTATTCAAAGGAAACATGGTTGAAAATATATGAAGAACATGTGAATACCGTGGGAGATCAAAAATCATGTGATATACCACAAAATGTAGAATCTGAGATCACAAAACCTCCCGATGTAGAGATTTTACAAGGAAGAAGACAAAAGAAGAGGCATATCCCTGCGACTAAATCAGTACAATTGAAGTCTACCAAATACAGTTGATGTAAACAAGTTGGGCATAACAGAACACACTGAAAAATACTCCAACCTTCAATAATCCTTGGTCTGAATTTAGACTTTCATTATTGTATGACATATTTGAAATGTGATTTTTTTCATAGGAATAAAAAAATAAGCTCTTGGACTATTTTATATACTGCTAAAGTACAAATCACTCATTTTTGTTGTGCAGACTTACAGGTTTGGTTGCATTTTGAAAAAGTACGCAATGACTTCAGCGAGAAAAAACTTCAGGTTACAGTATGTGAAATACATATCCTTAACAAACACACACACGCATACGCGTACAACATACAAAAGAAATGCATGTACAAACAAAAGCTTCAGCATCTCAAGGCTGAAGTTATAGAAAATGAACTTAATAACTTCAGCATATTCTCTAATGAATATGCTGAAGTAAACAAAAAAGCACATCATAAAAATATAAAAAAGGATTACAAAAACTAAACATAAATATCAACTAATTGTATTAACTCAGAACTGACTAGAAGTACAAATCAAATACCAACAATAACAAGGATAATGCAACAGAAAGCTAATAAGAAAGATGATGAGAATTACATTGATACAGAAAGAGATGAGGACAACACACAAAGTACAAACAAAAACTTCAGCGCCTCTGAGCTGAAGTTGTAGAAAATGAACTTAATAATTTCAGCATATTCTCTAATAATTTGCTGAAGTAAACAAAAAGCACAGCATTAAAACATAAAAAAAGTATTACAAACACTAAGCATCATCATAACAGTACTCCTCAATTTCTCCAAATATCTCATCATCATCAGTATCGGAGATAACTATAGGGTACTTAGGCAAAAGACCATAGAGTCCAACGAGATCATTCTTCAACTTGTTGAATTCAACACGCAGTTGACTTTGTTCAACGATTACTCTGTCCATAAGAAAAAGAAGAGTCTTCAGGTTGTTTTGCAACTTGGAATAGTCGTCCCCGATAGGAAACTTAAAACAATCAAACTGCTGCACAACCTTGTCAAACGAGGTTGAATAATATCCACAACTATGTTCCAGGTTAAGCCTATTCTGGAATGATTCATTGGCAAAAAATTGTGGTCTGATTCTCTCCCAATCAGCCATTATTTGATCCCACAAAAGCATAAGATTAGACATCGGTTTGTTATTGTACCACTCACTCTTCAAACTTTCCCACTTCTGCATAATTTCATCCATATTAGGCTTCCTACTTCCGCTTGCACCAGGCATTCTTTCTTTAACAAAAGTTAAAAGACTAAGGATGAATATAAATTTAAAGAAATATGATGGAAGTCTATGAATGACTATGAAATTTTCAAGTGAAGAGATTGTTAATATAGACAAAGAGTGCACCTAATCAATTTAATATCTATACATGTAAAAGTAAATTTTCAGGTGTTTTTACTGTTTTACATTCAGAGGAATTGAATGAAACAAGATAAGTAGGTGGAAAACAAGTAGGTGGTAAATGAAAAAAGAAATGTAACTTCAGCCCTAATCAGCCCACAGTTTTTCTATAGTAAAAAAAATAACTTCAGCCTGAAATTTTTTCACATAATCAATGTAAGTGCAAAAGTAACTTTTCGGGTCATTTACTATATGGTCAAACAAATTTAAATGAAAGATGAAGTAGGTGATAAAAGACAAAAAGTAGCTAGTAAATGCAAAAAAGATAAGTATCAAGTTAAAAAAATACCAAAACATGCTGAAGTTTTTGTCATAAGCTTTTTCAAAAACTTCAGCAGAAACTACTGAAGTTATTTAGTTCATTTCTAAGCACTTCAGCACATAATAAGCTGAAATTTTTTGTCGTGGATTCAATAGTTTTGTCGTAAAGCTTTTTCAAAAACTTCCGCCCAATGTGCTGAAGTTATTTAGTTCATTTCTAAAAACTTCAGTACTTGATAAGCTGAAGTTTTTGTCATGGATTCGATAGTTTTTGTCGTAAAGTTTTTTCAAAAAATTTCAGCAGTTTCTGTTGAAGTTATTTAGTGGATTTCTAAAAACTTCAGCACTTTATGAGCTACAGTTTTTGTCCTACAGTCGACACTTTTGTTATGACTTTTAACCAAAACTTCAGCTTAAAAAGAAGAAGTTATTTACTTCATACTGAAGTTTAGAATGCTGAATTTCAACAAAAATATACTTAAAATTCATGAAAAAAGACACAAACATATTTGATTCAATCCAAGTCAACTAAAAAACTAATTAATGCGAATAGAACAAAAATTTAAAAGACATCACATAATTCACACAAAATAAAGTATATTCACAAAATTCATTTTTGTTTTCACTTACATCCTTGAAAAAAGAAAAAATTAGTTTTTTGTTTACAAGTTATTCTCTATTCAAAAAATTCATAGAGTGTCTTCATATTCTCCATAGTCATGTCCTAGTTGCTCTTCTGGGGTTTCTTAACTGCTATCTTATTACCACTTTCTATGAGTCCAAAGATTTGCAGCCAATTCTCTGTTGAATACCAATGCATGCCTTTGGTTATAGAACTCTAAAATTCGCTTGCAACTGAACTTTACTACTATAAATTTTTTAGCAACTCCCGTCTTCTTTCATAACAACTTTACTACTATGATTTCATGCTTACAGATGAGACCTAGACACTAGCAAATTTCAGTGTCAAACTTAAGAGATATGTCCATGCTAAAGAGCTCCTGGCATAATAACTTTGCACCATATACACATTAACCTTCACTATGTCTTCAACTGATTCACAGAAGCGGCAATACGGGCCCCTTACTTTACCAACTTGTACGGACCTCTGAATTACATTTTCCACATTCTTGCATTTCCCACATATGTGCATCTGGGAGGAGTTGCTAAGTGTGAAAAGGCGTTCATGCAAATTCGCTGCAGCATCATGAGCTATAAGACAGTCACGCTCTATTTCACCAAATTTAATTCCACCGAAGCATTTTCTGTCAGCCACAGGTTAGTGATGTTTACTACTATGATTTTTTTAGGAACTCCCGTCTTCTTTCATAAGAAAAAAACAAGAAAATATTGGCAAAGACATGCTTACTGGTGTGCAGTTGGGAATTCGTAGGAAGCAAAGATAATGAAGAAGAAGTCCAAAATACTTCATATGTGATGGAGAGTGGCCACATCAAAAACTCGAGCTCCAGGAAATTTGCTCTTTTTACTAAAAGTTGGATTTATCAACTAGTACAAAGAGAAAATTGTCCTGGAGCTCGAGTTTTTGATCTGGATACTCTCCTTCACATATGAAGTATTTTGACTTTTCCTTCATTATTTTTGATTCCCATGAACTCCCTGCTACACCCAATAAGCATGTCTTTGCCAATATTTTCTTATTTTTCTTTGAATATAAATTTAAAGAAATATGATAGAAGTCTATGGATGACTATGAAATTTTCAGGTGAAGAGATTGTTAATATAGCCAAAGAGTGCGCCTAATCAATTTAATATCTATAAATGTAAAAGATATCAATTTAATATCTATAAATGCTAAAGAGATTGTTAACTATTTTATGTTCAGAGAAATTGAATGTAACAAGATAAGTAGGTGGTAAAACAAATAAGTGGTAAATACTAGTAGTTGGTAAATGCAATAAAAATAGTAAAAAATAAGGCCATAGTTTTTCTATAGTAAAAAAATAACTTCATTTACTACATGGTCAGAGAAATTTAAATGAAAGATGAAGTAAGTGATATGTGATAAATGACAAAAAGTAGCGAGTAAATGCAAAAAAGATAAGTATCAAGTTAAAAAAAATACCAAAACATATTGAAGTTTTTGTCGTAAAGCTTTTTCAAAAAACTTCAGTAGAAATTGCTGAAGTTATTTAGTGGATTTCTAAAAACTTCAGCACTTGATAAGCTGAACTTTTTGTCCTGGACTCAATAGTTTTTGTCGTAAAGCTTTTTCAAAAAACTTCAGCAGTTTCTACTGAAGTTATTTAGTGGATTTCTAAAACTTCAGCACTTGATAAGGTAAAGT
Source organism: Nicotiana sylvestris (assembly GCF_000393655.2). NCBI lineage: Eukaryota > Viridiplantae > Streptophyta > Magnoliopsida > Solanales > Solanaceae > Nicotiana > Nicotiana sylvestris. Next base: position 118,211,422 of record NC_091059.1, read on the forward strand.
TTTTGTCCTACAGTTGACACTTTTGTTATGACTTTTAACCAAAACATCAGCTTAAAAAGCAGAAGTCATTTACTTTATGCTGAAGTTTTTTCAACAAAAATTTACTTAAAATTCATGATAAAAGACACAAAACATATCTGATTGAACACAAGTCAACTAAAAAACTAATTAATGTATATTAACAAAATCCAAATGTTGTGCAGCCAATTCTCTAATCAAAAAATTCACACAGAGTCTCTTCAAAATCTCCATAATCATGTCCTAGTCGCTCTTCTGGATTTTCATAACCGCTATCTTGTTTCCACTTTCCATGAGCCCAAAGATTAGCAGCCAATTCTCTTCTAAATGTCAATGCCTGACTTTGATCGAACTTGAAGACACTTTCTTTCTTCAACCGCATATCAATGAACTTAAGAGCAAATACACCACAATCAACACTACAAAAAGAACATGGAAAAGAAATTGAAGAATAGTTAACACAAGGGCAAAAAATAATAAATATAAGATGCATGGTAAAACATATGCGAAACACGTACTTGTTACCATGCAGCTGTGTGTTCATCCATTTAATTTGAAATTTTCCACAGGACCTTTCCCATAACTTTTATTGTTTGTACCAAAGTCCAAGCATTTGAGACAATGTGGGATCAACCGGGCATAATTTCTGACATGTTCAAGCACACGCTCATATGTTACATCGCCCTTGGAATCATACACATATATAGTTTTATCTTTAAAGTCCATAATTCCAAAAAATTAGTGCGTAGATTTCTGGCCCGACAGTGGCTTAAGTCGAAATGGAAAGAATACTTTTTCAGCAGATGCCCATGTGATACCACAGGAAAGGTCAAGGCCTTTTACGTAGTTGGCCACCTTTTCATTCGTTGATTCTTGAAAAAATCAACTAAAGTCGGTAAGTGCCTCAATAACTGCTTCTTCTTCTTCTTCTTCTTCTTCTTCATAATCCTCATTTCCCTGTTTTTTGGATGTCCTCTTTCTCTTTGATTTTCTCTTTTTTTTATCCTCCATTCTCTTTTCCTTCCTTTTTCTAATTTTCTCCTTCTGTTCTTCTGAAGGATGAATACTAGCCAACTTGGTCGTATACTGCTCAAACTCTAAATCGGTTACTGCACATCTTGATTTTGAATAACTTGGAAGGTGATAACAATATTTTTTGCTCAAGAAATATATGCCCACTTCCATATGCTGCAAATGAACAACAACAAATGAAAACATGTCAAATAAAAAATTTAGCATGCATAAGCATGAAGTTTAGAGAAAACACATTACAAAACTACAAACAACATGACAAAAACTTAAGTATATTCAGTTTGAAGTGTTAGGAAATAATCTAAAAAACTTAGCATGTTTGATTTAAAAGTTTACAAAAAACTACAGAATGCATGTCAAAAACTTCAGCAAGGTTATGCTGAAGTTGTAGCAAATAAGCTAAAAAACTTCAACAGTTTACTATGAATAAAGCTGAAGTTTGCCAAATTATAGTACAAAGCTGATGTTTTGGGAAATACAGTTGAAAACCAATTCAAAAAACAAACTTAATTCATCCGAAAGATCAGAGGTAGGATCCACAAGCTTGGTAAAGAATGATTTTGGAATATCAATTCCAGCTAATCTGAATGGATTGGAATTATATTCACCGGCATCCGTCTCCAACCACTCTATAAATCGTTACATCAATCCACTGTCTTGATTAACATAATGAAAGGGACACCCTCGTGTAGTCTTTCCTACTTTCCAATCTTGCCCCCTTCGCTTTAGTTTAAAAATGATGTAAGGAGATCTCAACCAAATACTCTCCGCACGAATCCTTTTTCCTTTTTTATCTGGTTTTCTTTTTGCTTGCTCTTCCTGCTGTTCCGTCACAGCTAACTGTTGTTGTTCAGCAGTAGGTGGGAAAACCACAGCCATCGTGGCAGATACTTGACAAATTCCCCGCTATTCACGATGTTCTTGTCTCTCTTCACCAACAACAGCAGCAGAATTACCTTCTGAACCAGTCTCTTATGTACAAACCAATGAAAATGAACATAAATTGAAGTTGGGGATATCACTGGTGTCACACATAGGAGAACTGGAAATCTTTCTTCTCTTAGGATTTGGAAGAAGTTGCGATGCATCAGATGAGATCTGCAAAAGCAAGAAAAATATAAACATAAATACAACTGATACAAAACATATTAGGCAAAAAAATAACTTGTAATCGAATTGTAGAAAATAACTACCTGGTCTAAGTGTTGAGACACAGATGGTGTTTGCATTTCAACATATCCACTTCCTTTACCTTCAGATACACCTATATCTTCATGCAAAAAAAAACTAAATAATACTGACTAAATTTTATAAAATAATACAAACACACTTCACACCTGTCTGTGAGCCAACATGTGTGAATAGATGTATTTTTCCTTTTTGATATAGCTGAACAAGCTCACCAAATTCTTTTTGAGCTGCATTGAGTCTTTCTGAATAATCATTCAAAAACATAAAAAAGAAAATAAAGTATGTAAAATTTCAAACTGTAAAAAATATACTTAGATCAAATGTAATAAATTTATGATCTATAGAATACCTTGACGTTTGTCTTCCGCTGTGGTTTCCCCAGGCTGCATGCCTTTGTCGATATCAGCAGTTCCGGCTTCATTCAATTGTGCACCAATGTCGAGTAGCATTGGAGTATTCTCTGGAAGGATATTTCTCAACTCTATCTTCATTCAATTCAGCATCATCAGAGAGTTTTTGAGTTGTGTCAATTGAAGCACAACTAGTTTCAACTTCCACTGCATATTCATAAAGAGGGGGAATAGATCAATGACCTATATATATAATATAGAAAAAATTTATACCTGTAGTGAAAATATATATAATTTATACCTATAGTGAAAATTTCCTGTGTATCTTCACCTACAAGTTCCTTGCAAATAGCTAGTGTTTCTGCATACCGATTGTCTTTTCCAATAATGCTAGACACGCCACTCGATGTCAGTTCTAAAGTACCTACAGGTGCTTGATCTCCATCACCAAACAAATTGCTTTTTGCAATATCACTTCCCAAAGCACAACTCGGTGCATGTTTTTCAGTATCAACAACTTGATTATCTACACCTTTCTCAGTTGTTAACTCTTCATCATTTCCATCTTTACTCAGTCTATAAACACTAGATTGTTCCTCTCCAACTTGTTATTGAACATGTTCATCGCCTTCAACAGCCGCTTCCTCACGTGTAGCATTATCATCTGCGACTTTATGTGATGCATCATGAGTAACATGTTCTTCAGTATCAACAACTTAATTATCTGCACCTTGCTTGCTTCTAACATTCTCAATTGATAACTGTTCATCATTTTCATCTCTGCTCAGTCTATCAACACTGGAAAGTTCCTCTTCAACTTGTTCTTGAACATGTTGATCGCCTTCAAAAGTCGTTTCCTCACGTGTAGCATTTACATCTGCGACTTTATGTGATGCATCATCAACAACATTAATATCCTATAGATGTTCGTAACAGTCGTTCATCCTATCATATTGTCGATGGTTACTCAAATCAAAATTGCCATCATCCATTCCATTTGATTTGTCGACAATCTTAAACAACTGTTCAAACTTCTCATCGAAATATTCCTAGAAAAAAATTACTAACAATGATTAATCTGAATAACATTAGCAGAAATAAAAAGACTTCTCTATAAATTAGCTTACCTTCACTTTTTCAAAAACCGCATCCATAATAGCAGATTACTCATCCTGTTTAAACTTATCGAAAACTTCTTTCACGGTCGTGCTTCTTACTTTTTCTACATGCCTTTGAACCTCCATCGTTACCCTCTAGTGTAGAGACACACAACAAAAATTCAGATATAAAAGAATGCTGAAGTTCAGCAAATACAGAACACAACTTCAGCCATTATGATGCTGAAGTTCATCATAAATAGAAAAAAACTTCAGCTCAAAAACATGTTGTAGTTTTACAAAAACACAACCAAAAAACTTTAGATCAAAACTTACAGAACATATTGTGTCGAGTAATTCATTCTCATCAAACTCCATTGTAGAACGGTTAGAACGACTCTGGGTACGAGATGATTCTCCAATAACAGGAGTTCGATTCGTTTCTTTTGATCGACTCCGACTACGTGGTGATTCACCAATAACAGGAGTTCAATTCGCTTCTTTTGATCGACTCAGACTACGTGGTGATTCACCAGTTGAATGATCGCATTAAGTACCTTTGAACGAATCCGACTGCATGGTAATTGTCCTATTAAAGGCATTGAATTCAATTCATCTTCTGTAGGAATTATATATAATAACCTAAAGTTGTGATATCTCTGTTTAAAACAAAAAAGTATATTATGAGGGGAAAAAACTAATATGTTAACATATTAACACAAAGAAAAAATATTAACTTACATCATCACTACTGAAAAAATCAAAAAGTTCGTTATATTTAGGCTCTCCCACACATACATAACGTAACATCCTGGGAACCTGAGGGGTATCAAGGTACTCATCCTCTCTTATATAGTTCTCCCGAATATCTGGGAAGCGCTCATAGAACCAAGCACATAACGAATATGGAAATCTACCAACTTTATACTCAGTTGAATGAAATGTGTTCTACTTGTCCAATGCATGTTTCAGTGAGTAAATAAGCTTCTCATAACACACATTACCCCAAGGATATTCAACACAAACCTTATCATCTTCAACAACAGCTGCATACTCCTCCAGCACAGATGATTAAACCTTTTTCCCCAACAAAATAAATGCCACAACAAGAATTTCCATAAGCTTCACAACATCATCATCACTCTCGCATACGTGACTATTATTCACAACATTCTTTGAAATTTCATTCCGAGTCATAAAATCTCGAATACCCTTCAAGGTTATACCCTTGGACTTACCAAAATAGCGCTTCAGAATATTGCTCTCTCGATTAATTAGGTTTTCAACATTATGTGTTGTGATCCGCAAATCGCACATAATGTGAAAGTCTTCAAGGGTGAAGGAAACATCATGGCCAAAAATCTTGAAACTAATGGAGTCTCGATCAATGGTGAATATTTGAGAAAGACACAAATAATGAACCAACTTCATGCTGCATTTCAAATTCTCCATAGCCATAATATATCGAAATGTACCATTATTAAGCTTATCCCGTTGTGTAGGAGTCAAGAAACTTGTAATTAAACTCTTCAAATCGTGGTTCCCCTTCCAGTAACCCTTACAGTTAAACCAATCTCGAAACTCAAAATATCTTTGCCTTGGTCTTGTAGGTGGAGCAGCATGGACATAAGGACCTAGGGGTATTATAGGTTGTTTAGGTGCTTTAGATGCATTAGCTGCTTTACGTGCTTTAGCTACATTAGGATCTTTAGGTACTTTAGGTGCCATCTATTCAAAAAAAAGTAAAACATACAAAAAATAACATCAGGACATTATCAAAGAATCAGTTAAAACTTCAACTCTAAGAAGGCTAAAGTTCGCCAGTTACAAACAAAAACTTCAGCTCTAGAGCTGAAGTTCGCCAGTTACAAAACAAAAACTTCAGCTCTAGAGCTGAAGTTTGCCAATTACAAAACAAAATCTTCAGCTCTAGAGCTGAAGTTCACCAGTTACAAAAAAAAAAGGCACGACCCGGATTTTCCACCTTCGGGAGTCGTGATGGCGCCTACTAGTGAAAGTTAGGCAAGCCAACCATTTGAACAATTTACCTTTTTCCCCATTTTAAATTTCTTTAACAAGTGTGAATCAACAGTTATAAACAGCAGAAATTTAAAGCAAACGGAAGAAAACGATAAAACATTTGAATAAATATCCAATACAACATCTTAAGTAAAATCTACCCAGAATTGGTGTCACGCTTCACAGACAGTTTAGAATTTACTACAAACAAGGTCTGAAAGATAGCTAATGCACTGTTTCAGAAATAGTATATGAAACAGGATGAAGGAATAGAGGGAGACACCAGGGCCTGAGGACGCCTGCAGGACTACATCGGAATCTCCAACTAGACTGAAGGCAGCCACCCAAGCTAAGGTCTGAATGCTGCTACTCCGGGATCTGCACGTAGTGTAGAGTGTAGGATCTGCCCATGTGCTGATAAGTGCCTAGCCTAACCTCGGCGAAGTAGTGACGAGGCTAGGACCAGACTACCAAATAAACATGTGCAGTTAAATCATATACATCAGAAAAGAAGAACAGTAATGTACAGTTAAGTATGGGAGGGGGTAACATGCTGCCGGGACATCGACTAATAATGGAAGAACAACAAATAAATACGAGGATCACCGCAGTTCAATTGAAAATATCAAGGGGGAATCATGATGCGGGGTACAACAAGTGTCAACAGGAAACCATCAATTAAAGGTAGAGAAACTGTAACTCAGTTATCAATAAAAATCAGGAAATCAAAGACAAGTGCACGGCATCACCCTTCGTGCTTTAACACTCTCTCACCAAAACAATACACGGCATCATACTTCGTGCTTTAACACTCTCTCACCAAAACAATACACGGTATCATCCTTCGTGCTTTAACACTCTCTCACCAAAATAATACACGACATCACCCTTCGTGTTTTACACTCTTCCTCACCCATGCAACAATCACAGAGCAAATAGGGTAAAGGAATCTATAACATCAAAATAAAATCAAGTAAAAACAGAAAATCAGTCAATAAACGTAAAGGACAACATAACTCAATTATTAGAAGGAATCACGAAAATCAAGGACAAGTGCACGGCATCACCCTTCGTGCTTTTACACTCGTCCTCACCATAAGAACCAATATAATTTGCACGGCATTACCCGTCGTACTTTTACTCTCGTCCTCACTATAAATCAATGTAATCGGCACGGAATTGTACATTGTGCGGAACGGCATCACCCTTCGTGCTTTAATACTCTTCCTTACCCAAACAACAATCACAAGAAATAAGGGCAAGGAAATGAATGAAATCACAATAAAATCTCGGCAAGGGAACAATAGTACAACAATCAAATCCCGACAAGGGAAACAATATCAAAACAATAACATCCCGGAAGGGAGATAACATTAAAACAATAACATCCGGCAAGGGGGACCATATCATAATCCTTTCTCTTCTTTCTTCTTTCACATTTACTTCACAACTCAATTCACAACTTGAGCCAATGCTCAATAATGTTCAACAATTCAATTTTTAACTTGAGCCAATGCTCTACAATATTCAACGATTCAATTCTCAACTTGAGTCAATGCTCTACCATGTTCAATTAACAATAATACTTACACAAGTCATATTCCTCAATAGAAATTATCATATAGAGCATGAACAATACGAAACGGAGTCACATTAATCATAGTATAAGACTCACGCGCATGCTTGACACCAACGTATAGATACTCATTACCATGCCTATACGTCGTACTCAACAAATGACACATAGCAAATATGACACAACTTCTAATCCCTCAAGCTAAGGTTAGACCAAACACTTACCTCGATGACACAAATACAATTCAAGTCTCAACTATCGCTTTACCTCTTGATTCCACCACCAATTCGCTTGTATCTAGCCGCAAGTTACTTAATTACATCAATAAATGCTAAATGAATCAATTCTAATGCATGAAAATAAGTTTTCTAAAGTTTTTCCCAAAAAGTCAAAAATCGCCCCCGAGCTCACATGGTCAAAACCCGAGGTTCGAACCAAAACCCGATTACCCATTCCCCTACGAACCCAAATATATAATTTGTTTTGAAATCGGACCTCAAATAGAGGTCCAAATCCCCAAAATTTGAAAAACCTAGGTTCTACCTAAAACACCTAATTTTCCCCATGAAAATTATTGATTCTAAGATGAAATTTTGTAAAACGAAGTTAAGGAGTAAAGAAAATGAGTTAGAAATCACTTACTAATGTTTTGAAGAAGAAAGGTTGTTTGAAAAATTGTCTCTTATGTTTTTGGGATTTTGAAAAATAAAAAATAAATGAAAATCCCGTTTAAATATACCCCTCTCAAACCTTCTGTGCGGACCGCACAAAAAGGAGTGCGGCCGCGGAGCTCACAATGTTGACTGCAGTGACATGCTTTAGTATTTTGACCATAAATTTCTCTACAGATGTCCAAATTTGTGATTTCTTTACCTTTCTAGAAACTAGACATGAAGGGTTACACCTTTCATTTTTGAATCATCTTAAAATTCCTCGTAGATCAAAGGATATAGGCTTCCGAAGTCAAACCAATGAACATGCGGATTCTTCCTCATCGCGGACCGCACAAAATCGAATGCGGCCGCAAAGCCCCCCACTACGGTCAGCACAAAATCCTTTGTGGCTGCAAAGGCCCCTCTGCGGCAGCACAAAATCATTGCGGACCGCACTGGCGGGTTCAGAGATCTGCAACTTCTCTAAACTTGCAACAGCTATGTTTTTAAGCCTAAAACATCCCGGAACCTACTCGAAACTCACCCGAGCCCTCGGGACTTCAAACCAAACGTGCATACTAACTCAAAAACATCATATGGACCTACTTGTGCGATCACATCATCAAAATAACATGTAAAACCAAGAATTAAACCTCAAAACTCAACATTTTCATCAAGAACACTCAAAGTTCATAACTCTTCAACTGGAAGTCCGACTCACGTCAAATAAACCCCGTTTTCCACCAAATTTCACAGTTATCTTTTAAATACTATAACAAGTTTGTACCAGGTTCCGGAACCAAAATACGGGCCCGATACCAATGGTTTCAAACATTAATTCTTTTCTTCATTTCTTAGATAATTCAGTAAAATAATTTCTTTCAAAAATTGATTTCTAAGGATTGGGACCTCGGAATTCATTTTTGGGCATACGCCCAAGTCCCATATTTTACTGTGGACCTCCCGGGATCGTCGGAATATGGATCCGGGTTCGTTTGCTCAAAATGTTGACCAAAGTCAACCATAATCAAATTTTAACTCTAGAAATTTTCTATTTCTCATATTTTCACATAGAAGATTTTCCGGATATAGGTCCGAACCACACACGCAAGTCGAGGTGAGACAGAAAGAGGTTTTTTTAAGGTCTCGGGACACATAGTTTATTTCTAAAATAGGTGATGACCTTTTGGGTTATCACATTCTCCACCTCTAAAATAACCGTTCGTCCTCGAATGGACATAAGAAGAAAGTACCTGAGTCGGGGAAAAGATGAGGATAAAGGCTCCGCATATCGGACTCGGACTCCCAGGTCGATGCCTCAACAGGCTGACCTCTCCACTAAACACGAACAGAAGGGAAACTCTTCGATCTCAACTGACGAACCTGCCGGTCTAGAATAGCTACCGGCTCCTCCTCTATGACAAGTCCTTGTCCAACTGGACAGTGCTAAAGTCTAACACGTCGGATGGATCGCCGTGATACTTCCGAAGAATGAACACATGGAACACTAGATGCACGGCTGATAAACTTGGCGGCAATGCAAGTCTGTAAGCCACCTCCCCCACTCGATCAAGAATCTCAAATGGGCCAATGAACCTAGGGCTAACCTTGCCCCTCTTCACAAATCTCATCACGCCCTTCATAGGCGACACCCAAAGCAATACCCGCTCACTGACCATGAATGCTAAATCACGAACCTTAAGGTCGGTATAACTCTTTTGCCTGGACTGAGCTGTACGAAGCCTATCCTGAATGATCCTGACCTTGTCCAAGGCATCCTATATTGGACCTGTACCCAATAACCGAGCCTCTCCCGGCTCAAACCATCCAACCGGCAACCGACACTGCCTAACATACAAAGCCTTACAAGGAGCCATCTGGATACTCGACTGGTAGCTATTGTTTTAGGCAAACTCTGATAAAGGTAAAAACTGATCCCACTAGCCTCCAAAGTCAATGACACAAGCTCAGAGCATATCCTCCAAAATTTGGATAGTACACTCAGACTGCCCATCCGTCTGAGGATGAAATGATGTGCTCAACTCAACCTGTGTGCCCAACTCTTGCTAAGTTGCCCTCCAGAAACGTGAGGTAAACTGTGTATCTCGATCCAAAATGATAGACACGGGCACACCATGAAGACAAACAATCTCCCAGATATAGATCTTAGCTAACCTCTCGGAAGAATCGGAGACTGCCACAGCAATAAAATGCGCTGACTTGGTCAGCCTATCAACAATAACCCATACTGCATCGAACTTCCTCCGAGTTTGTAGGAGTCCAACAACGAAATCCATAGTGATCTGCTCCCACTTCCACCCGGGAAGCTCAATCGTCTGAAACAAACCACCAGGCCTCTGATGCTCGTACTTAACCTGCTGATAATTCAAACACCGAACTACATATGCAATGATATCCTTCTTCATCCTCCTCCACCAATAATGCTTCCGCAAATACTGATACATCTTCGCAGCGCCCGAATGAATAGAGTACCGGAAACTATGGGCCTCCTCTAAAATCAACTCCCGGAGCCCATCCACATTAGGCACACAAACTCGAACCTGCAATCTCAAAACTCCATCATCTCCTAAGGTAACCTTCTTGGCACCTCCATGTTGCACCGTGTCCCTAAGGACACACAAATGAGGATCATCATACTGCCGATCTCGGATACACTCCAACAATGAAGAACGAGCGACTGTAGCTAACACACGGCTAGGCTCAGAAACATCCAACCTCACGAACTGATTGGCCAACGCCTGAACATCCAAAGTAAGTGGCCTCTCACCGACTGGAATATAAGCAAGACTGCCCATACTGGCTGACTTCCTACTCAAAGCATCAGCCACCACATTGGCCTTTCCCAGATGATATAAGATGGTGATATCATAGTCCTTTAATAGCTCCAACCACCTTCTCTGCCTCAAATGTAGCTCCTTTTGCTTGAACAAATACTGCAGACTCTTGTGATCCGTGAACACCTCACATGCCACACCATACAGATAATGCCTCCAAATCTTTAACGCATGAACAATGGCTGCTAACTCCAAATCATGAACTGGATAATTCTTCTCATGAATCTTCAACTGCCGCAAAGCATAGGCAATGACCTTGCCATCCCGCATCAACACCGCATCAAGTCCAATACGAGATGCTTCACAATAACCCGTATAAGACCCTGAACCTGTAGGCAAAACAAATACTGGTGTCGTAGTCAAAGCTGTCTTGAGCTTCTGAAATCTCACCTCACACTCGTCTGACCACCTGAACTAGGCACTCTTCTGGGTCAACCTAGTCATCGGGCTATGATAGATAAAAACCCCTCCACAAATCGATGATAATAGCTTGCCAACCCCAAGAAACTCTGAATCTTTATAGCTGATGCGGGTCTAGGCTAGTCCTTGACTGCCTCTATCTTCTTTGGATCTACCCGAATACCCTCTGCTGAAACAACATGACCCAAGAAAGCAACTGACCTCAACCAGAACTCTCACTTCGAAAACTTAGCATACAACTGACTATCTCTCAAAGTCTAAAGAACCACTCTCAGATGTTGCTCGTGCTCCTCCCGGCTGCCGGAATAGATCAAAATATCGTCAATGAAGACTATCACGAACGAATCCAAGTAAGGCCTGAATACTCGGTTCATTAAATCCATGAAAGCTGCTGGGCCATTTGTCAATCCGAATGACATCACCAAGAATTCATAATGCCCATACCGAGTGCATAAAGATGTCTTAGGGACATCAGATGCCCTAATCCTCAACTGATGGTAGCCAGATCTCAAGTCGATCTTAGAAAACACTTGGTCATCCTGAAGCTGGTCAAGTGAATCATCGATCCTCGGTAATGGATACTTATTCTTGACTGTAACCTTGTTCAACTGTCGGTAGTCTATACACATTCGCATCGATCCGTCCTTCTTCTTGACAAACAACACCGGCGCACCCCAAGGTGAGACACTAGGCCTAATGAAGCCCTTATCAAGCAAGTCTTGCAATTGCTCCTTCAACTCTTTAACTCAGGCAGGGCCATACGATACAGCGGGGGTAGAAATGGGCCGAGTGCCCGGAGCCAAATCAATGCAGAAGTCAATATAACTATCGGGTGGCATACCTGGCAGTTATGGAGGAGATACCGCAGGAAACTCACGAACAACAGGCACAGAATCAATAGAAGGAACCTTGACACTAGAATCACGAACATATGCCAAATAGGCCAAACACCCCTTCTCGACCATACGTTGAGCCCTCATATATGAGATAACACTACAGATAGGATGACCAGGAGTCCTTCTCCACTCTAAACGGGGTAAACCCGGCAAGGCTAAGGTCACAGTCTTGGCATGACAGTCCAAGATAGCATGGTAAGGTGATATCCAGTCCATCCCTAATATGACATCCAAATCAACCATGTCTAGAATTAACAAATCTACACGAGTTTCAAGGGCCCCAATCACAACTATACATGAACGATGGACACGATATACCATAATAGAATCACCCACAAGTGTAGACACATAAACAAGAGCACTCAAAGAATCACTAGGCATGACCAGATAGAGTGCAAAATAAGATGATACATAGGAGTATGTAGATCCTGGATCAAATAAAACCAAAGCACCTCTACTACAAACTAGAACAGTACTTGTACCTCCACCTCTAATACCTCTACCTCCACCTCTAGCACCTCTACCTCCACCTCTAATACCTCTACCTCCACCTCTAGCTGACTGAGCGGGCTGAACGAGTCCCTCATTGAACCTCCTTACTTTCTCTCTCAGGGGGAAGTATAAGAAGAGCATGATGGGTCAAATCATTAAACCTGATCTCATACTGAGTAACAATCATAGAACTCTGTTGAAGACGCTCAAACTGCCTCGGGTAGATCTTTCTCTGAGTGACAGGAAGAAACTTCTACAGAAATAGCTGAGAAAACTGATCCTAAGTCAAAGTTGATGACCCAACTGGTCTAGCCAAATAATAATCTCTCCAACAAGTCTTGGCGGATCCAGACAAGCAAAAAGTAGTAAAGTCGACCCCATTGGTCTCCACTGTCCCCATATTCTTGGGAACCTCATGACAGCTGCCTAATTAATCCTGGGGATCCTCAGAAGATGCACCGCTGAAAGTGGTAGTGAAAAGCTTGGTGAAGCTTATCCAACCTCCATAAAGCCTTCGAAGGCATAGCTGATCTATCACCGGTTTGTGCTGTTGCTCGGCTATAGAAGCGGTACGTGACTTCGCCATTCGTGAAAGGACAAGAGTAGAGGTTTCAATTTAGTAGTGAGAGAACAAAATCGCACGATAGAGAAGAATAGAACTGGAACTTTTCTTAACTATGTAGCCTCTGGGGGATAAATACAGACGTCTCTGTACCGATCCCTCAGACTCTACAAAGCTTGTCTATGAATTGTGAGACCTAAGTGTAAGCACGTGATTTTTGACCCTCCCCGGGAGTTTTTACGTTCTTAAGCTTAAATATTTAATTTAGGACTAATATAGCTATTTTGACTATTTTTACTTTATTTTTCTCGCAAAAGAAAAAATTACAAAAATATATATATAAATTTTAGTTTATGTATCCCTCATAAACTTGAAAAAATCAAAAATTGCACTTTATTTTTGTACTTTATATAATTTCGAAAATTACAAAAAAAATATAATTCTATTAAGGTTTTGTAGTCATTTTAATTTGGAAAAAATGCAAAAATATTACTTTATATTTTATCTTTATATAAAAACGAAAATTACAAAAAAAAATAGTTTTATTAATATTTTGTAGCTATTTTAAATCTTGAAAAATATTTAAAAAAAAGATATAGTTTTGTTTAAATACTAGTCTTATTTTTGGTAGTTATTTTGCTTACATAGGACTAGTTAAGCGACGTGTTCCTATTTCTCGGGTCCGGGCAAAAGAATAATATTCGGGTTCAAACTACCCGGTTTTAGGCCTAATTTTCGGACCTAGCCCATAATAAACCGAGTCCAGGACACATGGGGAACCCCACCACGCGTGGGGGACATAAACCTTGAACCCCACCACGCGTGGGGCTCATTTTTCTTGGCAAAACATTACAAAACACGGACAAAGGCCAAAGCATAGGGAGGACTTTGAAAGATTTTTGGAAAAGAAATACTGTTCATCTTCTTATTTGAGAAGAAGGAGCAGAAACCCTAAACCATCGTGAAAAACCACCCAAACCACCCCGTCACCTTCCCCCAGCTAACGACCCCGCGTCCAAACCCACCGGCAACCACCCTCCTCCTCCTGTCCAAACAGCCCCCCTCCCTCACCCAAAAAACGGACCACCCTCCTCCTCCCAGCTCCACCATCATCACTACCCAGCCCGACGAGTAGCAGCAGCGTCGTCACCTCCACGTCCAAACACCATCGCCCAAACACCATAACCAACACCCAAACACCATCACCCTCATCCCCAGCTGTTCGTCGAAGCTGCATCTGCGTCCTCACCTTCCCGTCGTAACCCACCAAACCAGCCGCAACCCACTCCCTCGCATTTAAACGACCACAAGCAGTCCCCCATTGCTGCTTCATTCTTCTCCAGTCGTGACACTCCCCTCACGTCCGAACGACATCGCCATCTTCCTCCGTGAACCCACTATTGCTGCCTCCACCAGCTCCCTCCATTGAAACCAGCTCCACACGCATCTCGTTCACCACCCAAATCGTCTCGACCTTAACCCAAAACCACCAGTCCGTCAACCACCCCAAACCCACCATCAACGAACCCAAAACCATTGTCGTCCCAGCTCCCTCTCCGCCTCTCGACCCTACTGTCGAATGCTTGCCCCGACGACACCAGCCCCCTCATCATCATTTTCCGGTCGACAACCACCCAACTCAGCTCCTTACTCGCATCCAAACGACCCCTTTCTGTGGCATGTCCTCGAGCTAGCCTGCTGCGTCGCAAAATCCAGCAGTAGCAACAGTTTTGGTCCAAGCTCTCTATTTCCATCGAGGTCGTCTTTGGTTCGTCGAGGTCCGGTACGTTGAGCTTGACGTCGAAGTTCCGTCGTTCCGTTATTGGAGAGGTGTCCGACAGTTGTCGGTCCAGTTGGTTGTTGTTCTTGCTTCAAACAGGTGCATGCGCATTTTTAAACTTGTTATATTTGCTTAATTGGAATGAAATGATATGGATTTCCTACGCACTGTTTGTGTATCAGATTTGTTGAATATCGGATTTCCTATTCTGAAAGGTGTTAATTACTTAGTTTGTCTTAATAGTTGTTTATACATGTGGTAGTAATGTTAAAATTTTAGTAGCAATTTTAATTCCGCAGAAAAAAAACGCTTCATCAAATGAGTTCAATTTATAACCCATGATCTAGTGAAGTAGCGAAAAACGTAGTTGTTTTAGTCTTGTCCTTTTCCTAAAAGAAAAAAAAAAGAGAAAAATAAATAAATAAATAGAAAACGAGACTAGCTTCGCCAAATAAAATATACAGATTGTGAAGCCCTCACAAAAGATATGTATGAAATATTTAGATTCCGGGACGGGTCGTTTAGCGAATCTCACGGCCCTACCCCAAAAATAATAATGCGCTAGTTGCTTTAGGCGCGCCTTTATGATGTTATCTCCCTAAACTCGGGTGCACATTTATGTGACCCAAATCCAAATCTCAACGAAATCGAAATGTGTCGCTAATCACGGGTACATTGACTGTGACGTGGTCTGAGATGCATTTCCATGACGTTGCAAATTCATTTTTAAATAATAAATGGGACGAGCCTCGACAAACAAAAAAGGCAAATTGCGGGGCCCTCAGTAAATACTTGTTTTAAATTTACTTAGAATTCAGGAGGGCCGCTTAGCGAATTTCGTGGCCTTCCCAAAATAATAACACGATAGTCTCTTTAGGCGCGTGTTTAATAATCTACTTTCTTAAACTTGGGTGTGCATTTCATGCGACCCAAATCCAAATCCCAAAACGTCAAAAAATATGTTCCGAATTGTGGGTGCATTTCATGCGACGCAGTCCAGAGACATGTTTTAAGCGATGTTCACATTCCTAAAAATAATGATAATAAAGCGGTAAAAGATAAAATTTGCACATGGTTCATAATTGTATTTAAAAATCAGATAAATAAGCCGAATATAACAGTTGAGCGACCGTGCTAGAACCACGGAACTCGGGAATGCCTAACACCTTCTACCGGGTTAACAGAATTCCTTATCCGGATTTCTGGTACGCAGACTGTAATATAGAGTCATTCATTTCCTCGATTCGGGATTAAAATTGGTGACTTGGGACACCCTAAATCTCCCAAGTGGCGACTCTGAAATAAATAAACCAATCCCGTTTCGATTGTCCTTTAATTGGAAAAAACTCCCCTTGCGCCCCTCGGGTGCGGAAAAAGGAGGTGTGACAGCTCTGGCGACTCTGCTAGGGATACGACCCAGAACCAGTGGTTCAGGGTTAGAAATTCGAGCTCATATAAATTGTTATATTTGGTTTTATCTGATTTTTACATGTTTGAGCCTAATGTGCTAAATGCTGCTTTTACCGCTTTGATATTACGTGAACTGTGTATAAACTGTGCCGAAACCCATCTCCTCTCTGAGTCTTCTAAATCATGAAGAAGGGTGTACTTCGTACGACTTCTTTTCTGTATAGTGTCAAATCCCAATTTAGAACGAGGTTCGGACAAGTTGCTAAGCCGGTGAAGCTTCTGTATTCCCGGTACGCTGCCCCCCCCTCGGCTCGAGCTGTCCGCTCGGGTAAGCCAGGTCTAGAACAAACACCCAGGTTCTGAACCTAGTATAACAAAGCCACATGCCGGATCCCTAGTAGGAGCGTTTATTTGCATCATGTGCATTTGACTTAGGGGACTCAACACAGGGGTTGGGTCCGTCTAGGACAAGCAACCTGAAAATAATAGACCATCTTTTGGCATCCTATGTGCTACATGTTGTATTTATTCAAGGGCGAATGGGTCATTGGGTCATTTCCAGCTTGAGGTTATTTTAATCAAAGCATGGGGAACATTTGCGGAATCCAAGAAGCCTTGGTATTCCTTATGTCCCCCACACTTCATTTTGGGAAAAGCATATGGGGAACATTTGCGGAATCCAAGAAGTCTTGGAATTCCCTATGTCCCCCATGTTTCACATGTTGGGAAAAATGCATGGGGAACAGTTGCAGAATCCAAAGATGTCTTGGAAATCCTTATGTTTCCCATGCCACATTTTTTTTGAAAAATAATAATAAATATAAAAATGAAAATAAAAATAAAAATACATATAAAAAAAAGCATGAAAATTCAAAAGATTTTGTATGTTGTCATCATTTTCCACATATTAGAAAACAGTGAAAAAGAGGAGAAAATAACAGCGTAGAGAAAAGTTCGAGTAGAGTCGAAGCTCTGCCGAAGTTTTGAGAAAATGAAAAAAAATGTGTCTTATTAAGTTTGTTTTATTAGCAAGTCTTGTTTTAAAAAATGTCAAAAAGTCCAAAAAGTCCAATAAGTTTTATTATGTTATAAAAAAAAAAAGGGGAGTCGGGCGTTGAAAGCGGTTTTATTATTGCAAATATATATATATAAAAAATGCAAAAGTTTTTCTTTATTTCCAAAAAATGTATATATATCTTTATCTGTTGCAAGAACAATTGTCTTGCCAAAAGTTTTTAGAATCCCAATTTTCAAAACAAATGTTCCAAAAATATTTTCCATTATTGACTTCTTTAGAAAGTCTTTCTAATTGTTTTTCTAAATAAATAAATAAATATATATATATATATATATATATAAAAAAAAACAAATCCGAAAATATTTTGATTCTTCTTTCAAAAATTGAAAAGAAAATTCAAAATTCAAAAAAAACATTTTAGAAGCATTTCTTTTATTAAAGGTAAAATTCCAAAAAATATTTTCTTCTTCTTCTTTAGAATAAAAAAAAGCAAATGAAATTCAAAAATATATCTTAGAAGTATTTCTTTCAAAAAAGATCAATCAAAAATCCAAAAAAAATATACTTCATTTCTTCTTTTAAAGTAGTTCTTTCACAAATTCACAAAAAAAAAAAAGTTAGTTCATCTACTTATTCCTGATTGCCCGAACTACGCGGGTTTGATTCTCACCGGATGTGAGATACGTAAGCAACCCTCATCGGGTCCAACCCCACCTTTTGCTAAAAAAGCCAAAAAACAAATAATAATAATAATAAAAAAAGTACATGTCAAATTTTAATTTTTGTCATAAAGAAGTCGGGTGACGCTGTTTTATCAGACATAGCCGAATGTTCCCGAAAGGGACGCCGGAAGGCTGACTTTGCATAAACAGCCACCTTTGGGTCATTTTTTAAGACTTGGTCCAGTTGACCCTCACAGCCTAAAAATCTTCGTCCCTGAGACGTTGAAAGGCCGTGTTTGCAATATTGACTTTTCCAATTTGAAAAACGATAAAAAGAGTTATAAATAAGTCAGGTGATGCTGTTTTGTCATAAATAGCCGAATGTTCCCGAAAGGGACGCCGGAAGGTTGACTTGGCATAAACAGCCACCTTTGGGTCGTTTTGAGATATGGACCCACACAGCCTTAAAAATCTTCGTTCCCGAGGCGCTGAAGGGCCGTGTTTGCAACACCAGGTTTTTATTACAATTTGAAAAAAAAACCAAGAGTTGGCGGTCAGGTGAATATCGTCCAAATTTTGTCATAATAAGTCGAGCCAGCTTCGGCCGCATCTTAAACCGTTCTTGCCGAAATAGCCTTAGAGTATCTTTCAGTTGTCGAAAGGTTATTTTCGTAAAAGAATGGACAAGTTGGTAAAGTGTCATAAAATAATCCTCCCCGGCCTCAAAATTCATGTGAAATTCGGAAGGGGCCACATTTGCAAAAATAACCATTTGGTTGCATTTGTCGAATAGAGAAAGGGAGTTAGCCTTTTGTTTTTGAGTTTATAAATCTCTTGATTAAAATATATGGGTTATTTGATTTTCGAGTTTGTAGGTCATCTTCAAACCTTTGAAACCCAGTTTGTTTTAATATGAAAATTGAAAAATTGTTTGTTATTGTTTATCTCTTATTAGTCCGAACTACGCAAGGTCTGATTCATGCGGGGACATGATACGTAGGCAATCTCCATAAGATTCGACCACCACTAAAATGAAAAAAAATAAAAAAAAATAAAAGAATATATATAATAATAAATAAATAAAAGAGAGTGTGGAAAATTTTCAGGGGGCACAATTGTCTAACTGCTTAGGTACATTGTATCTCTGATATATGATTGTATGTCCAATGCCCTAACGCTAACGTTGATGGCTTCCCTTTGCTTTGTTCATATATAGAAAAGTGGTTGGTTGTGGTAACTCCTCCCTGCAAAGCAAAATCAAAGGACAATGGCTCAGAACCGCAGAACCGAGTGGGTCGGTACTGATGACCGACAACAATTGATCGAACGGAACAGCGGGTTGGTAGAAGAAGTGAGAATGCTGAGACAGCATGTGGCAGACATGTATCAGGCATGGATAACGGGAAAAGCACCACCCCCTCCACCGCCAAGTCTCTTGAGCTCGGTCATTTCCCAAGCACCCAACACCATAATGGAAGATCCCCCATACTCTCCATCCCAACCCACTTATGGCAGCTTTCCCAGCTATCCGAGTAGCTCCATCACTCCTCAATGCTTCTCCGCTCCCCAACACCATTTCTTTCCCCGTGACCTCAAAAGCCATACCTCACTTCCCAGGGACCCGACTCCACGAAATGCTTACCCACCTACACAAGCCTACCAAAAGCCACCTGGATCAGGTTTCCGGCCCTGTCAACATGCAAGAATGAAGAGGTTGCTGAAACGAGGAAAGGCTCTCACCCCCATCGGGGTATCTTATGCCAGTCTGTTTGAAAGGCTAAGGCATGCTGGTTCGATTGAGCCACTCCCCGCATGCACTATAAATCCACTTGCAAGAAGTTTTGATTCGGCAGCGTAATGCGCCTACCACTCCAATGTCATAGGGCACAACATTGAGAGTTGTCATAGTTGGAGAAGGGAAGTAGAGAAAATGATCCGAGAAGGGCGGGTTGCGATTAATAACAGTGATATGGAGCACTCGAACCTCCTCGAGAATTTGCCGACGGAGGTTGATGAGGTTGAAGCTGGTAATGGTCTCGGCAGTATTGATGCAAAGCTTAGTGGCTAAAATGCCAATTTTGATAAAGTGGGGGGACGTTTTGTTCCTTGGTCAGCAAGAGAGAAGCTTGTGGTGGCTCATTTTGCTGTCATTTCTGTTGTTCGGATTATTAGGGTTATGAGTCGGATGTTGTCTTGTCCAGTTTGTTTTTAGGATTTTGTTCTGGATCGTTTTGTTTGTTTTGTTATTTAAACCATTTCACCGGTAGTCTAATACAAAGTCCGGTCTTTTATTATTTCCAGTCATCCTTTTGTTTAGTCCTTTTACCATTTTTGTTCGATGCCGATTCTAGGGACATGACATGCGCACCCAGTTTGGGCCTAATCTTAAAAGTTAATCATAAAACCCCGAAAAGGTGATCAGACCATTTAAAGGAAATAAGGACGGTTGAGATTATTCAGAGCTCGAGTCATATGGAACTGGGGCAAGTAAAATATGAAGAAAAACCGTTAAAAGCAAGATTCGCCAAATTGGCATGAGGGGCGTTCATGATAATGAGAGTATCGCCCAACGGTGCTTTAGAAAGGACCAATGAAAAAGCAAATGTTGAATATAATTGTCAAGTCCAGCACCCTCAAAAGAGAGTACAAATTTAAATTGTGTTGTTTGCACTTGGCATGTTTGGAAGACTGGAATAACGAAGGCATTTTGTTCTGCTACCCAAACACTTTATCCTTCGTTACCCCTTTTGAGCCTTATTTATTTTCTTTCATACCCCTCGATCGGAATTAGCAGCAACGAATAAAATACGCAAGCATGGCGGGTAATAGAAAAGAAAGAAAAGAAAACAACAAAATGGAAAAAGAAGAATAAAAGAAAAAGAGAGAAAGAAAAAACGACAAAAAGAAAGGAGAAATGAGAAAAGAAAAGAGAAAAGAAAAGCAAAGTGATTCAAAAAAAAAGAAAAAAGAAAAAAGAAAGTCAAATGGAGAAGAGGAATTGGGAACTACGTTTGACCTGATTCCTCAAAGAGGATACGTAGGCGCTTCACGGCTCGGTCATAGTTTTGAAAAATGAAAAATTCAATTAAGATATCCCCAAGCAAGAAACTGGGGCAGAGGTTGTGTTCGTTGTAAATAAATCTGGTTCCGAAAGTTGTAATTAATAACCTAGAATCGATACACTTTTGAGCCTTTAATACCTTTTCTTTCTAGCCCTATCCAAAACCCACATTACGGTCCAAAGAAAGACCTTCCGATCAGTCTTCAAAAGATGCCAAGTCAGACCAATGAAGAGTCTTACCGGCAAACCTAACATTCTGTTCCACAGCAGAAAAGACTCTAATCTCCAGCAGAGGGAGTCATACCGGCAACACTCCAAATCCCCAACTAGAAAGTGATACAAATGAGAGAGTCTTATTGGTGAAAACATTCACAGGCACCGTAAGGCGATGAAAGCTGAGAGAAAACCAAAATGAGAGAGACTTGATAGTGAAAACCCTTCGGGCACTACAAGTCGAATAAGATTAAGAATCCAATGGGGAATCGCCAATTGAAGATCTTGAAAGACGATTGACGGTAGAGGATAGGCCACATACGCATGTCATGGCCATTAGAGTCGGTATCTGCGTTTGATAGGTTTTTTATTTATAGTTTCTTTTGTATCTTTTATCTTTCTCCTTTCATAAAAAATTTCCCCAATAGAGTTTGTTCGGTCAGAACAAGTATGAAATGACTTCAAAATATGCCATCAGCTTTTCAAGATGAGATCTGACTAGTACATCCAAATGGTATAGTCAGCAAGGAACAAGCGCGAGGCCAGTGTCAATAAAGATATCCCCAGCAAAATTGACAAAAGGATTGACGAGTGTCAAGAGGGATACCCTTGCCAAAACCAAGGTTATAAACCTCAAAGCCAAGGCCCATGAACAAAGCAAGAAAAGCAGTGAGCATGATTTGGCGAAATCCATACTAGACTAAAAGGTCGGGGAAATACCAGTTTCCGAGCTATGTCACAAAAGAAGAGGGATACCCCCAGCAGGAAGGGATTATCCCCAGCACATAATATCATCCCCAACAAGTCGTGGAGCACAGCGCAATGAAGGAGAAAGGGAAAGCAATCCCAGTAGGAGTATCACAACCAACCACCACGTTTTAAACTAACAGATTTTGTTTGATTTGAAACAGGTGAAGGAAATGGCATTGATGCAGAAACGCATGCCACAAGGGATATTATCAAACTGGGGCAGAAAATTTTCCTTCACCCCCAGCTGATAACATTTTACCCCCCAACAGGTAAGTAAATAATCCCCACCAAGTTTTCTAGATAAGACATTTTCAAGTCTTAAGGATATGTCGGGTTCATCCGCCCTCAAATAGGATATGTCGGGTTCGTCCGCCCTCAAATAGGATATGTCGGGTTCATCCGCCCTCAAATAGGATCTGTCGGGTTCATCCGCCCTCAAACAGGATATGTCGGGTTCGTCCGCCCTCAAATAGGATATGTTGGGTTCATCCGCCCTCAAATAGGATATGTCGGGTTCATCCGCCCTCAAATAGGATATGTTGGGTTCATCCGCCCTCAAATAGGATATGTCGGGTTCATCCGCCCTCAAATAGGATATGTCGGGTTCATCCGCCCTCAAATAGGATATGTCGGGTTCATCCGCCCTCAAATAGGATCTGTCGGGTTCATCCGCCCTCAAATAGGATCTGTCGGGTTCATCCGCCCTCAAATAGGATATGTTGGGTTCATCCGCCCTCAAATAGGATATTTTGGGTTCATCCGCCCTCAAACAGGATATGTCGGGTTCATCCGCCCTCAAATAGGATATGTTGGGTTCATCCGCCCTCAAATAGGATATGTTGGGTTCATCCGCCCTCAAATAGGATATGTTGGGTTCATCCGCCCTCAAACAGGATATGTCGGGTTCATCCGCCCTCAAATAGGATATGTCGGGTTCATCCGCCCTCAAATAGGATATGTCGGGTTCATCCGCCCTCAAATAGGATATGTTGGGTTCATCCGCCCTCAAATAGGATATGTCGGGTTCATCCGCCCTCAAATAGGATATGTCGGGTTCATCCGCCCTCAAATAGGATATGTTGGGTTCATCCGCCCTCAAATAGGATATGTTGGGTTCATCCGCCCTCAAATAGGATATGTTGGGTTCATCCGCCCTCAAATAGGATATGTTGGGTTCATCCGCCCTCAAATAGGATATTTTGGGTTCATCCGCCCTCAAATAGGATATGTTGGGTTCAGTCTTTATATTTCCAGAGTTGAAGTTGGGAGCCCGCCCATAATAACAGAGGCATACATTCAGTCTTTATTTTCAAGTGTTGAAGTTGGGAGCCCGCCCAGATAACAGAGGCATAAATTCAGTCTTTATTTTCAAGTGTTGAAGTTGGGAGCCCGCCCAGATAACAGAGGCATAAATTCAGTCTTTACTTTTCAAGTGTTGAAATTGGGAGCCCGCCCAGATAACAGAGGCATAAATTCAGTCTTTATTTTCAAGTGTTGAAGTTGGGAGCCCGCCCAGATAACAGAGGCATAAATTCAGTCTTTACTTTTCAAGTGTTGAAATTGGGAGCCCGCCCAGATAATAGAGGCATACATTCAGTCTTTACTTTTAAGTGTTGAAGTTGGGAGCCCGCCCAAATAATAGAGGCATACATTCAGTCTTTACGTTTCAAGTATTGAAGTTGGGAGCCCGCCCAGATAACAGAGGCATACATTTCCTTCCTAAGTTTATTTCACCAATAGGAGACGCACTTCCTAAGTTCAGTTTCACCAATAGGAGACGCACTTCCTAAGAATAGTTTCACCCAGCAGGAGACGCACTTCCTAAGAACAGTTTTTCCCAATAGGAGACGCACTTCCTAAGTTTATTGTACCCACAGGAGACGCACTTCCTAAATCCATTGTACCAGTAGGAGACGCACTTCCTAAGACAAGTTTTACCAGTAGGAGACGCACTTCCTAAGTTGATTTTACCAATAGGAGACGCACTTCCTAAGTTAAGTTCACCGATAGGAGACGCACTTCCTAAAAAAGTTTCACCGATAGGAGACACACTTCCTAAGTTAAGTTTTACCAATAGGAGACGCACTTCCTAGATCCATTATACCAATAGGAGACGCACTTCCTAAGTTTATTGTATCCAATAGGAGACGCACTTCCTTAAGTTTAGTTTTGCCCATATGAGACGCACTTCCTAAGATAAGTTTCACCAATAGGAGACGCACTTCCTAAGGAGACGCACATCCTAAGATAAGATTCACCAAGAGGAGACGCACATCCTAAGTTTAGTTTCACCAATAGGAGACGCACTTCCTAAGGAGACGCACGTCCTAAGTAAGTTTCACCAATAGGAGACGCACTTCCTAGGTCCATTGTACCAAGAGGAGACGCACATCCTAAGTTTAGTTTCACCAATAGGAGACGCACTTACTAAGGAGACGCACATCCTAAGTAAGTTTCACCAATAGGAGACGCACTTCCTAGATCCATTGTACCAATAGGAGACGCACTTCCTAAGTTTAGTTTCACCAATAGGAGACGCACATCCTAAGTAAGTTTCACCAATAGGAGACGCACTTCCTAGATCTATTGTACCAATAGGAGACGCACTTCCTAAGTTAAATTTCACCAATAGGAGACGCACTTCCTAAGTAAGTTTTACCGATAGGAGACGCACTTCCTAAGGACAGTTTTTCCCAATAGGAGACGCACTTCCTAAGTTTATTGTATCCAATAGGAGACGCACTTCCTTAAGTTTAGTTTTGCCCATAGGAGACGCACTTCCTGAATTAAGTTTTCATTATTGGAGACGCACTTCCTAAATTAAGATTTCACGCATAGGAGACGCACTTCCTAAATTAAGATTTCATTCATAGGAGACGCACTTCCTAGTTCAAAATCATTAAGGTTTCGCCCATAGGAGACGCACTTCCTAAGACTATTCTACCCCTAGGAGACGCACTTCCTAAGTTTAATTCCATGCACAAGAAACGCACTTCCTGAGTTAAGTTTTCATTATTAGGAGACACACTTCCTAGTCTGGTTCGCTCAGGTTATACTTTTGCTTTAGGAGACGCACTTCCTAGTTTGGCTTTTAGATTATATTTTATTTCAGGAGACGCACTTCCGGAATCGATATTTCGCCCTTAGGAGATGCACTTCTTAGTCTGATTCATTTTAAGTTCGACCATAGGAGACACAATTCCTAGTCCAGTTTTGGAAGTTTACCCGTAGGAGACACACTTCCTAATCGAGGTCTTTCAAGTTTTTTTTTAGGAGACGCACTTCCTAAATCGAAATTTTATTCATAGGAGACGCACTTCCTAGTTCTAGTCACTGAAGTTTGCACCCTTAGGAGACGCACTTCCTAGTTTAGCTCATTCCGATTCAACCATAGAAGACACACTTTCTAGTTTGAGTCATTGAGGTTTTTATTTTAGCAGACACATTTGCTAGCAAGAGTTTTGGTTTTACTCATAGGAGATGCACATCCTAGCCTTTAGTTTACTCTCATCATTGCATCAGTGGTGTAAGTGAGTTACAATTTTGCTAACGACTCACAAATCTTCCCAGTACAAACTGGGTTAGGAAATTTTGTTTGTCTTGTTTGTTTTGATTGTCAGGGACCCGCCTGTAGAACGGAGGTTGTTGTGTGTCGAAGATAGAAGAAGTCAGGAGTCCGCCTGCAGAACGGAGAAACATTTTTCAAGATCAAGCAGTGACCCACTGGAAAGCAGAAGGTTACAACAAAAATCCCCAGCACTCAATCCAAGATAGAAGCAACAAGAAGCTCGCCCCAAGAATGCAAGTCAACAGTCTGGGATGATCAACAGAAGCTGGTCACCAAAAAACAAAAACAAGAAGAAAAAAGAAAAAAAAAAAGAAAAAGAAAGAACCCAGATTACGGAAGTGGAGAACTGATGTGGTCTGCTCAAGAACTAACACCTACAACTAGCAAGTCAAGGTTCAAATCCAAAGACTGTATGAAGCACCATTCAAGACTCAAGACCAAGTTTCAGAAGACTTAAAGATAGGAATCCTTGTAACTAGTAGATGATAGGCTTAGTTAGTCTTTTTCAGTTTTCATTTTTGTTGTAATGACAGGACCGCGGACCAGAACCTCAACGGAACGGCGCCTCGATCGGCTCTCCACCTCGGTACCCTCTACCATCTCTCTCATACCCGAACTACACGTGGCCTGATTCCTGTATAACCAAGGATATGTAGGCAGCTCAGATGCCAGGGCTCGGTCACATTCCCTCCCTTTCCTTAGTGTAGTCCGTCCAAGTAATGGTCGGGTCAAAAACACGTCTAGTCGTTCTTTGTCGGAAAACTCTTCGTGTTTCCAGTCAAAGAGGGGCAGCTGTAAGCACGTGATTTTTGACCCTCCCCGGGAATTTTTACGTTCTTAAGCTTAAATATCTAATTTAGGACTAGTATAGCCATTTTAACTATTTTTACTTTATTTCGTTGCAAAAAGAAAAATTTCACAAATATATATATATAAATTTTAGTTTATGTATCCCTCATAAACTTGAAAAAATCAAAAATTGCACTTCATTTTTGTACTTTATATAATTTCAAAAATTACAAAAAAATATAATTCTATTAAGGTTTTGTAGTCATTTTAATTTGGAAAAAATGCAAAAATATTACTTTATATTTTATCTTTATATAAAAACGAAAATTACAAAAAAAATAGTTTTATTAATATTTTGTAGCTATTTTAAATCTTGAAAAATATTTAAAAAAAGATATAGTTTTGTTTAAATACTAGTCTTATTTTTGGTAGTTATTTTGCTTACATAGGACTAGTTAAGCAACGTGTTCCTATTTCTCGGGTCCGGGCAAAAGAATAATATTCGGGTTCAAACTACCCGGTTTTAGGCCTAATTTTCGGACCTAGCCCATAATAAACCGAGTCCAGGACACATGGGGAACCCCACCACGCGTGGGGCTCATTTTTCTTGGCAAAACATTACAAAACACGGACAAAGGCCAAAGCATAGGGAGGACTTTGAAAGATTTTTGGAAAAGAAATACTGTTCATCTTCTTCTTTGAGAAGAAGGAGCAGAAACCCTAAACCATCGTGAAAAACCACCCAAACCACCCCGTCACCTTCCCCCAGCTAACGACCCCACGTCCAAACCCACCGGCAACCACCCTCCTCCTCCTGTCCAAACAGCCCCCCTCCCTCACCCAAAAAATGGGCCACCCTCCTCCTCCCAGATCCACCATCATCACTACCCAGCCCGACGAGTAGCAGCAGCGTCGTCACCTCCACGTCCAAACACCATCGCCCAAACACCATAACCAACACCCAAACACCATCACCCTCGTCCCCAGCTGTTCGTCGAAGCTGCGTCTGCGTCCTCACCTTCCCGTCGTAACCCACCAAACCAGTCGCAACCCACTCCCTCGCGTTCAAACGACCACAAGCAGTCCCCCATTGCTGCTTCATTCTTCTCCAGTCGTGACACTCCCCTCACGTCCGAACGACATTGCCATCTTCCTCCGTGAACCCACCATTACTGCCTTCACCAGCTCCCTCCATTGAAACCAGCTCCACACGCATCTCGTTCACCACCCAAATCGTCTCGACCTTAACCCAAAACCACCAGTCCGTCAACCACCCCAAACCCACCATCAACGAACCCAAAACCATTGTCGCCCCAGCTCCCTCTCCGCCTCTCGACCCTACTGTTGAATGCTTTCCCCGACGACACCAGCCCCCTCATCATCATTTTCCGGTCGACAACCACCCAACCCAGCTCCTTACTCGCATCCAAACGACCCCTTTCTGTGGCATGTCCTCGAGCTAGCCTGCTGCGTCGCAAAATCCAGCAGTAGCAACAGTTTTGGTCCAAGCTCTCTATTTCCATCGAGGTCGTTTTTGGATCGTCGAGGTCCGATACGTTGAGCTTGACGTCGAAGTTCCGTCGTTCCGTTATTGGAGAGGTGTCCGACAGTTGTCGGTCCAGTTGGTTGTTGTTCTTGCTTCAAACAGGTGCATGCGCATTTTTAAACTTGTTATATTTGCTTAATTGGAATGAAATGATATGGATTTCCTACGCACTGTTTGTGTATCAGATTTGTTGAATATAGGATTTCCTATTCTGAAAGGTGTTAATTACTTAGTTTGTCTTAATAGTTGTTTATACATGTGGTAGTAATGTTAAAATTTTAGTAGCAATTTTAATTCTGCAGAAAAAAAAACGCTTCATCAAATGAGTTCAATTTATAACCCATGATCTAGTGAAGTAGCGAAAAACGTAATTGTTTTAGTCTTGTCCTTTTCCTAAAAGAAAAAAAAAGAGAAAAATAAATAAATAAATAGAAAACGAGACTAGCTTCGCCAAATAAAATGTACAGATTGCGAAGCCCTCACAAAAGATATGTATGAAATATTTAGATTCCGGGACGGGTCGTTTAGCGAATCTCACGGCCCTACCCCAAAAATAATAATGCGCTAGTTGCTTTAGGCACGCCTTTATGATGTTATCTCCCTAAACTCGGGTGCACATTTATGTGACCCAAATCCAAATCTCAACGAAATCGAAATGTGTCGCTAATCACGGGTACATTGACTGTGACGTGGTCTGAGATGCATTTCCATGACGTTGCAAATTCATTTTTAAATAATAAATGGGACGAGCCTCGACAAACAAAAAAGGCAAATTGCGGGGCCCTCAGTAAATACTTGTTTTAAATTTACTTAGAATTCAGGAGGGCCGCTTAGCGAATTTCGTGGCCTTCCCAAAATAATAACACGATAGTCTCTTTAGGCGCGTGTTTAATAATCTACTTTCTTAAACTTGGGTGTGCATTTCATGCGACCCAAATCCAAATCCCAAAACGTCAAAAAATATGTTCCGGATTGTGGGTGCATTTCATGCGACGCAGTCCAGAGACATGTTTTAAGCGATGTTCACATTCCTAAAAATAATGATAATAAAGTGGTAAAAGATAAAATTTGCACATGGTTCATAATTGTATTTAAAAATCAGATAAATAAGCCGAATATAACAGTTGAGCGACCGTGCTAGAACCACGAAACTCGGGAATGCCTAACACCTTCTCCCGGGTTAACAGAATTCCTTATCCGGATTTCTGGTACGCAGACTGTAATATAGAGTTATTCTTTTCCTCGATTCGGGATTAAAATTGGTGACTTGGGACACCCTAAATCTCCCAAGTGGTGACTCTGAAATAAATAAACCAATCCCGTTTCGATTGTCCTTTAATTGGAAAAAACTCCCCTTGCACCCCTCGGGTGCGGAAAAAGGAGGTGTGACACTAAGTAACCTAGAGCTCTGATACCAACTTGTCACGACCCAAATTTTCCACACTCGGGAGTCGTGACGGCACTTACTAGTGAAAGCTAGGCAAGCTAACTGTTTGAACAATTTACCTTTTCCCCATTTTTAATTTCTTTAACAAGTGTGAATCAACAGTTATAAACAATAGAAATTTAAAGCAAGTAGAAGAAAATGATAAAATATTTGAATAAGTATCCAATACAACATCTTAAGTAAAATCTACCCAGAACTGGTGTCATGCTTCACAGACAGACTAGAATTTACTACAAACAAGGTCTGAAAGATAGCTAATACACTGTTTCTGAAATAGTATATGAAACAAGATGAAGGAATAGAAGGAGATGCCAAGGCCTGCGGACGCCTGCAGGACTACCTCGGAATCTCCAATCGGACTGAAGGCAGCCACCCAAGCTAAGGTCCGAATATGGCTGCTCCGGGATCTGCACACAATGCAGAGTGTAGTATCAGCACAACCGACCCTATGTGTTGGTAAGTGCCAAGCTTAACCTCGGTAAAGTAGTGATGAGGCTAGGACCAGACTACCAAATAAACCTGTGCAGTTAAATCATATACATCGGAAAAGAAGAACAGTAATGTACAGTTAAGTATGGGAGGGGGTAACATGCTGCGGGGACATCGATTAATAACGGAAGAACAACAAATAAATATGAGGATCACCACAGTTCAATTGAAAATAGGAAGGGGGAATCATGTTGCGGGGTACAACAAGTGTCAACAGGAAACCAGCAATTAAAGGTAGAGAAACCGTAACTCAGTTATCAATAAAAATCAAGAAATCAAAGACAAGTGCACGACATCACCCTTCGTGCTTTAACACTCTCTCGTCAAAATAATACACGACATCACCCTTCGTGTTTTAACACTCTATCACCAAAACAATACACGACATCACCCTTCGTGCTTTACACTCTTCCTCACCCACGCAACAATCACAAAGCAAATAGGGTAAGGGAATCTTTAACATCAAAATAAAATCAAGTAACAACAGAAAATCAGTAAATAAATGTAAAGGACAACAAAAATCAACTATCAGCAATAATCAGGAAAATCAAGGACAAGTGTGCGGCATCACCCTTCGTGCTTTTACTCTCGTCCTCACCATAAGAACCAATATAATCTGCACGTCATCACCCTTCGTGCTTATACTCTCGTCCTCACCATAAAATCAATGTAATCGGCACAGAATTGTACATCATGCGGTACGACATCACCCTTCGTGCTTTTACACTCTTCCTCACCCAAACAATAATCACAAGAAATAAGGGCAAGGAAATGAATGAAATCACAATAAAATCCCGGCAAGGGAACAATAGTACAACAATCAAATCTAGGAAAGGGAAACAATATCAAAATAATAATATCTCGGCAAGGGAGATAACATTAAAACAATAACATCCCGACAAGGGGGACCATATCATAATCCTCTATCTTTTTTCTTCTTTCATATTTACTTCATAACTCAATTTACAACTTGAGCTAATGTTCAACAATTCAATTCTTAACTTGAGCCAATGCTCTACAATGTTCAACAATTCAATTCTCAACTTGAGCCAACGCTCTACCATGTTCAATTAACAATAATACTTCCACAAGTCATATTCCTCAATAGAAATTATCATATAGAGCATGAACAATACAAAACGGAGTTATATTAATCATAGTATAAGACTCACGCGCATGCTTGACACCAATATATAGATACTCGTCACCATGCCTATACGTTGTACTTAACAAATAACACATAGCAAATAGGACACAACTCCTAATCCCTCAAACTAAGGTTAGATCAAACACTTACCTTGATGCCACAAACACAATTCAAGTCTCAACTATTGCTTTACCTCTTGATTCCACCACCAATTCGCTCATATATAGCCACAAGTTACTTAATTGCATCAATAAATGTTAAATGAATCAATTCTAATGCATGAAAATAAGTTTTTTAAAGTTTTTCCCAAAAAGTCAAAAATTGCCCCCGAGCTCACATGGTCAAAACCCGAGGTTCAAACCAAAACCCGATTACCCATTCCCTCACGAACCCAAATATATAATTTGTTTTGAAATCAGGCCTCAAATCGAGGTCCAAATCCCCAAAATTTGAAAAACCTAGGTTCTACCCAAAACACCCAATTTCCCCATGAAAACCATTGATTCTATGATGAAATCTTGTAAAAAGAAGTTAAGGAGTAAAGAAAATGAGTTAGAAATCACTTACTAATGTTTTGGAGAAGAAAGGTTGTTTGAAAAATCGCCTCTTAAGTTCTTGGGGTTTTGAAAAATAAAAAATAACTGAAAATCCCGTTTAAATATACCCCTCTCAGACCCCCTGTGCGGACCGCACAAAAAGGAGTGCGGCCGCGGAGCTCACAATGTTGATTGTAGTGACATGATTTAGTATTTTGGCCATAACTTTCTCTACAGATGTCCAAATTGTGATTTCTTTACCTTTATGAAAACTAGACACAAAGGGCTACAACTTTTGTTTTTGAATCATCTCACAATTCCATGTAGATCAAATGATATAGGCTTCCGAAGTTAGACCAGTGAACCTACGGATTCTTCCTCACCGCGGACCGCACAAAATTGAGTGCGCCCGCAAAGCCCCCCACCGCGGTCAGCACAAAATCCTTTGCGGCCGCAAAGGCCCCTCCGCGACAGCACAAAATCATTGCGGACCGCACTGGCGGGTTCAGAGATCTGCAACTTCTCTGAACTTGCAACAACTATGTTTTTAAGCCTAAAATATCCTAGAACCTACCCGAAACTCACCCGAGCACTCGGGACTTCAAACCAAACGTGCATACTAACTCAAAAACATCATATGGACCTACTCGTGCGATCACATCATCAAAATAACATGTAAAACCATGAATTAAACCTCAAAACTCAACATTTTCATCAAGAACACTCAAAGTTCATAACTCTTCAACTGGAAGTCCGATTCACGTCAAATAAACTCCGTTTTTTACCAAATTTCACAGTTATCTTTTATATACTATAACAAGTTTGTACCGGGCTCCGGAACCAAAATACAGGCCCGATACCAATGGTTTCAAACATTAATTCTTTTTATCATTTCTTAGATAATTCAGTAAAATAATTTCTTTCAAAAATTGATTTCTAAGGCTTGGGACCACGGAATTCATTTCCAAGCATACGCCTAAGTCTCATATTTTACTTCGGACCTCCTGGGATCGTCAGAACACGGATCCGGGTCCATTTGCTCAAAATGTTGACCAAAGTCAACAATAATCAAATTTTAACTCTAGAAATTTTCTATTTCTCATATTTTCACATAGAAGGCTTTCTGGATATAGGTCCCGACCACACACGCAAGTCGAGGTGAGATAGAAAGAGGTTTTTTAAGGCCTTGGGACACAAAGTTTATTTCTAAAATAGGTGATGACCTTTTGGGTTATCACAAAAAACTTCAGCTCCTAAAGCTGAAGTTCACCAGTTACAAAACAAAACATTCAGCAAAAAACATGCTGTAGTTTTTACAAAAAACAAAACACAAATTCAAATCCAGAAATAATGCTGAAGTTCATAAAAAATATAACAAAAAAAAACACAAAACATGAAACAAAACTTCAGCTCCTATCTAAGGTATCATTGAAGTATTATAAACTTCACACTTTAATCGTATCATCTATTTAACTCTCAAAATTTTTAAAAATTTCGACGTCTAATCACTGAAGAATTTGTAGAATTTTCATCAACAACACAAATACACGTTCAAGAAACCTAAAAACACAATCGTAAAAGTAAAACTAATGCACTTATCAATCTA
The DNA here is from genome assembly GCF_000393655.2 of Nicotiana sylvestris. Taxonomy (NCBI): domain Eukaryota; kingdom Viridiplantae; phylum Streptophyta; class Magnoliopsida; order Solanales; family Solanaceae; genus Nicotiana; species Nicotiana sylvestris. Next base: position 118,244,605 of record NC_091059.1, read on the forward strand.
AACCCTAAGAAACTATTTTATCATAAATACATGACTATCAAAACCAAAACCAGAAATTAAATCGTAAAAATTAATACTAAAATAGAACCCAGAAAGTTAATGCAATATACATGTGATTAAATCGTAATGTTATTGGGGAATAATAACAACGACGACTAGCAGTTGAAAAATCAAAAACAATGGCGAAAACCGTTTGATTTCAGAAAAGAACAAATCAAAAAATGCAAATAACGGGAGAGAGAGACAGAGACAGTAGAGGACTAGCGCATACTTAGAGAGAAAGTAGTCTTTTAATAAAGAAGGGCAAAATAGTCTTTTTAAAAGGCTTTTAACAAAAAAAACGGGCACGAGTGCAAACAGAAAAATAAAGCGGTTACAGGTCAAAAGGGGCGCCCCACACTTGGCCCAACAACTCATCAGTTAGCCCACCTTTTTTTTCTTCGTCTTCTTCTTCTTCTTCCCATGTCACGCCTTTGCACCCAAAAAATTTTCTACTATTGTTATTCTCCTTCAACTTTTCTTCCAGATTCAAAGATGATAATCTCTTATAAAGTGCATTATTCTGTAATTTTGTCAATTATGGTTCAAAGATTCGATTTCAGAAAATTGGGTTTTTCGATTTGTTAGTTGTTTGGAATGGGTGTTGTCCCAATTGATTGGAATTATCAACAGGAGTTCAAAACTTAAATTTCAAGTGATTTGGAGTATATTTATGCTGGATTTGAGTTAAATTTCAGAGGATACTCAAGGAAGAAGAAGAACTCGTGAAGCTCCATTGTTAGGATTCATTTGTATAATAATATATAAATAGTATATAAAGTGTATAAAATACACTATTTTATACAAGGTTGATACATTATTTACAGGTATTTGGTAAATTTCTCACATTTTCTTCTTCTTCTCATTCTTCTTGTACACCTATATACATAGTGTATCACGAAACTTTTTACTACTGTGATTATACATCTTTATACACTTTTATACAACTATATACATAATGTACCTCTTTGTATAAAAGTGTATAAGCATCTATGATGAACTTTTTGTACGATTTTCACTTGCAATTATTGTATAAAAGTCTAAATCTCTAGCAAATAACTTCAAACAATGTATACAACCTACTTAGACTATTTCTAATAAGTTCAAACAATATCCACTCTAAATTTCTCACAAAATCATAATCAAAATTTAAGAAATTAGAATTGAACGAAATGAGATTTTAGGTTTCTCGCGTCTGATTTTGCATTTTGTAATTGTGATAGGTATGTATAAACTCGAGGAAAAAAGAGAATAAAAACTCACGGATATTTCACGCCTAAAGATACACAAAATAAGTAAACGAAAAAAATAATTCGGAGAAATATTGGTTATGGGAGAAGGCATGAATGAGTGTTGACTGAGTATCTTGATTAATGGTTACACTAAAAATAGGGAACTGATTTTCGTTTTCATTTTTTGTTTGCATATGATACTTTTTTATTAATTAAATTAAATATTTATGGGTGAAAAATGAGGAGAGCTCTACAATATGGTAGGTAGGTGATAAAAAAAAGATCAGGTTGTTATAGTTAGAGGGAATGGTAAAAGAAAAGGTCTTATTGATGTTTGGCTACACATTTGCAAACTTGTAACTAGGCTAAAATAGTGCAAGGTCCACTTATGAAGTACATTATTGTGTAATTTAGTCAAATCGTATACATTCCTAATTTGCTATGTTTCAAGATATATTGACGTCATTATTAGGTCTCCCAGTATTTTCGATAATCATAAATTAAAGGATACAGAATTGCGCAAAAATCAACTGAATTGACAAACACAAGAAATAAGTGATTGTACTATACATTAATGCTTCAACAACTTCCTATTCCTTTTACTGAACGTGCACTGCTCCCCAATAAGCGGATAAGAAAGCATATATACGCGAGCTGTAAAAGTTCTGTGTAATGAAGTCCATTTCATTTGTGAATGAAAGTCAAAAATTTATTTTACGAGATGCTCTACAACTTGTGTATTCATTTGGTACGTATGGAACTAAACACATGCGTAAAATCGCCAAAAAAGTTCCATTTTACTGGAGTATATGAATCTGTGATTAAAAGAACAAAAGAGTTTTGATTATGAGTGGAACTTTATCATAATGTAGTTCAACTTCTTCTGAAAATTAGTGCAGGGTGTCCTAAGCATTTTCAGCAGATAATAAAATACATTATAATAGCCTAATTTGTGCGTCTAAAAGTTCACCTTCCCCTAACTTCTTTCCTGAACATCGAAAAACAACACATTTCAGTTTTCACCACAAAATTTTACATGCATGATGAACCATACCCTTATAAAAAGACTTGATTTTTCCATTCTGATCTGTATAAACATAGCTCCAGATCTGCTGTGCCTGTAGCAAAAAACGCGCCCTGTTTGAACTATACCTGATTTAGAAAATTTACAGCACAGCGAATGACTTTCATAGAGCTTGCATCTCAAGGTTAGTTTGTTCGACCCCATTTGCAGAGGAAGGTCCAGATTCTCGGTTGTCACCAGCAGCATTCATCTCCTGAACAGGTGGAGGGTTAACTATTGTCATTTGCATGGCAATATTATCTGACAAACGATTCTTCATCTCCCGATGCTCCTGGCACAAGGCACACCAGTGCAGGCAGCAATGCACCACGCAGGGGTCGCAGGGCGAATTCTGCATCGTTGAGAAATTAGCATATAGCACATGGTACTCTGACAAAAAAGCAATACTAGCGGTAGACATGAAATCTGTCTCATGCCCCAGCAGTGAGCTCAGGACAAACTGATGAGAGGTCAGATTACCTTTTCTCACTCGAAAAACTCTAAATCTAATGCAATGATATACTTAAAAAGATGTCTTTTCTCGGACACCACGAGAAATTACAGTTCGTTTGAGAGTTGAGACAGTTTAAGTCCTAAGCCAATAAAGGAATTTTTTTCGTCCATAGCCAACAAAAATTACCAACTCGAAATTTGGCTAGAATGAAATCACAGGTTATTTTTTGGGTGTAAATAAATAACTGTCAATCAACTTAATCAAGGCCATGAGTACAGGAATTGAAGCCAATTATGCATAATATCGTGTATCAGACAGAAAATAAAGTGTCTCTACCTTGAGATGATACTTCTTCTGCAGTGACTGCCGAACCAGACCAGTGTATATGCCACACATCCACCAACTAAATAATAAACCTTCACAAATGAGGAATGACGTCCTTGGATCAATACCATGAAATGCTGCTGTTGCAGCTGCAACCGCAATGCCACCCTCAATGAAAATGGCATGACAAATGCAAGGAGTAGACCAAGGAGTATCATCATCTCTCAGGCTCTCAACATTATGCCCAAACAAGACACATGGACAGAAAAGTCCTCTCCAGCCTATATAGGTAATTAAACAGTCAGTGTCAGAAGAAGCATGTGTGGCGCATAGATTGACAAAAATGCATACCTCATAATTAAGAATGTGATGCAGATATCTACTCAGAGATGCTGGAGAATGCCAGAAGTCAAGCCCAGCAAAATAGTAAATAACCACAACACTAGCTTAACAGAAAACATAATTTTTGCATATTAAAAAGGTATCCAAGCACTAGTTGAAGATTATTGTCACTTTATTACAAAGAGCATGCTTTTCCAACTTGTATAGTTTTGAATGCATTTCAGATAAATTAATCAACAGATAAACAAGCAGCAGCTTTAGCGCCTAGAGTTCACCTCCTAGGACCAGTTTAATACGTACATAGTAACCAAAAACCAGAATGGCAGGTAACAAACCATACTTGTGTGAAACTGCCAGCCACTTACAAGACAGACAAACCAGCCACACTTGGTCAGCCACAACTGGATCTGGAGATTTAAGTTCAGAAAACCACCATTGTTTTTTCCCGATAATGGTGTTGTCTGAGCCATGTACGCACCTCGATAATTTCACCCTGCTACCTTCACCAGGTACCTGCTACCTCCCGCCAACACACCAGGTAACTCTACCCACCAAGGCTTAGGCGGGGGGAGAAGAAATCACCAAGTGTTTCTTGTCTTTGCTAGGATTTGAACCCTTTATCCAAGGCTTTCACCCACTTCATTGACCACTAGGACCCACCCTTGGGTGGGTGATCAGAGAAACCACCTTTGTTTTTGTTTAACAATATAAAAACAGGACAGGAAAGTGTTCTGAATGAAATCACAGATAATGAATAAAGACAAAGAATACTAGTTGTTTTAGATATCATTACTCACGAGCCTTTATAGCTTTCTGTAGCAGACAAGAAATAACTCCAACTTAGAGAAATCCACTATATAATACTTATAAGCGAATAGATTCAAATATATATTGCACATAAACTGGGAAAATTGGAATAATACAAAGATTAACACTTCCTACTGCATAATCTGAAGACTACTTTATGCATCAAAGTTAGAGATAAAGGAAAACTTTCTAAGTTTGTTTTCTCTCTGTAGGTTTCTTTATAGTTTTTGTATAGGAAGCGGATAGTTAAATGGGACATGTTTTGAGAAGGGCTTAAACTGGTGTTTGCCCTTGGTTTTGTACAGCTACTTGGTAATTAATAAATTTTCTTTAATTGACAAAAAAAGGATTAACACTTCCTAAGTTAAAAGACAAAATGACAGTTTTAGATACCATTCATCATCTGATCCAATGTCATTTCAAGCCTCAGGAATAGTGCAACAACTACATAGTAAACAACACCAGCAAAGGCTACCAATTATTTATGGCGCGAACCTAAATAAAAAAAAGAACTTACAACTATCTTTGTCCTCTGCACATCCAAAAATCCCAGTTGTCCAAGGCTCGTCTGCAGGTGGCTCAAAACTCTCAGGCAGCGGCTGTCCACACTCGTGGCACTTCCGAACAGCTAACTGCCCAATGAAGTGGATGACACATGACATTTGCAATAGAAAGCATGATAAAGGAGGACCAAACAATAGTACAAGTAACATAAAAGTTTTGATGGAGAAGTTTGTAAAAGGAACAATACAGTTATTATTAAATACACAACAAACCCAGTATAATCCCACAAGTGGGTTCGGGGAGGGTAGTGAGTACGCAAACCTTACCCTACCGTGAAAGTATAGAGGTTGTTTCCAATAGAATCTCGGCACAAGAAAAAATGAAAACAAAGCAATAACAACAAACAACAACGAAAACAAGATAAACATGAAAACGAGGCGAAAGGAACAACATGTAGTGATGGAAATCTAACAATAATAGAATACAAGACTGACGCTAACCATCATTATTAAATAAAAATCAGCTAAACCCAGCCAATTTGTGATTTTTTTTTAATCAAAACTAAAAAGAAATACTTGTCCGATTGTTTCCTTAAGCAGAATAGCTGCCTACAACTTAGTAGCAAATACCTTTCTGTGTGTGATGCATATTCCATAATATATTTCGATACAACTCTCCAATATCTGCATGTTATGACCCCACATATGCATACTCCCCGAATGGCAGCTGATTTTTGAAAGGGGTTTTAATGATTGGATATGGGATGAAATAACTCAACTATTGAATTGTTTGGGCATATTTCTCCTGATGTTAACAAGATGGATTCTCAGTTTTGGTTCGCAAGCAACAATGGATGCTATTCAGTAATAAGCTACTATGCTCTGCTGCAAATCAATCAAGGAACTGGAGATTAACTGGCTTGGAAGATACTATGGAAACAAAGGAAATGAGTTTTCTGAGTGATACCCCAAGATGTGTGAAGTCTACTTTCTTACTGGCAGGGACAAACAATTGAGAAGGAAAAGAATCAAACGTGGAATACTATCCCATTATGAATCAAGTGGACCATATGGTTGGAAAGGAATAATAGATATTATGTGGTGAATGATGCAACATTCTTCTTTTGTAAAGAATAGATGTCTAAATTCTCTGTATTCATGGTGTAGGCACAATATGCTGGACAACCCAGCCTTTTATGCTTTTGTAGTACCTCCCTAGTACTATTTATTAAAAAACTAGGTTCATAGGTTCTACGAGTCATGAACAAGTGTCTAGTAGAGTCTTGCAGATCGGTGGATGACGTCTGCATCTATCTTCGAGAGGCTACAGGGCATTTAGGAAATTCGCCTTCTTTCTTTCATTATTGTGCGGCCTTGTTTCAGCTTGAAGCCTGCAATTTCCTATTCGTTCATATGTGATGTTGAGCACCCGGTATCATTGTGCACCGATGGCTTGTGATGTTGTGGATGGGCTGCAAAGGGCTGTGGATGTTTAATTAGCTAATGTGTTGATAGACATGTAAGTTGTTCATTTGGGGAATGAAGATGATTCTTATATCTTGTCGACGAGTGTAGACTCGGTGGTTGTAAAAATGAGAACTTAAATAATTAAGGCTGTGGAGAGAGTCAATCTAACATGACTAATTTTGTTCAACAAGCAAAAGGGCACAAACACACAGCGTGGTAAACTTACAACTTAATCCTATGAACACAAGCGGTAAAAATTACCACTTGCTGTCAAAATAATGTTTCTTTCTTCCCAACTCGAGACACTTCCATTTTTTAATCAAATTTATGTTACAGTTTATTAATTATTTGAGTAAATCTTTAGATCTTCCCCCACAAACTTCTGATTTTATCTTGTTTCTCTAATATTTCACTCTTCAACGTATTTGAATTTCAAGAAAAAGGGATAAAGAATATTAGTTTGGCAATTCAAAGACGGATCAATGAAAGAAGAAAAAACTAATAAGGGAGACATATACTACAATGATGCCTAAATTTGGTGAATACCCATAAAATCAAACAAAAGAACAAGCAATTTAATGGTATCTGGAACTTAACCCAGCAACAAAAATAGTGACAGGGTCTCAAATGAAGAAACCAAAAAATAAAATAATAAAAAGTAAAAAAATTTCATACTTCTATAATCATATACCAACAAGCTAACACATATAGCGCAGACTTGCTGAAAATTAGACAAAGTCATACCTGAAATTTTATTTTTAAAGCAGGATTGAAACACATGCCCCACAAAAATATCCCAGTTACGTACAATACAAATTCAATCAGGCTCACATCGCTAATACAATGAGGAACTGATGAGTATATGTTGCACATGTTCTTTTAAGGAAAAAGGAAGATGCAAGGAAAAAGGAAGAAAACCATTTGCAAAACATGTTTTTAGTATCTGTTTATTTCCTTACTTCTTAGTAGCGAAGAGCAAAAAGTTACAAAAGAATTCCAAAAGAGACCAAAAAAGAAGAGGGATTAAGCAGAGAACCAGAAGATTGAAAACAAAAGTTGAGCAGAAATGAAAGTAGAAACTCACCGGTAACAGAGAGGAGGAAGAAAAAAAGCAGACAGTGCACAACATTAGAAAGTACCAACCATATATTAATGGGATAATTTCACATAAATACAACTCACACACCTGACTTGCAACATAATAGCCTAGATACCACTTTGCAAATCTATAGCCCAAAAATAATAGGCTAATTTCCGAAAGACAGCTTATTTCACACAATCAACTACGGTTATTGCTCTCTCTTTATACAACCAGTTGTTTGCATACACTATTATGTGCAATTGCTGAAGCAATCCAACATGATAAAAGAAAAATAAAAACTTGGTAAATGAATTGTAGAATCCCTCCAACGCGTACAAATCTTTTTTATACAGCACATACACGAAAAAGAAGAAGAGAAGGAAGTGTCAAACTTCCGTAGAGGCCTCTTACACACTAACAATGTATATACATCCTTATAAACTGGAAAAAAAAAATATAATTATACAACATTATAAACAAATATACACAATTATACAATACGGTATAACTTGTATAAACATGTATAATAGTGTATAAGAGGTGTTTGTATATTCATATACACAATTGTACACTATTATACAGTGTTTATACAAACTGCTACATGTTATAATTTTTATCCAAGCCTCGAGTTGTAGTAGAAGGTATTTGATGATTCAACTCGTCTATAGGTTAGCAAGTTTGCGCCAACGATTCGGAATTCAACACAGATACGATACACTCAATTTCAGATTCGAGACTTCAAGGATGAGTGTTTGTACATTCATATACACAATTGTACACTATTATACAATGTTTATACAAACTGCTACATAGTTATGATTTTTATCCAAGCCTCGAGTTATAGTAGAAGGTATTTGATGATTCAACTCATTTATAGGTTAGCAATTTTGCGCCAACGATTCGGCATTCAACGCACAGATACGATACACCCAATTTCAGATTCGAGACTTCAAGGAGGAAAACACACATATCACGGGAATCAATAACTTGCGATGAGCCAAGAAGGTCAACAAGCTTAAGAACAAGCAAGTCTGGAGCTTTCTGCTTCATCGTGTTGAAGATTGATTTAGCTTCCGATCTTTTCTCCTCGGAGCTCGACCAGACATTGGAAATTAAGGTTTCAAAATGCAAAGAGTCAGACCCAATTTCAAAAATCTTCAATATTCTTCTACTTGCCACCATGGACGATGGAGTAGGAGCCCGAGCCTTCTTCGAGCCATTAATGGCAGCACTGCGTAGGGGGTAGGGGAGGGGGAATAGCGGGGGTTAGGTTAAGAGAGGATGAGGGATCTATGTGGGTTGGAAAGAAAGAAGCGAGAGGCGGTGAGAGAGAATTTGGTGTGCTGGGAATGAAGAAAGAAGAAAATAATAAAAACCCTAAAAGTGTGTCTTTAATAATGGGCTAAAGGCTGAAAAGTTTCTTTCAAGTTATGTACAATATGGGCTAAATAGGGTAAGAGCTTCAAATCTGGGCCATTTTCGGTTGGGCTGTTAGGCCAAGTGACATGGGCCGTAATTCTTTCTATATTAATTCGGTAATATAATGATCAAACTGGAATTAAAATAACTAACTTTAGTATCTAATAAACAATAACACTGATATTAATCCAACTACTTCTAGGTTCAAGAACCGAACACTTCATCACTTTGCATGTTATTATCCGAAGCACATGGCTTCCCTATGAAGCAATATTATAACAAAGTAAGACACTAAGCATGTTAACTTAATAATTATAGACATTAAAGTTTTCCTATAAATTGGTTGGCTTCAACATCCAGACGATGGCTTGCCAAGCTACGCAAATAGTGAATTTGCTTATAGTCGCAAAATTTTTCCTACCAATGTATTGAGTTCAACATCCAGAGGAAGGATTGTCAAGCTACTCACTCAAAACTTCTATATTACAACCAACTTTAGCGGTTATAACTCTGAAAACATTCATACTAGAACAAGGTGACTGTCTTAAAGTATTCTTGTTCCACTTTCATAAAAGAATCCGTTTTTCCATCCATTTCGAAAGAAGGAACAAGAGAGAAATCTATAAGGAGCTCATATATAATATATCACAAAGATTTACATTAACTACTAGATGATCTTCCAAGTACTACATAGCCTCATTTATATAGGGGCTAAGAGGTTGTAAAACAAACCTATCTTACATGGAAATATTATCTACAAGTGGGTCCCTTATACATGTGGAGGACCTTAGGCTAAGTTGCTCCGACACGACAGTTTAGGTGTCGCACCCGTGTCGACACGACACTAGGGTCGTATGGGTGTGGGTATGAGATTCGTACCGGATTTGGTAAAATAATTTTGGGTACTTTGAATATGACGGACGGAAAAATTTGAGACGAGATACAATCTGATTCCCGAAATCAGAAACAAAACTAGGGTAAATTTGAAGAAAATAACATACTTTATCTAGGAAATCAATCATTTACTTATCTACAACTTGAAAATAAAAAAGAAATCCACATTTTACAAACTATAGGTAAGTATTCAACAAAATTTCTCATAATTTAGAGAATTTTTTATTTTTTATTTTTGAATTATTTTTAGTCGAATCCCCGCACCCATATCCGTACTAGGATCTGTATCCCCTAATCTTAGAATTTAGATCTCGAAGGATCCGACCTCTAAATCCGCACCCGTGTCCGAGTAACTTAGACCTTAGGTAAAACAACTATTATACATGACAATGCTTGTAAAAGCATGAGAAAGAGGGGTAATATACATGACAAAGCATGTGGAAGTATGTGAAAGTGGGGTGACATATATAACAAAGCATGTGAAAGTGGAGCCAGGAGAGTATAAAATACGGGAATTTTTTCTTGGTACGGCGAGATGATTTTTAGGACCATTTTGAAACTTTGACGTCATCCAAGGTAAAAGTGTGGAAACCAGTTACGACTGCTTTTGATTCCATGGATTCTTGTCTACTTTCTGGAATTAGTTCATTTGTCATGCCATCTTGATCCTTATTTATTTCAGACATTTCTCGTTCCTTTGACTGGTTCACAAATATCGGGGGATAGTCTTCTTCGGAATAGTTGGGTGTCGAGTCATATATATCACCCCACTTTCACATGCTTTGTCATATATATCACCATACTTTCACATGCTTTGTCATACATATGACCCCGGTTTCACACGCTTCCACATGCTTTGTCATGTATATTACCCTTCTTTCACATACTTTCACAAGCATTGTTATGTATAATAGTTGTTTTACTATGGTCATTCACATGTCTAAGGGGACCCAGTTGTTGATAAGATTTCCATGTAAGATAGGTTTGTCTTGTAATAACCTTTTAACCCCTATATAAAGGAGGCTGTGTAGTACTGGGAAGATCATCTAGTAGCCATTGTAAATCATTGTGTTATATTAGAGTTCTTTCTAGATTTCTCTCTTGCTCTTTCTTTCGAATTGGATAAAAAGACCGATCTTTATATGAAAATAGAGTAATAATACTCTAAGAAAGTTAGCTTATTATAGTACGAACGTTTTCTGAGTTATAATCTAAGTTGCTCCGACACGGCAGTTTAGGTGCCGTATCCGTGTCGACACAACACTAGTATGGGTGTGGGTATGGGATCCCTACAGGATCTGGTCAAACAATTTTGGGTACTTTGACCATGACGGGCGGAAAAATTCAAGACGAGATACAATTTGATTCCCAAAATCATAACCAAAACTAGGGTATATTTGAAGAAAATAACATATTTTATTTAGGAAATCAATCATTTACTTATTTACTTATCTACAACTTGAGAATGAAAAAGAAATCCACACTTTACAAGCTATACGTAAGTATTCCACAAAATTTCTCACAATTTAGAGATTATTTAATTTTTTATTTTTTTGAATTATTTTTAGCTGAATCCCCGCACCAATATCTGTACTAGGATCTGTATCCCCGAATCTTAGAATTTACATCTCGAAGGATCCGACTTCTAGATTCACACCCGTGTCTGACACCCGCACCCATGTCCGAGCAACTTGGGTTATAACAGCTGAAATTGGTTGTAGTACAAAAATTTTCCGAGTTGAGTAGCTTGACAAGCCATCCTCTGGATGTTGAAGCCAGCCCATTGGTAAAAAAACTTTTGCAACTACAAGCAAATTTATCGTTTCCGTAGCTTGGCAAGCCATCCTCTAGATGTTGAAGCCAGCCCATTTGCAGGAAAACTTTCGTATCTATAATTATTAAGTTAACTTAGTGTCTTTGTTATTATCTTGAATACTTAATGTCTTACTTTGTTATTATCTCAGTATCAGAGCCAAACCATCAGTTCGGAGAAATGAACAATTTACTAAATACGTCCGAGTCATTTCCATCATCTTCTTCCCTTACAAAGATAAATGTCCTTTACTCTTTCTAAAACTTTGTCAAATAAATATGATTACTAGTATGAAGTAGATATTATATTCGATGGAACAAAGAGTGTAATCTAAAGAACTACCCATCATAAACGCATACTCAGCATTTGCCAAAGAGTAGTTTTACCTTGCTTAAAGAAGTACTATATGCTTCAGCTTAGCTGGAACCTAGATGTCTAATTGGCTACAATATATCACAATCTCACTGCCGCGAACATAAAAACATAGAAGTTCCTTTACTTATCCATTGTATAGTTGCATGTGTATTAAACTGACGAGATAAAGATTAAATAGACTCTAGCATAATTACCAATGGAAGGATTATACCGATCAGCGTTAGAGAAAGCGCTCGCTTCCTCGCATAATTACCAATGGAAGGATTGATGCCAAACCTTAGGTTCTTCTTTCTCTGCCCAGTTTTTAACAAAACCATACTGGCCTTCCTCTTATTTTTATCCTTTATTCTTAGTTCTTATTGCTTTCTTATGTGTTATGTAGTTGTTCTTTTAATGGCATCAAAAGAAGATAGGAAAGACCAGGCTTGGGCTTACTCTGAAAGAGTTAGCGAGACCAACAAGATGGCAATTAGATGTCTTTTTTGTGACAAGATTTCAAATGAGGGAATCTATCGTCAAAAAGCGCATCTAATCGGTGGTGATCCAAATGTCACATCTTGTCCTAAAGTTCCGTTGCATGTGAAGGAGTCGAAGCAATAACAAGAATATTTCTAGTAGAACATCTGAATTGAAAGCATTCCTTCAAAAAAAAAGAGAGAGAAAGACTCAAATGATTCATGAACTAGAACTGTATAATCTTGATGATGACGATGATGAAATAGAAGAAGGTGACGATGCTTCGTCGTTTCTACCAAAATCACAAAAGCGGGGAAGGATGCAACCAATGTCTTCTAGTTGTGGATCTACTGGCAAGACCAAAGGTCCTATAGATTGTTACTTCCCGCAAAAATCTAGAGATAAGGGAGGAAAAAGTGGTAATCCTCAAATTGATGCCAAAGCGATTTTGAGGGATCGTGCAGTTACAAAGTTTGCGCGGTGGATGTATGATGCAAGTCTTCCTTTTAATTGTGTTAATTATACTAACACTTTTTCTGCTTTTATTGAGGTCGTAGGCCAATATGGTCCAGGAATGAAGCCTCCAACTTATCATGAAGTTAGAGGTCCATATCTAAAAAAAAAGGTGGGAGAGGTGAACAAAATCGTGGAGGAGCACAAAGTAGAATAGAACAAGTTTGGTTGTTCCATTATGATGGATAAGTGGACGGCAAGAAATGGAAAAATGATCATCAATATCTTGGTGAATTCTCCTAAGGGAAGCCTGTTTCTTGATTCTGTTGATGCAAGCGACTCTTCGACTGATTCAACCAAAATGTACTCCTTGTTCAAGAGTACAATAGACTCTATTGGAGCAGAATGTTGTTCAAGTTGTCAACGCCAGTGAAAATGTTAAAGCTGGTGATTTGATGTTTGTTGGGTACCAGCATATTTATTGGACTCCGTGTGCAGCACATTGCATTAATTTGATCTTCGGTGACATTTTCAAGGAAAGACCCTTCAGTTCAGTCTTTAATCAGGCAATTAGAGTGCATTCCTATATTGTTCAAAGGCCTTTGTTATTGAATATGATGGAGAGATTCACTAAACAAAGAAGCTTGGTGAAACCTGCAAAGACAAGATTTGCTACCGCTTTCTTGACTTTGTATAGGATGTATGAGCAAAAAACCAATTTGATAAGTTGTTTGTTTCAGACGAGTACACTAACAATGCCTATGAAAGAGAAGCTCAAGGGAGAGAATCTGCAGATATTATACTTTCTCTTTCATTCTGGAACAATGTGGTTCATGCATTGAAGATTGGTGGTCCTTTAGTTAAAGTGCTTCGTTTGGTAGATGGGGAGCAAAGGCCACCAATGGGCTACATGTACGAAGCAATGGATAGGGCAAAGGAGGCTATTCAAGCCTCTTTTAGTGATCAAAGAAAATACAAAAGAGTCTTTGAGATCATAGATAAAAGGTGGGATGATCGGCTTCACAGCCCTTTGCATGCAGCTGGACTTGTTTTGAACCCGGAACTATTTTATGACAATAAAGAGAAGATTTTAGGAGATGAACCTTTGTGGAATGGATACATTGAATGTATTGAAAAGTTGATACCTAATGTATCCGTGCAAGATAAAATAACAGAGCAATTTAGTACTTATAGGAATACTGAGCAACTTTTTGGAAAAGCATGGCAATTAGACAAAGAAAGATGAAGTCACCATGTGAGCGAGTGCTTATATGTTGCTTTATAGTTAATAAGTTATTTCTTTATCAATATTATGTTTTGAAAATTTGTTCTACTTCTACAGTTGAATGGTGGAAGCAATATGGCCATTCCGCTCCAGATTTACAAAAGTTTGACATCAAGGTTCTAAGTCTAACATGTAGCTCATCCGGGTGTGAAAGGAATTAGAGCGTGTTTGAACATGTAAGAACTAAGAAGAAAGATTTAGTATATTGAGATAATTAAATTATATCTCAATTGTCTTAATCTTACTAATTACTTATTATTTGCAGATTCATACCAACAAGGGGAACAAACTAACCTTGAAGCGTCTCAATGATCTAGTCTTCATTAAGTACAATAGAATATTGAGACTGTATTGGTCAAAATCTGACTGTTGTGGTCGACCTAACCGGGACCCATCCAAATGGCGGGGTAAGGAAAGATGCCATGACTTGCTCCAAACCACGTACTCACAGTGCCCGCTAAGTCGAAGAACAATACTCAGGGAACGACGAAAACGGACGTGGTATGAAGGTGCTTTGACAAAAAACATAGCAAAGACTCCATGACTATATATAGGGAGGGGATCTTCCTAGAATGGGGGGCTTTTTCTCTCCTTCCTCTCCTCTGTAATCTTCTTAGTGAAAAGAATGCAGAACAATTATCCATTGATAATGTACAACAGTCATCTCCATCAATCGATGAGAGAAGAAATGAAAAACCTCAATAAGATTGATGGCCCCTATTTCATCTTATGCATCATTTTCTGATTCATTTATAGATCTGGAGTTTATTATGTTTGACTAAGATTTACCTCTTCATCCTCATTAATTGATTTAATCAAAAAGGTTTCAATATCTTTTGGTTAAACAATTTGGCGCCGTCTGTGGGGATTTCTTAGTGAAAGCTTCCTAGTCTCCTCCAGATCAAAAACCGGAAACAACATCGCCCACCAAAAAGAACGGTAAGTAAACTTCACAGGCCAACCTAGATCATGATGTTATATACAAGCAAAAATTGCAACCAACATCTTTCCCGCACACCGGGCAGCCTATGAACCAGCCAAAACGAGCCTAACCCGCATAGGACAAAGGCACAAAAAGAAAGGTAGGGAAAGAGAGCTGAATACGGTTACCGAATTCAGAAAACAACGCCCCCATCAACCATTAAAACGCCAGCGAGCAACGCCATAAATCCACCTCCATTCACCAACTCATCGAATCGGGATAAGGAGAATATCATCCTAGCCCACCTTCTGATTGCTCAAACAAGAACGCATGCACCGTGCAGGCGAGCGAGCAAGGAAACAACCCAACTGAAGAAGGGGAAATTACTACAAAACAACCGAAATATCGTCCACCAGACAAACCCAACTCCTAAGAACTGATACCCCTTAAGTGATACCCCCTCTCCCTCGCCAAGAAGGCGTCCCAAGAGAACCTTCCCGGGGACTTAAAAACCGGATCGACGAGGGGGAAATCCCCGAGGTCAAAGTGTAATTCATCGTCCCACCCACCAATGACATCTCCAGACCGGAAAGCGAAAAGGTCAGACAGGAAAACTCCAATATGTGCGTGAAACGAGTGTGAGCAAAGCAACAGCGTTTTCTACTCTCCGACATCACACTCCCCGATGCAAATAAAATCAGGCGAACCGGGACTCCCCAGAAGATACCCAACTCTCCAAAAAATCGGGACTCGCAACAGGTTAATATTACGACGAAAGTTCGAAATAACACCCTTAAGGCCAAGGGCCTTCGCCAAAAAGAAAGAGTTTGACCTCGATCGAAAAACAACGGGTTAATATTTCGACGAAAGTTCGAAATAACACCCTTAAAGACAAGGGCCTTCGCCAAAAAGAAGAGTTCGACCTCAATCGAACCACGACGGGTTAATATTTCGACGAAAGTTCGAAATAACAACCTTAAGGCCAAGAGCCTTCGCCAAAAAGAAAGAGTTCGATCTCGATCAAACCACGACGGGTTAATATTTCGATGAAAGTTCGAAATAACACCCTTAAGGTCAAGAGCTTTCGCCAAAAAGAAAGAGTTCGACCTCGATCGAACGACGACGGGTTAATATTTCGACGAAAGTTCGAAATAACACCCTTAAGGCCAAGGGCCTTCGCCAAAAAGAAGAGTTCAACCTCGATCGAACAACGACGGGTTAATAATTCGATGAAAGTTCGAAATAACAGCCGCAGGAGCCGCTTCAGACTCCACTCGCCGCCTCTTTGACGGCCCCTCCCCTTCTGCGGCACAGGAAGATTCCTCCGCTGGGTAAGTGACCGGGGTCGGAATCCTAGTTCAAGGGGTAGCCTCCGTGCGGACAACCACAGCCACAGCCGTAGATTCAACTGAGGCGGCCCTCGATGAAGGTCGGGCAGTAGACACTAAGGCAAGGCGAGCAGACGATGTAGGCTGACGAAAAGCTAGTGGAGGAGCCCTCGCTCTCCACACTCTACCTGACATCGACAAACATCACATAAGAAACAAAGTAAAAAGGGAAAGGGGAAGCACAGCGAACAAAAATGATATTACTCACCACTAAGGGGCTTGCATCCATATTTCTCATACACGGACAACCTTGCGCGGACCCCCGCCGTATGAGGAAGGATGGTGTTCACCCACTCGCGGATACCATCAACGGGTGCAGGAGGCAATTTCGCGACTATAAAAACATAAACAGTTTAGTACTACCCAAAGGAAAGCAGTCGAGTATCATTCCGACCAAAAGTATAGGAACTTACATCCGAAGTTCCATTTCTCAGGGAACCCCGTAGGATCCGTCACAAGGTGCTCGATCCGCACATAAAAGTAATTCTCGTAGAAGCGACGATTGGCTCTGCCGTCCATCTTCACCACCAAGCTCTTCAACCCTCAGTGGCGCATGTGAATCATCGTGCCACGAATGAGTTGAGGGGAGAAAATATTGAGCACGTGCCCAAAGTGATCTCACGACCGGCAAGCTCCGCAAATTTGAGCAGCATGAGGAACAATTTATGTAGGTACGGCGTAAGTTGAGCCAAGCATACCTAGTAAAAGCGGCAAAAATCTACCACCAAGAGGGGGAGAGGAAGCGTGTACCCAACGATAAACGGGTAGGCGTAGAACGCGCAATACCCTGGGCGGTCAAAATGAACTATGTCGTTCCCCACCGCCGGCAGCATTTCGACGTAGTGAGGAATTCCCCACCTAGCCTTCAATTCTGCGATCCCCTCCTCATTTATGATGGAGGAAGCAGGTTCCGGTTCCTCCTCGGCGGGACTGTGGAAATCATTCCATGTTTTCCCAGGGCGACGCAAGATCTCAGCCATCGACGAGACCTCCTCATCTTCTACCACTACTACTCCTCCAGTGGCCAGAACATCGCTTTCCAGCACCGGAATTGTGGTGGGGAGGTCAGCGCGAGAAGAATAACCAGCCATTTGTATCAGTTTGATAAAGCAAAGGGATAAAGAAAAGGAAAGATGAAAGTTCTTAGCTAATCGGAGAAAATCAAAAATCCAAAGTATCAAGAGAAAAGAAGGTCCGCAAAGTTCTTTCAAGTAAAGGCAAGGAAGTGTGTCACTCAAATGGTGCATTCCTTCTATTTATAAGAGACATAAATTCCCCAAACACGAAACCCAAGAGTCGCCAATCAAAGCTGATGGGGCATGAAATGGTTCAATCCCCTAGGAACGTGTGTCATAATGGCGGCAACCACGAACAACGTTTCAAGTTAAACGATGTTTCGGTTCCGAAACGGCCGCAACGGTTCAAAGATATCGAAAGGGTGTCGTTACGTTACTTGAATCTAAAAATCATACCCCAGGGGTAGATAATCAGATTTCTCTTAGATAAGCGAAAATCATAATCCGCCTACCGGGCCCGACAAAAGACGACCCCGGCAGACGGAGAGACTAACTGTATTGGTCAAAATCTGACTGTTGTGGTCGATCCAACCTGGACCCCGTCCAAATGGCGGGGTAAGGAAAGACGCCATGACTTGCTCCAAACCACGTACTCACAGTGCCCGCTAAGTCGAAGAACAATACTCAGGGAACGACGAAAACGGACGTGGTATGAAGGTGCTTTGACCCAAAAACATAGCAAGGACTCCATGACTATATATAGGGAGAGGATCTTCCTAGAATGGAGGGTTTTTTCTCTCTTTCCTCTCATCTGTAATCTTCTTAGTGAAAAGAATGTAGAACAATTTTCCATTGATAATGTACAACAATCATCTCCATCAATCGATGAGAGAAGAAATGAAAAACCTCGATAAGATTGATCACCCCTATTTCATCTTATGCATCATTTTCTGATTCATTTATAGATCTGGAGTTTATTATGTTTGACTAAGATTTACCTCTTCATCCTCATTAATTGATTTAATAAAAAAGGTTTCAATATCTTTTGGTCAAATAGAGACGTCGTTACAACGCTCGCAATGTAATTGATCCAATTAGTTTGGACAACATCGATGATGCTAATGAATGTCTAACTGGAGTCCCGAAAGATCATGCAGATGAAGAAGTATTTGAGGAAACTTCTTATTTCACTTGGGGTGATGTTGCGGAGACGCGTGGAATTGGGGAGAGGATTTATGGTTTGAGGGGGAGTACTTCAACTTCAAGTTCACAGAGGAAGGGAAAAGAGGCAGCTACTTTGTCCCTAGTTGATGAAGAAGAAGTTGAAGAAGATGACGAGCAATATAATAATGATAGTGGAATACAAGAATTTGACAATCTTTTAGAAGAATAGGATGCTCATTTTGTGCTTTAATTGATGCTACTCTTTAGTTTCTACATTGAAGTATTGAACAATTGCTTACAATTACATGTGTTGTCTATGCAGTATTTATTTTAATTTTTTTTTTTTTTAAATTCCGCTTCACTTCGAAAAAGCAAGCGCCCGTTATTGCTTAAGATCGTTTGCTCGTGGAAAGATAAACACTTTGGCTCATTTAACTAAACAAATAAGCTCCCCCACCTCCCCCCTCCCCCCAAAAAAAAAAAACTACTTTTCATTGGTATTAAGTTGAAATCCATAATGGAGCAACATATGTACAAAATCCTAGTCCAATTGAAGCACACAATTTGATCTTTTGGAAACATGACACACTAGCAACATTGGACACCAGGACTACCAATTTAAATACTTCCTCAGGTATCACAATTGAATTTGTCCAAACACCACAATTAAACAAGAAAGGTAACTCTAGTCAAGTCGTGATAGACTCCAATAGTTTTGGTGCCTATAAGTAGTTTACCGTTTACAACCTCCGCAAAGAAAATCCTTTACTATCTATAACGAGCCTAACGTTGGACATCATTGCCTATCCACTTCTCTAAACTGCAGATCCACACATATCAGATAAAGTTGGATAAAACTGCAAGCAAAATTCGCAGTTACGACACTCAGTGCGAGACCATATAATCCAACCGTGGTGCGCAGATTTATTCGATATAAGCATAACTATAAGTGACTAAGAAAAATGTATGACTAAAATAATGTACTGACTGAAAAATGCAAGGAGGATTTTCGAAAAATTCAAAGAGATAAAAGGAGAATAAAAACCTGAGGGACATCAATAGGTTGATTAAGCTCGCCAGGCTTAATGTCCTCAAGCGGCGCTTGATCTTTTGTCAACTTGACATACCTCGACGGATTTCCTCCTTCCGCCATCTGAATCTGATCCGCAAAGCTATTACTATCAAATTTCAGCAACCAAATTGGTACCTAACAAAAGTGAAGTCAAAAGAGAATTTGTTTTGAAAATTAAGATTTCGTGGTACCTTGTAACAGTCGGTTGAGTGTTCGTCCCTTTCGAGAGGGGTCAGTCAAACGAGTAACTGCTAAGTATTAGTGAAGGCTGGGATTTAGTACGGTCACGATTATCTTATCTTATTGTAGAACTTCCAGCGTTTATTACAACGGGAAAATCGCAGGTTCCTTCTTTTGGGCGACTTTTCCTTTTTGTTTTGTTAAGGCTCAAGGATCATGCTTAGTACGGCACACCGCCTCCTTTGCGTGTTTTACATACTTTAGCCAATTATTTACTGCCACGAGGCAGACAGGCAGTACTTCTTTGAAGCTCACACCGCGGAGATCTCTCGCTTTCTTTTCTGTTTAAGAATATTTATATAATCATACTATCATTTAACTGATATAAAAAAATATCATATCACTTAAAAAATAAAATTGTATGTAACTCCTAATACAATAAGTACTAATTGATCTGAAGTTCTGAACAAAGAAAAGTAAGTAATTTGTGGTAATTTTTGATCAAGTTGTATAGACGATGTAAGTTTACTTTATAGTGTAAGTGATACTATAAGTTAAATATATAACAATCAAGTTATTTAAAAGATAAATAATAACCTGTTAAGCACTAATTGTAACAATAATATTTTATTGAAATATGTGATTAAATAACACGGTACAATCGTCATACTCTTAAATTTGGCACTAATTATTAGTTTCCTCCCCACACTATACTTACCCCTAATTACCTCCCGACACTTGAATAAATGAATTTAAATACCCTCATGTCTCATACACCTTAGTTAAGTATATACACGCGCTGACCTTGTCGGACATTCTATCCGATGTGTGCTCCACGTAGGCGAAATAATAGAATTTTATATTACCTATACTAAGACTCTTCTGTCTTTCGAATTTCCTCAAATGGTCCTCCTATTTCCCCACTTCGATTTACCTATAAATCTTAGGGATTTAGTCAAGAGATTTCCATTAAATAAATGTAATTTTTTCATTCATATACACTATTTGAAATCTTATGACGAAAAATGTTCATGTTTTGGTATTTACCCGGCCTAAATACATTTTAGTTATAAAATATATACAATCCACCTTAAAGGACTCTCAAATCTATTATTTGTGTCTTAAATCAAGGGATTTAAATACTTCCTTTTTCTTTTCTTTTTTCTTTTTTCTCGTTTCTCTTTCCTTATTTTTCTTCCGGGTTAATATACGGTAATCATGGAAGCTATTTTTCTCCACCCTGTCATTTTTGTACAGTTCTCCCAAATAGCAATTCCCCACTTAAAAGATACAAAAATCACATCAGGAAGGAAGAAACCCAGTGCAATAATCATCGAGATCTGTAAACTCAATGAGAATACTTTAGGCGTTGATCTGGAATGATATGAGGCTTCATAGTCGTCCGATTAACCACTGATTTGACACTTCTATTGGCTAACACCACCACGTCATTTTTACTTTTTCTTTACTTGTAAATACAGAAAGTCATTTCTACTTTTACTTACCTAGAACTTGTAGTCGGTGAATTCCGTATCACATGATTAGTAGGATAAGATTTGATTTATTCTACTAAATCTCTAGACGGTTTGACAAATGAGGTGTACATTTTACTTTGTGTAGTTTAATTTAGATAATGTTAAGGAATACTTGGGACAATTAGTTGCCTTCCTTTTCCATGTATTTTCAAGAAAATTTAACCTTATTAGAATCACCCCGTCAAGATAAGTAGAACAGAAATCAACAGAACACTTTGTCTCACCAAGCAAATATTCAAATAAATACTTTGTCAATTTTGTTCTATTGCTAATTGCAAGATCCATGATACAACATTATTTTTGCAATTTATCTACAACTTTCGTATATTATTTCTACCCAGTTATATACAACTACAATATCATACCACTTAAATATATTTTTATATAAATTTTATACAATATGTGTTTTGTATATTTTGTATCTGATTTATACATAGTAAAAACAAATTTCATACAACTAATTAAATATTGTACAATTTATCTACAACTTATCTACAACTTTCACACATTATTTCTACCCAGTTAAATACAACTACAATAACATATAACTTGAATACAAATTTTATACAATATGTCTTTTGTATATTTGGTATCTGATTTATACATAGTAAAAACAAATTTCATACAACTAATTATATATTATACAACTTATCTACAGTTTTCATACATTATTTCTACTCAGTTAAATACAACTACAATATCATACAACTTAAATATAATTTTTATACAATGTTGTTCAACTTTCATACAATAGTTAAATAAATAAAAGAAAAATATATAAATAACATAATACAATTTTACTACAATTTTGTAAATATAATGTATATCATGTCTTCTTCTTCTTCTGTTTTCAAAAAAAAATGTCTTCTTCTTCTTCTTCGAGTTTCAATCTGAAATTTAGTCAAAATCAAGTCTAATCTTTACCAAAATCCCTCAAAATTAAGATATAAACTCCAAACCATATTCCCAATTGTTTGCAACAATACTCAATCCAAACAAATAATGATTTTTGAAAACTCAAATTCGAATTCAAAGCTTCAAAGCTTTTTAATGGTTATCAATGGTGGAATTGCTGCTCTCTTTTCCTTTGCTTTACATTACTGAAATTAGGGATTGAGAGATAGAGAGAGACGTAGAGAGAATTCTCAATTCTTTGCAACAACATCCAATTCAAACAAATAATATTTTTTGAAAATCCAAATTCGAATTCAAAGCTTCAAAGCTTTTTAATGGCTATCAATGATGGAATTACTGCTCTCTTGTGCAAGATACGTGGGGAGGGGGTGGGATATGGAGAGAGAAATGTGGGGGGAGTGAGATAAAGAGAGAGAAACGTGGGGGGGGGGAGTGATTGTAGGAATTGATTAATTATCCTTAAATCCTAAAAATGTACATAATCGATAATTTTGTATATATAAGGTAATTAAAGCGAAACTTGACTAGGGAGGGTAATATAGTTTCATATAGTGTATAGGAATGTAAAAATTCCTAAATAATTTTCAGTAATTTTTCGTTTATATTTTGTTGGTTTGGGTGTTTAATCAGTCTGGGTGAGTTTCAATAAAATGGAATAATATTCCAATAGTGGTGGGTAAGGGTGTCTAACGGGGCGTGTCAGCCTGTTTTCGGACCGGCCCAGACCGGTTAAAACTTGAATCAGCTCGGACCGGTACAAGGGGGCCGGGTGGGGCTGGGTTTAAAGGGTAGGGGGCTGGTCCGTTTACTTAAATCCTATCGGTTAACCGGACCGATCAAACTCAGTCAACGTAAATTACTGTTCAACCGGTTAACCGGCCTGGACCGGACTGGCCTAGACCGGTATAACGGTAACTAATTTTTTTTTACTTGTGGGCCTAACATTTGACTGTTGGCAACGGTCCATTTCCCATTATGGTCGTTGCCCAACGACTGAATTGCACAAATAGCCCATTTTTGGGATTTTTTAAAAAACAATTAACACCCCTTTGAAAAACTATAAATACACCCCCCCTCTTCTTTATTTCTTCATTCATCTCTCATTCTCAATCTCAATTCTCATATTCTCCCATTCTTCAATCTTCGCCTAAAGTGCAATCAACTATTTGGCTCTTCTTTTTTTGGAATTTAATTTATCGTAGTATTTATTATTTGAAGTTTGAACAATTGAACTTCAAAATTTGAACAATTGACGTTTCTTCATGGTAACATTGGAATTGCGAAATCAATAAGTGCTCAATTTATTGCCGAATTCGGTGCACTCCCTCCAATTCTTTCTCTTATTTACTATTTTATTTGCATATTTAATTGTTGCTAGTAGTTAAATTTTTACAATCTGTTTAATGCTGCAAAAAGAGTTTGTAATAAGGTTACTCATCGGGGAAATAAAAAAAGGCGTAATACATACGGAGATACCTAAAGTTGGCACGATCTTTCACTTAGACACTTAAACTAAACCTCTTTCCAATTAGACACGTTTCTTAGGCAATTCTCATACCAATTAGACACGGTTTTTGCTGGTGGCATATAGCGTGACTTCAAACCTATTTAGGCGCGTGAAGGATTCCAAAAAGTGACTTTTACTTTCCCAATTAGACACATAACGGTAACATGGATTGTCAATTATTATTTAAACCCTAATCCATTTCCCAATTCTTAAAAAACCTATTTGTTCTCTTCTCTTCTTCTCAGATTTCTCCAGCAATTCTCCTTCTATACTTGTCAAATCTTTTCTTCTCTTCTCTTCTTTCTCTTGTTTCTGTTCTCTTCTTGGTATCAATTAATTTCTTCTCTTCTCTTCTCTTCTTCCTCTCATTTCTGTTGTTGTCGTGTTTATTAATGTCGAACTTCTCGGAATCGACGAACTCGTCAATGTCACCTTGCGTTGCTGATCGAATCTGTAAGTGTGGTGTTTCTCCAAAGTTGAATACTTCTTGGACCCAATTAAACCCAGGTCGTAGGTTTTTTGCTTGCAAAATCGGAAAGGTAAATTGTTTGTTCATAATTTGTAAATTCTTTTTTATGAATTATTTTCTTTGATAAAAATTGATTAAAAGTGTTTTGTGATATTTGTAGAAAAAGGGTGGATGTAATTATTTATGTTGGTATGACGATGAGATGCCTACTCAAGCGAAGAATATAATTTGGGGTTTATTAAAGAGAGTCAAAGCTTTTGAAGAGGAGAAAGTTCGAGCAAAAAGAAGACGAATCATTTTGACGATTGTTGTTGTATTGTTGGTCGTTTTATGGAAACTGTATGACTGATGAATTTTGGTTGACTGATGAGCAAAAAGAAGACGAATTTCTGTTGTTGCTTTAAATTTCTGTTTTGAAATTGTTGTTGTAATATTCAGATGTTGTATAAATACAATTGAATTTTGTTATAAACTTCTGTTTATATTCAGATGTTGAAACCATTGTTTTAATTTACAGTTGCTGAATTTTGAAAGTGATGTAATATACAACTTCTGTACAAGGCATAGAACCATAAGATGCAGTTTTAAAATGCAGAACATATGGACTGAAGTTGCTGCATTATAGAGTAATTATTCAGAACATAGAGTAACTATTCTGCCAAAACAAACAAAATAAGGCTCAAGTTGCAGCTGCATAACATATATCCAAAACAGAACAGTAAGATTACACGACTGAATACAACTTAAAGTTTGTTCCTTCAAAAACTAGATCCCAAAATATAATAGGTTGCTGCTACATAACATATAGACAAAATAAGTTCCTAAGATACTACTTCTTGCTGAAGTTTGCCTTCATCTGCTGCAACTGGAAAGTTGTGACAGCATCTTGACCCTTCCACCTCAAGCTTCTAGCCTTAAAACCAAGGTCAATTCCTGTTGGAGCTGCACTCTTATAAGTTGAACCACTTACCATAACTCGTTGGCTTGATGTTCCGGGCTGCAGTTTGCCAAATAATGAACCACAATCAGTAAGTTATTTGTAAGTCATATTATAGATGAAATATGTATGATTATATACCTTTAATATTTGAGTTCCACTTGCAGCTGTGTAGATGCCAAATCCAACATTTTTGGACCTTTTTCACTCCACACTTGGACAACTTTCCATTTTTTTTTTTGGTTCATCTTTGCCTTTTCTTCTGTTCCTCTGAGGTCTACCAGACATGGGTTTAGGTTTGGGAGGCTCTATCTTAGGATTGTTAGTTTCAGGCCACATCTTCATATTTGTCATAGGCTGGATGAAATACTTGTATGTTTTTAAGAAGGTATCCCTCTTATGCCAATGCTCTACTCCCTGTTCAGGTTCTTCGCTTATGTGATAGTATGCAAGAACAACATGTTGACATGGAATACCCCTCAACTGCCCAGCTCTTCAAGTGCAAACCTTATCACTCAGATTAACTACATGCTTATGTAGCCCTTCTCCAATCTCAAATCCAACATCAACATTCCAAAGGACAGTACATTTTCTAGCAAGGTCTTTGCTATCCTCTAACAATAGCCTTGCCATAGGTGATATATCAGATATCCAAGTAACAACAAATTTCAACATATCCACTTGCCTAGTCATTATTTTCCTTCTAATCTCCTCCAACATAGTTATAATTGATTTATGCCTAGAAGCTAAAATCCATGAATTAAAGGTCTCGCACATATTATTTTCAACAACATCACACTTGGAATGCACTTCAAAATAGGCTTTAACCCATGAATTTTTTGGATAATATAACAAATCCCCACAAATATCCTTACTAAGTTTGTCCATTTTCTCAAGCTCCTCTTTAAACTTAACTTCATAACTAGATTTAGAGCACCTCCAAAACTGTTTTCTCCTTTCCTCTCCTTTCCATTTCTTATGCCAATTAGACAATATATGCCTGGCACACATCCTAAATTCAATATTAGGTAAAACTTCATTCAAAGCTGCAACAAATCCCTACACAATAATTAATTCAAATTACAACAGCATATTACTACACAAAACAGAATACTTAACAGCAGCAAAATACTAATTACTTAACAAAATAACAGAATACTTAAGTACTTAACAACTGAACATATCACATTAATGAACATCAAATACCAAAATTACTTAATAGGCTACTTAAGAGACAACAGAACAGAATACTTACCTTTTGCATATTGCCATCACAGTCAATCCTTCTCCAGTTCCCAATTGCAAATCATCTTTCAAGTAGTTGATGAAAAAACTCCAGCTATATTTTGTCTCCTGGTCCACAACTGCCCATGCTATAGGAAACATTTGCTGATTTCCATTCTTGCCAACAGCAACTAGAAGCTCACCTTTACAAGCACCCTTTAAGAAACAACCATCAAAACCTATGATTCTCATACATCATTTTAACCAACCTTTCTTCAATGCATCAAAGCACACATAAAAGTAAACAAAGAGATTTTTTCCTGGCTTAGTTTCACTGTCCATCCTTACCCAACATGAGCTACCAGGATTAGTCTGTTTTATCATATCAGCATAATCACATAACCTTGCAAACTCCATATTCTAATCACTCATGGACTCTCTGAGAACACGCAGTTTAGCCGTATAGCAAATTGTCTTGCCAACATACAATCCTAGCTTGTCCCTACACAACTCCTGTATTTCCCATATCCTTATGTGGGGCTGCTTAGTTATTTCATCTTTGAATTTCTTTGCAACAAACTTTGAAGTGCACAACTTATTCTTGTTTGAAGTATCACATTTGTGTACTGGGTAGTAGTTTTTTACTTTAAATCACCTGAATCTCTATCAATACAAGCATAACACACCCATTTGCATCTCTTTGATTTACACTTAGCCCTCACCCTATATGGTTCATTTGGTCTCAATTTAATCTGCATCTTGTACTCAATTGCATAATTTGCTAATGCTTTCTAAAACTCTATAGCATTCTCAAAAATCATCCCAAGTTCAAATATAGCAACTTCACAATCAGGATCATACCTGACTTTTGTACTCCTCCTTCTTGCTGGTATATCAACACCAGGAATAGCTTCAGGATCTAACTCTTCTGTGCTATCTTTACTATCAGCCTCTGAACTATCAATAAACTGCTCATCACCACCTAATTTACCTACATATCTTGAAGTCTTGTTTCTTCCAATATGCTCAAATCCTTTGTCAATACCTGTTTTTCCTATTGGTATCTCATCTGTTGCAATTGGTTTTTTCCTCTGCTTACCCTGCCTCTTGCTCCTCCTTTCAGCCCTTAGAGATCTCAATTCATCATCAACATCTGAACCATCTTCTTCAGGAAGAACATCTTCTTCTGATTCACTACTCTCAACATCTGATTGCACTCCATCTTCATTAACATTATGGTTTGGTGGTTCATCTCCATCAGCAGCATTTACAGTTGGTTCAGAAGAATTGTGAGTTGGTTCAGCATCATTCAAAGTTGGTTCAATAGGAGGCTCAATAGGTGGTTCAGCAACATTGTGAGTTGGTTCAGTAGGCGGCTCAATAGGTTCTTCAGTATTTGTATTACTCCCAGGTGTTGCCCTAGATTTAAATTGGTCATTACCATCCCCACCTACTTTTTCCCCACATAAAAGACCAACATTTTCTTCGACTACTTCAGGCTGACTCACCCCATGACGCAAATAAACATCCAAAATATCACCATGTTTTAAATCTTTCACAAATTCATATAACTGAAAATCAGAAAAGACTTTGATAAAATCACCATCTTTTTCCTTTTGACAATAAAACCCTTCGACAACTGCATACCCAAGGTCTTTAGCATAAGCAGACAACTCGACAACACTAAAATGGTCTTTATCGATAGCAACAACAAAAGCATCTAATTCCCCTTTGTATATTGGGACAGGTTGCTCGATAAATGTACCCCCGTGGTGAAAGCGAGTTAAAATATAGTCATACTCCATAATATTCCCTTACATAAGACGACAAGGGACCAGCACAAAGGAAAACCCCAAAAAAACCCTAACTTGAGAAATAACTTACAAATTACTTAGCCCTAGCTGTAGCAATAGAAAATAAGGAGAGATTGGACCTTGAAGCATTGTAAATACGGTGAGAAATCAGTGGAAATACTAGATTCCAACACCATTGACCAAAAGAAGAAGAAGATTAACAGTGGTAGGACCTTTCTTCGTTTTTATCGGAGGTAAAAGGAACAATGGTAATATGTTTAGATGTTTGTTTAGGGCTAGTTATCTGTATTTTAGTGGAAATAACACTATATAGCTGAGGTGGACAGTGAGGTGGACAAATAAAATGATGTGGCACGATTTATAATGGTTACTTTTGCCACGTAGACGGAGATTGCAGAACACGCACTTGGTTAATTAATAAGCCAACAAAAAACGTGTCTAATTGGTATGAGAATTGCCTAAGAAACGTGTCTAATTGGAAAGAGGTCTAGTTTAAGTGTCTAAGTGAAAGATCGTGCCAACTTTATGTGTCTCCGTATGTATTACGCCTAAAAAAAGGTAGTACTTCAGCATCTGGTAGTAATTTAACTAACTCTACAAATATTCCTGAAACATTACCTGATAATAATATAAATTACGAACAATTCCAGGAAGATTTCGGTATAGAAGACAATGAATTAGAAATGGAAGATGAGATACCACTTACACTTAGTAGTATTGGAACTGGTAGCATGGGTGGTGGTCGTGGTGCTAGTAGTAGACCACTTGTGGCCCCGACTAGTAATCGGAGAAAAAGAAGTAAGATTTGGAAATTTTTTGACAAAATAGAAGGTACTGATAGAGTTAAAGACAAACTTTGTAATGATACTTTTAAACATAAGACTAGAGGACAATTAGGGGGGATTGGGACACTTAGTAGACATATGAGAATTGAGTATCCTATAGAATGGAGCTCTGATAGAGATGAAAATCAAACAACTCTAAACCCTACTACTGGAAGTATTATGAAATATGATAAAATGAAGGATCGTGAGGAGTTAACAAAAATGATTGCTTTGGGTTGTCTATCTTTTTCTTTTGCTTCTTCATCATATCTTATTATTTATATTCAAAGGATTTACAATCCTTTATTTAAAGGTATCCCTAGAAGTACTTGTAGATCTGATATCTTTAGACTTCATGGACAATATCAAACATACATACGTTATTTGTTTAGCCACCTTCCTTGTAGAGTTTCTCAAAATTCTGATATTGGCCATGCTGTTAATGGAAATGATTATTTGATAATTACATGTCATTGGATAGATGATAATTATTGTATGCAAAAATGTATTATCATTTTTAAATATGATGAAGATCAGAGTCATACTGCTGCATTTATAAGTACTACTATTTGTGAAGTTGTTGAATTTTATAATCTCAAGCAAAAAATATTGTGTATGTCTTTTGATAATGCTTCTAATAATAATGCCGCAGATTCAATATTAAAGCTGCATTTGCAACCACCTCTTGATGAAATTGTTCATGTTAGGTGTACATGTCATGTTTATAATTTAATTGTTAAAAGTGGTCTTGATTTATTTTCAACTGAGATTACTCATGTTAGAAGAGCAGTTGGTGTTATTCAAGGAAATAATAGACGATCTAGAATAAAGGAATTTAAGAATAAGTGTGTCCAGTATAACCTTAAACCCAGATTCATGCCAGACGAAATTGTTACTAGATGGAATTATACATATATATTTTTAAAATGTTGCTACAAATATAGATTCCCAATAACTGAAGTTGCTAATGCACATTGTACTGATCCATAACAACTACTACTTGGGAGGTCATTAATGATGTTGTTAAATTTTTACATAAATTTTATATAGCTACTGTTGAGTTTTCTGGAGCATATTACCCTACTGTTACTATGACTTTAGTACATATAGCTGAAATTTCTTTTCTACTCTTTGAATTTGAGAAGAAAGAAAAATATAGGGATGTTGTTGAAAAAATGTAAGCAAAATTCAAAAAATATTTCTTTTCAATTCCTCTGATTTACTTAATTGGTGTTGTTTTAAATCCTTCTATTAAGATGTCTGATTGTCACCAATTAATGAATGCTTTATATACTTATATGGAGATTAGACCAACTGAAACCCCAGAATTATATGCTTGTATAAACAAGCTAAATGATTCTTTATAACAATTGTATAATTATTATGTAAATGTAATTAATGATGCTGCTCTTAATGTAGGCAATGTTAATCCCACTATATACTGTACCACTTCTACTACTATGGATGATGAAGAAAGCCTTGATAGTTTTAATATTTTTACTACATTTTCTAACACTCAAACCAGCAGCAGGAATATTGATGAACTTCAACTCTACTTGCAGAAGCAAAAAGAGCCTCGCACAAAGGAATTTTCACTGTTGGGATGGTGGCATAAGAATGGAAAGCAATTTCCTGTTCTTTTCACTATGGCTCGGGACGTGCTGAATATGCCAATTTCAACTGTTGCATCAGATAGTGCATTTAGCCAAGCAAGACAATAACTTGGAAACACCCGTCACTCATTGGGAAACAATGTTTTGGAAGTTTTAGTATGTTTCAGAGATTGAATTAGATCGGAACGAAGAAATCAAGGACGTGAAGATGTTGATAGCCCAGAAAATGAGGAACTTGGAGATATATTAACACATGGTAACCCATCCGAATTTAACACTCCAGAAGAAGGTCACTCAGTTCATATTGATTATGACGAACTTACTAAGGCAATGCAAAACCTTTGAATTTACTCTTTTTTGGTTAATTTACTTATTGTTAAATGTAAACCTTTCAATTTCTAAGTTTGAATTTTGAAATAAATTTAGCACTTGCAATTTATAAGTGCAATTTTTCCCCATCTTCTTTGTATTCTTTACATTTTTACTTTATATTAATATAACTTACAATAGTTATACAAAATACAAAAAAAAATTAAAAATTATATTAACCCGGCCCGACACCTTGTACCCGTAACCGTTACGGTTCAATTTTTACGTGGATGAACCCGAACCCGTTAAACCCGGTATGCCCCGACCCGTAACCGGCCCGGACCACAACCCGTACGGTTACTAAATTTCCCTACCCAGCCCAGCCCGGCTCACCCGTTAGACACCCATAGTGGTGGGTCTTCGATCGACAAAATGGGTTCATCTTCAATATCTTGAAGAAAGTTGGAAAGAAAACCAAGAAATGTGTCTAAGAACTTTTGCAATTAAAAAAGAAAAATCAGAATTACAGGAAAAGAAAGAACACTAATTGTGATTTAATGGAGGAAGTTATAACGAGAAAGAAATAGGAAGAATAGCTGTGGGAAAGACGGGGGAAAATAAAGGAAAATATTAATTAGGGGCTTTTTACCGTTTGAGCTGCATAAGTGGCATTTTTTATAGACCCCCACACGCCAAAGGCTATCTGAGGCCACTTGCTATGCCATGGATCGAGGGGTAATTAAATTTACTTATTCAAGTGTATGGGATAATTAGGACCAAGCATAATTTGGAGAGGAAATTAATAATCGGCATCAAGTTTAGGGGTGTTTTAAGATATTCTACCTTTTAAAATTTATATTATAGTAGAAATCGTTTGAACTAGTAATGCTAAAAGCCTATAAGTATTTTTTGGTTGATTTTCCTCTCTCCTTTCCGGTGTAAGCTATTGGCAATGGGCACTTTGATTTCGTAAAAAGTTATTACTCCTACTTGTTAGCCAGTAGTGCTTACAATAAATTATGTTAATTTATTAATTAAATGAAAAAATTAGGCGAGAATATATAAAACTTAACTATAGTTAAGTGAAAAATTTATAAGCAAATACATATTATATATTTATTAATTGATGCAAGTATCATGTGCAAGTAAATTTATATTGTTTTATCTTAGGAAGATCTCTACGCTTAACCACGTGGTATCTTTACTCATAATTCATTAGATCATTAGATAAATATCTTTTTATTCTTTCATGAAACTAGATAGAGTTCAATGTTCTCAACGCCCATAAAGTTCACGAACTTTCCATATTCAATGAGTTTTAACTGTATAAAAATTTTCTCACCTCCACACCCCTTGAATTTCACCTATTACTTCTCACCTAGATATTTGGCTTTGCTTTTGAAGAGAAAATTTACATTCAAAAGTTAAAAGATTTTGATGTTGTAAATATTTCAATTTAGAAATATTTCCGTCCATTTAGTTTTACGACATGTCGCAGCAGTCGAACATATATAAATAAGACGAAAATCTCTTATTAATTAAAAAGTAATATTCGTAAAAAAGCTAAAAACCACTTTATGTGTTTAAGAATAAAAACGAACTGGATTGGTAATAGTATATCCTAAAATAACAGGAACTAATTTTCACATATTATTGAAAGTCAAGGGTCAAAGTGTAATTAAAGAAAGTTTAGGGTAGTTAGTTGTGTATGCAAATGAGGGTGTTAGGTAGGCACGAGAAGGGGCTGTTATATAGCACAGTGAATCTGAAAATCAGATTCACTCTAATATAACTGCCCTTTTCTCTAGTCTGTACCCAGCTAATCTCTTTTCTCTCTAGATTCTTCCAAAATTGATCAATTAGAATTGCACTTGCATGTGTTGTGAGTTGTTTTATTACCCGATTCAGCTCAAATTAACATAGTATCAGAGCAGCAATTCTGAAATCAGGGCTCCGACGCAACTCTCGGCGACCATTGAAGGGAGCTTTGACGAAATCAGCTATTTTTGACTCAATCGTGATGGCACGAAATGAGGTATCTTCATTCGAACACAATTATTCGTTATTTCTTCAAGCGGTAGATGGACCAGAACTAGTTTTAGTCTCAATCAAACTCACAGGGCCTGAGAATTACGCTATGTGGAGTAGGGCAATGAAGCTAGCCTTTTTGGGGCAAAAGTAAGCTTAGATTCGTTGATAGAACTTGTGTGAAAAACATAATCAGGGGTGAACTCGCAGAATAATGGGAGAAGTGCAATGCAGTTGTACTTTCATGGATTGGTAGTATTGTCGCAGCTGAGTTGATGCCTAGCATCATGTGTGCATCTAGTGCGAAGAAAGTGTGGAGTGATTTCAAGGAAAGGTTTGATAGATGCATTATGACTAGAATTTATTATCTATGGACAGAAATTGTAAATTTGAAACAACAGATTCTGTAACTACTTACTACTCAAAGATGAATGACCTATGGAGTGAGCTAGGTGTGTTAGTTCCCTTATCTACATGTGATTGAGAAGAAGCTAGGCTATCCATAGAACATCTAGCTAATCAGAGGTTACTACAATTTTTAATGGGATTGAATGAAAGCTATAGTAATGTGAGGAGTAATGTATTCCTGAGAAGACACGTAATTACTGTAAATAAGGCATATTCCATAGTAAAAACCGAAGAGTGTCAAAGATTCTTGGGTGTTGGTGATGTAAATAGTGTTAGGATATACTATAAACCATGCATGTTGTTATAATATTCTTTATGGAATAATTATTTATTCATTTATTCAATTCAATAAAGTTTTATTTAAATAGATCAATTATTTGTCTATGTGTCATTGCTTATATAGTAGATGATTTAGTGTATAGAGTTTAGCTTATACACGGAAGATTAAATTATCGGTTCTTATAAGTCATAAAGTTTATGTTCACAATTTAGTGATGGAATTGGACAGACCATTGGAATGATTGTAGCAAACGATTAAATATAATTTATGTTGATTATGGGAACGGTTAATTCCGACTTCTTGTGCTAGTACATTTTGTATATATTGAACAGATAAAGTAGAGATAAGTATTTTATACTTACTTAATAAAATAATTTCTCTAGTCCATTCAATCTACTTGTACTCTTAATCTTGATGTAATTATGATTAGTTGTGTGTGTCATTTGTTATTTTGATTTATTAAAAGGCGAGATTCTTTCGTGGGTCGATAAGCCTGGTAAATAGACAATAATGATATACATTGACGAATTAATAATTAGTTGATAGAATCTATGTCTTGATTTTTGAGATTGATGATACTCCTTTACGAAAGCTTATAAGTTTTCATGTGTAAACCCTACCGGTAGATTTTGTATCCAACACATGAAATAAGTTAAGCGAAAGTCTAAAGGAAGTAATCAATAATTTAAATTATCAGTAATTTAATTTAATTGGTTAGTATCTAAATCTTAACATGGAGAGTTAAATAAGGTTTTATAAAAGAATTTCGAAATTGAACTAGGGGTAAAATTACAAATTTTTAATGGAATAATTCGTAGTTTATTATGCTATAGGTTTTGGAAAAGTGTTTAACCTAAAAAAGGTGGCTATATATACTCCATATAGGGATGACTGTTTTTGACACTGGTTTTTACACGTCTTTCTTCCTTGGAATTTCGCCCACCCGAAATTCTCTTTTTCCGGATATTATTTCCTCTTGTTTGAGTAACGTGCAGGTAGATTCTACTTTGGCGGTGCTACAAAAGAGGAAGAAGGCTATGGGATGGACATTGGTGGATATTCGAGGGATAAACCCCGCTTTTTGCATGCACAAGATTAACTTGGAGGAGGATGCCAAACCATCAATTGAACATCAAAGGATACTCAATGAATCCATACAAGAGGTTGTCAAAAAGGAGATCATCAAGTGGTTGGATGTCGGGGTTGTTTATCCCATTTCCAAAAGTTCATGAACTTCTCCGATTCAATGTATCCCAAAGAAA
The DNA here is from genome assembly GCF_000393655.2 of Nicotiana sylvestris. Lineage (NCBI taxonomy): Eukaryota > Viridiplantae > Streptophyta > Magnoliopsida > Solanales > Solanaceae > Nicotiana > Nicotiana sylvestris. The sequence goes on from NC_091059.1 coordinate 118,279,479, forward strand.
AGGGGCATGACGGTGTTCACCAATGATAAGAATGATTTGATTCCTACAAGAACGGTGACCGGGTGGAAAGTGTGTATGGACTATCGTAAGCTCAACAAAGTCACAAGGAAGGATCATTTCCCACTTCCATTCCTAGATCAAATGCTTGATAGATTGGCCAACCGTGATTTATATTATTTCTTTGATGGGTATTCCGGTTACAATTAAATTCTTATTGCTCCAGAGGAACAAGAGAAGACTATTTTTATATGTCCTTATGGTACTTTCGCCTTCAAGTGGATTCCATTTGGATTGTGCAATGCACCAGTGACTTTTCAAAGGTGTATGATGGCGATCTTCATGGACATGGTGGAGGATTGCCTTGAAGTCTTCATGGATGACTTTTCGGTGGTCGGTAATTCATTGTCTAGCAAACTTTGACAAAGTGTTAGGCAAGATGTGAAGAAACAAACTTGGTGCTCAATTGGGAGAAATGTCATTTCATGGTCTAGGAAGGCATTTTCCTTGGTCACAAGATCTCAAAGAATGGCATTGAAGTTGAAAAGGCAAAGATTGAGGTGATTTCTAAACTTCCACCTCCAACTTCGGTGAAAGGTGTGCAGAGTTTCCTAGGCCACGCGGGATTTTACCGGCGGTTCATCAAGCACTTCTCTAAAGTGGTGAACCCGTTGTGCAAGCTTTTGGAGAAAGATACTAAGTTCCACTTCAATGATTATTGCATGAGAGCCTTTGAGTTGCTTAATTTCAAGTTGCCTACTACTCCCATAATCACCGCTCCAAGTTGGAGTGTTCCTTTTGAGCTCATATGCGATGCAAGTGATGTAGCGATAGAGGCTGTTTTGGGGCAACACATCGGCAAAATCTTTCATCGGGTCTACTATGCTAGTAAGACCATGAATAGTGCCCAAGTCAATTACACAGTTATGGAGAAAGAGCTCCTTGCCATTGTCTTTGCTATGGATTGATGGGTGCAAAAGTCATTGTTCACACGGATCATGCGGCACTTCGCTATCTTATTAGCAAGAAGGATTCCAAAGCCCGGTTGATGAGATGGATACTTTTGTTGCAAGAGTTTGATATAGATATCCAAGATCGAAAAGGAAGTGAAAACCAAGTGGCGGACCACTTGCATCGTTTGGAGGAGGTGGGGAGGCTGCATGATGGTCTTGAAATCATCAGCTCCTTCCGGTTGATTTCTCTTCAAACCAAAGAAAGAAGCTCAAACGGGATTGTCAAGACTATTATTAGAATTAACCATACCTTTTCCAGATTTGTACGGATGGAGTGATTAGAAGATATGTACCGGAGGAGGAACAAGTTGAAATTCTTGGGGCTTGTCATTCTTCGCCGTATGGTGGTCACCATGGCAGAGCAAGAATGGTGGCAAAAGTGCTAAGTTGTGGTTTCTTTTGGCCCATCTTTACAAGGATGCAAGTGATCTCGTCAAGCATTGTGATGAATGTCAAAGGGCCGGTGGAATCTCAAAGAAAAATGAAATGCCCCTCACCACCATATTGGAGATTGATATTTTCGGTGTGTGGGGGTATTGACTTCATGGTTCCTTTTGTGAGTTCTTGTGGAAACACCTACATCTTAGTCGTGGTTGATTATGTGTCCAAATGGGTTGAGGCCGTTGCTTTGCCCAACAATGAAGTGAGAAGTGTGGTGGCGTTTTTGAAGAAGAACATTTTTACAAGATTTGGTACTCCAAGGGCTATTCATAAGTGATGAGGGATCGCATTTTTGTAACAAAGCTTTCAATACCTTACTCACCAAGTATGGTGTCACTCATAAAGTCACGACTCCCTATCATCCTCAAGCAAGCGGTCAAGCGAAAGTCTCTAACCGGGAGATAAAGAGTATTTTGTCCAAAACAGTGAATGCTAACCAGACGGATTGGTCCAAGAAACTTGATGATGCTTTATGGGCTTATAGGACGGCTTAAAAAACACTGATTGTAATGTTTCCATACAGGTTGGTGTTCGGAAAAGTTTGTCATCTTCCAGTAGAACTTGAGCACAAAGCCATGTGGGCTTTAAAGAAGTTAAATCTTGAGTGGGATGTCGCCGAAATATAAGGGTGGCACAATTGAATGAGTTGGATGACTTCCGGTACCATGCATACACTAGTTCATCCTTATACAAGGAGAAGATGAAGTACCTCCTTGACAAGTACATTCGGAACAAGGATTTTAAATAATGTGATCTTGTGTTGTTGCTCCATTCTCGGTTACGGATGTTTCCATGAAAGTTAAAGTCTAAATAGAGTGGCCCGTTTGAGGTTGTGGGTGTGACACCCTTTGGTGAATTGGACTTGAAGAATAAAAATGATGAAGTGTTTAGAGTCAATAGTTACCGGGTGGAGCATTATCTTGGAAAAGTTGGCGATGGACATGTCGTGGCGGTAATTCATTTCAAGTAATAGTAATCTGTGTCATGCCGCGACGTTAAATCAGGCGCTTCTTGGGAGGCAACCTATGTTTCTTTTTCTTTTCTTCTTTAGATAAGTCTTATTTTGTGCTAACTGGTTTTGAAGTGTGTTGCAGGAATGAGTGTGCTTTTCAGGGGCTGTGCTCAGAAAAGTTAGCTAAGTATGGAAAAAGTGCGGACCATGCAATTTGGAATGCCATAGAAGAAGAGGATATGCAGCCGCACAACTGGAAATCAAAAAGTGCACACTCTCTGAAGTGTGTTTGTCAGAAAATTGGCCAAAGTGCGGCCGCACAAGAAAAAGTGCGGCCGCACAAGAAAATGTGCGGTCCACACTTAAATCTGCGGTCGCATAAGGAATTTTGTGGACCATAGATCATCAAAGGGTAATTGTACAAACAGGTAACAAAGTGCGGACTGTAGAAGGAATTTTACGGCCGCACTTGTCTCTTGAATTCTTGCCCAACTCGTTAAGTATAAATAGTTTCACTCTACTGTTAGAAGTTTACACTCTCTGAGAATTAGAACAAAGGCACAAATATTGCACTCAACTGAATCACTCATTTGTCTCTTAATTCATCATCTTTGATCATTCCTTAGCATTATTTCATCACTGCTATGTTCAAATCTTCCTTAGAATTTTCAATTTTCTTAATTTAGTTCATAATTTGTTTAGTTATTTTTAGACCATTTGTCAAATTAATATCCATGTGGCTGTAGATTGTGATGGATACTCTCTTAGTTGCTATTAGGGGGAATGGGTATCTACTTATCATGTTTAATTGTTGTTACCACGTTCAAATTGTGCAAAAAGTTAGAAACCCTAAGAACTTTACCCGATGAATGCTGAAATGTGCGGCCGCACAAGGAATTATGCAATGCGCAGAATGTTAGGATAGGGCATTCTGCAGAAATTCAACCACGGCCACAGAAAAGTGTGTGCGGCCGCAGATCAGGGCTGTCTTTATTGTCAGAGAGTTGCCACTTTTGAGGTACTCATTGTGCGGCCGCACTCAAAATTTTGCGGATCGCACTTTAGATGTGCGGTCGCACTCAAATATTGTGCGGACTGCAGAATCATTACTGCGGCCGCACTTTTAAATTGTACGGTCCGCACAACCCCATATGTGGCAAATAAAAAATGTATGGACCACACTTCCCTACCCTGCATAATGTTTTGTTCTGCAACTATCTGCTATTGTGTACTTGAACTATAACTGACTCCAGTTGCTACTTATTGCAGAAAATGGTTAAGTCTCGTGGACGTGGTGATACATCAAAAGGGAGGGGTGAAACCTCCCGAGGCAAGAGCACCTTACCATTCGCCGTGCAAAGAGTTATATCCAAGAGGGCGACAGCCGGGAGAGGTAGAGTTGAGCCCGCTGAATCAAGTTCATATGTCCTGTCTAGGGAAGCCTCAGAGGGCAACTCTGTGGAAGAGCTGCCTGATGCTCAATCACAGCCACAACAAGTTCAGGGGAGATATAGGCTCCGAGATGAGCCCTCCACCTCAAAGAGCACTTCCAAGGGTTTGGAAGATGACAATCAGGGTTCAGAGCTCTCATCTACACATGCCCCCGATGCATAAACTACTACAGTGGATGAGGATGATATCCCGGATGATGGCTGTGGGGGAGGGGTGATACTAGAGTTGCAGGGCTTGAGAGGTCGAAGAAGAAAGAAGTTTGGGAAGATAGGTTTGGTGGCACATGAAGGAGTGATTGAGGAGCCCGAAGAAATCAGTTGACAAGTTGCGGAAGAAGGTGACTAGGATAGCAACAGCTGGGGACCTCCATTTGATCTACTGATGGAGACAACTCCAGTAGCACCAGTGGACCCAGCAACACCGGCAGCTTCAGAGGCACCAGCTAGCCAGTCTAAGGACCCAGACCTGGCTGCCGACACAGCTGAGGCAGCGCGACAGATGTTCACCAACCTAGTTACTCTTAGAGCAGAGGATGATGAGATTCGATTGAAGAAGCCTGAGGGCGAGAGGTGACGCTGCTATGGACACAAAGATGTCCAAGGCCACATAGGGAGTCCTCTTTTCTCTTACCCTTCCTTACTCTTATTTTGTTAAGCATTGGGGACAATTCTTATTCTTATTCGGAGGGGGGGTGGAGTTTATTTTATATTTGACATTGGTTTGTTAACTGATAACATTTTCCTTTTTCTTTTTATTATGTATATATTCTTCCCTTTCTCTCTATTGATGTATATATTTCTTCTCTTTTCATCTCTCATTATGTATATTCATTTATGCTTTCAGTAGCTTGCTTTGTAGCTTCTTCATTTTATTTTCTTAGTAGTTAATGTTTAATTTAGTAGCTTCTTGTTTACTTTAATAGCTTCTTTTTAATCTAGTAGTTTCTATTCATGTTTAAGTAGATAATAAGCCTTTGGTTTTCTTAATGCCATAGTTCTTTCCAAAGTAATTTTTGTGTGAACCGGGTGACTCTTCCCAACGATGGATGGTGTGACAACCTTCTTAAGGGATTGAGTCCATTTTTTATGTTTAGGTAAGAATAGTAGTAATAATGAATAAAAGGACCTAATTGAGTCAATCTCAAAGATTCAAACATGCTTCACTTGGTACCAACACACTTAACTATGTGCTTATGATTAAAAATAAGTTCTTGGAAAGAAATAGCTCTAGTTAGTGACCTTCTGACTCTTGTGTTGGCTTAAGCAATCATCGAGTGGTTTAATCGAACCATTAGTGATTTTCAATCTTGAATAAGGTTGTTGTGGGACTTTGACTCTATCCTCTTTAACAATCCAGCTGTGTGTGAGGTAAGATATTTTTGTTGCAAGTCCAAGAACCCGTGCGAATGGTCTAGAACTTGCCCCGGATGTGTTTCTAGGCAAAGTTTTAAGTTTTGCTTGGCTTGAGAAGTGATTGTAGGCTCTCCTTGACCCGTTTGAAATTTTCCATGTCCCACCAATGTTGTTATACTTAGTCAACCCATTTGCGCCTAAAACCTTTCTCATTTGATAGCCATGTTACAAGCCTTTACCCGTTTTGTAGTGACCCTCTCTTGGCACCCGACTTTCCTCAACACTCTTGAGAAACAATTCGCTAAAACATAAGTTTGGGGGAAAGGCGAGGAGTTTGAAAAATGTATCAAGGCACAAAAAGAGAAAACAAATGAAGAAAAGGAAAGACAAAGAAAAAGAAAGAAAGAACAAAAAAACAAAAAGAAAATGCAAAAGAAAGTGAATAAGTTGAAGAGTTGAAGTGATTCAAAGAAAAGCAACGATGCAAAGCATGGAGAAAATGAATATTATGATCAAGAAATAGTGATGTTGAGTCTCTCTAGCTCCCTTAAGGAAAAAGAAAATGCCTCAAAAAGTCGGTAAAACATGAGCCAAAAAAGAGAAAATGGAGTGCTTAAGTAAAGATGAACCCGTTCTATTCCAACATATCCAACCTTAGTCCAAAAGCCTTAATTACATTTCGAAAATGCCCTATGTGATTTCAAGCCGAGTGAACTTACATTAGTGGTGATCTATATGAGGGGAAAGCATGTGGTACTTAGAGTCGTACTTGTGACATTCTTTTGAGAGTGATGAGCGAACTTTTCACAAATCTTTGAATTGGGTGCTACATTATTAAGTGAGATATGCTAACAGAGAGTACATGAGGAGGATTTTGGGATCCAAAATGACATGCATGAAAGAGCGAGCTTCTTTGATGAATAAAGTCAACTCTTGATGCTCAAGTGTCACATTAGAACTATTTGTGCTTAAAAATTCCAATCATTGTCTTGTGATAATTCATAAGTATTATGGGTAATTGTTGGTCCTAATTGATGTGTGATTGATGCATCTTAGATTAGCTGGAATAGCTCTTAACTTGTGGAGGTGAGAATTATCTTATTTGCTTGAGAACAAGCAAAAGCTTAAGTTTGGGGGAGTTGATAAGTAGGGATTTTGACTAATTATTAGCGCCTTTTATCTTTTGTTTTAGTCCAAAAGTGTTTAATAGTATTCTCGAAAATTGATGAAATATGCTTAATTACAAGAGTATTGGAAAATGAGCCACTAAGCTAAAATCCAACTCAAGGAGTGATATGAACTCAAGTACAAAATCAGGCACAAAAGCTCAAAGTGCGAACCGCAGATTTCCATCTGCGGCCACAGATTGTGAAGGAAAGTTTATCAGAGTCCAAGTGCAAAGTGTGGTCCGCACAATGACATGTGAGGCCGCAGAAGCTGTGCAAGAGCTAAAGTTCAGAGAGTGTTCATATCAAGGATCTAAGGAAGTGTGGACCACACAATTATTGTGCGGCCGCAGAAGTCAGCTACGCAACCGCACTCAGAAATGTGCGGACCGCAGAAGAGCCCTATGGGGCCGCACCCAGAAATGTGCGGACCACATAATATGAGAGATGCGGCCGTGTTCCAGAATTGTGCGGCCGCAGATTCAAATCCTGTCAAGACTAAAGCAAAGTGCGGGCCGCAAAACCTCCGAAAGGGCATTTTTGTCCGAAAATTTTAGCTTTGTATAAATAGAATAGTTTCACGAAATTAGGTGATGTTTTGAATATTCAAAGTGATGTAGCCATTTTTCCTTGGTTTTTAGGAAACTTTAGCTTATTTTGGTGTTTAACATTGGGTTTTTATATTTTAATCTTTCACTGTGAGTTTTATTATCTTTTCTTTTTTGTTTTATTCTATACCCACTATGAGTATCTAGATTTTTACTAGGGTTATGACCCAATCCTAGTGTGTAAACCTTATGGGTGATTAATTTTATGTTTGTTTATGAATGACTGTGTGTTATTTAGCTAGGTTTATGCTTCAGTTGTGAAATTGATGGTTGCAAACATTGTTTTATGCCTATTTGACTTAGTCTCTTCTTGAGAAAGAGAGACCTAGTCTAGGTTAACTTAGCTAACAAGGAATTGGGTCAATTGAGAGATTGATTAACCCAATTAAAGAGTTCAACCTAGAGATAGTAACAACCCGACTTGAGCTCTTATCAACCGTTTTGGTAGATATCCATTTAGACTTGAGAAAGCTAAATTGGGCAAAATCACTCTCTGATTAAGAGGTATTAAGTGGGCAATGTAGTGTTGTGAGCTATAATACACCCCAATCAACAAAACAACATAAAAGTCTTTATCTCATTAGGCAAACACCTAGGTCATGGTCACAACCCTAGGCCTTTTTATATCTTTGAAAAACACTCAGAAGCAATCATCTCTAGTTTTATCCCTTTAGAATTGCAATCCTTAGCTTAACTTTAGAAGTAAAAACAAAACCCTGTTTGTGGAAGTGCAATCTAGATACTTCACATACTCACTCTGAATATATACTACTAATTCCCATCTCAGCTCCCTATGGATTCGATTCCGACTCTTTGTTGAGTTATATTATTGCAAATGACCGTGTCGTACCTCGTTAGGCGTGCATTTGGACGTGATCAGTAACACGGTAGAAGACTATGGAGATTTTGCTAAGGTCATGGTTTTGCAACTCTGGAACTGGAGACCGAGATTAATCTGCTTTGTTCACACTTTAGGTGGTAACTCGAATAATCTCTGTATGTGCTAATTATTTAATTCACATGAATATGATACTGTAATTGCTTCCGCTGTGATATATAATCCATCAAATAGAGATACCTTAACTATGTTAGCAGGGAGGACCCAAAGTTTCAAGCCTAAGAAAACAAAGCTAGTCTGTGAGCATTATGGATACAAAGGACACCTAAGGAAAACTGTTATAAAATTGTTGGATATCCGACTGATTTCAAAAGTAAAAAGAAACCAATAAGAACATGAGGAAGAACCTATGTCAACAATGCAGCTATAGAGGAAAGCAATAGTGGTAGAAGCCTTCCACAAGGACACTTTCTAACAGGAGAGCAATATAAATAACTGGTGAGATTTCTATCAACATGGTAGGTATTGTTGATTTATTATGTAGTGCTTATTTAAGAGAGTGGATAGTAGACTCTGGAGCAACACACCACATTACTTGCAATAAGGAGTTTTGAACAATACAAAAGGATTAGAGACAAAGGAAGAAAATGGTGTGCAATTACCAACATGAAGTAGAGCTGAGATAACACACATAAGGGATGCAGTGATTTTAGGAGATCAGTGCATTAATGATGTCTTATATGTGCCAGATTTTAAGTTTAATCTATTATCTATAGCAAATTTAACAAAGGACCTTAGATGTTTTGTTGGATTTTACCCTGACTTCTGTATATTACAGGAGATTTACAATGGCAAGGTATTAGAGATTAGTAAGGAATCTGGAGGTCTATACGTGCTAAAGGAAAGGGGTGCAGTAGTAGCAGTTAGAAAAATATCAAAAGAACACACAAAGAGTGACTTCGGCACTTCAGGCTAGGTCATGCTTCATTGAAAGCTATGCAACACATTTCATCTCTACAAGACAAAATAAACACCAGACAATTAGAGTCTTGTAGTATATGTCCTTTAGCTAAACAATGTAGGTCGCAATTTTCTGTTAGCAACTCTAAGTCCACTACTATATTTGAACTTGTTTATCTAGATGTTTGGGGACCCTATAAAGTGCCCACTTATGATAGAAAAAAGTTTTTTGTTATAGTTGTTGATGATTTTAGCAAATACACTTGGGCTTGTTTGATTCAATAAAAATGTAAAGTTTTTGTTGTGCTGAAGAATTTGTTATCTTTAGTTCAGACTCTGTTGTGTGTGTATGTGTTAAGATTGTAAGATCTGATAATGGGACTGAGTTCTTTAATACACAGTGTAATGAATTGCTGCCATCTCTTGAGGATAACCATACTTGGGGGGTGACATCCTTACCACTGGAAAAAAAGTGGGGTCAAAATGGGTATAAAAGATTAAATACAAGTCCAATGGAGAGGTTGATAGATTCAAAGCAAAGTTAGTAACCAAGGGTTACACTCAACAGGAATGGGTAGACTACCATGAAACTTTCTCACCTGTGGCAAAAATGATTACAATTAGGATAGCAATTGGGGTGGCAACATCAAAAGACTGACCATTGTTACATATGGATGTTAATAATGTCTTCCTCCAAGGTGATTTGTGTCACACCTCCCTTTTTCCCGAGGGATAGGGAGTTTTTCCAATTAAAGTGACATAAATCGAAATGAGATTATTTAATTGATTCAGAGTCGCCACTTGAAATAATTTATGGTGTACCAAGTCACTAATTTATTTTAAATCCCAAATCGAGGAATTTTGATTCTGTTTTAAAGTCTGCAAAACCAGAAGACCGGTTAAGGAATTCTATTAATCCGGGAGAAGGTGTTAGGCATTCTCGGGTTTTGTGGTTTTAGAACGGTCGCTCAACTATTCATAATTGGACTAATTATCTGATTCATTACATGTTTAAGAAAAATTATTGTGCATTTTTACCTTCCTAACCAATTTTAATTAATTTAATTGCCTTTTAGTATTTATGAAATTATTTCTTGAACAAGTTACGATGCCGTACACTTGTCATTTTGGTACACATTGCAAACCGCGTCACGTGAAACACACCCGCAATTTACAACATGCTTATTATTAGTATTATTATTATTTGAAGTTGTGGTCGAGTCACATGAAACGCACACTCGAATTGGGGATTATGTATCGTAATCATGCCATGGGAACCGTACCCATAACCACGATGATTTATTTAAATGCGCCTAAAGCAAACTACAATTGTTTATGAATTAACTATTTTTCCTAAGGTTTGAGATTATTGGGGCCCTGAACATATGGACGTAAATTGCCGCCCAGATATGAATATCAATTAAGGTATGCAGGCTTGTTTGTTAGATTATCGAAGCAATTCCAATTTTGGGTATTCAAAACTATTGAGTAGGCAGCAGATGATTTCAAGCATATTATGTATTTTGAAACTGAACAAGGATGGGAATCACTTAACTTAACAAAGATAAAGTTATTAAAAGGTGAATAAGAAACTAATTTTAATACCTAAATGTAAATAGTCACGTGGTGATCCTATTAGCCATAAAGAAATGAATAAGGGAAAACAGGGCTCAAATGGAAAAAGCCCAATCTTCATGTGAATTGTAGCCACATATAACGGGGCATCTGATTGGGCCACATACGACTGGACAAACAAAGTTAGGTCTGTATCCATCCACACATAGGCGCATATGATTGCCTCTATTCTGGGACTTACTGAGTTTGTTTCTAATTTTAATAAAGCAAGCGTGTCTTGAAGTTCAATGATAAGTAGAATAAAATCATTACTGCAAATGCTACTCGCATTCAAAGCACAAAATAACCAAATCATGTAATTAGAACAATCATTGGTAGAAATAATATTGCTAAGATGGATCTTTAATATTGTTCAGATCCTCATGCTTATCAGAGAATCTGATTGTAAACAATCTACATCCTCAAACTTACAACCTAGGTATTCAAGCTAATGAAAGCCCAGAATTTAACACTAAAATTCATGATCACAATCTTTACTGGAATCAATAAGGAATAAGGAATTATCCTGCAATTTTAGTTCATCTATAAGAATATACAGCTATAAGCACAAAATGGTCATCTTTTCATTCAAGCCTGCATATCATTAGAGATTTTAATTTTCCATTGACTTCACAATTAACAACCTGCTCAAATAATGGTTAGGCATGTAAGCTACCAACACACAAGACAATAACAACTTTCTCTTATCACACATAACTATACGTCATTGCATTTTTATCAGATTCAGACTAAGCAGTCATAGTATACAAATTAGTAATGGAAGACAAAATCACATTTAGACATGACTGAAAACAGATTCACATTTCACATGCTATCAATTCCAAAATGAACATGTTCTCATTTGATTCTAGTGATGAACACATAAACAGAAGAGTGATGAATACCTGGATAGCAGTGATAAAACTTTAAAAAGCAGCCAAATAGAGACCAGAAACAAACTTCAAATTGATGTTCAGCTACTAACTGAAGTAGAGCCAGCAACAAACAGTAGAAAACCCCAACCAAATCCTTTAGAAAATACTTGAAAAGTAGAGCTTTACAACCAAATAAAATTACAACTGAAAAGTAGAACTCAACAGCAGCTCTCAGCAGTAGAACAAGGAATTTAAGCAGTGAATCAAGTTTATATAACAAAGATGTGCAACAGAAGGACAAAGATGGGAAAGCTTGAATTCTTCTCTATGTTTTTGGTCTTTTCTGTAGCTTTTAGGACTAGAATTTTAGAAGCTTTTCTACTGAAAATGAGAGTAAAAATAATGAAAGATCTCTAAAAAAATTGCAGTCTAATTCGTGTGTGTGAGTGAGTGATATATGGCCTATTATATAAAGTGTAGGAGTGTGCTTTTGTGAGGGAAAATGAGAGAGGAATGCGGAAGATTCTGTCAGCTAAAACATAGGAGATAAGACATCTTTTTTTAACTGAATTGGACAGCTGTCCCTCTTCAGATATTTTCTCTTATTTTTTAAAAACCTTTAACTTCTGAAAACTACCCCTTTTACCCCAATCTGACCTAATTCTTTTATGTTATTGTACCTTAGACCTTTTGCTAGAAACCCCCTAAGTATTCTGCCCTAATTTTGGTTTCTGATTACCCCTCCCCCCTCAATTTTTGTTAATTGCAAATGGGCCAAAACAAAACCTACGGATCATTTATAAGAAACAACGAAGCAAAACCAATCTAATTAACTCAAAGAAAAATTAAGACTAATTAACATGCCACTAAGCTGTTAGATCACACAAACCACTAAAAACAAAACTAATTATGTGACTTACTTAAAACAAATATATGAAGCTAAATATTAATCTACTGCAAATTAAACAAAAATGACCTAATTAAGTTAAACCAAACAGAACACAAACAATCATGAAATGCCATGTTTTTGACAAACACAAAAATAAACAAAGAAAAATTACAGAAAAGAAAAAAAATGTACCTATGGAGTGAATGACGATTAAATTAAAACGATTTTTCAAAAAAGTCCGGCCAGTCAGTGACTCTTTGACGAAGGTTAGGCTAGTTTCGGAATGAGTCAAACTAACATGAATTGATTGCTCATGTTAAGAGCAATCGACTCACTTAAGCTTGAGCCAAAACAAATTCGGAATTTCCAAAAAAAAAATGGATTTAGGTTTTCTGCCTTCTCAGATTTGAAATTTGACGAGTTTGATGGGAATTTTGGGGAAATTGGTAAGGGATTAAGATTTAGGAGGGTGTGGGGATTGTGTAGTACGAATTTGGGTAGGATTGGAGTGGCACCGCCTCCGTGAGCGATTTTCAGTAGTGGAGACAGTGGAGGGTAAAAAATGGAGCGCTTGAAAGGTCTGAGATGATTTGGGGGGGGGGATAGGGGTCTCTCTCTCAGACAGTTTTAAGGGCCAAAGAGCTTAGTTCTGGTCCGTTGGATCTGTGGGAGATGAACGGTCACGATTGGGAAGGGGGAAACGAGGCCGTTTAGTTTGTGATAACTGGACCGAGTGAAGGGAAAATGGGCTTGGGGTTGGGCAGATTTTGAAATTCATTTGGGGCTCTTTGAGACTGGCCCAGTTCGATTTTAAACTAAGAAAAACTTTCCCCCTTTTCTTTCTTTGTTTTTTTTTAAATTCTATAAAGTTAATTAAAAAATTCCTAATTAAATCCTAACTTAATTCAAATTTGAAAAATTAACCTTCTTACTAATTTCTAATATTTTAAATAATCGCTAATTTAGCACTCATGAAAGGAAATTATGAAATTAAAACTAAAAGCTAAATGTAGGAAAAATAACTATTGTATATTTTTTTTGTGATTTTTATTTAATAATATAATTAATATGTGATTAAATTCTAAAAATACAAATAAAAACCTAAAATGCTATGCGATGAGGATTTGGATTTTTTTTTATAATTTCAAGATGTCAAATATGCACAAAAATGCGACTACATGCAAACAAACAGTAAAAAATAAATTCCTAAAATTCTATAAAAATTAGAAACAATTAGAAAATTTTATTTTTGTGGATTTTGTAGGAGTTATTTTCTTGAGGCAAAAATCACGTGCTCACAATTTGGAGGAAGAAGTCTACATGGAGATGCCTTAGGGGTTCTAACAACATGGGGAGTATAAGGTCTTTGAAATCCCTATATGGACTCAAACATGCTTCTAGACAGTGGAACATAAAACTAACCACTGCTCTCATGCAAGCTGGATATGTACAAAGTCCATATGATCATTCATATATATATATATATATATATGATCATTCTCTTTTCACTAAGGAAAGAGTGGATGATATTGTGATCGTTCTAGTATATGTCGATGACTTATTAATTACAGGTAGTAATGCTAACCTGATACAAGAGGCAAAGGATTCCCTACATGATAACTTCAAGATGAAGGACTTGAAAAAACTAGGGTACTTCTTAGGTATAGAAGTGATGAGGTCAAGGGAAGGAATACTTCTTAATCAAAGAAAATATGCTTTGGAATTGATATCTGAAGTCAGTTTTAGTGGTTGTAAACCTGTTTCCACACCGGTGGAACTCAACCACAAGCTAACAATTGTAGACTATGATAAGTATATGGCAATCACTGAAGATGCAGAATTGGAAGATATAGCAACCTATCAGAAACTAAAAGGAACGTTATTGTATTTGACAATCATAAGACCAGACCTATGCTTTGCAGTGCAAGTTCTAAGCCAATTTATGCAAATGCCAAAACAATCTCATTTGAATGCAACAATGAGGATTGTCAGGTTACATCAAAGGTTCACCAGGCCTTGGAATACTTTTGAAGAGAGGAGAAACTAATACACTCACAGTTTATTGTGATTCAGATTGGGCTGGTGTCACAACCCAAAAACCGACCCTGTCGTGATAGCGCCTATCGTGATACTAGGCCAGCCAACTTATTATCAAATTTCCATATTTCATTTAGGGCTTAAGTAAAACCAGGTTCTTTTAGCAGAAATTCGATAAAATATATAAAGTGAAAATCAAAACAAGCGAAAAATACAAGTCCGACCTCGGATGTCACTAGTCATGAGCAACATACTACAAATGTTCGGAATAAAACAAGACTAACGTAGTCTGAGAGTATCCAACGAATACACTAAAAAGGAAGATAAGGAAGGAGAAGGTAGGACTGCGATCGCCTAGCAGCTACCTCGCTATCTCCAAGGAAGGTCCACAATTGGAGTGATTAGCAACTGCTATCGTGCCCCGAGATACCTGGATCTGCACACAGGGGTGCAGGGGGTAATGTGAGTGCACCAACTCAGTAAGTAACAAGTCCAAACTATGGACTGGCAGTAGTGACGAACAAAACCTCAACAGATATACAAAAAACTGTACGGAAAAGTATACATGCTTGCAGTTCAAGTAAAAGCTCAGCAGTAAGTAAATACAATATGACCAGCAAGGAGTATAAAGCTCAGGAAATCTCTAAGTACCTATGCAAAAATAGCATGATCAATGTTCGGTATACCTCCACTCGCAAGTGCTCAACTACTCAGTACTGTATATGGTCATCCATCCCAGGGAAGATCCATCCCAGAATATATATACATCACTGACCGTAGTCATCCAGTACCGAGGAAGGCCATTCTATCCCTATGGAGAAGATCCATCTCCAGATATCAATACTTCGGACAAGATGCATGTCCAGGGAAGATCCATCCCTTAATATCATCTACTGCGCTCACTAGGGGTGTAAAGACTCCAGAGGGGCTTCTCTTAGCCCAAGCGCTATAAAAAGCCAACGAAGGCATGCTCAATATCTCGTTAGCGTGCAGCACGATCCCATACTGTCACTCAATATTAGGCTCTCGGCCTCACTCAGTCATCACTCTCTAGTCTCATACCACGGGCTAAAAATGTCATAATACTAGCCCGGACAATGATATGATGTGTCAAATAACAATAATCGAGACCAAGACATGATATAATATGCATGAACATGACTAAGTATAGAATATCAATGAAGCTAATGATATGAATGCAAGAAACGACCTCTCTGGTCTTAACAGTATTGGCGTGAAGCCTTAACATGATAATTGACATGATTTTCAACTCATTAACTTAATCACATAAGTACAACACAAATATCAGCAAGAAAGAGTCACTAAATGGTTCCCTGAAATGATCTAGGCCACATTTCTCACGGTGCACGCCCACACGCCCGTCACTTGGTATTTGCGTCACCTCAATAGTAATCATAGAACACGTAGTTCGGGGTTTTGAACCCTCAGAACCAAGTTTGGAAGCGTTACTTACCTCAAGCTAAGCCAAACTCTAGCCCGCGACGCTCTTGCCTCTCGATTCGGCCTCCAAATGCCTCTAATCTAACCAAACTTAGAACCATAACGTCAATATATGCTAAGGGAATAAAGCCCATGCAAAAATAATCACATTACATCAAAAATCCCGAAATTGGTCAAACCTGACCCCCAGGCCCGCGTCTCAGAATCCGATAAAAATCATATCACAAGAATCCTCATTCACCCACGAGTCTCTTCATACCAAAACCATCAAAATCGAACCTCAAATAGCCCCTCAAATCCCCACTCAAAGCTCTCCAATTACAAGCCATAATCTCCTAACTTTCATCCCTAATTTCCACTAATACCATGATTAAACAATGGAAAAAAATGGTCATAAACACAAGTAATAAAGCTTAAGTGGCTTAACCAACTGGAAACCTTCGATTCCCCTTGAAAAATCACTGTCCTAGCTCACTTCCCGTCTTCACAAATGGAGAAACTTAGCAAAATTCACGAAGAGGACTTTTTATACCTTCTGCCCAGAAATTTCGCACCTGCAGTCCATTTCCCGCACCTGCGGGACCGCTTCTGCGCTCCATCCAATCGCTTCTGCGGTTTTCATTTAAATTTCCCTAACCGCACCTACGACTCCATATTCGCACCTGCAGCCACATAGGTGCGTTCCTTCCTTTGCACCTGCGACTTCTGCCCTTTTCACTTGTGGCCGCATCTGTGGCTGATTCTCGCTTCTTCAATCATCGCACCTGCGGTCCTCTAACCGGAGGTACAGTTATGAAAGAACCAACAGCTTCTGTATCGTCAATTTTCCAAACTTTTCGTTAACCATCCGAAATCATCCCGAGGCTCCCGGGACCTCAACCAAAAATACAAACAAGTCATATAACACTATTCAAATTTGTACCAATCCTCGGAACACTCAAAACAATGCCGAACACCCAATTCACCCTCGGCTTAATGCCTAAGTATTTCCAAAACTTCCAAATTCTGCAAATGATCAAAAAGTCTATCAAACCTCCTCCGAATGACCTAAAATTTTGCACACACGTCAAAAATAACACAATGGACCTACTCCAATTTTTGGAATTCCATTTCGACCCCGATATCAAAATTACCACTACCAACCGGAATACGTCGAGTTCCAATTTTGCCAATTCAAGCCTAAATCTACCACGGACCTCCAAAATACATTCCGATCACGCTCCTAAGTCCCAAATCACCTAACAAAGCTATCCGAACTATCAAAATTCACATTCGAGATCTTTTACACATAAGTTAATGGCCGGTTAACTTTTTCCAACTTAGCTTACTTAAAAGAGACTAAGTGTTTCATACCTCCAAAATCACTCCGAACCTGAACCAACTTACCCGATACCACATAATACAATTGAACAACACATAAAGAAGCAGAAATGAGGAAACAAAGCAATAACTCATGAAACGACCGGCCGGGTCGTTACATCCTCCCCCTCTTAAACAAATGTTCGTTCTCGAACGAGTCAAGAAACATATGTGAAGGCTCAAATAGGTGAGGGTATCTGCTCCGTATCTCTCGCTCGGTCTCCCAGGTAGCCTCCTCCATAGGCCAACCTCTCCACTGCACTTTCACTGAAGCTATATCCTTTGATCTCAACTTTCGAACCTAACACTCCAAAATAGCCACTGGCTCCACATCATAAGCCAAATCACCATCTAACTGAACCGTGTTGAAATCCAAGACATGAGACAGATCGCCAATATACTTCCGGAGCATAGAAATATGAAACACCGAATGCACACTCGACAAGCTGGTTGACAAATAAAGCTCATAAGCTACCTCCCCAATCCTCATAAGCACCCCAAAAGGCCCAATGAACCTTGGACTCAATTTACCCTTCTTCCCAAATCTCATAACACCCTTCATGGGTAAACCTTCAATAGAACCTTCTCCCAATCCATGTAGGATACATCAGGAACCTTCTTATCGGCATAACTCTTTTGTCTTGACTGCGCTGTCCGAAGTCGCTCCTGAATCACCTTCACCTTGTCCAAAGCATTCTGCACCAAGTCTGTACCCAAAAGCCTAATGTCGCGCCCCCTTCCCACCCTTCCGTCAGAGAGGAGTTTCCAGGTTTCGACATTCATGGGGTATAGTGACTCATTTCTTATTTGGGAATTGGGTATTTGGAAGAGTCACCACCTAATGGTTTAAGGCAAATTAGGACACCTATAGAGTTTATTTACAACTATGTTTGATAACCAAAGATTAGGTAAGGGCTAGAAATTATCCTAAGGGGAAGGAATTAGGCACCCCTCAGGATCCACTAGTGTGGTTCCCGGCCATATAGTTTTTGTGAATTTGTGCAATTAGCAAGTAAACAAGTAAGGCTCAAGTAAGAGGAGATTTAAGTTAAACACACAAGCGTTTGAAACAATTATTGAAAGGCAATGTTTGAAAGAATTATAGACTAAACATGCTTGTAAAAAATAAAAGGGGGTCCTAGGTTTGTTTATAATATGGATCACCTCAATGCAATACCCAGTATGATACTCCTTAGAAGAGGGGATACACGGGGTATTAGCGCATGGGTCATCATATCCATATCTACCCTTCCCACCCCGTTAAGGTATTAAAGCGCGGATTGGTCTCGATCTCTATTGCATGCTATTACCCGTCCCATTCCTATCAATCCCGGAGGAGTTTAGGACTACTATTCCTATAAGAGGGAGGGTTTTAGGATGACTCTTAGGTTTAAATGTAAACGGCTAAGGTGACATACAAAAACACGTAGGACTGCATTTTGAAGGGGGAACATATAAACAATTAGAGGGATCATGTATTCCTCCGCAAACAATGCATATAAATAGCATGACTTAAACACAATTAAGGTCTGAGTTTTAAAAAATCTTAAAGCAGAGTTTGAGTCAGAACCAGATTCATTATATAACTTAGAAAAGAAGTCTGAATCAGGCCTACCTGCTGGTTGTAGTAATTGGTAATTAACAAAAGGCAGTTCCAGTTTTATTTAAGTAGTTACCTAAGGCTTGCCTAGGCGTAATAATGATGTCCCATGAGCATGATATCTATATGGATTAGGAATGCAGTAGAGCAGTGATTAATTTTAAACAGGCGATTTGGATCCTATAGTCATGCTTTCTAATGATATTGATTAACGCAAAAAGAGTAGGCTATTTAATCTGATTCAGACAAGCATGAGCTAAATTGATTTTTAACTAAAACTGGTTTTAGACCTTATAGGCATTATTTCTATTATAGTTGATTTTAAATCCTATAGGTATGGTATCTAATCATTGAAAGCTGACTTTTAACCCTATAGGCATGATCTCTACTGTTAAAGCTATTTAGACCATATAGACATGGTTTCTAATTGTGAAAGTAAAGCATGCAGAATTTATTTTAAATCAGCGCATATCCTATATGCATGATATCTAATAAGCCATGTTTGGAATCAAAATAGACCCTATAGTCATGTTATCTACCCAGTTTACCCATAACATACAACTACCCGCCCTTTTCACTAATCACCCCATAATTGTTTTTCAACTTATTACATCCCAAATGATTGAATTACAAAAGAAGTGTATAAATAAGAAACTACAACCAACGGAAGCCTGATCTTGACTTCCTCTCTGAGTTATGTAATGGACCACTTCAATGCCATTATTTCAAAGCCTTTCTCATACCTGGGTGTGTCAAAGGTCCCTAAGGACCGTGAGGGATCCCAGGTAGTGCTCACACCGAG
This sequence comes from Nicotiana sylvestris, assembly GCF_000393655.2. Classification (NCBI taxonomy): domain Eukaryota; kingdom Viridiplantae; phylum Streptophyta; class Magnoliopsida; order Solanales; family Solanaceae; genus Nicotiana; species Nicotiana sylvestris. The sequence goes on from NC_091059.1 coordinate 118,298,895, forward strand.
ATTTGCATAACCAGACAGAATTAGTGTAGTGTGGAAGGGCCAACCCTTATGTGTCCAAGTTCAAAGGGGGCTCAAGGGTTCCAAGGCAAGGCTCACACAAGAGGGGCAGAACCTAGATTATAAGAGTATAGTGGAAGTGCAGAACATAGTTGAAAGAGATTTATTTTAAAAGCTGGACTGACAGTTTATTTTTGAAAGCAATTAGTAATAGAGGTGATTCAAATCAGTTGCAACAGTAAAACTTATAACTACACAGAATCAATAGTCATACAAAAGGGGTCAAGGGATTTTGGGGATACATTGTCTGTAAGCACATGACCCCAACAAGGGCCTAGTTTGGACATGCACATCAATAGCTGATGCTGGCATGACCACAAAATAGCCAAAAGAACACAAACACATAGAGGGGATATGAGGGTTTGGGATTCATAAGGCAACAAGTTCAAAACAAGTGACTAACAGAGTATGCTTAAAAAAACACACATAGGGGAAGCCTTAATATAAGGGGAAAGGGAACATAGTACAGAATGCTTGTAATATAACTGGACTGCAGAAACATAAGCAAAAGTAGCCAAGAGTAAAAGAAACTGAAGCAACTAAAGAAGTGTGAGCACGTGATTTTTGCCTTACGAAAAACTACTCCAAGTAAATCAAAAAATAAAATAAATTTCTTTTACTGTGTAATTTTTGAATTTGCGTGGTGTTAAATATTTGTGTTATGATCATAAATGCTTACTTCGTCATAATGAAATGAAAATTAAAATAAAATACATGTTGCATGCATATAGGATTTAATTATGCATTTGAAAGATAATTTAAATAAAATCACAAAAAAATATGCATTCGTTCTATTTTTAAATGTGTCAATGTTTTATCTACGTGTTAATGGTTATTAAAAGATAATTAGTATTATTGTAATGATAATTTTGTTTTTATAATTTTTGATTAGGATTTTATTAATTAATAATAAAATAAAAATATAAGTTAGAATATGAAAATCGGACCTGGATTAAAATCCAGGCCCATACGAAATGAATCCCACAGCCCAATCCAACACCCCCCCTGTCCGGTCCAATTCGAACAAGATTAAACGACGTCGCATGAGGTACTTCAAATCTGAGCTGTTGATTCATTGCAATCAAACGGTCCAGTTCAGCCCTTGCATAAATAAAACGACGACGTTTAGGGCAACTAGATCTGAACCGTTCATCCATTTTGATCCCACGGTCTTAAAAAACTCACTCAAACCCGATCCATTTCAACCCCGGGTTGACCCTTTCCCCAACTTAAATCAAACGATGTCGTTTTGATAAGTGGATTGATCCTGGCCCTTCATCTTACTTGATCGGACGGACAATATCAATCCACCCCACCCCTATATAAGTCCCAAGCCCTACCCCGACCCCAAACTAAGCACCCCCCTACACTGTTCATCATCGTCCCCCAAACTCCCACTCCTAACCCTAGCCGCCCTTGGATCCCACCGCCTGAAACCCGGCGGCATCAACGCCGCCGGTCACCAAAATAACACCCTAGAACCCCCTGAACCTCCTCTATCCGAATATGTTAGCCGTTTGGCTCGAATCTTCCTGAAGGTTCTCGAATCTTCATTTGAAGATTCGAGCCAAACTTAGATCTAAACCAACCAGCCCCAAATTAACACCATGGCTTCCCCTAACTACCCTCGTTGTGGATCTGGTGTTGGTTTGGTTCGAATCGCCTCAGAACTCTTCGAATCTTCTTTTGAAGGTTCGAATCAAATCTGAACTCACTCAGATTCTTTCCAAACTAACACCAAACGACCCCTAGGCCTCCCTCACCCTTGTGTCATCTTTGGTTCCCTTCGAATCTGCCTAGAAGTGTTCGAATTTAGGATCCAAGAATCAGAAAACCCTAAAAATTTCAAAACATGGAATTTTCCTGAGTTAAATAGAAGATTGGGGTCTAATCGACCTTAGTCGAAGTATTTTCAGTTGAAAATACTTCGACTAAGGTCTGTTTGATTTCAAACAAAATCCGAAGCCGAGTTGAGTTCGAGTCTGATTAAAATTCAGAGGTACTTTTCTATTTCTATTTTTGTATATTCTGTATGTATTTTTGTTTGTTTTAATAACTCGTTGATTTTTCATATTTTTGTTTTTATTAATTCTGTCATCTTTGTCTCATGCCCGTATGATTAGTCAAATAAATGAATTGTTTCTGTTTATTTTGTTTGTTTACAATGTGTGTAATCGACTCGACTAAGTTCGTCGATTAGTTATATCATAAATCCTGCTTCTGAAAATGTCGACTGAAATAACCTATTTTGAATGGATTATTTTGCTATAATCAGTTAATTAGTTATTGTTAATCAGTTGGTTCTTGTTTAATAAATCCATCAAATGGATGTTGTATGTATATTGTTTCCTGAACATTAAGTGAACAGGGCATTGTCAGTATATTGACAATGCTCCTGTATTTGTTTGCTTTTAGTTCAGTTTTGAATTTCAGTTGAAATAATCCTGCATGTTCTGTGTAATGTTAAGGGTGTTTTATTCAGTGTTCAGTTGAGAATCCCCTGTTTAAATTCAGTTCTTGTCAATCAGTTATTAGAAATGTGATATACTGTCTCAAAATCATAGGATTGGTTATAGCTGTAAATCAGAAGGATAATTAAGTTTATACAGATTATAGAATCTGTTTTACAGTGGGTTCTGGTTTTTCAGTAATAACAGTAGGTTTTCAGGGGTACTACTGGTAACGAAACAGTGAAGGTAATATGATATAATAGAGGGCTGAAAGTGGTTTGTTAATGGATTTTAATTTAATGAGATAATGGGAAACAAAGGGTAATGGACTGCTGAAGATCAGGGAAAAGTTAACTTAATGGGGTTTAAAGTAGAAAAAGAGGTTTTTAATGGAGTTTTTCTATTTTTAAAAGATAAAAGGGGTCCATGTAGCACTAACAAGAAAAGGGGCAGACCTGTATAAATACAGGATCTGATGGGCAGATTAAGGCAGTTTTTTTGGAGAGATTTCAGAACAGAATTTAGACAGACTTTAAGAGTTTTCAGAGAGAGAGAAATCAGTTTCCAGACAGAAATTTTAAAGTTCAGTTTTCAGAGAGATTAGAACAAGGAAAACTGAGATTTTGGGTAGATTTTAAGAGGAGGAACAATCTGATTTAGAAAGGCAGTTTTTGTTTTTTTCTTCAGGTTGTCTGTTTAAGAGAGGCTGATTTCTAAAACATTAGGAAATACACACAGAAATACATACACATTTGTGAAAAACAGAAAGAAAGAAATATGAAATAGGAATCTGAAACAGGAAGAGGAAAGAAACTAAAATCTGAAATGTTATCTTTCTAGAATCTGTCCGTTGTTTGCTTGTGAATATTGTTCGGTTCAAATCTGAAATTTTTCTCAAGTCTCTGTCACTATTCATCTGGGTTAACGGGTCTTGTTCAGACTTGCTGTGTTATTGGTATATTCTGCTGAATTTGTTACTGCTGCTACTGCTGAAATTTACTCCTTCTACCTTCATTTTCAGGTACATGTCTTTTAAATTTCATGTTGGAAAGAGATTCAACATGATTAATCAATGAAGCTTGAATTACAATTCTGTTTTTTTTTTTCATTTGTCCAAGTTCATCAGTTTAAATTTCATTTTTTGTTTCATGTTAGTTAATTAGTAGTGAATTCATTTTGATAGCTATGAGTTAATTGTCTTACCTTGAAATTCATATAAGGTTTTGTAATAATGTTAGCCCTTCATCTCATTAGTTTTAGTCATGTTTGAACTGTCAAGGTAGGAAACATGACATAAAGATTGGCCATTAACTAGGCCTTGTGACGTTGTTAGTTGAATAAAGAATAGCGTGAAAATGTCAAAACCATATTGCTAGTTTATTCTGATATCTGATTTAGTTGTGGAAGGAATGATATAAGTTGTACGTTCTTATGTGGCATTATAACAGGTATCTATAGAACCATTAGTGGATGGTAAGTTGAGTTGTTATGGCTCATTATGATGTTAAAGTGCTACGAATGTTTCAAGACATACAAATATGTGGCATGTAAGGCAATGTTGTTAATCAATTTGTATAATAATTCCCTCTCTTATCAATTTGATGCCTATTTACCATCCTAAATAAATAATTAGGCCTATTAGATTAAAAGCAAGTATATGAGAATAAGATGAGATATACAAATTACAACACTTTACATCAACGACAATTAGAAATAGGACTTGCACTAAATAGAAATAATAAAAGTTCTTGAAAAAATATTCTTCCCTTTATAAATCATTTTTAGTTTCATATACAATTCATTATTGGGCATATAGATATATATGTTGTATTTGTGAAGAATAGTATTAATCATGTTCTTATTCTTTATTTTGAATTTGAATAGTCTTGGATGAACATAAATTATACGCGGAGATTATAATCGACGGACAACCTTTAATAGATTGTGAATTCTTTTCAAAGAATTCAAAGGCCTCTAAAGTGGGAGTTCTCATGATTTTCACATAAAAAATGTATGATATAATAAATAATTTGTGAAAAGTCCATAATACTATTAACAAAGATTTTGCGCAATCAGGGATGCGTTCGCGCACCCTGATTATATTTTAAAAGTAAATTCGGATTATGCGTACGCGCAATTTCGAGCGAATATTTAATAAAACAAATTTCTTTTAAAAAAAATATATTAAATAATTTCATATAACCCGAGATGTGTAGTTCATTGTCCAAATAAAAGGATGATGATGTTCCGGATTTTATTTTTAAATTTCGAACATATATTTTTTATAAAAACTATAACATGGACAATTTTATTGTGTACACGTACGCGTGGCATGATCCCCGGTAATTATAAAAAGTATATAATACGAATATACGTACGCGTAATTCGTCCATATAATTGTAAACAATAAGTAAAAAGCGGTAGTAAAATCATGCAATAAAAACGTATTTAGTAAAAATCAAGATAATTAAGCCAATAATAAAAATAGTTAAGCGACCGTGCTAGAACCACGGAATTCGGAAATGCCTAACACCTTCTTCCGGATTAACAGAATTCCTTACTCAGGATTTCTGGTTCGCAGAATAATAAACAGAGTCATATTCTCCTCGATTCAGGGATTAAAATTGGTGACTTGGGACGCCTTAAAATTCCCAGGTGGCGACTCTGAAACAAATAAACAAATCCCGTTTCGACTGTCCTTTAATTGGAGAAAACTCCCCACGCGCCCCGCACCGCAGTAAAAAGGAGGTGCAACAAGAAGCATGTTGTTGTTGAGACTTGAAAAATTAACTAGGACATACCAGTAGAGAAGCAAAGTGCAGAAAGGAAAAGTAAGCAAGATTCCACGGTCTAGCCTTGGCTTTCAACCGGCTATACAATAGGATACTAATATGGTTAATTAAGGAAAGAAATCAATTTGGGACAGATTGATTATTGCCATATAAGGGGGCAGTAAAAGTATGAAGTAAATAATTGGGACTAAGTACAAAATATGCTTAGTTTTGGGAAAGGATTTAGCAAGGTAAAACAACACAGTAATTAAAGGAGGGGGATCAATTAATTTAAACAAACGAGTAAAATTAGGGTTCATAAGAAAACTTTTGCAATCAGTCGCAATATTGAGGGAATTAGGATTAATCAAGAAAGAAACATGATTCTGCACTTCAACATATAAATAGAATGAACAGAAGTATCAGACATGCAAGGCCAAACACATTGGCAAAAGAAACAACATAAACATACAGTAGTAGCAGGAATAAGCTAGGATTCAGTAGTAAAAGAGATCTACTCGAAGCACAGTAGTCAACAAGGTCAGGTAGTCACATAGAATCAAAAGTGAAGAAGGCATAGAAACAGGTAAAGAGAGTCAGAAACAAGTAAAAAGTCTCACAGTAACAAGTGAGGAAAATCTTTTAAGAAATTAGGGTTTTAACAATAGGAAAGTTTAAGAGATGATAAGAACTCAGAATCAGATAAGTCACACAAATAAAAGAGAGTCAGAAACACAGAACTTAATCGAACAAGTATACATTCAAACAAACAGTTTCAGAACTCGGATAAGACCAAAAGACCTAGGGTTTTCAACAACAATCGAGTTTAAAAGATGGTAAAAACTCAGAATCAAATAAGTCAAATAAGGACAAAGAACTTAATCGAACGAGTATACACTCAAACAACAAGGACAGTTTCAGAAATCGGATAAGACCAAAAAGACTTAGGGTTTTCAACATGCTGAATCAAGTAGAAGGAAAGCATAACCAAGTAGTTTGAACATAGTAAAATCATAAACAACATTAAAATTGGAGAAGAGATCTATTAAAAAGATTTAAGAGAAAACCCTAATCATTTAGAAATGAAGAGTCATTTTGAAAGAAAATCAAAGAACCTTCAAGAAAACACTTAATGAGTTCATAATAAGTATAAATCTAAGATAGATCTGGAGAAAATCGAAAGATCTTAAATGTTAGGGTTTTAGAGAACCTGGAAAAGTGAGAAAGACTAAGAAAAGTTACCGATCTAGCCGAAAAAGTCAAGGATTTGACTTGAAAGGCCACGGATGGAAGGAGAAAGGCCATGAACATAAGTTGAGCAAGGACTGGACTAGATATCTTTAAATCTGGCCTTGAAATCACACAAACAGGCCACCGGAAGATGTAGGAGGCCGATATGCATCTCTAACGGCTGTGGGAGACCATGGATTAGGCGGATTGAGGTGGATTAGGGTGAAATGGGGTGGCGGCGGCTAGGGTTCATGTGAGGTTGTAGAGAGATTTGAGAGGAGAGGGATTTAAGGGCGGCGTTTGGTGAAAAATGAATTAGGTTAAGGGGTCATTTGAGTTTAATTATGGGAGGGTGAATTGTGGCCGTTGATTTGAATGATCAACGACCTAGATTAAAAGGGTAGGTGGGGAATTCGGGTTTGAGTTGGTTGAAATTGAGTTGGGGTCGGGTTTAATTGAAATTGGACCGGGGAAATTGTGTTTGATTTGGGGTTAAGTTTAGGCTAAAAATTAGATACAAATGGACTGTTATTTAAGTAGCCAATTTCCCCCTTTTTAAATTATAGAAAATAGTAAATAAATTTCTGAAAATAAATTGAAAGCATTGGAATAATTTATGACACATAAATAATAATTAAAAATATAGGACTTTATTTTATGAATATAAAACACAGTTAAATCTTAAAAAGGCTAATATTGTAATTATATGCAATTAGCTTTAAAAAATACTAAATAAAATTGTAAAAATATTTAAAAATTACATTAGCCATATTTCTGCATAAATATAAAGATCCAATAAATGAATCATTAAAAATAATAATTTCGGACATAATTATTGGGATTTTATGGATGAAAAGGGGAAATAAATCAATTTAAAAAACTTTAAAAATTATGGAAAAATAATAAAACTTTTGGATATGCTTATATATGCATATATATGCTATTTTGAAGGCATTTTGCATATTGAAAAATATATAGTGAAAAATTGGGTTTCAACAGCTGCCCTTATTTACCCGAGAAGGATGAAAGAGTTGTCGGGTAAAGATATGATGGCCAATTTTGACCGAGCGAAATGGTTTGAAGAGGTTTAGGCTGCACCCTGCCTTCTGAGCTGCCTACATATCCTTGGTTTTATAGGAATCAGGCCGTATGTAGTTCAGGATCCGTCGGCGGAGTATGCCGATGGAGACTTTTCAAGAACGGACGCAATATCCCGGGCGAGGTGAGTAGACAGTTTGTGGGGATGGTTAGGTTTGATATGTTTGCGGGAACTGGAGCAGAATCTCACCTACAGGGATGGTCGTTGCTTGCCGGTTTACCTGCAATTAGGAATAATACAAGCGTATACTGTGCATAAATTTAAACATGATGCAAATTCCCGTCGAACCATGAATGTTGTCTTTGGACAGTTAGGATGACGTCCTTAGACCATGACGTCCTGGGCCATGAAGCGTATGATAAAAGATTCTCAGGCCATGAAATAGTGCTCTCGGGCTATGAGGATGGTACCTCCAAACCATGATGCCTTTGAATAATGATATGCAAGAGATTGAAGGGGATCATTAGGCCATGACATAGTGTTCTCAGGCTATGAAGATGGTGCCTCTGAACGATGACGCCTTCGGATGAGTTGGCGATATTTCAGCCCATGAAGGATGCAGTAGTATGATGCGGACAAGACAAAGTTTAGTCTTGCGAATTGAAGGGCAGAGCTTAGCCCGTAAGAAAAGCGAAATAAATAGTGCTTAGGATAGTGCTGAGTTTCAAAGAAATGGGAAGCAGAGCGTAGCCTCGGAAGGCAAAATAATAGCCTTATGCAAGATGCAAATGTAGAGAGAGTTAGAGCTTAACCTCGGAAGGCAGAATGGTAGCCTTATACAGGATGTAGATGGTGACAACGTTTAGTCTCGGAAGGCAGAATGGTAGCCTTATGCAAGATGCAAATGCAGAGAGAGGTAGAGCTTAACCTCAGAAGGCAGAATGGTAGCCTTATGCAAGGATGCAGATGGAGACAGTGTTGAGTCTCGGAAGGCATAAAGGTAGCCTTATGCAGATTGGAAGACACAATAGTAGCCTTATGCAAGAATGCAGATGGAGACAACATTTAGTCTCGGAAGGCAGAATGGTAGCCTTATGCAAGAATGCAGATGGAGACATCGTTGAGTCTCAAAAGGTATAAAGGTAGCCTTATGCAGATTGGAAGGCAGAATATTAGCCTTATGCAAGAATGCAGATAGAGACAACGTTTAGTCTCGGAAGGTAGAATGGTAGCCTTATGCGAGAAGTAAAATAACAAATGATAATAGAGTTTCTTTAGATAATAGCAGGTTATGGCATCGTGATTACTGGAGCATTTTGACTACGGAGCATTACTTGTGCGTGTTGATAGTAAATATTCGGTTGTGAGAGTTGCATTCCTGAAATAATGTTTGTCCCATGGGTGTATAGTATGTTTGATGATTTCACAATCCTAGTGCCTGCATCCAAAGGAAAATCGTGAGTTTTGTAAGGGGGAAGGTCAGTTCGTATCCCCGCTGGCTTTGCTTGACTTGCTCGGCTTTGATCTGGTGATACAGTCTGTATCATTGGGGTAGTGTTGCTAAACAAAGCAGTTTCAATAATAAACATGCAATAACTTTGTAAAGATATGACATAAGTGTATAATTAAAAATAGCTTTTAGATGAACTGACGACTGTGACGTGGTTCGGGACATTGCAACCTCTCTTGCTACGGAATTTTGAGGGTCCCCTCAAAATTCTGCCCCAGCTTGATGGGTTGACATTTCAGACTATTGCTTGTGCGACGATCGACTGAATAACTTCGGAATTTTGAGGGTCCTCCTCAAAATTCTGCCCCAGTTTCCAATTGGGGGGGAGGGTAATGAAATTTTTATTGAATTGTGACCGAACCCATAGGGCAACCTACATATCCCCTCTTCAACGGGAATCAGGTCAGGCGTAGTTCAATTTACATCATATAAGGGAAGCATAAAGATTATACATAGTAACGCTTGACTGCATCTGAATTAATCGGCTTTGGCTAGACTTCTCCGTCCATTTCTGCAAGTATGAGGGCTCTTCCTGTTAGAACCCGGTGAACCATGTATGGACCCTGCCAGTTGGGAGAGAATTTCACTTTGGCTTCATTTTGATGCAGAAAATTTTTCTTGAACACCAACTGCCCCGATGTGAATTGTCTTGGCTTGACTCTTTTGTTGAAGGCTCTGGACATTTTGTTCTGATACAGTTGGCTATGGCAAACTGCATTCATTCTCTTTCCGTCTATAAGGGCTAGTTGTTCATAAAGACTTTTTACCCACTCTGCGTCATCGAGCTCAGCTTCTTGTATGATCCTTAGGGAAGGAATTTCTACCTCGGCGGGAATGACAACCTCTGTACCATAAACCGGCATATAGGGGGTTGCCCCGGTTGATGTGCGGACTGTGGTACAATACCCCAATAGAGCAAATGATAATTTTTTGTGCCACTTTTTATGCTTCTCTATCATTTTCCTCAATATCTTTTTGATATTCTTGTTGGCGACTTCTACTGCTCCATTCATTTGAGGCCTGTAGGCTATGGAATTCTTGTGTCTAATTTTGAAAGTTTCACACATAGCTTTCATCAAGTCGCTGTTGAGGTTGGAGCCATTATCAGTAATGATTGACTCTGGAATTCCGAATTGACAAATAATGCGGTCGCGGACAAAATCTACCATAACTTTCTTAGTTACTGCTCTGTAAGATGCTGTTTCAACCCATTTGGTGAAATAGTCGATGGCTACTAGGATAAACCTATGTTTGCTGGAAGCGACAGGTTCGATTAGTCCAATAACATCCATCCCCCAAGCAGCGAACGACCATGGTGAGCTTGTTGCATTAAGTTCATTTGGAGGTACCTTTATCATGTCTGCATGTATCTGATAGTGATGGCATTTTTGGACATACTGGATGTAGTCTGTTTCCATGGTTATCCAAAAGTAACCAGCCCAGAGTATCTTCTTTGCTAAGACAAAACCCTTTATATGTGGACCGCAGGTCCCAACATGAATTTCCTCTAGTAGCTTGGATACTTCCTTTGCGTCAACACACTTTAATATTCCCAAATCAAGAGTCCTCCTATACAGGATTCCTCCGCTGTGAAAGAAGTTGTTGGACAATCTCTGAAGTGTGAGTTTCTGAGTAGGATTTGCAAGCTATGGGTATTCTCCTTTTGCCAAATATTCCTTGATATCATGAAACCAAGGTTTTCCATCTGCTTCCTCTTCGACATGTGCACAGTAAGCTGGCTGATCATGGATCTTTACTGGAATGGGATCGATGAAATTTTTGTCTGGATGCTGTATCATAGATGACAGGGTGGCCAATGCATCAGTGAACTCATTCTGTACTCTGGGAACATGTTGGAACTCCGTCTTCGTGAACCTTTTCCTCAGTTCCTGTACATGATGCAAATACGAGAGTATCTTGGAGTTCTTGGTTTCCCATTCTTCTCGTACCTGATGTATAAGTAAGTCAGAATCTCCAATTACTAGCAGCTCTTGGACGTTCATGTCAATGACTATTTTGAGTCCTAAGATGCAGGCTTCGTACTCGATCATATTGTTGATGCATGGGAACCTGAGTTTGGCAGACACCGGATAATGCTGACCGGTTTCTGATACTAAGATTGCTCTTATGCCGACTCCTTTGAAATTTGTTGCTCCATCGAAAAACATTCTCAAACTGTCATATGATTCTACAATGTTTTCTCCTATGAATGATACCTCTTCATCGGGAAAATACGTTTTCAGGGTTTCGTATTCTCCATCCACGGGATTCTCAGCAAGGTGGTCTGTCAGTGCTTGTCCTTTGACCGCCTTCTGAGTTACGTAGACAATGTCAAACTCACTCAACAGGATTTGCCACTTGGCTAGCTTGCCAGTGGGCATGGGCTTCTGAAATATGTACTTCAAAGGATCCATCCTTGATATGAGATATGTAGTATAAGAGCAGAAGTAATGTCTCAGCTTCTAAGCCACCCAAGTCAAAGCACAACAGGTGCGCTCCAACAGAGAATACCGGGCTTCGTACGGGGTAAACTTCTTACTGATATAATAAATGGCCTGCTCTTTCCTCCCTGTTTCATCATGCTACCCCAGAACGCACCCGAAATCTCCATCCAATACTGCAAGGTAGAGTAATAAGGGTCTACCTGGATCGGGCGAAACTAAGACTGGTGGTGTTGACAGGTACTCCTTAATTCTGTCGAAGGTCTTTTGGCAGTCATCAGTCCATTTGGTAGCGGCGTCCTTCTTCAACATCTTAAAGATTGGCTCACAGATAACTGTAGACTATGCTATGAATCGGCTGATGTAGTTGAGCCTCCCTAAGAAACTCATCACATATTTCTTGTTCTTTGGAGGTGGCAATTCTTGAATGGCTTTGACTTTTGATGGATCCAGTTATATTCCTCTACGGCTTATGATAAACCCAAGCAATTTCCCAGTAGGAACCCCGAATGCACACTTTTTAGGATTTAGTTTCAGGTTGTACCTCCGCAATCTATTGAAGAACTTCCTCAGATCTTCCATGTGATTAGTGGCCTTTTTGGACTTGATGATGACATCGTCTACATATACCTCAATCTCCTTGTGTATTATATCATGGAAAATGGTAGTCATGGCCCTCATGTAGGTGGCCCCTGCATTCTTTAGGCTGAACGACATCATCTTGTAACAGTACATTCCCCACGGTGTAATGAAAGCCGTTTTCTCAGCATCTTATTCATCCATCCAGATCTGATGATAACCAGCGAAGCAATCTACAAATGACTGCAGCTCATGCTTGTTGCAATTGTCAATCAGGATATGTATATTTGACAAAGGAAAGTCGTCTTTCGGACCGGCCCGGTTGAGATCCCGGTAGTCGACACAAACTCTGACCTTACCATCCTTCTTTGACACTGGTACAATATTTTCTAACCATGTTGGGTATTCTACTACCCTGAGAACCTTAGCTTTGACCTGCTTGGTGACTTCTTCCTTGATCTTCAGACTCATAACAGGTTTGAAATTTCTGAGCTTTTGCTTTACTGGTGGGCACGTCGGATCAATTGGTAGTTTGTGAGCCACAATAGACGTACTCAGACCAGTCATGTCATCATACGACTAGGCGAATATGTCCTCATATTCCTTTAGAAATTTTGTGTATTCTTTCTTTTCTGATGGCGATAGGTGAACGCTAATTCGTGTTTCCTTGACATTTTCTGCATCTCCCAAGTTAACAATTTCGATCTCGTCCAGGTTGGACTTAGGTCTGTTCTCAAAGTTCTCAACTTCTTTGACAATCTCATCTGGTATGTCATCTTCCTCTGAATTAGTGTCCGTTTGTTGCATTGTCTCATTGCATGTCACAGTCATTGGTTCATCAAGATAAGTAATAGTAATGTTGTATAAGTAAAGTAACAAGAGAAAACGATAATGAGGGTTAATTTATAAGAAAAGTCAAAATGCTTTGATAAATTGCATAACTGTTTTGAACATTGAAGATCTTATTGCGGGAATTAAAAATGCGAAAAGAAAATCATTTAGTAAAAACAATGGATAATGCTTGTTTTAGCCTTGCTACCCCGAGGCTTATCGGGCTATGGTTGTCCTGATGGTCCAATTATTAAGGCGTGCCTCTCTGCTCACAGCCTGTATGGAAGAGCCTTCCTCCCCCTCCTCCTTGAGAACAACACAACAGTCCATGTCATTGTCTTCTAGAAACAAGTTCTTCACCGCTGCAAGTGCTTCTTCTTCATCTGACCCATAAACAATGTCGGCCTATTGGAAAGTCTGCTCCAGATGTGGTATTGGCTTCTCTAGCAGGTACTAAGGACCACACCATGGTAGCAACCAGTTGTTGAATTCTTCCCATGTATATTCATATCCCAAGCTGAAAGTAGTGCCATGTTTCTTGAGTTTTATGGGCTTAGCGATTCCTTGGAGGTTCTTGCCGAGCCCTTTGCTAGGTTCGTACCTACTCCAGTTTAGTATGCTCTCGATTTTGTTATCCCACCATTTGTCTGTCGATAGCATTGACCCGTTCGATGTGGTGGTAAGTCTCTCCTCCCAGCTTCCTTCTTCCCTCGATAGGCGGAATGGTCTGGCGACTGTATATAGGGTTGCTACCGTCTCCGTGAATGATCACTTCCTGGTGATTCCATTCGAACTTTACTGCCTAATGCAGTGTTGATACTACGGCTCCAGTAGCATGAATCCATGGCTATCCCAACAGTAAGTTGTAAGATACTGGCACATCTATCACCTGGAAATCGACATCGAACCATGTTTGTCCCATTTGCAAGCATAGAATAATCTCACCAATGGTGGACCTCTGAGAAACATCAAAGGCTTTCACATTGATTGCTCCATCTTTTATCTCGTGTAGTCCTTTACCCAACTTCTTAAGTGTTACCAGCGGACAAATGTTGAGACTGGAACCTCCATCGATCAGGATTCTGGTGATGAAATAGTCCTCGCATTGCACGATGATGTGTAGTGCCTTGTTATGCCCCAATCCTTCAGGTGGTAGCTCGTCCTCATGAAAGGTGATCTTATGTCTCTCCAGCACTTATCCTACCATGTTAGCCATTTCCCCGCCAGTGATGTTTCTTGGTACGTATGCTTCACTCAGCACCTTTAACAGAGCATTTTTGTGTGCCTCAAAATTCTGCAGCAAAGACAGAATGGGTATTTGTGTTGGTGTCTTGTTTAACTGGTCGATGACCGAATACGCTTTGGCCGGTATTTCCTCCAGAGGTCGTCTGGACCTGTCTTAATGATGGGTGGCCGATTGGAGGCCTGCTTGCTTGACTCAGCTAGATGTTCAGGGGTATAGACTCGACCAGTTCTTGTCATACCCTGTGCTGCAACAGTTTCTTTGAACCTGACCTTGCCTTTCCTTCTCGCTTCGGCCGTATAGTCCTAGGGTACAACCTTTGTATGGAATGGTATCATAGTCGACATTGCCACTGGGATCGGTGTAGATATTCTCACCCCGAACGGAGCATATGCCTTGGGTGGCAAAACTACAACCTCAAATGGTGCGGGTGCATTTGCCGGAGACATGAATTCAACCTCAATTGGTGCTGGTGTCTTTGCGGATGATGTTACTTCAAACTCAAGTGGCACAGACATATTCACCTCAGCGCCCTCAGACGGTTGAATCTAGACTATGATTGGATTGAGGGTAATTATTGGCTTCTTTGGGTTATCACCTTCTATGATCAACCCTATTGATCCCTCGGGATCCCAGTCATTTTCTATTTCAATCATGTGGATACCCCCACCCTTATGGTCTGGTAGAGGGTTGTTGCGGACATTTGGAGCGAGTTCCTTTGCCATAATAATCTTGTTATCAATTAAGGACTGTATCTTGTCCTTCAAGGAGCGACATTCATCAATGGTGTGCCCTTTCATGCTGGAGTGGTATGCACCGGATTTGTTTGGGTTAACCCACTGAGAAGGGTTCTCAGGGGTTGCAGCAGGGATGGTGGTGACATAACCAGCGGCTTTGAGTCTCTCATACAATTGGTCAATGGGTTCAGCAATGGCTGTATATTGTTTTGGAGGTCTGCGATCAAAATTAGGTCGGGGTCTAGGGAAGTTTTAGCATGCAAGAGGTGATTGATAGTGGGATGGTAGATTATTATAGGTTTGGTAGACATGCACGAGTTGTGAGTATCTGGGTAAGGTAGGTTGATATGTAGGAAGTGGAGGTGACTGGTAAGTTGGTGGTGGAGCTTGGTATGAGGGTGAAGATGTTTGGTAATTTGGGGTTGGCTGATATATGAGTGGAGGTGTTGGGTAAGTTTGGTATTTGAGGGGGGACTTGGTCCTTTGTGTAACCATCACGGCCCCTACGTCCCTTTCTTGGACACACCACCAGATTGTAAGGCCTTATTTGTAGCTTGCAAGGCCTCTAAGTTTGTAACCATACCACTCTTGATACATTCTTCAATTCTCTCACCTAGTTTGATAATGCCGGAGAATTTGTGGTTCTCGATCATCATCAGCCATTCATAATATTGTGGGTCTTGAGCCCGGACAAAAAACTTGTTCATCTGTTCTTCCTCTAAGGCAGGTCTGACCTTAGCAGCTTTGGACCTCCAGCGAGTGGAATACTCGTGAAACGTCTCTGTGGGCTTCTTCTTTAGATTCTAAATATAGAACACGTTTGGCACATTCTCTGTATTAAACCTGAACCTATCCATAAAGTCGGACGTCATGCTTACCCAGTTTTACCACTTCTTTGGATCTTGGCTGATGTACCAAGACAACGCATCTCCTTTCAAACTCCTCATGAATAGCTTCATGCGGATTCTCTCATCTTTTACTACTCCAACCAGCTTGTTGCAGTATGTCCTCAGATGGACCCTTGGATCACCCGTACCATCAAACATTTCGAATTTAGGAGGTTTGTACCCCTCGGGCAGTTCGACATCGGGTTGTATGAAAAGATCCTCATAGTTCAGCCCCTCGATTCCTTTACTTCCCTCAAGGCCCTGGATCCGGCTAGTCAATTTCTTAAGCTCCTCAGCCAGGTTCCTGATAAGCAGATCCTTTTTATCAAACTCAGGCGTGTTGGAGATAGGTTGGGTAGAGTGTGGCATGGTCTCCACGTAGATAAGAGTGTTATGGTGGCCTGGTGTGTGTGTGTGGAAATGGTTATTTGTGGAGTTTTGAGGTTCTGGGATGAGTAGTGGAATGTTGTTTGGGATATGGCAGGTGTTGCATTGGGTTTTTGGTAGAACAGTATGATGGTGAGGAGCAAGATGATTCTGTTGCTTTGGGATGTTTCGAGGAGGTGTAGGGTTTTGAGTGTTGGGAAAATTGATATCTAGTTACTGAGGGAAAATGACAGGATTGCCAAATTCTGAACCTGATCGAGCACTTCTTGGAATTTCAGCAGTTTCTGTTCAAGTTAGGATACATTATCCTGAGTACCTTGGCCATTAGTGTCCTCAACCCATTCAGTTGGGTTCTCCTTCCTGACGTTGTTCAAATCTTCCATCTTGTTTTTGTTCTTGCTTTTGACAGAACTAAGAGGAGGAGTGGGTAGATGGCCCCTGGATCTCGTGGAATAAGATGATGATGCCATAGTGCACGAAGTTAACCTTTGGGAAAAGGAATAACAAAAGGAAAACAAAAATAAAAACAAAAAGGTAATCAAGTTAGTGAGGAATATAAAAAGCATTGCAATATTTAAACATATAGTGCGGAATGTAAAACGTGTCCTAATTTGGAAACCTCTTTGTGCCCGGGGTAGGCCTAGCGAAAAATTGGTTTGGAGAACTTAGAATGCTAAATGCCTCATTTTATTGATAAAAATAAGACGAATCCCAAATCGACACTTAATAAACAGGAAATTAAAAAAAAACCACTAATGGACATTGGCATTATTACAATTATGAAGCGAAAAGATAAACTCCTATCTACTTGGTCCTAGAAGGACCTTCCCCAGATTCGGCATCCTTGGCTCCGTCGAACAGCTTCCCCAACTCGCGAAGTCCTAGCAACAGGTACGCTCTAGCTAGATGTCCGCCTTCGGTCCCTTCAACATTTTGACATATTTCGACCCTCTTGAGAAATTTTCCCTCCAATTCTACTATGCCTCGCTCCAAGTATCCCAGCCGTTTGTTGGCACTGCCATGTCCTTCTATTCCTCAATCAGCTTCTGGCTGGACTCTTGTATTTCATGATGTTCGCTTTCTTACTCACGGATCCTTTTGCGCAGCTGGTTGTACTTGACCTGCGCCTCGGCCTTTTCATCTATAATCATGTGACCTCAGGCAAACCCTGGCTGGCCTAGACCATCATGATTGTCTTCCAACCAACCTGAGTAGAAAGGAGCACAACCAGCATGATACCTGTCTGGTTCGATGGTATCTCTCACCATTATGATCTTGCAGTGCCACATATGCTGAGCTTGGCACTTGTAGGGACTATCATCATTTTGGAAGTCAGCTCGGAAATGACTCATCTTGTCGACCCTGGGTATAACTTGCTTCCTACCAGCTTGCCTCATAACTTGGAGATGGACGTAAGGGTAGGTTCCTCTAAGACCAATCAATATCATGAAAGGTGCATCTCTGGATCGGGCGATGAATTCCTCGGTCGGAAACCACTCGAACATCTATTGAACCTGTTCTTTAGTCAGATTATCAAATAGTTCAACCCATCCTTTGGCATTCTCAGGCTGAGCGAACATATCAGGGATGTAATTCATTCTCTTTGGATGATGGAAAGCAATGTGATCATCCCAGTCCCTTCGCTGAATCTCTTGTCGGTATTCGCCCTTTTTGGAGATGTTCCATAAGCCAGAGTTGGAGTAATAAATTGCAGCCTTCGAAGTGTTTTGCTCCTCGTTGACACTGCTCCAAGGCTCGATAAATGTCTGCAATGATCATGGGCATGATGCTGAATAGATTCCCACCAATCCCCTCTATTAGGGTCTTAGTTACCATAGCCAGCCTGGTATGGATTCTCCCTTTCTTCATGGGAAACACGATTAACCCCAGGAAACAAAACATGAAGACGAAAACCCTTTGATGGATGTGCCCCCAGGATGTGATGGAAAACTCATCAGGGTAGGTACAGTAGGATTTGTTGTGACCGTACCTTTCATACAAATAGTCAAAAGGGATGTATGACTCCTTCAGGCATGTCAATTCTATGTTCTTCTTCAGACCCATCATTTTGAGGAAACCCCTGCCTTTGCGGTTCTCAAGCATTAACAATCCCGGAGTTTCCCACACTAGACCGGCCAGTCCTCCTATCTCCTCTAGCAAGGGCGTCATTTCAATGTCCCCAAAGCGGAACACGACCCTTTCACAATTCCAAAACAGTGTGGCAGCTTCTATGATCATGTTGTTGGGTTGGATCTCCAGGAGGGATGGTAGATTTCCCAGATACTTTCGGACGAGAGTTTGGTCACTGAAGGGTAAATCTCTCCACCAGCTTAGTAATCTTGGGTGGACGTTGGTGACTATGCCGAATCCGGGGATTTCGTGCCTCATATTTCTGCAAGACAGATAAGGTTAGGCCCTTACCCCCACCAGACTCGACTATTTAATACGAACAATTAGCATGAAGCATTTAGTTCTCCAAATAAATGCACAGACCGTGGTGGTGTCCATTTGGGTTCAGGGAAACCCGGTGGACTTTGGACATGGCTATCTTAAAAGATCATTATGTGGACAACATAACTGACCCGGCTAGGTTTGACCATGATGCATGCATAATTTGAATAGAGTAAGGTTTCTATGGGGTTTTAGACTGATACCCTTATAAGTGTTGCTATAGTATTTGTTTGGCACGAGTGGAGTATGATGTTGAGCATGATTATGCAATAATTAAAAACATGTTGACATATATTTGTACGTTAAGAAAGCAATAAATACAACAGTTTTATAATTTAAAGCGGCAATAAAGGAAAGAAACAAGGAAGACATGTCAGTTTCGCATTTTGAAAAGAAATTAAATGCTTAAAGGAATTTAAACAATTAATTGCACATATGGGAGTTACAAATTCACAAGAACAGTATAAAATGGTAAAAGCCTAAAGGTCCCCAGCAGAGTCGCCATGCTGTCACGCCCCCTTCCCCCCTTCCGTCGGAGAGGAGTTTCCGGGTTTCGACATTCATGGGGTGTAATAACTCATTTCCTCTTTGGGAATTGGGAATTGGGTATTTTGAAGAGTCGTCACCTAATAGTTTAAGGCGCATTAGGACACCTATAGAGTTCATTTACAACTATGTTTGATAATCAGAGATTGGGTAAGGGATAGAAATTATCCTAAGGGGAAGGTGTTAGGCACCCCTCCGGATCCACTAGTGTGGTTCCCGGCTAGATAGTTTTTGTGAATTTGTATAATTAGAAAGTAAACAAGTAAGGCTCAAGTAAGAGGGGATTTAAGCTAAACATACAAGCATTTGAAACAATTATTGAAATGAAAGGTTTGAAAGAGTTATAGACTAAACATGCTTGTAAAAAATAAAAAGGGGTCCTAGGTTTGTTTATAATATGGATCACCTCATACCTGGTATGACACTCCTCAGAAGAGGGAATACACGTGGTATTAGTGCATCGGCCATCATATCCATATCTACCCTTCCCACCCTGTTAAGGTATTAAAGCGCGGATTGGTCTCGACATCTATTGCATGCTATTACCCGTCCTATTCCTATCAATCCCGGAGGAGTTTAGGACTACTATTCCTATAAGAGGGAGGGTTTTAGGCTGACTCTTAGGTTTAACGGTAAAAGGCTAAGGCGACATACAAAAATACGTAGGACTGCATTTTGAAGGGGGAACATATAAACAATTAGAGGGCTCATGTATACCTCCGCAAAAAAATGCTTATAAATAACATGACTTAAACACAATTAAGGTCTGTGTTTTAAATAAATCCTAAAGCAGAGTTTGAGTCAGAACCAGATTCATTGTATAACTCAGAAAAGAAGTCCGAATCAGGCCTGCCTGCTGGTTGTAGCAGTTGGTAATTAACAAAGACAGTTCCAGTTTTATTTAAGTAGTTACCTAAGGCTTGCCTAGTCATAATAATGATGTACCATGATCATGATATCTATATGGATTAGGAATGCAGTAGAGCAGTGATTAATTTTAAACAGGAAATTTGGATCCTATAGGCATGCTTTCTAATGATATTGATTAACACAAAAAGAGTAGGCTATTAAATCTGATTCAGACAAGCACGAGCCAAACTGATTTTTAACTAAAACTAGTTTTAGACCTTATAGGCATCTATTATAGCTTATTTTAAATCCTATAGGCATGGTATCTAATCATTGAAAGCTGACTTTTAACCCTATAAGCATGATCTCTACTGTTAAAGCTATTTAATCCCTATGGACATGGTTTCTAATTGTGAAAGTAAAGCATGCAGAATTTATTTTAAATCATAGCAGATCCTATAGGCATGATATCTAACAGTCCATGTTTGTAATCAAAATAGACCATATAGTCATGTTATCTACCAGTTTACCCACAACATACAACTACCCGCCCTTTTCACCAATCACCCCATAACTATTTTACAACTTATTACAACCCAAATGATTAAATTACAAAAGAAGTGTAGAAATAAGAAACTACAACCAACAGAAGCCTGATCTTGACTTCCTCTCTGAGTTATGTAATGGACCACTTCAATACTAGTATTTCAAAGCCTTTCTCATACCTGGGTGTGTCAAAGGTCCCTAAGGACCTTGAAGGATCCCGGGCAGTGCTCAAACCCAGATTTGCATAACCAAACAGAATTAATGCAGCGTAGAAGGGCCAGCCCTTATGTGTCCAAGCTAAGAGGGAGCTCAAGGGTCCCAAGGCAAGGCTCACACAAGAGGGGCATAACCTAGATTCTAAGAGTATAGTGAAAGTGCAGAACATAGTTGAAAGAGATTATTTAAAAAGCTGGATTGGCAGTCCATTTTTGAAAGCAATTGGTAACAGAAGAGATTCAAATTAGTTGCAGCAGTAAAACTTATAACTACACATAATCAATAGTCATACAAAAGGGGTCACGGGATTTTGGGGATACATTGTCTGTAAGCACATGAACCCAGCAAGGGACTAGTTTGGACATACACAACAATAGCTGATGCTGGCACGACCACAAACCAGACAAAAGAACACAAACACATAGAGGGGATATGGGGGTTTGGGATTCATAAGGCAGCAAGTTCACAACAAGTGACTAACAGAGTATGCTTCGAAAAAACACACATTGGGGAAGCCTTAATATAAGAGGAAAGGGAACATAGTACAACATGCTAGTAATATAACTGGACTGCAGAAACATAAGCAAAAGTAGGCAAAAGTAAAAGAAACTGAAGCAACTAAAGAAGCATGTTGTTGTTGAGGCTTGAAAAATTAACTAGGACATACCAGTAGAGAAGCAAAGTGCAGAAAGGAAAAGTAAGCAAGATTCCACGGTCTAGCCTTGGCTTTCAACCGGCTAGACAAAGCAATAGCACAAGTAGTAGTAGTAAAGAAGGAGAGAGTTTTTGAGTGTAAGTGTGTGTTCTAAACACGAATTGTTCGTGTGTTTGAAAGAAGAGAGGGTAGGGTATTTATAGTTTTGAAATTGAGTGAAGAATAAGGTTATAAGTAAAGTCTTAACACAAACATGGAAATAATCACAGTTAGAATCAATTAACCCAAGGGATTCCCTTTAATTAAGGAATCACTGCTTAACGGATACTAATAAGGTTAATTAAGGAAAGAAATCAATTTGGGACAGATTGATTATTGCCATATAAGGGGGCAGTAAAAGTATGAAGTAAATAATTGGGACTAAGTACAAAATATGCTTAGTTTTGGGAAAGGATTTAGCAAGGTAAAACAACACAGTAATTAAAGGAGGGGGGATCAATTAATTTAAACAAACAAGTAAAATTAGGGTTCATAAGAAAACTTTTGCAATCAGTCGCAATATTGAGAGAATTAGGATCAATCAAGAAAGAAACATGATTCTGCACTTCAACATATAAATAGAATGAACAGAAGTATCAGACATGCAAGGCCAAACACATTGGCAAAAGAAACAACATAAACATACAGTAGTAGCAGGAATAAGCTAGGATTCAGTAGTAAAAGAGATCTACTCGAAGCACAGTAGTCAACAAGGTCAGGTAGTCACATAGAATCAAAAGTGAAGAAGGCATAGAAACAGGTAAAGAGAATCAAAAACAAGTAAAAAGTCTCACAGTAACAAGTGAGGAAAATCTTTTAAGAAATTAAGGTTTTAACAATAGGCGAGTTTAAGAGATGATAAGAACTCAGAATCAGATAAGTCACACAAAGAAAAGAGAGTCAGAAACACAGAACTTAATCGAACAAGTATACATTCAAACAAACAGTTTCAGAACTCGGATAAGACCAAAAGACCTAGGGTTTTCAACAACAGTCGAGTTTAAAAGATGGTAAAAACTCAGAATCAAATAAGTCAAATAAGGACAAAGAACTTAATCGAACGAGTATACACTCAAACAGCAAGGACAGTTTCAGAAATCAGATAAGACCAAAAAGACTTAGGGTTTTCAACATGCTGAATCAAGTAGAAGGAAAGCATAACCAAGTAGTTTGAACATAGTAAAATCATAAACAACATTAAAATTGGAGAAGAGATCTATTAAAAAGATTTAAGAGAAAACCCTAATTATTGAGAAATGAAGAGTCATTTTGAAAGAAAATCAAAGAACCTTCAAGAAAACACTTAATGAGTTCATAATAAGTATAAATCTAAGATAGATCTGGAGAAAATCGAAAGATCTTAAAGGTTAGGGTTTCAGAGAACCTGGAAAAGTGAGAAAGACTTTGAAAATTTACCGATCTAGCCGGAAAAGTCAAGGATCTGGCTTGAAAGGCCATGGATGGCCGGAGAAAGGCCATGAACATAAGTTGAGCAAGGACTGGACCAGGTCTCTTAGAATCTGGCCATGAAATCACACAAATGGGCCACCAGAAGATGTAGGAGGCCGGTATACATCTCAAACGGCCATTGGAGACCATGGATTAGGCGGGGATTGAGGTGGATTAGAGTGAAATGGGGTGGCGGCGACTAGGGTTCATGTGAGGATGCAGAGAGAATTGAGAGGAGAGGGATTCAAGGGCAGCGTTTGGTGAAAAGTGAATTAGGTTGAGGGGTCATTTGGGTTCAATTATGGAAGGGTGAATTGTGGCCGTTGATCTAAATGATCAACGGCCTAGATTAAAAGGATAGGTGGGGAATCCGGGTTTGGGTTGGTTGAAATTGGGTTAGGGTTGGGTTTAATTGAAATTGGGCCGGGAAAATTGGGTTTGATTTGGGGTTAAATTTATGCTAAAAATTAAATACAAATGGGCTGTTATTTAAATAGCCAATTTCTCCTTTTTAAATTATAGAAAATAGTAAAAAAAAAATTGAAAATAAATTGAAACTACTGGAATGATTTATAACACATAAATAACAATTAAAAATATCGGGCTTTACTTTATGAATATAAAACACAATTAAATCTTAAAAAAGCTGATATTACAATTATATGCAATTAGCTTTAAAAAACACTAAATAAAATTGTAAAAATATGTAAAAATTATCTTAGCCATATTTTGGCATAAATATAAAGATCCAATAAATAAATAATCAAAAATAATAATTTCGGACATAATTATTGGGATTTTATGGATGAAATAAAAAAATAAATCGATTTAAAAACCATTAAAAATTATGAAAAAATAATAAAACATTTGGATATGTATATATATGCTATTTTGAAGGCATTTTGCATATTGAAAAATATATATGAAAAAATTGGGTATCAACACCTAGCCTCGCCAGGCTCAAACCAACCAACTGGAGATCTACATTGTCTCCTATACAAAGCCTCATATGGAGCCATCTGAATACTCGACTGATAACTGTTGTTGTAAGCAAACTCCGCGCGCGGTAGAAACTGATCCCACGACCCTCCAAAATCAATGACACAAATGCACAACATGTCCTCTAATATCTGAATAGTGCACTCGGACTGCCCGTTCATCTGAGGGTGAAAAGTTGTGCTCAACTCAACCCGAGTACCCAACTCTCGCTGCACGGCTCTCCAAAATTGCTAAGTAAACTGAGTACCTCTATCTGAAATGATGGATACTAGGACACCATGAAAGCGGACAATCTTTCGGATATAGATCTCTGCTAATCGCTCTGAAGAATAGGTAGTACACACATGAATGAAGTGCGCTTGGTCAGCCGATCCACAATCATCCAAATAGTATCGAACTTCTTCAAAGTCCGTGGAAGTCCAACTACAAAGTCCATGGTGATTTGCTCCCACTTTCACTTTGGAATATCTATCTGCTGAAGCAAGCCACCCGGTATCAGATGCTTATATTTCACCTGCTGACAATTGAGACGCCGAGCTACAAATCACACAATATCCTTCTTCATTCTTCTCCACTAGTAATGCTGTCTCAAATCCTGGTACATCTTCGCGACACCTGGATGGATGGAATACCATGAGCTATGGGCCTTATCTAGAATCAACTCCTGAAGCCCATCTACATTGGGTGCACATATCCAGCCCTGCATCCTCAAAATCCCATCATCACCAATAGTTACATCTCCGGCATCGTCATGCTGGACCATGTCCTTAAGGACAAGCAAATGAGGATCATCATACTATCGCTCTCTGATGCGATAAAATAAGAAAGACCGAGAAATCACACAAGCGAAGACCCGACTGGGCTCCGAAATATCCAACCTTACGAATCGATTGGCCAAGGCTTGAACATCAACTGCAAGAGGTCTCTCCCCAATAGGAATATACGCCAAACTCCCCATACTCACTGCCTTCCTACTCAAGGCATCGACCACCACATTGGCCTTTCCCGGATGGTACAAGATAGTGATATCATAATCCTTTAGCAGCTCCAACCATCTCCGCTACCTCAAATTGAGATCCTTCTGCTTGAACAAGTGTTGGAGGCTACGATGATCAGTAAACACCTCACAAGACACACCATAGAGAATGCCTCCAAATCTTCAATGCGTGAACAATGGTAGCCAAATCCAAATCATGAACATGGTAGTTCTTCTCATGGGGCTTCAACTGACGAGAATCATACACAATCACTCTACCCTCCTGCATCAAAACACACCCAATACCAACTCTCGAAGCATCACAATACACTGTATAAGAACCTGAAGCTGATGGAAAAACTAACACTGTAGTTGTGGTCAAGGCAGTCTTGAGCTTCTGAAAGCTCGCCTCACACTCTGACACTCACCCGACCACATGAATGGAACACAATTTTGAGTTAACTTGGTCAAGGGTGATGCTATGGATGAAAATGCCTAAACGAACCGGCGGTAATAACCCGCCAAACGAAGAAAGCTGTGAATCTCTGTGGCTGAGGACGGTCTGGGCCAACTCTGAACTGCCTCTATATTCTTTGGATCAACCTGAATACCCTCACTAGACACCACGTGCCCCAAGAAAGCCACTGAACTGAGCCAAAACTCACACTTGGAGAACTTTGCATAAAGCTTCTCCTCCCTCCATCCCTGCAACACAACTCTCAAATGCTCCGCATGCTCCTCTTGACTACGCGAGTACACCAGAATATCATCAATGAACACAATGACAAATGAGTCGAGATAAGGCTGAAACATGTTGTTCATCAAATGCATGAACACTGTTGGGGCATTGGTTAGCCCAAAAGACATCACAAGGAACTCATAATGACCATATCGGGTCTTGAAAGCTGTCTTAAGAATGTCCGAGTCTCTAATCTTCAAATGGTGATACCCTGAATGAAGATCAATCTTGGTGAACACCCTCGCTCCCTGAAACTGGTCAAATAAAGCATCAATACGAGGCAGAGGATACTTGTTCTTGATTGTGACCTTGTTCAACTACCTGTAATCAATGCACATCCTCATAGTGCCATACTTCTTCTTCAGAAATAGAACAGGTGCATCCCACGACGACACACTAGGCCGAATAAACCCTTTATCAAGGAGTCTTGAAGCTGCTCCTTCAACTCCTTTGACTCTGCCAGTGCCATACGATATGGTGGATTAGAAATGGGCTAAGTACCCGGCACCAGATCAATACCAAAATCAATATCCCTGTCCGGTGACATGCCCGACTGGTCTACAGGAAACACATCCGGAAAGTGCCTCACTATCGGGACTGAATCAATAGTAGGAGTCTCTGCACTAACATCCCTTACGAAGGCCAAATAAGAAAGACAACTCTTCCCAACCATTCGTTGGGCCTTAAAAAATGAAATCACTTTACTGGGTACATAATCTCTCAAACCTCGCCACTCAATTCGTGGTAACCCCGGCATAGCCAATGTCACTGTCTTAGCATGATAGTCAAAAATAGCACGACATGGTGATAACCAATCCATGCCTAATATCACGTCAAAGTCAACCATACTAATCAACAAGAGATCCACTCGGGTATCCAAACCCCTAATAGTCACTACATACGACTAATATACACGGTCCACAACAATAGTATTGCCCACTAGAGTAGGTACATGAATAGATGAAACAAGAGACTCACAGGGTGTATCAAAATAATGGGCAAAATATGATGACACATATGAAAAAGTGGAACTAAGATCAAATAATACAGAGGCATCTCTATGGCAGACTGAGATAATACCTGTAATTACAGAATTTAAAGCGATATCATCTGATCTGGCTGGGAGGGCATAGAAACAGGCCTGACCACCACCTGATCGACCTTCACCTCTAGGGCGACGCCTAGCTGACTGACCTCCACCCCGAGCTGACTGAGCGGGTGGGGAAGTAACTGGTGCTGAAGTCGAAGGCTAAATCCTCTACTAGGATGAACCTCCTGTAAGTCGGGGACAAAACCTCTTAATATAACCTAAATCTCAACACTCGAAGCAACCTTTCCCGACAAATGGCAGTGGGGACTGAAGGGAGCCCCACGCACCGGGATGCCCACTAGAAGAACCAGGCATGGATGAGCCCTGAACTGATGGTGCCTAAGTCGAACTCTAAGCTGGAAGGGCACTGAGAGACGAGTGACCCTGATGTGAACCGTGAGATCCATGGCCAGATGACCTACCATGGTGACCCGAACGGGCTGGCTGAGCATGTCTGAATGGACGGCCTCTGCCGTGCTGAAACTGACCTCCCGAAGGAACACCACCAAAGCTACCTGATCCCTGAAACCTCTTGGCCTCCCTCTCATCTTACTCTGGTGGCGAACTGACTCTATATCTCTAGCAATGTCAAATACCTCCTCAAAAGGGCGCCAGATACTCTCTCTCCGGTAAAAAAAATCCGTAGCTGATAATTGAGACCATCAACAAATCTCTTGATCTTCTCCCTATCTGTGGCAACTAGTCAGATAGTATGACGGGCCAACCCAAAGAATCTCATCTCATACTACGACATGGTCATGTCCCATTGATGCAGCTGCTCGAACTGCCTATGTAGCTCCTTTCTGCGGGAATGTGGTACATACTTCTCTAGGAAGAGAATGGAGAACTGATGCCAAGTAAGGGGCACCGTAGCAATAGGCCTACGCCTCTCATAAGCTTCCCACCAAGTGAAAGCAACTCCAGAAAACTGAAAAGTAGTAAATGATACCCCACTAGTCTCCAGAATACCCGCTGTACGTAACATCCTCTGACACGTATCCAAGAAACTCTGGGCATCCTCGCCCTCTGCACCACTGAAAGTCGTAGGCTGAAATCTACCAAACCTCCCCAATCGACGCTAATTGTCGTTAGGCATAACTAGAACCACAAAATCCTGAGCAGGTGCAACTGGCTGGGTTGGTGGTGCCTCCGGTGTCTGAAGTCCCTAAACAACCTGCTCGGGTGTACGGGCAGCGGGAGTCTAAGTGCCTCCCATGGCCTGAGAAATAGCTGTTGTGGTAGTAACTGCAACCGCCTGAGCAAGACTGGTGCACATGGTCAGAATCTGAGCCAAGGTCTCCTGGAGACCCAGAATAACAATAGGCACAGTCGGTGCCTAAGTTGGTGCTGCTGGAGCATCTCCTGCTGGAGCCTGAACATGAATTGGGGCGGCAGGTGGATCTGCAGGTGCTGCCCTAGCTACTGTACGGGCTACACCCCTGCCCCTACTACGGCCTCGACCGCGTTCTCGGCCTTTAATGGCCCCAACTAGTGGTACTGGTGGTAGTCTGTCCTGACCGGTAGCATGTGTCCTCACCATCTGTGAGAGAATAGAATAACAGAAGTTTAGTTACCAGAGTCAACAGATTCGCACAAAAAGAATTCAAGAATGTGAAGTTTTCCCCAAAGGTTCTGCAGCCTCCCGAAGATAAGTACAGACGTCTCTGTACCAATCCGCGAGACTCTACTAAACCTGCTCATGACCCATGAGACCTATGTAACCTAGGCTCTAATACCAACATGTCACGACCCAAAAACTGACCCGGTCGTGATGGTGCCTATCGTGATACTAGGCCAGCCAACTTATTAACAAATTTCCATATTTCATTTAATGCTTAAGTAAAACCAGTTTTTTTAGCAGAAATTCGATAAAATATATAAAGTGAAAAAAACAAGTGGAAAATACAAGCCTAACCTCGGGTGTCACTAGTCATGAGCAACATACTACAACAGTTCGAAATAAAACAAGACTAACATAGTCTGAGAGTAGACAACAAATACACTAAAAAGGGAAGATAAGGAAGGAGAAGGCAGGACTGCGATGTCCTAGCAGCTACCTCGCTATCTCTAAGGAAGGTCCACAACTGGAGTGATCAGCAACCGCTAACGTGCCCTGAGATACCTGGATCTCCACAAAGGGGTGCAGAGGATAACGTGAGTACACCAACTCAGTAAGTAACAAGTCCAAACTATGGACTGACAGGTAGTGATGAACCAAACCTCAACAGATATACAAATATCTGTACGGAAAAGTAGACATGCTTGTTGTTCAAGTAAAAGCTCATCAGTAAGTAAATAAATATGACCAGTAAGGAGTAGAAGCTCAGGAAATCTCTAAGTACCTATGCACAAATAGCATGATCAATGTTCTGTATACCTTCACTCGCAAGTGCTCAACCACTCGGTACTGTATATGGCCATCCGGCCCAGGGAAGATCCATCCCGGAATATATACATCACTGACCGTAGTCATCTAGTACCAAGGAAGGCCATTCTAGCCCTTTGGAGAAGATCCATCTCCAAGTATCAATACTTCGGACAAGATCCATGTCCAGGGAAGATCCATCCCTCAATATCATCAACTACGCTCACTGGGGTGTAAAAACTCTGGAGGGGTTCTCTTAGCCCAAGGGCTATAACAAACCAACGAAGGCATGTTCAATATCTCGCTGCGACGTGCAGCCCGATACTGTCACTAAATATTAGGCTCTCGGCCTCACTCAGTCATCAATCTCCAGTCTCACACACACGGGATAAAAATGTCATGATACTAGCCTGGACAATGACATGATGTGTCAAATACCAATAATCGAGATTGAGGCATGATATAATATGCATGAACAGGACTGAGTACAGAATATCAATAAAGGTAATGATATGACAGCAAGAAACGACCTCTCGGGTCTCAACAGTATTGGCGTGAAGTCTTAACATGATAATTGGCATGATTTTCAGCTCATTAACTTAATCACATAAGTACAACATAGATATCAACAAGAAAGAGTCACTAAACGATGCCCAGGAATGATCCAAGCTATATTTCTTACAGTGCACGCCCACACGCCTGTCACTTGGCATTTGCGTCACCTCAATAATAATCATAGAATACGTAGTTCGGGGTTTTGAACCCGCAGAACCAAGTTTGGAAGCGTTACTTACCTCAAGCCAAGCCAAACTCTAGCTCGCGACGCCTTTGCCTCTCGATTCGGCCTCCAAATGCCTCGAATCTAACCAAAATCAGAACCATAACATCAATATATGCTAAGGGAACAAAGCCCATGCGAAAATAATCACATTACATCAAAAATTCTGAAATTGGTCAAACCCGACCTGGGCCCACGTCTCGGAATCTGATAAAAATCACATCACAAGAATCCTCATTCACCCACGAGTCTATTCATACCAAAAGCATCGAAATCCTCAAATAGCCCCTTAAATCCCCTCTCAGAGCTCTCCAATTACAAGCCCTAATCTCCCAACTTTCATCCCTAATTTCCACTAATACCATGATTAAACAATGGAAAAATAGTCATAAACACAAGTAATAAAGCTTAAGTGGCTTACTGGAAACCTTCGATTCCCCTTGAAAAATTACTGCCCTAGCTCACTTCCCGTCTTCAAAAAAGGAGAAACTTAGAAAAATTCGCGAAAAAGACCTTTTTATAACTTCTGCCCAGCAATTTCGCACTTGCGGTCCATTTCCCGCACCTACGGGACAACTTCTGTGCTCCATCCAACTGCTTCTTGCCCAGCATCTGCCAATCTCTTGCGAGCTTTATGATGACAATTTGCAGACACTTCCGCGCTATAGCGGCCTTCCCATACACACTTGCTCTGTATTTCAAAAGTTAAATATTAGACAGAAACATCATAAATATAAATTATTAAACTGCTTAAAAGAACATTTATACCTTAAATTAATTGAAAATTTGCTCCTTCAGCGAGAATGGGAAATCAGTTCAAGTCGCATAAGGGCCATCATAAAGCTTTCTGATGGCATTGGTGATTATCCTCGTAATCTTATTACTCGGCTTGAACCTGAAATTTAATAATAAAAACACATTAATATCTTAGTAAAAATGTTACAAAACAATAGACACAAAAATAACAAATAACTTTTATCCATCACCCTCAGGGACTATGATGATCCTCCATATTGATCATAATGCACTTACTCATCATCATCGTCCGAAGCATGTGTATCAGAGGCATGTGTAGACGGTGTAGGGGGTCAGAGCTATTGCCTCGCAAGTGAAGGCCTGAAATAGATGGAGTCGATGATGAAGATGGTTGCGATCCCTGTGGCTACGATATAGCTGGATATGACCCAAGTGGCGGTGATACTAATGGATGTGACCTGAGTGGCTGTGATATGGATGGATGTGATCCATGTGGCTATGATATATAGGGATGTGACATAGATGGTTGCGATGCAAATGGTTGTGATCCACGTGGCCGTGAGGCAGCTGGACTGTATGTCGGACGTATAGTCCTATAGCCCTGTGATGGAAGACCTGGTGTCTCGATGAAGGTGCAGGGCTCGTGATGCTGTGGCACCTCAGTATAGCCATCTGGTGGAGGATAAGACATAGGCATCTCTAAAGAGGGTGGAAAAGAGAGAGTATTATTATCTACCCTCCTCTTTCCCTTCCTAGCCTTTTCTCGACCCCGAGAACTAGTAGGGTTATTGTTACCTTGACCCTTGCCTGCCATCTGCATAATATAATACATATTTAGATTGAAACATATAAGAAACTAGCTATAAAACGAGAGTGCTTTAAAACACCAACTTTTTAATCCTCATCGACATATTGTTCCTCGTCCGAGAATTCTTCGTCCTCAATTATTTGAGCTTCATCAGTTGATTCTTCGTCCTCATTTTCTATAATTGTTACTTCATTTATATCAACTTCTTCCAATATGTCAGGATGTTTCAAATCATTTTCTAATTGATCGTCCACTATTTGGTGAACACCGGAGATATTGTTTTGATATGCAACATCTAACACATTCTTGACTTCCACCCTACCTACAGACTTAGTTTTTATTACAACCCACCAATTGGACTTATTTCGCCATAATGGATAAGGAGCATAATATACTTGCCTAACGTTATGTGCAATTATGAAAAGATCACAACGATCATACTCCCTCATATGATTAACCTCAATTATGTTGTATTGGTGGTGTACTCTTATACCTCTTGTTGGATTTGGGTCAAACCACTTGCATCTAAAGAGTATCAATTTCTTATATGGCCAATCTATATATTCTAGTTCAATTATTTCTTTGACCACACCATAATAATCAACATCTCTAACTTGGTTGCCATCACCACCTTGAACCCACACCCCGCCGTTGTTGCTATTTTTATTTTTAGAGCAATCCTCTGTATGGAACTTTTAACCATTCACTACGTACTTAGACATTGTTGTGACCTGAAGCCCAGGTCCCCAAGATATATCTTTCAAAAATTGATTTATACCATTATTTGGATTATTTACCTACATAGTATTAAAAAAAATTCATAAGTTAGCATAACTTACAAACATTAGTTACCTACATAGAGTTAGAACATTATCATGATAAACTTACAAATTGTTTGAACCACGTATCAAATCTCGTATATACAATATCATGGACAAATTAACCCACGAAGTGACTGTGACACAACTAATATTTTTAGTAGTTTCATCAATATGTAATCATAGTAAATTTTAACATTTTGATAACTAATAAATCAATACTTACTTGAGAAATGGTACAACTTCAGGACAATTTAGCAACACATGAAGTGTAGCTGAGTTGTACTCCATATCACTCAAACTTCTCTTTCTAACATCCTTAGAACATCGGCCTGGTTGATTGAATATGGACATTGGTAGATATAATACATCATTCACACATTCGACCGTGTGCCTATTGGACCTATTCCTGGAACATGACACGTTACTCTCAAAATAATAAGAACAAAAATGTGCAGTTTCCTTTGCAAGATAGGCTTTATATATAGATCCTTCAATCATATTCCTCTGCTTAACAAATTATTTGTATTTGCCAATTGTCCTACATAATGTCATGTTAGCCAAGAACATTCAAATAAAATAGAATATTACATCAAACTCATAATATTACCTCTCAAAGGGATACATCCATATGCATTGAATAAACCGTCCAAGTCGTGCCTCGTATACAAGGTGGATTGGAAGGTGTTCTATCACATCAAAGAAACCACATGGAAATATTTTTTTCCATCTTACTAGAAGTTACACGAATGTTCTGACCCATCCAAAGTAGGTTTTCTCCTTAATGTGGTAGAACACAAGTCTTTGAAAAACAAACTAATCTCTGTGATGGGTTTCCAGATTCTTTCAGGCAAACCACAAAATACAATAGGCACTAAGGTCTCCATGAAAACATGGCAGTCATGACTTTTCAAATGGCTCAACTTCCCTACCTACATATCTACTTTTTTCCCAAGATTCGACGCATAACCCTCAGGTATCTTCATGTAACGACCTGGCCGATCATTTTAAGAATTAATGCTCTGATCCCCTATTAACTGTATTCCTCGTGTTTGTTTCTGTTACTGTGAGTTTACGGGAGGATTCTTTTGGAGTTTCGGAGTGTTTTGGGACACTTAGTCCATAAATGAGAGTTTAAGCTTTAGAAGTTGGACCGTAGTTGGAGTAGTATGAAGATAGCCTCGGAATGGAATTCTGACAGTTTCGTTAGCTCTGTTGGATGATTTCAGGCTTAGTGGCATGTTCAGATTGTGTTTTAGAGGTTCATAGCTTAATTAGGCTTGAAATGCCGAAGGTTGAATTTTTGAAGTTTCTGGTTCGATAGTGAGATTTTTGATCTAGGGGTCGGAATGGAATTTTGAGAGTTAAAGTAGCTCCGTAGTATTGAATGTGACATGTGTGCAAAATTTCAGGTCATTCGGACGAGGTTTGATAGGCTTTTTGATCGAAAGCGGAATTTGGAAGTTTTGGAAATCCTTAGGCTTGGATTGGAGAGCGACTTGTGGTTTTAGTGTTTTTTGATGTGATTCGAGGGTTATAATAAGTTTGTATGATGTTTTAGGATTGGTTTGCATGTTTGGTTGAGGTCCTGGGGGCTCGGGTGAGTTTTGGGTGTTTAACGGAAGTAGAATTGGACTTAGGAGAAATCTGAAGTTGGTTGAACCTGTCATAACCGCACCTGCATGTGAAGGACCGCAGGTGCGGCACCGCAGAAGCGGTTGGGTGACCCCAGAAGCGGAATTTGGCACAGGCTCCAGAAGCCGCAGGTGCGAGAAATCAAACGCACCTGCGAGACCACAGGTGCGGTAATGGAGTCGCAGGTGCGGAAACTGATGTTTAATGAAAAGTCACAGGTGCGACATAGTCTCCGCAGAAGCCGGACCGCAGGTGCGGTCCCAAAGCCGCAGATGAAGTTTTACTAGTCAGAAAAGGGGCAGAATCGAGGGTTTAGTCTCAAAACCTTAGAAATTGATTTGGGAGCTCGGGATTGGCGATTATGGGAGAGATTATCACCTGGGTGTTTTGGGTAAGTAATTCTTACTCGGTTTTGATTAATTTCCACGAATCTATGCTTAAATTCATCCTTTAAATTCGAATTTGGGGTGGAAAATTGGAAAAGTTCTTAGGCCTAATTTTGGAGTTTTGATCGAGATTTTGATGTTGAGTTGGAGTAATTTCTGTATATATGAATTCACGAGAGTGTGAGAATTCCGAATTTGTAAATTCTACTCGATTCCGAGACGTGGGCCCGGGGGGCTTTTTGGGCGATTTTCCTAATTTTGCGTATTAGCTTCGAATTAATTAATTGAATTAGTTACTTGAAATTATATTTACATTATGCAATTACTTTGAATAGATTTGGGCCATTTGGAGTTGGATACTCGTGGCAAGAACGTGGTATTGAGTTGATTGAGCGGGTCCGAGGTAAGTGGCTTGCCTAACCTTGTGTGGGGGAACTTCCCTTAGGATTTGGTATTGTTGATATATGAAATGCCTTGTACGTGAGGTGATGAGTGCGTACTTGTGCTAATTGTTGAAAATTATGTTTTTATTAAGTAACTATAACTGTGTTTCCTTTCCTGTTTATACTACTTGCAATTTAAGCCTATTGTTAGCTTAGGGAAGCTATCTAATTGACTTAATTGCCTTACTTGCTCAAACTGCTTAAATTGAATTATGTGCAGCATGCTAGGTTAGAAATACCTGTTTTACCTTGGTATGAAATTTGGGTTTAATTGAATATTCTTTGTGTTGCTATTGTGCCTTTACTTTGGGACTACGGGACGGTATCACGGGAGATCCCCTGCATGTTTACTTTTGGACTACGGATTTGTATTCCAGTAGATCCCCATGCACATTAATATTGAAACTACGGGATTGCACCCAGTAGATTCCCCCTGTACTAGATACTTATATTTAGGACTACGGATCGGGATTCGGTAGATCCCCGCGCACTATGAGTTGGACTACGGGACGACACCCGGGAGATCCACTGGATATTTACATTTGGGAACTACAGGACGGTATCCTGGGAGATCCCCAGTTGCTATTGTTGTGTGGAGTTATATTCTCTCTGTGTTTTCTCTCTCTGTTGGTAGTTGTTGTTATTCTTATTATCATGTGATACTTCATACTGTTAGCACTTAATTATATTTCATATTCTATACTGTTTTACCTTGTTTTTCATCTATATACAGTAAGGCCCTGACTTTCCTCGTCATTACCCTACCAAGGTTAGGCTTGGTACTTACTGAGTAACACTGTGGTGTACTCATGCCCTTTCTGCGCATGTTTTTCATGTGCAGATCCAGGTTCTTCGGTTCAGCCCTATCATCCTTGAGGTGAGGCGATTCTATAGAGACTTTGAGGTATATCTGCCGCGTCCGCAGACCAAGGAGTCCCTCTCCATTATCTCTTGTAGTTACAACCCTTATGTATTTACTTTGATTTAGACATTCTGGAGCTAGAGCACTATGTAGTGTTCTTAGCTTGTGATTTCATGAGATTCCTGGTTTTGGGAAGTTGTTCAGTTTTTGAGATCTTGTATTTGTATATGCCGAGCGACATTTTAAACCTTCATTATGTTTATTCCACAATTTTTATTAGTTTTATCTATTGTTTTTCCTTTTTCTGAAATTGTTAGGCTTACCTAGTCGTAGAGAATAGGTGTCGGTGCCGTCACGACAGTTCACGGAGGGCGAACTTGGGTCGTGACACTTCAATTTCGTAACCCAATCACAAATTTGTCGTCTTTCCTCTAAAGTGAATGTGTAGCTTGCTTTGGTCTTGAACACCTTACCATTATTTGTTGTCTGCAAGTATAATTCAGGTGACCTGCAATATCGTTATAAGTTCATTCTAGCCTTCAGATTATCTTTTGTCTTATCTGTATCATCCATCATTGTGCTGAACAAATTGGCGAAATAATTCTTCTCAATATGCATGACATCAAGGTTGTGTCGGAGAAGATTATCCTTCCAATAAGGCAACTCCCAAAATATACTCTGTTTCATCCAATTATGAGTAACACCATATCCGGGAAATCTATAAGGTGGAGCCTTAGTAACTTTACTGAAGTTCTTGACCCTTTCTAAAATTTCCTCACCTGAAGGTATCGGAGGTGGAGAATCATATTCCATTTTATTCTTTTTGAATGCATTTTTCATCCTTCTAAACTTATGATCATGAGGCAAGAATTGACGGAGACAATAAAACCATGATTGCTTTCGGCCATGTTTCAAAGTAAATGCTTTACCCTTTTTCATGCAGTAAGGACAAGCTAGCTTCCCAGCAATCATCCACTGAGACAACATTTCATACGCAGGAAAATCGTTAATAGTCCACATTAAATTAGCACACAAATTAAAATTCTGCTTGGTTGATATGTCAGATGTTCCAACACCATCATACCACAACTGTTTTTGCTCATCAATCAAAGGTTGCAAATATACATCAATTAAACTTTTCGGATTACGTGTGTGTATAGGACCACAGGGTCAGGTTCTTTTAGGGATAGACTTGTGAAGATCCTAATTAGTATATATAATTTATCGTCAAATATATCTATTTGTAAATTGATTCATCGACTTATAACTTACTTAGATGCATCGATGAATATTAAAAACAAAACACGAAATGTCGTTCGCTTATATATATATATATATATATTAAAAGCATGAAGCCCCTTAACGAAATGTCGTTCGCTTTGTTTACCCTTCATAAGTTCACCCTATAATGGATAAAATTGTAAATACACATATAATACTCTTTTGGAAAAAACAAAATTTGCCGTATGATAAAAAAGGAATATTTAAGAAAAGAAGAAGAAGTAAACTCCTTCTTTAATTAGAATCCCTAATTTTACTCTAGCAAAGAGTGTAGAAACGCCCCTTCATATCATAGCTCAGTAGGAAAGTCTAAATTTCCGTAATTAGAAAACTCATTATTTAATATCTTATTAAAGAGGTCAAAATAAAATAGATTTACACTAGACAAAATGGTCATTTGATTATTTTTCTAATTTTTAGGAATTTAAAATTAGCTCAAATTTTACTTATTAAGTCTTTCCTTATTTGACTAAGTAAGAAATCATTATATTTTGAACTTTAATTCATTAAAACAATTACCTTATATACATCTTACAATTAAATTATATGTGTATTAGCGTATAGAACAATTGCATAGTATTGCAATTGTGACGATGCAAAGATATAATGTATCCGTCCTCTTTTAGGTTTGGCCAAGCTTTAGTTTTGATATCTCGACTTCCGAGCTCCTAAACTAACAAAATATAAATATAATCAACCAAGATGCTAATAAAAAATTAAAAATAGAGGTACTTAAGCAAATTTGTGGGAAAAAAACACAATTTCAAATTTAAAAAGTTATCTTGAATATTGCATAGTCTTAGGGTCGCATGATGCTTGTGTATCAGTGTATTGATGAGCATAAACTTCTAAAAATATTATACAAATATTATTGAAAAATATTTTTGAGTTATAAAATAAAACCTATAAAGAAGTAAAGCGTAAGTTTCTGAAAATGATAAATATTTAATTGATGATCATGTTTGGCTAGCTCCTTAAAAAAGAAACCATGCCTTCCAAAATTATGCATCATTTTTGGGTTGTAAATATTAATGAAAATATGAATATCAAATCAAACAAAATATACATTAGCACGTCAACCAAGGTCATCTAAGCTGCCCTGATTTAAATAGGAGCATTATGAGATTCGCCTGAAATATTAATTAAGTATTTGAATTAAATAATGAGCAGAATAGTCCAATTTTATTCTTTTCGAATTCATCATACGTATAAAATTACTTTTCAATTTTACATAAATTTTAGAGTACATAACTTTTTGTCCATAAAAGGGAAGAAATCAGAAAATAGAACAAAATCGATTATAGTATAACATTAAGAATTAAATTAGTTAAAATGTAAAGCTGGAGAAACGAGGATGAAATAATAGAAGACAAAACATATTCATAAAGAGATGTGAGGTAAGATACAACTTAAAACATTCGTATCTCATATTATAAAATATGTATAATTTCAAAATATTATACAACTAAGTATTAAATCATTATTTTTGCATTCAAAAGATATTGAATTCAACTACTATGTCATTGTAGTAATATTTACTTTCATCGTTTAAATAAATACTATAATTTATTTTAATATTTATATGTTGTCACAATCCGAATTCTTCCACCGTCGGGATAGTGATGACGCCTAACATTATACTCGCTAGTAAGCCAACGTTACAGAATATTTTACCTTATTCATTTATCTTTTAATAATTTACAAGTTAACAAAAGTAAATCATCAGAATAAATGCGGAAGAACAGAATTTAACAAATTATCTTTATACTAATAACGAAGCCGTAATAAAATCTACCCAGAACTGGTGTCACAAACTTACGAACAGTCTATGAATACTTCAAACAATGGTCTGAACAAAGAAATATACATCTATCTCGAAAGTAGATAAAATATAAATGAAATAGGATAGAAGAGGACGCCAGGGCATGCGGACGCCTGCAGGACTACTTGGGTCTCCAATGGACTGAAGGCAGCAACCTCGAACTATGGTCCAGTACCGGGATCTGCACAGAAAGTGTAGAGTGTAGTATCAGTACAACCGATCCCATGTACTGGTAGGTGCCGAGCCTAACCTCGGTGAAGTAGCGACGAGGCTAGGACACGACAAACAACATAAACTGATGCAGTTAAACAATATACTAACAGAATAACAATAATCGAAGCTAAACATAAATTAGAGGGAAGAGGCAACATGCTATGGGGGTACCAGAATAAGAAATCACAGTAGTAACGGAAATTAACTAATTAGTGCACTTGAACCAGTAACAGGAAATAATCACAGCAAACAGAAAATGCACGGCATCACCCTTCGTGCTTTTACTCTCAATCCTCACCATGCAATCAATAATAAAAATGTGCACGGTATCACCCTTCGTGCTTTATCACTCTTCCTCACCATATGAATAATAGAAATGTGCACGGCATCAACCTTCATGCTTTATCTCTCTTCCTCACCATATGCATCAATATAAATGTAAATGTGCACGGCATCACCCTTCGTGCTTTATCACTCTTCCTCACCATATGCATAAGTATGAATGTACACGGTATCACCCTTCGTGCTTTATCACTCTTTTCCCACCCAAACAATAGAAACAATAACATTCCGGTAAGGGAATCAGCTATAACCAATCTCGTTTCAACAGTTAAATTCACAATGTAAGTTTCAACTTGAGTCAACACTCAACAATTACTCAATAACAAAAAAATATAACTAAACTTGTTCAACATGTAGAGTAACCGGCTTAAGCATGAACAATACGTGATGAGAGACATAATGGTTACAAGTATAAGGCTCATTTGCATGCTATGACCCAACAACGACGTATAGATACTCGTCGTCATACCTATACATCGTACCCAACAATTAAACACGTAGCAAGTAAGACAACAACACCTATTCCCTTAAGTTAAGGTTAGACCAAACACTTACCTCAATTCCACGGCCAAAATCAAGCCTCAACTATCACTTTCCCTCTAGATTCCACCTCCAATCCCCTCGTATCTAGCCACAATTAACTCAATATCAACAACTATTGCTAAGGGAATCAACTACAATGCATAAATTAAATTTTCCCAAACTTTCCCTAAAAAGTCAAAATCCGACCCCGGGCCCGCTTGGTCAAAACTCGAGGTTCGGACCAAAACCCATTCACCCATGAGCCCAAATAAGTAATTAGTTTCGGAATCCGACCCCAAATCGAGATCTAAATTTTTAAATTTGTAAAATTCTCAATTTCCCCAAAATTCCTAATTTCTACCCTTAAAGAACAAGATTTAGGCCTAGAAATCTAATGGGTGTTGATAGAAAATGAAAGAAAAGAGTTTAAGAACGTAAAACTATGATTTGATGTTGAAATCCCTCTTCAAAAATCACCCAAGGTCGAGTTCTATGGAAGAAAATATGAAATTTTGAGCAAATTCCGACTTAGGTTCTGTTTTAAAATCGCTGGACAGGTCTTCTTCTCGTTCGCGAGAAGCCTGTCGCGTTCGTGAAGCATTGGCCAGAAGAGCCTTCGTGTTCGCGAGATACCATACGCGTTCATGAAGGTTCACACCCCCGACCTTCGTGTTCGCAAGCCGTTTGCCGCGTTCGCGTAGAGTATTTCACCCCTCCCCAGGTCCCTGCCAAAATGGCCTTCGCGTTCGCGATAGCCAGGTCGCGTTCGCGAAGGGTAACGCCCCCAACGCTCCGCGTTCGAGACCTGTGCCTCGCGTTCGCGTAGAAGGAATTTTCCCTCATACAATTTTACTCTTCACGTTCGCGAGAGTTCCTTCGCGAATGCAAAGAAGGATACATCTATGCACCTGCAACATCAAAACAGCAGAAATCTCTAAGTCCAAAACATCCCGAAACCTATCTGAAACTCACCCGAGTCCTCGGGACTCCAAACCAAACATGCACACAAGTCTAAAAATATCATACGGACTTACTCGTGCGATCAAATCACTAAAATAACACCTAAAACTACGGATTTAGCATCAAAATCAATGAAAATCTCAAGAACTCTTAAAGTTTCTATTTTCATAATCGAGGGTCCGAATCACGTCATATAAACTCCGTTTCTTACCAATTTTCACAGACATAATTTAAATACCATGTTAAACCTGTACGGGGCTCCATAACCAAAATACGGGCCCGATACCATCAAAATCAAGCATTGATAAATTTCTAAAAACCATTATATTTCCAGTAAAAAAATTTTTGAAAAATTTATTTCTCGGGTTAGGGACCTCGGAATTTGATTCCGAGCATACGCCCAAGTCCCGTATTTTACTGCGGACCCTCGGGACCGTCAGAACACGGGTCCGGGTCCGTTTAGCCAAAACGTTGACCGAAGTCAATAATAATCATCTTTTAAGCCAAAATTCATTATTTCTTAAAAAATTTCACATAAGGGCTTTCCGGATATACGCCTGGACTGCGCAGGCAAATCAAGAAGAAAGAAAATGAGGTCTTGAAGGCCTCGGAACCCCGAATTGCGTTCTAAAATACGAGATGACCTTTTGGGTCATCACACAAGCATTGTTAAATTTCCAATTTCCGTCCAAGTTGGACGATTTTTGGTCGCTTGTTTTGACCAACCAACGTTGGTCGGAAAATTTTGGTCGGTTTTTAGCGGATTTCTAGTAGTGAATTATTAGAAGAAATCGATTATAACAAACTATTAATAACTTTGCATATAAAAAATCTAGAAAAATGGACTTCAAATGAAATTATATATGAAGTTCTTTTTTGTCTTTTTTTTTTTAACAAAAAACTTAAGGCCTCTTGTTGAAGTTTTGCTTCAGGTCACTACGTTTATTGAACCGCCCCTCTGCTCATGCTTGAGTTATCCAAACTTTTTAAAAGTGATTTTTGAATGACCTAATCAATAGTAGTATTAGCTACAGCAATGTATATTGTAAGAAAAAAGTGAAAAAGAAAAGCGTCATCAACTCTTACATGAATAGTAAATCAGAACGTTTCAGCTCCCGCTGATCATATATAACTGAAGTTTGTTACATTCATATGCTTTGAAATTGGCCATCAATCTTGATAACTTATGTATGTTCAGGAGGGCCAGTTTCTATATCAACCAGCCCATGCAGAAACTAAGCCACTAAATATGCCTAAAGTAAGAGTATGGTTGCGGAATGTATTCGGCTCAATTTCAGCCAAGGCAATTATAAGGTCAGCTATATTAGCTGCCACAGCCATCAATCTCATAATTCTATCCATTCTAATTTTCTTGATTTCGCCTTCTGTTTCCTTAGACTCCTCCTCTTCAGTCAAAAGCTTCCTTTCTGCTTTTAGGCCACTCGTAATGAGGATAAAATCCGAGATAATAAAAAACACGTATCCAACAGACTCACCAAATGCAAAAATGAAGCTCATCCGTTTTGCATATTTAGAATCCATAACTCCGATTCGCGACAGCCAGAGAAAATTAATGGTCAAAGAAGAAATAGACCATCTCTCCTGAATTGGCAAGAACTGCTAGCAACCTGAAACCTGAGGACGTGCCGGGGCTCCTTCGTAGGGCATTGAATCCAGTGAGGAATCGACCACTTCGGAAAACTAATACATAGTTTGTTATGTATTAGTTATACATAGGATAATACCAAATATGTTGTATAACTAATACTTGCATTAGTAATACATAGGTTGAAAAAGTGTACCAAACAAGGGATTACTAATACCAAAAATTAATGCATGCATTATTTTCTCCAATGCACCCTACCAAACGACCCCTAAGAGTGACAGACCTCGAGCAATCATATTGGCGTTTTTGTTTGCAGTACTAGTATATAACACTTAGATTCAAAGGAATATGCGTAGATCTCAGGGGAAAAGGAAAGAGTGCACTCAGATAACTCGAAATATGGTTCTTCAACTGCACATTAGAGGACAATAAAAAATCAAATAAAATAAGTATCCCTACCTAGTCTATGTAAATGGATAGTTTATAGAGGAAACTGTTAAGTGGCTGAAGGGTTTTTCGTTTGGCATGAATTTTAATATGGATCTAGTTATAGTCCAATTGAGCTAGCGGATGTACATAATTATAATTTTTTTTGGTTTCCACCCAGTGTTCGGTATCCATATTGAAGCCCGACTATATCCGGATTCGCGTCGCGTAGGGCCCCATTCGGGGGAAAGCACTCCCTTCCAAGTATTTTTCCATACCCAGGGCTCAAACTCGAGACCTCTTGTTAAGGGAGGAACAGTCTCATCCACTGCACCACATCCTTTGGTGGTTACATAATTATACTTGGTTGAATAAAGTTTTTGCCTATTTGACCAAAAAATATATAACAATCAAGTTACCTGAAAGACAATTGCTAACAACTCATGTTATATAGTCACGATTCAAAATCCACCGTAAGTCGTGATTGCGCCCAACGCTACTGTTAGGCAAGCCAACTATTAAATCAACATGTCAATAGTTAATCTAAAATGCATTTCGAAACTATTAAAGAAATACAGAGTGGTATCGTTTTTTTTAAATAAAAAATATAGATGTTAATATTTTAAATGTTCGAATAAAGCAAAAATATAAACCAGAAGAATCATAGAGGAATACAATCAAGAGCAAAATCTAAATCCATAAAATCCGGTGTCACAAGTACATGAGCATCTATCAGGGAGTATAATACTAATACAACGTCTGTCTGGAATATAAAATAGACATGATAAATTGAATAAATAAATATGATGAAGACTTACTGTACTGCGGATCGTAACATGAAATGCAGATCACCATAAAGTCCCCTCAGCAACTG
This sequence comes from Nicotiana sylvestris, assembly GCF_000393655.2. Lineage (NCBI taxonomy): Eukaryota > Viridiplantae > Streptophyta > Magnoliopsida > Solanales > Solanaceae > Nicotiana > Nicotiana sylvestris. The sequence continues at coordinate 118,342,509 of NC_091059.1, forward strand.
CGCTTATGTGCCAAGATGACCACCAAATGAACCTATCTCAGTACCTGCACAATTAATGCAGAAGTGTAGTATGAGTACGTAAATTAACGCGTACCCAGTAAGTATCTAGCCTAACCCCGAAGAACTAGTGATGAGGGGTCGACATCGACACTTACTAGTGGTCCAATAAATCAAGTACAATAAAAGCAGACAGGTATGAAGTATGACAAGTAAAGCAGTGAAAATAGATATAGGTACATAATACGATCCTCAACTGAAGAGTAAACATGAAGTCCTCAAATACTGGATACTTCCTCAAATGGAATACATAATGGTCAACACCAAATAAATGGTCACATTTCAAGTCAAGAAAACTCATAATTACGCCGACTCCTTATCAAATATTTGCACGATTCTGCTGAGACGAACGACTCGATCCCATAAGAGTAATGACATGATTTCTTATTGTGGCGTATGGTCCGATCCCATAATAATCATATACAATGCCGATGGTCGACCAGCCTGAACCATAAATGTATCTCATAATACCACCGAATCGTACGACCCGATCCATAATAGTACTATTGAGGCGTTCAGCCCGATCCCCTAGGAATAGTGTAACTTGACGGGTCACTGGCTCTACTCACGAATATATATGTGAGTTATGAAATTTAGATAACTTATCCGACAATTTCGTACAACGTGGGAGAAATTCGTAAAATAAAGTACAATTTTACTACTAATCAAGCAACTCGCCAAATATCTAAGTAGCAAGTCCGCTACTTTATGTAAGTCTAGTCTCAGGAAAAAATATAAATTAAAGTGCAAGAATAACTCAAGTATTACCATTAAAGCATAGAGTGAGTCTAAGTCTACCTTGACCTAATCATAAATTCTAGCATATGCACGGATATTCGTCACTTCATACATGCGTAGCTCTCACAATATGTAGCACATATAAAACATAACACCTATAGGATAAATTCTCCCTCATAAGGTTAGACAGGAAACTTAAATCGCTCCAAAATCCGATAACCGGCTCCAACACATCTCTAACACTTCAAGCCAATGTTAAATGATCCGAAACTAGCCAAAGAACGTACAAACCAATCAAAATATACTTAAAACTCGTAATTTAATCAATTAGAAATAATTCCAATCTCTACACGAAAAGTCAACAAAGTCAACTCTCGGGCCCACGTGCCCGGATTCCGAAAGTTTTTGAAAATAAATACTACTCATAGCACCGACTATGAGTAGTTTTTGATAACCGGCTCTAACACATCTCTAACACTTCAAGCCAATGTTAAACGATCCGAACTAGCCAAAGAATGTACAAACTAATCAAAATATACTCAAACTCGTAATTTAACCAATTAGAAATAATTCCCATCTCTACACAAAAAGTCAACAAAGTCAACCCCCAGGCCCACATGCCCGAATTCCAAAAGTTTTTGAAAATAAATACTACTCATAGCACCACAAATTCAAATATATAATTTATTCCCAATTTCATATCCAATATTGTGGTCAAAATCCAAAAATGTTATTTCTAGATTTTCTTCCAAAATTCCACAATTTCTAATAATTTCCATATTTTAATCCAAATATTATCCATGTATTTAGCTCAAAATGAGTAGGAATCACTTACCTCGTGATATATGATGAAAATGGCTCTTCAAAATCGCCCCAAAATCGGCTCCAATGTGAAAAAAGAGATAAAAATGAGCAAATTCTCAATTTGCTAACTTATATTCTATCCAGGTGAACCTTCTTCGCGAATGAGGCGTGTGCCTCGCATTAGCGAAGCATACTCAAACTCCTGCTCCAAAAATCATCATCATGAATGCAAGACAAGGCCCACAAACGTGTTGCTTTACTAGGCCGCATCTTCGCGAACGTGAATGCGACCACGCCTCCACGAACGCGAAGGCCAAGACTCCAGGTCAACTACTCCTTCATGAACGCGGAGCACCACTGCCCAAACTTTTGGTGAACGCGGCACGTCAATTGCGAACACGAAGCACAACGACCTCCTACTCAAATCCTTATTCGTGAACGCGAAGCACCACTGCGCAAACCTTCGTGAATACGACAAGCTAATCGCGAACGCGAAGCACAACAACCTCCTGCTCAAATCCTTCTCCGCGAGCACGTGCTCCCCACCGCGTTCGCAAGGACAACACCAGAAACACGCACTAGCAAAACACTCAAACTTGGTCCGAAACCACCCCGAGGCCCCTGGGACCCCGTTCAATCATACCAACCAGTCGCAATACCTTATCCAAACTTGCCCAAAGACTCGAAATGCCATGAATAACATCAAAACCATGAATCGAGGATCAAAACCTTCTCTTAACTTTCAAACATTGAAACTTCACCGAATGCGTCCGAATAATACTTAGACATTCTGGTTACGACCAAACGTCACACACAAGTTTCAATCAACTAAATGAACCTATCCAAGGTCCCAAAACTCCATCCGGAGTCTGATAATTCCGAAATCCATTCCAAGTCAAACTTAGCAAATTTCAAAACCTTCAAAATACAAACTTCCGATATTAAGCGTTGAAACGCTCTTGGACCATCCGATACTCAACCCGAACATACGCCTAAGTCTGAAATCACCTTCTGAACTTATAGGAACTTTCGAATCCCGATTCTGAGGTTGTTTTAAACCTTGATCAACTCTTCCAACTTAAAGCTTTCGAATTGAGAATTATCCTTCCAAATCAACTCCGAACTTCCCGAAAATCAAAACCAACTGCGCGTGCTAGTCATAACACATGAAGTGAAGCTACTCAAGGTCTCAAACTGCTGAACGACATGCTAGAGCTCAAAACGACCGATCGAGTCGTTACAACACGTTACATTCGTCTAGATATTTTAAAATTTACCTTATAGTAAAAATCATTTATATATATAGGTTGATTTTGCTCTCTAATTCCCCGTGTAAGCTATTGGCGATGAGCACTTTGATTTCATAAAAACTTACTATTCCTACTTATTAGCCACTAGTGTTTTATAGCGAACTATGTTACTTTATTAGTTAAGTGAAAAAATTAGGCGAGAATATATAAAAATTAATTATGATTAAGTGAAAATTTTATATGCAAACACATATTATCTATTTATTAATTTGATGCAAGTATCATGTGCAAGTAAATTTTTACTGCTTTATCTTAGTAAGATTACTCTCTACGCTTAACCACATGGTATCTTTACCTATAAAGGTCATTAGATGGATATCTTTTTATTCTGTCAGGAAACTAGATAGAGTTACATTCAAAAGTTAAAAGATTTTGATGTTGTAAATATTTCAGTTTAGAAATAGTTCGGTTCATTTAGTTTTACAACATGCCGTTGTATTGGAAAAATCGAGTTTACATATTAAAGTGATTGGAAGATGACGTGTTATGATATGAAGGCTGGTCAAAGAGTGATGATTGGAAAAGAGGCACGAGTTGCAATAGATACGAGCAGAAGGTACAAGTAGAAGCACGAGCAGTTATTCAAAAGACTCAACGCTCGTACCTATTTATACTCAAAAGTCAAGGAGAATGAATCTGACAGCATAAGAGAGTACAAATACAGTATTTAATAAGCAGTAAATACTAAAAACGTTATAGAATCTGTATTAAATTACAATAATTATGTAATGTAGCATTTAATGCCTTTAATTGTATATAGTGGCCTAATTATAACAAAGGCAAAACGTATATCTTTAAGATAGCTATAAAAAGGAGAGAATGGATCATTTGTAAGGATACGAAAGATCATCTGAATATACTGGTTTACTTTGTTTTCTTCTGTCTATCTTATTGTTAGTAAAATCACTTTCCTTTATTCAGTTTTGATTATCAGTAACCCGTGTTCTTCTAAATTAAAGCTTTCACTGAAATTCCACTTTTTGGTTAAACAAATTGGTTCCCTTACCGGGGATCTGATAATCTACTCTTTCTTAGCCTAACCTTTTTTGTTGTATCAACTATATCGAACATCAATGACAACACCCAAGGAAACCAAGGAAACCAACAATTACAGGAGAATCCACAGGATGATCACATCCCAATCCCTTCTCCACAAAGTTCTCCTCGATGATTTCGAGAAGGCACTCCTGATAGATCTCATGCAAATGGAAATTCTCAATTCGAAAATGATTAAGCTATCAATGAAGCTTTGCAAAAGCTAATCGCTCAACAAGTCAATAAAGCTCTTGAGGCCTTTGTCAGCCAATTACCCGTTGCACCACCAACACCCACTCCAAATAATAACACTTTGGAGAACCCTTGTTCTGGGCTTGCTAATTCAGGTAGTGGTGGAATCCCCAGTGAGTCACGAGAAGGAGAACCATGTAGCTTAGTCAATTCGGATTTACAAAATTTAGTACTAACATTGTAGAAACAGCTCAAGGAACAAAGTGACCGCATAGAGGAAATACCTGGAGTACCACCCGTAATCAAAAGGATAGATATGGATAAATATTCACAACAACCTTGGAAGCCAAGTGCTGCCCCCTCCCAATTCCAAAGAAATTCAAAATGCCCGATATTCCAAAATACGATGGAATAACTTATCCACGAGACCACGTGACTGCATTCACAACAGGCGTAAAAGGCAATGACTTGATCAAACAAGAAATTGAGTCAGTATTGGTCAAAGAATTCGGTGAAACACTCACTAAGGATGCATTAACATGATATTCTCTTTTACCTAAAAATTCAATATATTATTTTGCTGAGCTTGCCGATTCATTTATCAAAGCACACTCAGGAGCTCAAAAAGTCAAAAAAAATGGAAGATATTTTCAAAATCAAGCAAGGGGACTCAGAATTGCTTAGGGAGTTCGTGGATAGGTTCCAGCGTGAAAGAATGACGTTACCGCGCGTACCTGACAATTGGGCAGCTATAGCCTTCACTAGTAATTTGAATGAAAAAAGCTCTGAAGCCACGAGGCGACTCAAGGAAAGTCTTCGTGAATTCCCAGCAACAACGTGGAATGACGTTTATAACAGATACAGTATGAATCTAAGGATAGAAGAGGATATTATCTCATGATCTCAAAAAGAAGAAAAGGTGAGTTCGAGACGGGCGGAAATCGAAAAAAGGTCCAGTAAAAACAGGTACGAACCATATATGGGTCCAGTAGTAAAAGATTCACGGTCAAAACAGGACAATCCGAGGTACGATCATAGGTCGAGGAATAGAGAGTCGGGCTCGTCATCAAGATTTGGGAAAGATCGAAACGAGCGAGAGTCATGGGATGATGATAGAAATTTGAAAGCATGGTTTGGCAGTTATAATTTTAATGTAAGCACTTCCGAGCTCGTAGCTGTTTTAAGAAAAATGGGTGATAAGGTACGGTGGCCGAAAGAAATAAGATCGAACCCAAACAGGCGCAACCCTGATCACTGGTGCGAATTTCACAATGATCACGGGCATAAAATGGCAGACTGTAGGTTGCTGCAAGGTGAAGTTGATCATCTATTAAAGCAAGGGTATCTCACTGAATTATTCAGTGAGAGAGGTAAGCAAGCATATATGAAGAATAGGCAGGAGCCCCCAAAACCACCTTCTCCCAAAAGGACCGTTAATGTGATAAGTGGAGGTGAAGACATCAATGGTGTGACGTACACAGCAGCCAATAAAGTCTCCAAAGTCACAATTACCCACGGGAAGTAGGAGCAACATGTCTTAGAGGAAGAAAGCATTACGTTTGATGATGCAGACACGGATGGCGTATTATCCCTACATAACGATGCACTGGTAATATCTTTACTTGTACATGATACTAATGTGAAATGAGTTTTGATTGATCCAGGTAGTTTCGTGAACATTATTTTTCTAAGAGTACTACGTGAGATGCAAGCTGAATATAAATTAATACCAAAGGCGCATACTCTATCTGGATTTGACAATTCCAGCGTAGTGACAAAAGGGGAGGTAATACTTACAACATTCGCAGAAGAAGTTGTCAAGGATACAAAATTTCAGGTGGTAGATATGGAGATGGCTTACAATATGATCCTTGGGAGACCATGGATCCACGAGATGGATGTCGTTCCATCAACCTTGCATCAAGTTATTAAATTTCCATCACCATGGGGAATATGTCAAATCCGTGGGGATCAACATACATCCAGAAGCATCAATTCTGTAGCAGATTCAAGTATGGGAAATGAAGAAAAATAGCAATTACAGAATCCAGTTGAGGGTACCACAACACAAACCTCAACTGAACAAGGACGAACAGACGTGGACTCAAGGCCAGATGCCATTCAAGAACCAGAAAAAAATGAAAATATCAAGACAACGATTGAAGAACTAGAAGCTGTAATATTATTTGCACAATGGCCTGAAAGGAAAGTCTACGTAGGGGCCAATCTAAGCCAAGACATGAAAGGTAAATTGATTGAATTTTTAAAAACTAACATGGATTATTTTGCTTGGTCCTACTCTGATATGACAGGAATACCACCGGAGGTAATGACTCACAAAATAAATAAAGACCCATCGTATCCCCCAATCAAACAAAAGAAGAGAAAGCAATGAACTTTCAAAAATCAGGTGATTTAAGATGAGGTTCAAAAATTGTTAAAGATTGGGTCTATCTGTGAGGTAAAGTATCCTAATTGGTTAGCCAATACTGTTGTGGTGCCGAAGAAGAATGGTAAGTGGCGAGTTTGTGTAGATTACACAGACCTTGACAAAGCTTGTCCTAAAGATTCTTTTCCATTACTACATATAGATCAACTAATTGATGCTACTGCAGGACATGAATTGTTAAGTTTTCTAGATGCGTATTCAGGATACAATCAGATCAAAATGGATCCAATAGATGAAGAAAAAACTTCATTTATAACATATAGGGGGACTTAGTGTTATAAAATAATGTCTTTTGGTCTCAAAAATGCTGGTGCAACATATCAAAGACTAGTGACCAAAATGTTCCAAAAACATTTGGGAAAAACAATGGAGGTTTACATAGATGACATGCTCATTAAAACCCAACATTCAGGGGATCATATATCGCACTTGTCTGATACGTTTCAGGTCTTGCGGAAATTCAATATGAAATTAAATTCGGAGAAATGTGCATTCGGTGTTGCATCAGGTAAGTTTTTGGTTTTCTTGTTTATAACGGTGGTATTGAAGTGAATCCCACACAGATTAAGGCCATTGAAGAAATTCCTGACATGCTTACAAGTAGAAAAAAAGTGCAGAGGATGACAGGAAGAATTGCAGCCTTGGGGAGATTCATTTCTAAATCATCAGAAAAATTCTTTAAGTTCTTTTCAGCTCTTAAAAAGCAAGATCAGTTCGAATGGACTGAGGAATGTCAGCAGACACTCAAATATTTGAAGGCATACCTGTCAAATCCGCCATTACTCGCAAAACCAAAGGTTGGGGAAACATTGTTCATCTACCTTGTTGTCTCAAAAGTAGCAGTAAGTGCTGTTTTAGTCCGTGAAGACCAAGGTAAACAATCTCCGATCTATTATGTCAGCAAATCTTTATTAGATACGGAGACGCGGTATCCTTAGTTAGAAAAGCTAGCACTTGCATTAATCATGGCATCTAGAAAATTAAGGCCTTATTTTCAATGTCATCTTATCGTTGTAGTAATTGCTTATCCATTACGCAATATATTAAATAAGCATGAGTTGTCAGGTAGGTTAGCTAAATGGGCTATAGAATTAAGTGAATATGACATCGCATACTAGCCTAGAACCGCGATAAAATCTCAAGTGTTAGCAGATTTTGTGGCTAATTTTAGCTAAGGAATGCAATTGGAAGCAGAAAAAGAATTACAAGTGTTCAACGGCTCTAATCCAGGAATTTGGACCTTATTCACTGATAGTTCCTCTAATGTTAAGGGTGCAGGCCTGGGAATTGTTTTGGTACCACCTACAGATGAAACCATTCGACAAGCCATTAAATGTCATTCTATAACTAACAATGAGGCAGAGTATGAAGCTGTGATTGCAGGTTTAGAACTAGAATGAGAACTCGGCATTAATCAGATTGTGATCAAAAGTGATTCTAGCTCGTAGTTAATCCAATGCTGGGGACTTATACGGCCAGAGAAGCACGGATGCAGCAGTACTTAGAGAAGGTACGGGATCTGGTCAGGAAATTCCAAACCTGGAAAGTTATGCAAATATCAAGAGATGAAAATGTCGAGGCGGACGCCCTAGTCAATCTCGCATCTGCAGCAGACGTGGCAAGCAATGAAAATGCTTCCGTAATTCATTTGTTTCATTCAGTGCTCGATCCAGACAAAAATGAGGTAAATTTTAATAACTTAACCTGGGATTGGAGGAATAAGATTGTTGCTTTTTGCAGTATGGAATCGTCCCTAAAGACAAGAAAAAAGCTCACGCGCTTCGGAAAAAGGCTGCTCGATATTGTCTAAAGCAAGGCAATCTTTATCGAAAAATGTTCGGTAGACCCTTAGAAATGTGCCTCGGGCCTTCACAGACGGAATATGTAATGAGAGAGATACACGAGGGGCATTGTGGAAATCACGCCGGAGGAAGATCACTGGTAAGAACCATGATTGGGGCAGGTTATTACTGGCTAAAATGGAAGAAGAAGCGAAATAACATGTATAGACCTGCGGTAAATTTTGTGGCTAAATGTGATAAGTGCCAAAGATACGGTAATAACATGTATAGACCTGCGGAGTTGTTACATCCGATCATTGCACCGTGTCCATTTATGAAATGGGAAATGGATATCGTGGGTCCACTACCACAAGCAAAAGAACAGGTAAAATTTTTATTTGTACTTACTGACTATTTTACTAAATGGGTGGAAGCAGGAGCATTCAAACGGGTGCGAGAAAAAGAAGTTAGATATTTCATTTGGCGAAATATCATATGTCGGTTCGGTGTGCCAAAGGAAATCATGTGCGATAATGGCCCTCAATTTATAGGCGCACAACTTACAGAGTTTTTTCAAAGTTGGCAGATCAAAAAGATTACATCCACACCTTATCATCCGATGGGTAATGGACAAGCTGAGTCAATAAACAAAGTCATTATCAATAATTTAAAGAAACATTTGGAGGAATCCAAAGGTAATCGGCCAGAATTGTTACCTGGTGTTTTATGGGCATACTACACAACAACAAAAACAAGTACGGGAAAAACACCATTTTTATTGGTTTATGGAGCTGAAGCTTTAATTCCAGTTGAGATAGGAGAGCCAAGCGCAAGGTTTACACAAGTGTCAGAAGAGTCTAATGGCGAAGAAATGCGCATAAATCTTGATCTACTTGAAGGAAAAAGAGAAGTTGCATTAATAAGAATGACAGCACAAAAGCAGGTCATAGAACGATACTACAATCGAAAAGCACGCCTAAGATTCTTCAAGATTGGGGACTTCGTGCTCAAAAAGGTTTTTCAATCTACGAAGGCAGCCAATACGGGTAAATTGAGTCCAACCTGGGAAGGACCCTATAGGATTCATGGTATTGGAGGAAAAAGAGCATACGAGCTGGAAACGATAGATGGCAAAATACTACCTTTGCACTGGAATGTCGTTCACCTGAAGAGATACTATTTCTAAGGAATACCCACGGTCAGGTATCCATATTTTAAAATTTTATTTTTGAATTGTTAATATTTTACTAACGATTTTAGATGATAGGCAATAAAGCTAGCCCGTACTATATGATGAATCACGACCTGCAAGGCACGTGGAATTAATTAAAATTTCCGGTCTAGGGTTACAACTATTCTGATAGAAATTCAGACGGGTTAAGCAGTTTTCATCTATAATCGCACCTCCGAGCCCCGTGGGTTTTTCCTTTTCAGGAAAAGGACTAAATGAGAGGAACAATCAAGTGCTCGAGACTTCATACTTCAACGCTCAAACACTTGGGGGACTATATAATATATGTGTATGAAGAAGGCAAAGAAGATTGGGAAATATTCAAAGTTCAAGCCTGAGAAGTTTACTCATTGAGTAAGAGCAAAGTCACGAGCCAAAGCCAAAGAAAAACCTTATCATAGTTAGGGTAAAGGCAATGTACTGAAACGGGTTATAAGTAAAAACCTTTTATTCATTTTCTTTATTGAAATCTGTTATAAGGAAAACAGTTGCGAGAAAGTTATAGAAGTAATTTAAATACATGTAAAGTATTATTTAAAACTTGACAAAGTTCAAATAAAAACTTGGGGAAGGGACTGAAGCAGGGTAAAGTGTTGTAAACAGTTGTAAAGTGTTGTTTATACAAAGTGCCCCATAAAAGGACTGGGGATTTAACGTTTCCAACAAACCCTTAAAAAGATCAAGGGTCACAATCACAAACCACCAAAAGGAAAAAAAATCAAACAACATAAACTTTTCAATGAGAAGATGAAGGGACTGAAGCAGGGTCATCAGCAGCAGTGGGCTCAACTTGACTTGAAGGAGTAGGGATACCCGTATTATCTTCAACATTTTCAGAAACTTCAGCCACGAGAGAAGAAAAATCTTGGTTCTGCCGAGTCTTCTCAATAGTCTCTTTGATCTTGGCTAACTCAGATTCCAAATTAAAATTCTCCTGGCTAACTTCAACGAGGGTATCATAGCGAGAATTTAAAAACGCCCAACTCACTTCAATGGCAGTTTTATCTTCAAGGATCTCGTAATCTCTTTCCCAGTCAGCAATTTTATTTCTTAATTTTTCATTTTCAGTCAAGGCAGATTCATAATAACTTTGAAGAAAAACGTGGGAACTCTCTAAAGAGCAAACTTATCAGAAGATACTCGGAGGTCTTCTTGAGTTTGAGTCAAATTCTGCACGAGTTCACCAGCATATGCTTCTTTTTCACTCAAGAGAGCTCTCAACTCTCTAATTTCTTCACTTGCCTTGCACAATTGCTCGAAAAAAGAGGTTTCCAGATGAGCCTTTTCCTTACTTGCTTGATTTGAAGAAGCTTTTCAACTGCCAATTTTGAAGTCAAAGCCCGTACCTGCTGCTTTAAGGTACTTTTACTTTCTTCTAAATTTTCAATGTCGATCTGAAGACTTTCACACCGTTCCTTCCAATTATCCGCCTCCACTTGGTAGTCACGCACTAATTGCTCTGAGAGGGTAACCATTTTCATCATCTCCGTGTCAATTAGATTGACCTAAAAAAAAGAGAGGGGAAAAAATAAGAATCCTGAAGATAGAAAAATGACAAAGTAAAACTTGAAAAAGGAATACCTTTAAATAAGTATGCACTATATCATTCATCAAGGTCACAGAACTATGGCCATCAAGCTTAGCTCTCTCAACTAGACCAATCAAAGGCTTTAGCCACACGTCAGCTTGACCTGATTTCCTTAAAAGGTTACCCTCAGCGGGGACTTCAATGGTAACTCGCCTCATAGCATCATTCCTACTTGAAGAACCAACCTCTGTGTAAGGAGCAGTTGAAGGAGGAATCACATGAACGGGAGTAGAAAAAGAAGCAAGCGGTGCTTCATCAGAAATCGGACCTAAATATTCACCATCAAACCACCGGTTAAAAAGTTTCTCAACTGAATCATGAGCGAATCATGAGCAGCAACAAGGACTTCATCATCAGGAATCATCACCAGGGCTTCAATAAACTCGATAAGAGGAATAGAACGAGGGGGATGCTTCATCATCAGAAATGATTCGCTTACGAGCTCGTGGCCTTTTTACTAAGGAACCCCCATCTTCCTCTTCTTCAGAATCTTGGTCATTAGCAGCTTTCCTTTTCGATGAAGAACCCAAGATTATCTCTTGGGCTTTTTCCAAAGAAATGCAGGAAGCCACGACCGCCTTGGCACTAATCCCTCGAACAGTAAATCCTGATAAAAAGAAGGATTAAAATAAGTTCTGGGAAAAACAATAAAAAGTTAAATAAAAAAAAACTCTTACCATGAGTTTTCACTTTCCAACCAAATCATTGGGAAAGATGCTTCCAAGATCTACCCTTCATTGGGGCTGTATTCAGTAACCTTCCTACCCAACAATGGAAATTGGGAATTTCTTCAACAATTCCCATGGTTGCTAAAAAGAAAAAGGAAAATGAGAATAGAGATCATCAAAATTGAAGAAAAAGGTACGAGAAAGTTATTAAAAAGGAAAACTCACGTGCAAAATTCCACTTCTCGGTGAAGGGGACATTTTCATCACCGACTAAACCCACGGTGGGGGAAGCAACAAACCTGGCGTACCAGCCACGGTCTCTGTCATCTTCTGGACTAACCAGAACTCTTTTGCTCCTAGCTACTAAAGTAAAAACACCTTGGCGGAAAAGTCTAGGAGAGTAAAGGTGAATTAAATGAGCAAAAGTGAAAGGCACACCGGTCATGTTTGTCAAATGCCTCAAACAGGCAACAACCCTCCACACTATAGGGCCAATTTGGCTTAAGCAAACATCGAAAAAACGATAGAATTCGAGAATAACAGGATCAATAGCAAGTTTGAATCCTAATGTGAAATGGTATGTATAAACAAAGGAAAATCCAATTAAATAAGAGGTGATTCTTTAATTCGCGTTGGGAATTATGATAGGGAAGTCATGACTCCAATGACAGTCTTTACGAACTAAAGAAATCAGACCCTCTGTAATCTGAGTTGGATAGATATCAGCACGATCTAAAGAGAATACTTGATTTCTAAGGGACTCCCTGTCATTATAGAAAGATAGTTCTGCAGGAACTATTTCTTCTACTGTAGGTTCACGAACAGGTTCAGCGAGTTTCTTACCCCTGGAAGAAGATCTTTGTGAGAAAGAACCTCTGGTTCTAAAGGAAGGACTGGAACTAGATGAAGGAAGAGAAGAACCACGTACAGAAGAAGACCCTAAATTACGAAGTCTACCTCCTCTTCTACTCCTGCTAGGGGCAAGAGGAGAGTTATCAACTATAGGGACTCTTCTAGGGTTAGAGTTTGGTGAAGACATGATAGTACGAGGAAGAAGCAAATAAAAATTCAAGAATTGAATACTCAGAGAACTTTATGTAATAAGGATAAATATGAAAACTATGTTTATACTAGGAAGCAACCGTCAAAGGAAAAAGTGCAATGATGGAAATGTCATAATGAGAATTGTCACTTCGTGATTATTGAAGCCCTAAAAAGTGCTGTAAAGTTACAGAGCCAATAAAAGGGTGCCACGTGTGATAAGTATTAAATGGAAGTGACAATTGAAGCGTCGCTTTTACAGTAGCATTAATAGCGGCAACATTCCCGCTTTAATAAAATCCACTTCCCAAATATTCAATTGATGAATAAATGGTAAGTGAGGGGACTATCTGTATTGGGAAAATCGAGTTTACATATTAAAAGATGATGTGTCATGACACGAAGGCTGGTCAAAGAGTGATGATTGGCAAAGAGGCACGAGTTGCAATAGATACGAGCAGAAGGTACAAGTAGAGGCACGAGCAGTTATTCAAAAGACTCAACGCTTGTACCTATTTATACTCAAAAGTCAAGGAGAATAAATCTGACAGCATAAGAGAGTACAAATACAGTATTTAATAAGCAGTAAATACTAAAAACGTTTTAGAATCTGTATTAAATTACAATGATTATGTAACGTAGCATTTAATGCCTTTAATTGTCTATAGTGGCCTAATTAAAACAAAGGCAAAACGTATATCTTTAAGATAGCTATAAAAAGGAGAGAATGGATCATTTGTAAGGACACGAAAGATCATCTGAATATACTGGTTCACTTTGTTTTCTTCTGTCTATCTTATTGTTAGCAAAATCACTTTCCTTTATTCAGTTTTTATTATCAATAAACCGTGTTCTTCTAAATTAAAGCTTTGACTGAAATTCCACTTTTTGGTTAAACGGCCGTAGCAGCCGAACATAAATAAGACGAAAATATCTGATTAAGTAAAAAGTTATATTCGTAAAAAGTAAATAAAGCTAAAACCACTTTATGTGTTTAAGAATAAAAACGAAGTGGATTGGTAATAGTATATCCTAACAAAACAGGAACTAATTTTCACATACAAATACAATGCACAAAATCATAATCCATTTCTACCTTGGATTACTAGAAGAGAAGGTTGAAAAGAAAGCTTCTAGTTGTAACTTTCATTATATACAATATTCTCCTTGGCTAGTGGTCTTTAGCGTCTTTAATTTCCACGTAATGTTTTTCGCCATACCAAAATTAAGAGATCAACAGAAGAGTCATACTGTAACAAATTAAATACTATTAGTGCAAGAGTTACAAATGCGGGAAAAAACAGAGGAGAAAGCAAAAAAGACGGTGCAGGAGTTATATGCAATTCTTCTTAAAACCTGAATATATAACCTTTAAAAGAGTAATTGCAAATGAATTTAAATGTATAGTGGACAATATAGTGGTCTTTTACATTACGATTACAATAACAAGTTATTTACGACTTTATTTTTAAGGTTACTTACTGATGCTTAACTTAGACAACTTTCTAAAAGTGATTTTTGAATGGCCTAATCAATAGTTGTGTGATCTTCGTTAATGTATACTTATAACTTAAATCTGAACTTTGCATAAGTCAGAAACAAAATCCAATTTAGAACAGAAAATAGAAAAATAAAAACCTATTGTAAATTGCAACGTTTCAGCTCGCGCTGATCGTATATAACTGAAGTTTGTTACATTCATATTCTTTGAAATTCGCCATCAATCTGATGACTTAAGTTCACGAGGGCCAGTTTCTATACCAACCAGCCCATGCAGAAACTAAGCCACTAATGCCTAAAGTAAGAGTATGGTTGCAGAATGGATTTGGTTCAATTTCAGCCAAGGCAATTATAAGGTCAGCTATATTAGCTGCCACAGCCATCAATCTCATAATCCTATCCATTCTAATTTTCTTGATTTCTCCTTCTGTTTCCTTAGGCTCCTCCTCTTCAGTCAAAAGCTTCCTTTCTGCTTTTAGGCCCCTTGAAATGAGAATAAAATCCGAGATAATGAAAAACACGTATCCAACAGACTCACCAAATGCAGAAATAAAGCTCATCCTTTTTGCATATTTAGAATCCATAACTCCGATTCGCGACAGCCAGAGAAAATGGTCAAAGAAGAAATAGACCATCTCTCCTGAATTGGCAAGAACTGCTAGCAATCTGAAACCTGAGGACGTGCCGGGGCTCCTTCGTAGGGCATTGAATCCAGTGAGGAATCGACCACTTCGGAAAGCTTTTCGACTGAGGCCAGATGCAACTTCCCATTGCTTAGCTCTAGTGGCAAATTCAGGGTACGTTTTCTCAGCGTGCCAATTTACGAGCTTGGATACGTATTGGAATGTCTTGACAAGTTTGTCAATTCCATCTCTCTTTGCCAAGAAAATTACTAGCTTGTCAACTGTGTCATTCATTGCTAGCTAGAGGTAAGAGGAGCTAAAGTTTTTGTTTTTGGTTGCTTTGCTTGGACAGAGAGTTGAGTGGGCTATCTTCTTTGATACAAGAGACTTGCTATTATTGTTAGCATTAGAGCATTAAAGGATGGCCACAAATTGAAGTTCTTGGATAAATCCAGGAATTTTTGTTTGGATATCATTGTTTTGCGTTCTAGTGTTACTTCCTTGCAAACCATAATTTTTATTTTTATTTTTATTTTTATATCCTTTTGGGTTATAATAAAAAAAATTGATTTTCAATCAATGGCTTAAAAGACTACGAGGGGGACTCTCACTACCACCAATGGGTTCTTTTTTGGTCTCATCTAAGGGATTATGAGTGTTCGATTAGCAATTTTGGACCAATTATTTTAGTATTTTGTTGTATCCCATTTTGTCTTCACCTTCAATTAGTTCCACCTTTATATGGACTTAACCATTGGAATTGCACTTTAATTCTACATTATAGCTTTGATTATGTCATTAGTTGCATAGGAGACAACACAACATAATCTATCAAGGGTGTGCTAATTTCCCTCCACCTCTTCATTTACTGTACCTTCTTGAGAATCTTGACCTCGGAAAACAATTCCATTATATCCCCGTGACACCTTCCTATAAAATAGTAACATATTATTATATAGAGAAACAAAGTTAATATTTAACGCAAATAAATTAGTACATGTCAAAGGAGCATAGAACCCTTCTATGGAATTAATGTTTTAAAGTGAGATAGAATTGAAGTACTAAAAAAGTTAAGCAATAATAATTATTGTTAGATCTGAAAAGGGCTTAAACTATCCCTATCGTATAGTAAATTGTTTATATACACCCTCCTCCATCTAATCGTCTGATCTATTCGTCTGAAAATGTATGGGACACTAATTCTATTATCAAAATTACCATCGCGACTAACGGCAACACATGTGGGTCTCTCATTAAATGATGTGGCAACCTTTCATTTGGCCATGTGGCTTTGTGGGGCTGAAATTGAAATTGGGTATTTTTCGACCTATTTAACTGATCCAACCCACCCTTTATTACCTAGGTCAGTTCTTTTTACCTTATACCCACCTGTTTCAGTCGTCTTCTTTCCCAATTTAGTTCCTAGGTCATCAAGTATGCTCATACCAACTTCTTCCCCAAAATTTCTCTTTTTTAACTAATTAATTTTTGTCTGTTCCCTTCGAATATTGTGTTTGGTTGTAAAAGTTGTGCCTTAATTGATTAACAGAAAATTCAAGATGTCTGAAAAATCTGTCTCTTCCGGTTCGTCGCGTCGTTGTGGTTGTGGTTTAATTGCAAATTATTTTGTAGCTAAGACTCCTTGAACGGTGGTCGTAGATTCTACAAATGTCCTCATTTTGACAAGGAAGCTTCATGTGGTTTGTGAGAATGGCGGGATGAAGAGATGTCGCCACATGTGACGATGTTAATCAACAACTTGAATACTTCACTGAAGTCCGTGGAAGTTGAAAGGAATTAACTGAAGAAGATGATGGCAACTTGGAAGATGTTGTTTCTGCTGAAAGACTGAAAATGGAGAAAATAATGTAAGAGATTGAGGGAATTAATTCAGCAAACTTAGAGGATGCGGGTAGGATGGAGGATAAACTACAAATGATGAAATGATGTAACGACCCGGCCGGTCGTTTTGAGACTTAAAACCCCGATCTCCTATTAACTATTTTCCCCATATCTATTTCTGCTATTGTGACTTGTCAGAAGATTTCATTTTGATTTTTAGAAGTGTTTGGGACACTTAGTCCCTAAATGGGAGCTTAAGCCTTAGGAATTGGACTGTAGTCAAAACTATGTGAAGATGACTTCGAAATGGAGTTGTGTTAGTTCCGTTAGCTCAGTTAGGTAATTTTGAATTTAGGGGCGTATCCAGATTGTGTTTTGGAGGTCCCTAGCTCATTTAGGCTTGAAATTGCGAAAGTTAAATTTTTGGAGATTTGGACCGGTAGAGAAATTTTTGATATCGGGATCAGATTCTGATTTTGAAAGTTGGAGTAGGTCTGTAGTGTTAATTATGACTTGTGTGCAAAATTTGGGGTCAATCGGACGTGGATTGATAGGTTTCGGCATCAGTTGTAGAATTTTGAAGTTTCAAGTTCTTTACGTTTGAATTGGAGGGTGATTCGTGATTTTGGCATTATTTGATGTGATTTGAGGGATCGACTAAGTTCGTATGGTGTTTTAGGATTGGTTGCTATGTTTGGTTGAGATCCCGGGGGCCTCGAGTGTGTTTTGGATGCTCAACGGATCATTTTGGACTTTAGAAAGATAGCAGATTTTTTCTAGTTTTTGTTGCCGAAGTTTGTTCATCGCGTTCGCGAAGAGGAGCTCATATTCGCGAAGGTGTGGCCATTGGAAGCATTGTGAACACGAGTAGTAGGACGCGTTCGCGTAGAGGAAAAAATGGAACAGCTGGGACCCCAAGGATTTGTTCTCGCGTAGAGGAGAACGCATTCGCGAAGGGTCTGGCAAGTGAAGTTGCGCGTTCGCGAGAGGACTCTCGCGTTCGCGAAAGAAGAATTTCGATCAGTGGACTTTTGTTCTAAGTTAACACGAGAAGATGTCCGCATTCGCAAAGAAGGATTACCTGGGTAGTACTTAAACATTTCAAAATCGAGGGTTAGCCATTTTTATCAAAACTTGAGTGTGGGAGCTCGGATTTAGACGAGATTTTGAGGGATTTTCAGAGATATCAATTGGGTAATGATTTTTAACTTGATTTTGGTTATATCCCACTAATTTATTTTCAGATATATCAATTGGGTAATGATTCTTAACTTGATTTTGGTTATATCCCACTAATCTATTATTAATTTTATCATTTAATTTTGGATTTGGGATGAAAATTTGGGAAAATTTGAGAAGAGTTCTTAGACCAAATTTTGGGGTTTTGATCGAGATTTTGGTATCAAATTTGAGTGAATTTGGCATGTTTAGGCTCGTGAGTGAATGAGTGTTCATACTTTGTGACTTTTACCTGATTTCAAAATGTGGGTCCGGGGAGGCTTTTTGAGCGATTTTTCAATTTCTTGCTTTAGCTTTGATTTCAATAGCTAGATTAGTTTCTTGTAGTTATATTCATGTTATGTAATTGGTTTTGGCTAAATTTGGGTCATTTCAAAAGCATTGTGGCAGATTGATTGAGCTTGGTTCGAGGTAGGTGACTTGCCTAACCTTATGTGGTTAAACTCCCCTTAGGATTTGGTACTGTGTGATGTATTAGCGCCGTGTACATGAGGTGATGAGTGCGTACACAGGCTATTTGTCGAAAATCTCCATTTTCATTAAATAAATATATGCTTTCCTTTAACTGAGTTATACTAGCATATGTAATTATCCTGTTTAGTTTAGGACATCATGTCTACGTGTCTTAATTGCTTATCTGAACTCTGTGCAACATGCTTAGTGAAATTCATGTTTCTTCATTGACTTGAGCTATATATTTGCTTTGAGACTACAGAACGGTATTCAGGGAGATCCTCCAACACTGCATATTTACTTTGGGACTAAGGAACGGTATTTCAGGAGATCCCCTGCATATTTACGTTTGGGACTACGAGACGATATCTCGGGAGATCCCTTGTTGTTATCACTGTGTTATGAGCTATTTTCTTTCATTTTTTCTATCTTTGTTAGCTTTCCGTATCTATTTTTTCCTGTGGTATTTCATTCTGCCTTATTTCATTATGTTTATACCAGTAGGGCCCTAACCTGATCTC
The DNA here is from genome assembly GCF_000393655.2 of Nicotiana sylvestris. Lineage (NCBI taxonomy): Eukaryota > Viridiplantae > Streptophyta > Magnoliopsida > Solanales > Solanaceae > Nicotiana > Nicotiana sylvestris. The sequence continues at coordinate 118,361,581 of NC_091059.1, forward strand.
GTCACTACTCAACCGAGGTTAGGCTTGGCACTTACTGAGTACCGTTGTAGTATACTCATGCCCTTTCCTGTGCATATTTTTCGTGTGCAAATCCAGGTTCATCTTACCAGTCTCATCACTAGTTGCAGTCACTGCTGCTTATTGGAGACTTCAATGTATATCTGCCCGTGCTCGCAGATCCTCGGAGTTCCCCTCTATTACCCTATGTTCATTTTTCCTCTCTTTCTGTAGAGATGATGTATATAATATTTAGGACTTCTTAGTAGCTTGTGACTTACAGTATTCCGGGTTTTGGGAATTATTTGATACATTTCATAGGTAAAAATTGTATATACGGAGTGGCATTCAGTTGCTTATTAGATATTTATCACTGTTAGTAGTTAATGTTCATGCTTTTATTTTATTTTTCCGCAAAGTGTTAGGCTTACCTAGTCGTAGAGACTAGGTGTCATCACGACAACTCACTGAGGAAGAAATTGAGTCGTGACAAGTGGTTTATTATTTTTTCTTGAGTCGTCTTTGTGTTGGTGCTAGTTTTTAAGATGATGTAGTGTAGTTAGATTATTTGGTTCAAAGTTTGTAATTCTGCCGATTTTGTTGAAGGTTTTTTGATGTTTATTGATTTGGGATGTTGTAATTGTTGATGAGTCTAGTGATGTTGCAGTTGTAATGGTACTTTGTTGGTATGAAATGAAGTTTTTGTTGATACTATAAGTTTCACACATATTTTTGCATACAAGGAAAATCACTAATAATGGAATGGCGATATAATTATAATCATCTCTTATAGATAGATAAGAAGAACATTGCCATTAATCGAGTAGCAAACATACATTGTTTCAATATTTAAGCCCAATAAAATATTGCTATTAGACAAGTAAATGTGTGATCCAAAAACTTATACCACCGTCACAATATTTACTTGTCTAAAGACCTAGAACATGAACAAACATAGTATAATCAAACAGTTATGCAAAAAAGGAAGAAAATGTATATTACACTCATCATTACTTGTTATAGTACTCCCCCTTGCCCTCCCATTGCCTCTTCTAGCTTTAAGTTTACCAATCTTTTTCTGTTTCAAACCCAATAGTTGAGTTGTTGTCATTGCCTCCTTTCCCTTCCAGGTAGTTCTCTTTGGGGAGTAAGGCAATTTTGTTGGTTGTGAGCTACCAGTGTGATCTCCTGTGAATTGTATCTTCCTAGTCCCAGAATTGTATTGATTCTTATGCTGAAGTCTAGTCTTAATGTCAGAGACAAACTTAGGCCTCAAAATTGGGTCAACTTCTGCACCAAATTCTGTTTGAATAAGCCTTCTTCTAGTTTGAATATGCTAACTTGGCATCTGAGTTATCTGGATGTATTGATTGGATTGTTGACTTGCCATCTGAGTGTACTGACTGGAGTACTAACTGGATTGATGACTGGATAGCTGACTTGGTTGACTAGCCTGACTCGACATTTCTTGGTCTTGTACTGTAAAACCAGGATTAGGGACCATGAATTTTTTTTATTCTTGGTCTTGAGTTGTTTGAGTGTGGTCTTACACATTCTGGGACTATATCAATAAATGCAGATTGTAAGTATAAATTATTTACTGGAATTTAAATTAAGAAAGTTAGGTATACCTTAATGGCTAATGGACATCTTCTTTTATTATGGTTTGACTTTCCATAAAAACCACAAGTTCATTTGAAAACTCTTCTTGTAAGTTGACTATTCTCCTTGCCTTTTCCTAGCCTCATCCTTCTCTCTTGACCTTTTCACTTTCTACCAACCATCTTTGCTAATGGTGGTGGTTCTATGGCTTGGTTTGGCTCAACTTTCCAGAATTTTTCATCTCTAACAGGTTGAAGTTTGTGTTGATACACCAACTGCCAATCTTGTTTGGAATACCACTAGTGAATCCCAAGTGTTGGTCCAACTTCTTATAGTTGGATGCCTTGATAGCATAAGCACATGTGATTCCAAATATTTCCAAAATCCTGCATGTGCACCTTTATTGCTCCAGAATAACTGTGTGCCTGTCTTTACCTTCACTTATTTCGAAAACCCTATCTCCATTGAAATTTTTCTTGCACTTTGAAGTTATCTCTCTGTAATCATTGTACAACTTCATTGCATATGGGCTGTATTTACCTCTCCAACTGCTAACTTCATTTGCTTTATCCTTCAGTTGATTCATCACCTTCTATTATCAACCAGTAAATATAAAGAATAGTTAGTCAACAATAGATAAATTAACAAGTAGTAAACATAAAAGGTAGGAAGACTTCACCTTCACTCTTATATTCTCAAGCACCTTCACAATTGGCTTATGTCTAGCTTCAAGAATCCAAAAGTTGAAAGACTCTGTAAAGTTGTTGTCCATCATTGGGTATCAAGGTTAGCTATACACTACTTTACTGGTGGATAATTCAACAAGTCCCTAACCGCATTCTCAAACACTTCATCTAACTATTTCAAAATATTCTTAAATTCTTTCTCATATGTGCTCCAAGAACACCACCATATTAATTTTTTCATCTCATCAGTCTTCCAATCTCTGCTCCAGTTTGCTTCAATATGTCGTGCACAATATCTGTGATAGGATTGTGGACACACATTCCTTACAACATCTAATAGACAATGCACATGAAGCAACATTACATTAACAAACTAAATAACATAATCTTGAATAACAAAATTCTGAAATTATGGCAATATACCTTCTACATATCTAACATGAATGTATACCCTTCATAATCTTTCAAGTCCAAAGAAGCCTCCAAGTTCTCCAGGAACCGCTGCCATGTTTTTTTTGTTTTCTTATCCACCACAACCCAAGCTAGCAGATACACATGCTTGCAAGAAGCTTAAGCAATAGCAACTAAAAACATCCCTTGGCATTTGCCTTTTAAAAAGGTTCCGTCCAGACTTATAAAAGGTCTCAACCCTATTTTGAAGCCACTTTTGAGGGCCTGGAAGCAGACATACATCTTCAAAAATATTCTCTTACCTTCCTCCATTTCATCCTTGGATATTTGTATCACCACATTAGTCCCAAGGTTGCTTTCCCTCTAATCTTGAGCATATGCCTCCAACTTGTTGTACTCATCCAAGTAGCTGCCCTCTAATTTCTCTAAAATCATTCTCTTAACCCTCTTTAACTTCGAATCACTCACATTCAGACTAAATCTATCCTCTAAATCAACCTTCATCACTTTAACCTTAAATTAGGATTATTCTGAATCTTTCCCTTAAAATAATGTGCTAAAGCAGCAGGGGTAGCTCTTCTGTTCTCAAATACTTCACCATAATTATGTTCATCCCTCCAAGTTTTTATTTTTACCCATTGATCTCTGTCATCCTTAGAATAAGACATTTAAAGGGACACCCAAACTGATACTTGTATCTAAGAGCCCGTTTGGATGAACTTATTTTAAGTGACTTTTAAGCCAAAATAGCTTTTAAGCCATAAGTTAGGAATTCTAGCTTTTGACTTTTGGCTTGTTTTTGTCATTTTAGCTTAAAAATAAGTGTTTAAAAGTACTTTTTACTCTATCCAAATACTACAAATTGACTTAAAAGTTATTTTAGCTTAAAGCACTTAAAATAAGTCAATCCAAACGGGCTCTAAGTCTTATCCTATCATTCTTCTCTACTTGAAGGCCTTTCTTATAGAAACATCATAAAAATCAATAACCTCACTACTGGAAATTTGGGCTATGGCAACGATTTTAATGGCAACGAATTTATAACCATTGCTATAGATGGTCTATTGCAACGCTTCCAACCATTGAGTAAGGTTATTGGTACTATCGGCACAGTTTAGCACCTGAACCGTTGCATTAGTCCAAAATCCGTTACAATAGGTGTTTCTGTGGCTATGTTTTAGACGACCGTAACAATAAGTCTATATATGGTAATGGTTTCTTGAAATTTTTGATTTATTGCAACGGTTATGAATTCCCTCTAACTTTTTCCCCAAAATTTGGATGACTCTCGCTAAAACGAGACCCACTCTAATTAATTTTCTATTATTTTTTATATTTAATAAAATAAGAGTACAAACCTAATAATACACTACATCCGATATACTACACTCAAAACGCCACTCACAACTCTCTCTCCCAAAAAGCCTTCCTCGTTACCGGAGATTACGAGGAGAAGACGTTACCACCATCGGCGGCACCGGCGGTGTCAACGCTGGAAAATCTCCTTAAGGCTAATGCTCCTCTTGATAATCCACTAGGGATTCTCAAAATGGTGTTCGAGTTCATTGGAAGAGAGTCAAATCTGTTCATATGGTGAAAGATAAGTTGAAAACTAATCGAAGAGCCCTCGTCTTTGTTGTTCACCTTATTTATTTTTTCCTTCCTTTAAGTTGTGAGTATTTTCTGCTGAAGCTTTGAATCTATCTTAGAAATATGTTAAGGTATTTTTGTACTATAATTCACCCCCTTTTTGCAATCGATTTTATGACGAAAACATAAAATTGCATCCTAATTTCATCCTATATTCTCTTGTAAAAATCGCACGATTTTCGCCTTTGAAGCAGAATAGTAGCAGGTTTCGGGGTCTTCTTGCCAAGGTAGAATATCCCCTAAGTATAAAATTTCCTTTTTTATTGCTGAATGTGTTAAGAATAATTGAGTTCTTATTGTGTTAATTAGCATTATTGATGGTTATCTTGTTGATTCCGAAGCACCCTTCAATCTTCGGTAATTTCTGGAATATGGGATTGTTGTTATGGTTGATGTTAAATTGCTTAACTGTGATTTCTATTTCTAAGAAAATTTTGTGTGATTACCTTTTTCTATTAATTCTTGTCTTAGCTCGAGGAGATTCCAATCTGTTGGATCTATATAGAGTCTTTGATCTAATAATAGTATGATAAGCTAAATGTAGAGTATCAAAATATTGGGGATATCAAAATAAATAATTTAACAAAAAGAGAAAATTAAAAGAAATGTTGTCTTTGTTAATCAAAATTGTTGTCTTTGTTACACGTACGTAGTGCTATGTTTTGACTGATTACTATATAATTTCAAGATTCGTATGTAGCTAATTCACATTCACCATTGACTTAATTTTTTTTTACTGTTGTTAGCTTTCTGAATACTAATGTGATTTTTCTTTTTTACAAATATTTATATGATTGCTTTGGTCTTTTGTGACTGAATTATTGGAAAGAGTTCTGCTTATATGTGGAATAAGCTTTCAGCTTCTGTCTTTGAGTAATTTTATGTCAAATTCTTTGTTGTACTCATCTGCTTTCAATTATATCTTCTTTCTCTTTTTGGATTCTTGATCCCCTTTTCGTCTTTTTCAATATTTTCCCCTTTTTTGGATATTCTTATGTTGGACCTTTTCTTTGTGAACTATTTTGGAGTTTGGTCTGATTTTTAATTTACTGCATTAGTTGATTGCAAAACACTTTCTTGAAATAATTTCAGGTATATCTTTCTTAATTTAGTAGACATTGAAGTATGGACTAATGCATCAGTCCAAAAACCATTAAAATGACTAGCTTCAAATGGAGAATAGATCGATTGAGTTCCGTAGTCTCACTTTAAGGATCTTCTTGAATACTGGAACTCCTATACTGCCAAGGTAATTATATCCAACTTTTTGCCAACTTTCTTGAATAATTTCCTCGGCACATTCTATTAATTGTTGGGGGTCTTTGTTCTATATGAATCAGGCTTAGTAAAATTTCCTTGATGCAATTTTATGAGTTTGTTCTTTAAACTCTACAGAAGATGTTCAAATACATTGACTAGTAGGATATATTCAAATGCTTGCTAGTAAATGAATTAGATTGGCACTTAGACATCTAGACTAGAAGAAATCTTTTCACTTTATTAAGAAAGAAAACAAAAGTTTGAAAAAAAAAGGAAGTAGATGCTTTTCATTCTCAAAATACTAGAACATCCACCATGTGTCATTTCAAGATGTCTATATTAACGTGTCAGACAAGAGGGGTTGCTCTGATGGTAAGCAACCCCCACTTCCAACCGAGAGGTTGTGAGTTCGAGTCTCCCCAAGAACAAGGTGGGAAGTTCTTGGAGGGAAGGATGCCGGGGTCTATTTGGAAACAGTCTCTCTACCCTAGGGTAGGGGTAAGGTCTGCGTACACACTACCCTCCCCAGACCCCACTAAGTGGGATTATACTGGGTTGTTGTTGTTGTTGTTGTTATATTAACGTGTCACTAATTCCTGTTTTAGTAATGATGCTTATGTATAACTAATATAAAATCATACATAGTTATTCTGTATTCACTGGCTAGATCTAAATCTTTAATTCACATGTGTGTTTATTAAGTTTAACATGGAAGTAATTTTCAATCAAAACTAAGAAAATCCATTCATTAAACATACAAACATGGTTGAGCAAATTAACTCAAAGAAATTAAAAGAAACATTTTTTTTGGAACTTGGCTTCTGCTAGTTTTTGCCACTGAAGCACTTGACTCACAACCACACCCTAAAGATAATGGAAACACCACAAACTTCTCCGTTGATCTATCCTTTAAATTTTTGTGTACTTATATTAGAAAAGAGAAATACCAAAATGAAAAAAAAAAAGAAAATAAACAAGAATCAAAGATACTACGAATAGTTGAAGAGATAAAGAGAGAGATATTAGGAGATAACGATTGGCTTAGTGAAGAAGATATTATGATATAAGATGTAGAAGATGTAAGAGTAAGACACACACACAATGAAGAAGGTTGGTGGAATAAGATATATGAGAGAGTGAGACAAGCTAAAAAGAGAATAATATGTGGGGATAGAGTAGTAGTTAGGTAGATTTTTAGCGTTTCAGAAACAATAGCCAACACTAATTGCTTGTTACTTCCTTTTCTGCGGATGGTTAAGTTTCTAAACTTTTTTCCTTTGCCTTGTTCTTTATTTACAGTATTTCTCAACCTAATAAACAAAGAATAAGGCCTTTTCTTTTTATCTCTCTTTTCCTGAATATCGTTTTGTTTTAATTGATCATGATTTGCTTCTAATTTGCTTTCACTATTAATTTGGGGTTTGGTACTAATATTTTATGAGAGCAAGATAATGAAATCTCCAAGAGTTATATTTAACTTGCATATTTAGGTTTCTAAGTTTGCTGTCATACCTCTGGTGAATCAAGACAGCTTTAATTTGGTAGATAGTGTTTCCTATAAGGTTATTAACTGTGTTTACTGATTCTGGGCTCATTTGGGCTGACAATGACAAACTGCTTACCAGAATTTGAAACACAACTGTAACAAGTAATCCCCCGACCTATTGTCTCCCATTGTACCATTATTTGTGATGTTGCATGATGCCTCATTGGACCTTTGACCTTGTCGTCCGTCCGACGATATCGTAAAATCGGAAGGCAGCAATGGGATGTAAGTGGTATCTTCACCACTCAATGCAATATTGATGGCTGGCAAATCCATAGGGCTGTAGATTACTAGTGAACCTGATGAGTCTATGCAACTTTCTTGAAGTATCAACATGTTATTCTGGCTTTTGTTATAGGCCAACATTGTAATTTGAATGAGTAATTTAAAGAGAGAAAAAATGAGGAGGAACCCAATCATTTCATTATGATGGGTTTTCAATGTCTTAGCCTTATACTTCTTATGTTTTGATGATCTAACAAACTTGTTATGAAGAACCAGATAGAGAACTTTGTTGCACAGGCTACACATCTCCTATGAACAAGTCAGCAATAGAAAGGAACTAAACGATCATAGAGAGGAACATCACAGGGACCTGGTGCCCCGGTCTCTTAGGGTTCTCCGGTACAAAGAAGTCAGTGACTGTACGCAATCAATATAAAGAGGAACACAACAGGGACCTGCTCCTTGTAGGTTCTCTGACAAAAGTACAGGTCAAGTACACATCTGGAATGTGAAAGAAGAAAGTGACCATCTGGTAACTATTACAGAAGCGGAACACAATGAGGACCTGGTCTGTTAGTGTGTTATGACAGAAGTACAAAGTCCACTATCCAGCTGGAACGCAACTGCCCAGTAGTGGCTGTGCAGACAGTACAACAGTCACTTCTCTCTGGGCAAAAGTACACCACGAGTTGACATCACTACCTATTGAGATATCTTTTGTGATAAAACAACCTGGTGCAAGACACACCAGGATTCGTGCATTCAGTGATATTCTCTCAAGAAGAAGAAACATTCATCCAGCATTGAAGTCACTGGTGTGTCAAGAACAAGAAGACAACTCCACTAAGGATCGGTTTCTAAATGAGTCTTATGTATATCTATAGTTGAGTTGTAACCTTGTTAATTGCTCTACATTGTAATTCCTAGTTTGTTTTCTTAGAAGTGCTGTTTTAGGAACAAATCAAATTCGTAAACTTTAGAGTTTATGTGTGACAAGGAATAGTCGTTAATTAAATCCTCTGTAACTAGGAGAGTTAGAGAGTGGCTTGTGGTGGTTGCATCACAAATTAGTTTAAAGTCTTTGCAATCAGTTGTATTGCAAAGTGGCTTGTAATAGGTAGATTACAAATTAGTTGAGTTAAAAGCCTACAAGAGTATGTCAAGATTTTTTGATCCCCTTGTGTGGGATTTTTCCACGTAGAAAATCTCTTGCCTTCTTTATTTTCAGTCTTACTGCTTTCTACGTATCAGCCATATACGGGACCAGGTACTCCATAGTTTGGTGGACTCATACAGGCTATCAATTGGTATCATAGCAGGTTCCTCCTATCAGGCTAACACCTAGGAAGGATCCTTAAATGGCTGCTCCACCAAGCTTTGAAGAAGGACTATTAACCTATAGACCTCCCAGATTCAATGGTCAATACTACGGATGGTGGAAGGCTCGGATGCATGACTTTATAATGGCTGAAGATTCAGAACTGTAGGACATTATTTGTGATGGTCCACATGTTCCCATGAAGAAACTTGAAGAAACAGGACCATTGTTGCCCAAAGGGAGAAGAGAGTACAACGACACTGACAAGAAAGCTGTAGAAAAGAACTATAGTGTCAAGAAAATCTTGATGTGTGGCATAGGACCTGATGAGTACAATAGAGTATCAGCCTGTGATACTGCCAAAGAAATATGGGAAGCCTTACAAACTGCACACGAAGGAACCAGTCAAGTCAAACAATCCAAGATCGACATGCTCACCATTGAATATGAGCTCTTCAAGATGAAGGATGATGAGTCCATACAAGATATGCACACCAAATTCACCTCCATCATAAATGAGCTTTACTCACTTGGAGATGTCATTCCAGAAACAAGCTTGTGAGGAAAATTCTCAGTGTTCTACCTGGGTCTTGGGAAAGTAAGGTAAATGTTATCACGGAAGCTAAAGATCTACAGACTCTGACCATAGATGAGCTGATTGGTAATCTGAAAACATATGAGATGAAAAAAAAAAGACAGTGAAAGAAGAGAACCCAAGAAGGAAAAGAACCTGGTGCTTAAGGCTAAAAGGAGTGAATCAAGTGATGAAGATTGCGACATGGACTATCTTACGAAGAGATTTCAAAAAATGGTTCGAAGAAATGGTGGCATACCAAAGTGGGGCAGTTCAAGTAAAACAAGGAATAACGATCTCTGTCACGGATGTGGAAAGCCAGGGCATTTCATTAAAGACTACCCACTCGCAAAACAGGAGCAGTACAAGCAAAATCCTGACAAAGTTGGAAAAAGGAACCTGGTTCCAGAGAAAAGATTTAATCGAAAAAGTGCTGCAAACAATATTGTTAAGCAGACTCTTACTGATTGGGGAGACTCCTCAAGTGAATCTGAAAAGGAATCAGATGCAGAAAACAGTTCCATGATGGCAATGGAAACTGAAACAACAAAGTACGATTCACTGTTTGCGCTGATGGCTCAGTCAGATGATGATGATGATGAAGATGAAGACGATGAGGTAAAATTCAGGGATGTTCAGAGAAATCTGAAATCATATTCCTCTAAGAAACTAAGGTCTTTATCAAATGTCATAATTGACGCTTATTATAGTCTTATAAATGATAAGGAGATCTTGACCGTAGAACTAGGAGAGGCTGAACAATCTAGAGATAATCTAGTGGTCTGTGTAGTGGACTTAAATGAAACCATAGCTAATCTTGAACTAGAGAAGGAAGCCCTAAATGAAAAAATAACCAGTGTGGAGAATGAGAGAGACGACCTGATGGTAGTAGTCGTTGATCTAAATAAAACAATAGAAGGTCTTAGCAATGAGAAACACTTCTTAGAAGAAAAAATTGCCTCCACTGAGGAGGAAAAAGATGACCTTCTAGTAGTATGCATTGATCTAGAGGAAACCATTGAGGGACTCAATAGAGAACATAGGAATGTAACTCTTGGGAAAGGGAAGGAAGTAGCCAGTGAGTCGCATATCTTGCTCGAAAAGGAGTTAACTATTGTAAAAACCAGTCTTTGCAATGAACTCGAGAGAAATCAGCAACTCTAAGCTGAGTTGGAAAAAGTAAGAAATGCTCTTGAAAAATCCTTGAAATGGACCTGGTCTTCAAATGCAGTCATTGTCATGTATCTCAACAATAGTGGGAACAAGCAAGGCATCAGGTTCCAAAGGGAGAAAACTCCCTACAACCCACACAGCAAGTATGTCACTGTACTTGATAACTGGCTATATACCCACTGCGGAAACAATAGGCATTTTAAAGACAGGCTAGGGTTCAGTATGCTCAAAAGAACAAAGCATTTACTGATAGAGTGACTACTAGCAAAGGACCATGTACCACTCGCAAAAAGCGGATGCTGCCTGCGTGGACCAAGAAAACCCTCATGGAGGAGGAGGAGAAGGCACAATTTCTCAAACTCCAAGGATTGCATAACCAAAATGGAGTAGCAGAAAGAAAGAACAGATTTGGAAATTGCTGCATGAACTGTGTTCATCGTCTAGGGAATAGCTAAGAAACTCTGGGAAAAGGAATGAACATTACTCTCTACTTGGAGAACAAGTGTTGGACCAGGTGCCTCCTAAATCAAAACTCACTAGGAACTGCCAAATTGGAAGATAATGCCTTGTGCTTGACAACAGGAAGGGTCAACTTGGTGAGCTAAATGCAAAAGAACGAGCTAAGGACTTCTTCTAAAGTTCAAATCCACAAAACAAGGCCACATAGTCTTCAACAAGGAAGCACAAAATGGCAGGAGATGCTCATGGGGCTTTAAAACAGGAGGGTTGTCGACGCCCCCTTTTTCTAATGGGTCGAAATCGGGTATACGACATTAGGAGGACAACTCTATTTCCTTTTGAGAATTGGGTTTTGGAATTTGAAGAGTCGCCACCTAATGATTATAATGCATTAGGACACTTTAAGAAGGGTTTGAGATGAAGAGACCAGAGATTAGGGTAAGGGCTAGAAATTATCCCGAGGGGAAGGTGTTAGGCACCCCTCAAGATCCACTAGTGTGGTCTCGGCCATGTTACAATTGTGACTTTACAAGTAAACAATCAAGGCTCAAATAAGGATTCGCATATAACATTGCAATCAGGTCGAAAACTTTCGAAGGTAAGTAGAGAGGGCAAAAATTTATGAAAAAAAAGATTTGAATAGTTTTACAAGAAGAGATGAAAGCAAATAAAGGGAGGGGCTCCTAAGTTTATAATTAATATAGATCACTTCAATGCAATACCCAACAATCACTCCTCAAAAGAGGGGTCGCACGTGATATTAGCGCATCGGTCATCATATCCATATCTACCCTTCCCACCATGTTAAGGTATTAAAGCGCGAAATGGTATCGTTACTTATTGCATGCTATTACCCGTCCCAATCCTATCAGTCCCGGAGGCATATGGGACTCCTAATCCTAAAGGGGATGGAGTTGGGGCTTTTGCGGAGTTTTCAAAAGGATAGAAATCTAGGCGACAAGCAATAACAGATAACAGTTAAAAGGGAAACAAATAGCAGTTAAGGCTCAAGTCAGCCTCCTCATTCAAAGCAACAGATTATCTAGCATGACTTACAAATACTAGTTTGGTTTGTATTAAACTTAACGTAGGAAGGGTGGCTAATTTATCACATATTTTTCAAATAAGAAGTCCGAATTAGGCCTGCCTGCTGGTTGTAATTATCAAAACTGATGCAATTATAAAATTTTACCCTAAGGCTTGCCTAGGCGTTAAACAGAACCTATAGGCATGATATCTATTAGTTTCAGAAATAAAGAAGTAAACTGATTGTAGAGAAAGAATTGTCAATTACAGGAACATAAGATCTGCAGGCGTCAAACATTATTGCTACTGATTTTAGGCTTATAAGCGAGTTGACGATTCAGGTTTAGTTAACAGCTCTTATGGACATGCTTTCTAGGTGTTACTGATTTGAGCACTGTTATTGCTTATGCAGGAATCCCATAGGCAGGTTGTCTACATGTAATTGATTAGGTATTTAAATCCTATAATAGGTTTGCCTAATGATGGATGCAGAATGCAGAAAGTCCTATAAACATGGTGTCTATATGAAGATGCAGAATTTTAGAATCGGCTTACAGGCGTGGCATCTGTTATGAAATTGCAAAAAACCCTATAGACATAGTATCTATATGAGAATGCAGAGTTTCAATGATTTATAAAATGCAGAACTTTAGAAAAATAGTAATCCCTATGAACATGGTATCTACATGAGTGCAGAATTTTAGAAGTATAGTAATTCCCTATGAACATGGTATCTACCCCTTACATGCATAGTCCCCTACCCTTTTCCACTAGCCGACCCCAAATGTTTATTACAAGATTATTACAGATCAGAATGAATAAGAAAAATATATTAGAAATTAAAGATTCCAACCAAGGAGAGCCTAATTCAGACCCCAGGTCTGAAATATGAAATAAACCAACTTCCAATGATCAGATTCCAAAGCCTTCTCTCATCCGGGGTGTTTCAGAGATCCAAGGAGTTTCAGGAACTCTAGGTAGTGCTTACACCCCAAATATATTGCAGAATTAGATTATAGTGCAGTGTGGAAGGGCCAGCCCTCAAATGTCCAAGTTCAGAGGGAACTCAAGGTCTCAAAGCAAGGCTCAAAAGAGAGGGCAGAACTTAAGGTTCTAGGAATAGGTGTAGGTGCAATAGAGGGGAATTAGGGAATGCCAAGGCAGGCTGGTGGTCATGCCCAGCAATTAGGAGTGCTAGCACACCCCTGACCAGCCTATCAGCTAAAAATTAGAGAGTTACGACCTATTGAAGGTCAGGTTTAGCCCTGGACAGTAACTTGGATGCTGCCAGGCTATACCTCAACTCAACACACCTAAGGGAATGGGGTATGGGAAATTGAAAGAGTCTAGGATCCAAAGGATCCAGTTTTAGTCCATGGACAATAACTTTGTGTTGCCATGTCTTAAACCACAGCTCAAGCACATAAAGGGGTATGGGGAATGGGATTCATTGCAGTAACAGATAGCAAGACATAAGCATACTATCATAGAAGTTGAATTCTACAGAGCAGTAAAGTAGGCATAGACATAAAAACTTGTAAGTAAACACATTGGGGTTGATGCTAGAATCAAAACTAGGACATACCAGTTTCAGGAAAAACAAAGGCAAAATACATAAGTTACCCCCTGAACTATGAACCAAATCCTTGTTACACACTTTTTGTGGACGAAAATTACTTTACACACTCAACCTTTCCAGATTATGCCTAAGACACACCTCTTTGTCAAAGTGGCAGGTGCGTGTTTTACAAACAAAATAAGACGTCTGAACTGTAAAAACTGTACATCTGATTCTTTATTTAAAGAGTCCAGATTTAATAAAATTTATCCAACGGTTAAATGAATCCTCTTTTTGTCATTTTCCAATATATCTTCCTTTTTGTATTTTTCTAAAATAATTTGGTTCAAATTGGAGATAATATAGATGTTTACTATCCATTTTATCCACTTTCAATTAAGAAATCTGTTAAAATTGTAATAGATTGAGTAAAAATATCTGGAAAAATCAATTCAAGAAGAAATTTTTAACAATGTAGAAGAATTTGTAATGAAATCTTCAAGTGAGATTAGAAGAACAATGTAGAAGAATCTTCTCTTCTTTTTTTCCTTTTCAATGGGGCAACCATGGAGAAAACCCACTTGTTATATCTGAAAAAATTTCAACAAAAAAAATGCATTAGAAGGTAGGAGCAGTTGTTTAGGGTTTCTATTTCTTTTGTTTGAATTGTAAGGTGGAGGTCTGGGTTCTTTGGTGGTCGGCGACAATGGAGATAACGAGAAGGCTGTGGAATGTGAGTAATGGTGGTGGGACGATGAAAACTAGGTTATGTTTTTCATTTATCTATAATTTTTTCTTGAACATGTGTATGTTAATGGATGAAAGATGAAAGAGAAATGTTGATGAATGAAGAGATATGAGCTGAAAAGCTCTAATTGAAGGCACAATGAAGCCTGAAGGAGATGAGTTCCTTTCCATTTTTGCTTTTTTTTTTAAAAAAAAATTGGGTGGGATTTGGTTTTCTTTTTCTTTTTCATTTTTTAAGTCAATGACACATGTCGTTGTATGACTGGTGCATGATAGTACACATGTTTTGAAAAACTGGTCAAGAAAAAGGTGGTGTGTCTTAGGGACACTCTGGAAAGGTTGAGTGTGTAAGGTAATTTTCATCCGCAAAAAGTGTGTAACAGGGATTTGGTCCATAGCTTGGGGGTAACCTATGTATTTTTGCCAAAAACAAATGAAAGCAGAAGTCTTGAGAAAGACAAAGTGCAGAAAGTTTTAGAAGGGGTTGTGAGAATTAAGTGAAGCTCTGAAGTGTATTCCGTTAAGGTGAAAAGAAAAAGAGTCGAGTATTTACAGCTTGGAAAATAGGTAGAGAGTAAGGGAAGAATCATAATAATTATGGAACTATGTATCAATTATAATCAATCAACATAAGAGCATCCTTTAATTAAGGAGTTCAAACTCAAACGGTAATGGACATCAATCAGTTAAGCAAAGAGAATCAAGTAAACATCTTGTGTAAAGTAGGAAATTAGGGGCAAATACATAGGGGTTTAACTAAGGAAAGAAAATTTTAAAATATACGGTTGGCCCAAATAAGGCAAGAACACAGTAAATCAATTAGTACCTAGTAAATTAAGGAATCAGGGATTTGACATTACCAATGAACCAAGTCAGAAAGAGAGGAAAGATTTTAACTTAAGGAAAATCAGTAGCAATCAATTAGACCCATTAAAAGGGATTATGAATCAATCACAAGTTGGAAAGCCCTTTTACAGAAAGGACTAAAGGCGGGATTAGGGATAACGAAGCCTTGGGTGCGATCTAAGGTGAGCTGTAATAAAAGCCAACTAGTGTAACTCGGGAGAGTGCATCTAGTAAATTGTCGCGATTACTCGGGAGAGATTTGCAGTAATAACAGTGCTCATGCTCGATAGAGATGATTAGGCAGATCTATGCGAAACATAACAGGAAGGGATTTCATCAATAGGGAAAATCATAACCTTAGATCCTTCTCTTATTTGTTTACAACTCAATCATAGTTAGCTGTTAGTTTACTTGCTTTTATTCAGTTATAGTTAGTGTCACGCCCCGAACCATGGTTTGGGCGTAACACGACACTCGGTGCCTGACTGCATGTGACCGAGCGAACCAACTGTATGGCTGGATCAACATGTGGTATAACTATGAGCTAGAGGTAAATGTAAAACATGATAATCTACTAAAGAGTCTGGATGAAATGTCATAGATGCGAAAATACTGAAAGTTTTGCAAGTATAAACAAGTAGCCGACAAGGCTAACACATGAAGGTCTGCTAATATCTGACTGACTGGGTTATAGTTTACGAAGCCTCTAAAGAATAATGAAAATGCTAATTGTTTACCGGTACAAGGTCCAAGTATACCTTATTAACTGAAATACTATAATGACTAAAACAAAATAGAGATAAGGCCCCGAAAGACTGGGCTCACCAATAGCTGATACGAGATGTCCTAGCAAGCAGAATCGTCAACTTGAAAATCATTACCTGCATTGCGAGATGTAGGTCCCGGGAAAAAAGGACGTCAGTACATTTGAATTGTACTGGTATGTAAAATAGCTGAACAAAAGAACTGTAAATACTGAAACTGAAACTGAACTACTAGCTGATAAACTGATAACTGAACAAGGAAGTAAGGATATGAATACTCCCTCTTCTGAATGATGAACAACCTGTTTATCTGATAAACTACGACCTCGGGCCCAATATATATATATATATATGCACAAGCTACGACCTCAGGCGCAAGTATACGTATACATAACTACTGCCTCAGGCCCAAAAATGCGTAAAGCAGAAACTACGGCCTCAGGCCCAAATACAGGTGTTCAACATTCAGGAATTTAAAATCAGGAACTGAGAGTCATACTGCAATACATGATACTGAAATAATGAGTCATATCGAGTTACATGACACTGGAATAGTGAATAGGATTAGACTGAGATAAGTATTCATAATGATTTGATTCGTCATAACTGAAACTCATAGAATATCGAATGATTATGAAACTATGCCATCTAGAGAATAGAAGTTCTGCTGCTATTCAGGGAACTAAGGCACAGTTACTTTCTGAGGAAACTGATAATGGTCATAATGAATGGGACGTAGGGAGAATCGTAGACATCACCAAACGTAAAGAGTTAGCCTTACATACCTTATCTTCCTGCCTTTGAGCGTAATACAATGGTTGTCAACCCTTTCAACTTTAATCTATAACAATACAAGTCAAAGGGATTCCATATTAGCTATGATGCTCATGTTTTGGTCACTTAAGCATTTTATCAAACACTTGGTGAAAATAAAGCTTCATAGTCCTTATTAATGGTGTCTCTACACCCAACAACCTATTCTCTTGTTCCTAGATAAATTTTAAAGTCTCAAATGATTATATCAACATTACTCTTCATCACCCATAATGTAAACAATACCCTTAACCAATAATCAACGCTCAACACCCCAACCCTATAATCGTTAATGCTTTTCTATCAAACCCATCAACTCATATCTCATGAACTAGGGTTCATAATCATTAAACCAATGCTAGAATCAATTAGAGGGTGAAGACATTACCTTTTTGAAGTTCAAACCCTTTGAATTTGAGTCCTAGGCTTCCTTCTCTCAACAATGATATCTCAATCGAATATCTAATGATATGGAGGGTTTACCCATGTTAATAAGATGTTGGAAAATTCATATTAACTTAGAATCACCATTAGAACTTACCTTGGGTGGTAGAAGGACCCTTAAGGAGTTAGGTTTTGAGAGTTCCTCTTTCTAGAGCAAGTTTTTATGTTTTGGGGCTGTGGGGGACGGAATATAGCTTTAAAATGACCCCCCACTAGCACGCTCGTGCACTTGGAGGCCTGTCCGTGCTACTGACCGCGCTAAACGGCAGTAACACTGCCTCAAAATTAGCGCGGTCACGCTTATGGGCGCGCTACCGAGCGCGCATATCACATACTATTATATAAAATGCGCATAACTTTTTCACAAAGGTCCTTTCGGCCTCTATAATATATCGTTGGAAAGCTATTTCAAAGGCCTACAACTTTTGTTCTTTGAGTTTTCCCAAATTCCTTACACATTTTCACTAAAACCTGATGGAATACGAACCTTCTGCAAACTTAGTCGATTTTGTCAAATCTTATGCACCTCACTTTCCATCTTGATTTTGAAGTAACTATTTTTACCCATAATCATCCCGATGGGACTTCACATGTTCAAGATATAACCTTACCACTCATTTAACACATTCACACCTAAGCCGAATTTACGGGTTGTTACATTATCTCTCCCTTGGAATCATTCGTCCTCGAATGATGGTCCTGGTTGCAACTACAACTATCTATGGACATTAAACGGGTGTGATGGTGATATGCGAATATTGAAATATCATGAATACATGTGTATCAAACTGAATGAGTATGTAATAATTGAGTTCTAAGCTGAGTTAATACTGAAGGACATGGAGATTATAATATAAGACCTGAATGGAAAGGTTAATTACCTTCCACATTTTCCGTTTGCTCTTCAATGAGATGGGGATATCTAGTCTTCATGTCCTCTTCGGCTTCCCATGTAGCCTGTTCAACCTTTTGATTTCTCCAAGGCACTTTTACCGAAGCAATTTCCTTAGTTCTGAGCTTGCGGATTTTTCGATCAAGAATAGCCACTAGAATTTCCTCATAATACATGCTGTCTCTAACCCCTATAATCTCTGTAGGAACCACAAGTAACGGGTCTCCCATGAATTTCTTCAACATGGACACATGAAACACTGGGTGTACAGTAGCTAGCTCTTGTGGCAATTTTAACTCATAAGCCCCCTGTCCGATCCTTCACATGATTCTATATGGACCAATATAGCGGGGACTAAGCTTCCCCTTCTTCCCAAATCTCATAACGCCTTTCATGGGCGATACTTTCAGAAACACCTAATCATCAACTTGGAATTCTAATTCTCTATGCCGCACGTCTGAATAGGACTTTTGGCGACTTTGATCCGTCTTCAAATGCCTTTGTATCAAGTTTACTTTCTCCATAGCCTGATAGACCAAATCGGGTCCTAACAACTCCGCTTATCCGACTTTGAACCGACCAATTGGTGATCTACACCTTCGCCCATACAGAGCTTTGTATGGTGCCATCTTGATGCTAGAGTGATAGCTGTTATTGTAAGCAAACTCAATGAGAGGTAGATGATCGTCCCAATTACCTTTAAAATCAATAACACACGCCCTCAACATATCCTCCAGAGTCCGAATGGTGCGTTCCGCCTGTCCATTTGTCTGAGGATGAAAAGCGGTGCTGAGGTTCACCCTTGTGCCCAATCCCTTCTGAAAGGATTTCCAAAAGTTTGTTGTGAACTGAGCACCACGATCTGAGATAATGGACAAAGGAGTCCCATGCAATCGGACAATTTCTTTGATATACAACTTGGCATAATCCTAGGCCGAATCTGTAGTCTTCACTGGCAAGAAATGAGCTGACTTGGTAAGTCGGTCTACAATCACCCAAATCGAATCGTGTTTCCGTAACGAGCGAGGTAGACCTGTTATGAAGTCCATGTTTATCATCTCCCATTTCCAAATGGGAATTTCTATATTCTGAGTTAAACCGCCAGGCCTCTGGTGTTCGACTTTCACCTGCTGGCAATTTGGATACTTAGCCACGAAATCTGCTATATATTTTTTCATATCGTTCCACCAATAAACCTCCTTAAGATCATGATACATCTTAGTGGAACCTGGGTGAATAGAATACCTGGAATTGTAGGCTTCTGACATAATCCGCTCTCTGAGCCCATCTACGTTTGGAACACATAGTCTGCCTCTATATCTCAAAGTACCATCATCTCCCCCTTGTTCAAAAGCCATAGTCTTGTGTTTGTGGATTCCTTCCTTCAGCTTCAATAAGTAGGGATCACTGAAATGTTTTTCTTTTACTTCAGCTACTAAGGAGGATTCAACCCTGTTCTGGAGAACAACGCTACCATCTTCGGAGTACAAAAGTCGAACTCCTAGATTTGCTAAGTGGTGGACTTCCTTCATCATAGTTCACTTGTCTGCCTCAACGTGAGCTAAGCTGCCCATAGAACGCCGACTGAGAGCATCCGCTACAACATTTGCTTTCCCCGGATAATAGAGGATATCAATATCATAATCTTTAAGTAATTCGAGTCACCTTCTCTGACGTAGATTTAATTCTCTTTGCTTGAAGATGTACCAGAGATTTTTGTGATTTGTAAAAATGTCAACATGTACCCCATACAAATAATGGCGCCAGATCTTAGCGCAAACACCACGGCTGCTAATTCAAGATCATGAGTCGGATAATTCTTCTCGTGAGCCTTGAGTTGCCTCGACGCGTAGGCTATGACTTTACTGTGCTGCATTAATACATACCCAAGACCAACCCCTGAAGCATCACAATAAACAACGAACCCTTCGGTTCCTTCCGGTAGTGTCAGGACTGGAGCTGAAGTCAACCTCTTCTTTAACTTCTCAAAACTTTTCTCACACGCGTCCGACCATTGAAACTTGACTTTCTTCTGAGTTAATCTAGTCAAAGGGGACGAGATAGAAGAAAATCCCTCTACGAAATGCCTATAATAGCCTGCTAGACCTAGAAATTCCTTATATCAGATACGAAGGTGGGTCTAGGCCAATTCTTCACTGCCTCTATTTTCTGAAAGTCCACCTTCACGGCTTCCATGAGATGACATGGCCCAAAAACGCTACTAATTTCAACTAGAATTCACACTTAGAAATTTGACATATAACTTGTGTTCCTGCAGTGTCTGCAACACAATTCTGAGATGTTCTGCATGGTCAGTCTCGCTACAGGAATAAATCAAGATGTCATCAATAAACACGTAACAAACAAATCTAGATAAGGCTTGAATACCCTATTCATAAGGTCTATGAAAGCTGCTGGTGCATTCGTTAAGCCAAATAACATTACCAAAAATTTGAAATGCCCATATCGAGTCCTAAAAGCTGTTTTTGGAATATCAACTTCTTTAACCTTCAACTGATGGTATCCCGATCTGAGGTCAATCTTGGAATAACACTGGGCACCTTGAAGTTGATCAAATAAATCATCTATTCTGGGAAGAGGGTACTTGTTCTTGATGGTGACTTTATTCAACTGACGATAGTCAATGCACATACGCAAAGACCCATCCTTCTTTCGGACAAACAAGACCGGTGCGCCCCAAGGTGAGACACTTGGCCTTATAAATCCCTTATATAGAAGATCTTTCAACTGGGCTTTTAACTCTTTCAACTCTGTTGGAGCCATTCTATAAGGCGGAATAGATATCGGCTTAGTGCCTGGAAGTAGATCAATTCCAAAGTCAATCTCTCTATCGGGAGGGACTCCAGGGAGATCTTCAGGAAACACTTCTGGAAACTCATTTACAATTGGTACCAACTGGAGAGTGGGGATCTGAGCATCTGCATCCTTAACTCGAACCAGGTGATAGATATATCCCTTGGAGATCATCTTTCTGGCCTTAAGATAGGAAATAAACCTACCCTTAGATGCTACGACATCACCCTTCCATTCTAAGACTGGTTCACCGGGAAATTCAAAACTTACTATTTTGGTTCTACAACCCACTTTGGCATAACATGACTCTAACTAATCCATGCCCATGATCACATCAAAGTTTAACATCTCCAATTCTACTAAGTCTGCTACAGTAAGACGATGATGCACTTTGACTGGACATCCCCTATAGATACACCTTGCTATAACTGATTCTCCAACTAGAGTGGACACTTCAAAGGGTTCACACAACTTTTCTGGTTCTATCCCAGATTTTTTAGCAATATATGGGGTTACATAAGATAGGGTGAATCCCGGATCTATAAGAGCATAGACATCAAAAGTGAATATTATTAGCATACCTATGACAACATCTCCACGAGCATCGGTATCCTGACGGTCTGCCAGTGCATACAAGCGGTTTCGACCATCGCCTGCATTACTAGACTTTGCTGCACTGCGCCCTTGTTGGGCCTGAGAGTTATGAGGGGCTGCTGAATTAGTGGACTGAGCTACATTGCCTTCATTGTTCTGCTTTGCTGATGGACAATCCCTCAAAAAATGGCCCTGCTGACCGCACACAAAGCAACCATTTGTGCCCAAACGACACACCTCTGGATGCTTCTTACCACATGTGTTGCAAGTAGGGTACTCAAGGCCTCTCTAGCCCACACTAGTCTGTGACTGTGAGCCTGCTGCTCTGAAATTTTGGTTTTTCTTATTAAACTTGGACCTCTAAACTGGTGAACTAGATGAAGATGGAGCGGGTCTTGATTTTGATTTCCTGAAGAACTGGCGACTGCCTCCTGCTTGAGATCCCCCATGGCTGAAATTTCCTGCAGACTTAGCTCTCTTGCTGAATTCCCTGTCCTTCTCTTTCTGTAGCCGCTCATCTTCTTTTAACCTGTCTTCGTTCCCTTGAACAAAGGCAACCATCTTAGTGATGGTCATGTCATTATTCTGAGCAGCTATATTAGCATCAGCAAACAAATCATCTAAAAGCCCCAACACAAACCACCTAACTCTGGCCCTCATATCACGTACCATTTCTGGAGCATACTTAGCCAGAGAGACGAACTTGAGGTAGTACTCATTCACACTCATATCATTCTATCTCAGCCTCTCAAACTCCAAAGCCTTAGCTTCCAAGATCTCAATGGGTAGAAAGTGTTCAAGGAATGCATCTATAAACTCCTTCCAAGTCGCTGGATCTGCATCCTCCCCTCGGGACTCTTCCCATGTTTCATACCAAGTGTTAGCAACATCCTTCAGCCGGTACGCAACAAGCTCTGTTGCCTTAGTGTCTGTAGCATGCATCACTCGAAATATCTTCTGAACCTCATCAATGAAGTTTTGCGGATCCTCATCCTTTTTGGACCCTGTGAAGATGAGAGGTTTCATGTTGAGAAATTCCCTAGACCTGGAAATACCCGTCTCATGAACATCACTTGTTCCTTGCCTTTGAGCCTGATTAGCAACAATCTGGGTGAGCAACTGGATAGCTTCCCTGACATCCATGTCTGAAGCACTAGGCACTGAGCCCGATGCAACCCCTTACGCTGGAGTGTCCCCCTCCTGAGCAGCATTAGTTGTGGCCCCTTGGCTAGTAGCTGAGGCCCTCCTGGTGTACTTTCTTTTTGCAGACATTTTTCTGAAATACGCAATTCGCACAAGTTAGAAAGATTCCTGAAAGCAAAGCTTTAACTGCACGATCTAGAGTATGAAAGAAATGGAACAATCCTAGTTGTCTTGGTGGTCAACTATTTACATGTGTGGCGCGCACACACACATAAAAGAGACCCCACTAGACACCGCTTTGTAGACTTCCTAGGACTCTTGAACCTGGGGCTCTGATACCAAGCTTTGTCACGCCCCGAACTATGGTCTAGGCGTAACACGGCACTCGAGGCCTGACTGCATGTGACCGAGCGAACCAACTGCATGGCTGGATCAACATGTGGTATAACTATGAGCTAGAGGTAAATGTAAAACATGACAATCTACTGAAGAGTCTGGCTGAAATGTCATAGATGCGGAAAATACTGAAAGTTTTGCAAGTATAAACAAGTAGCCGACAAGGCTAACACATGAAGGCCTGCTAATATCTGACTGACTGGGTTATAGTCTACGAAGCCTCTAAAGAATACTGAAAATGCTAACTGTTTACCGGTACAAGGTCCCAGTATACCTTATTAACTTAAATACTATAATGACTAAAACAAAATAGAGATAAGGCCCTGAAAGATTGGTGCTCACCAATAGCTGATACGAGATGTCCTAGCAAGCAAAATCGTCAACTTGAAAATCGTTACCTGCATCGCGAGATGTAGTTCCCGGGCAAAAGGGACGTCAGTACATTTGAATTGTACTAGTATGTAAAATAGCTGAACAAAAGAACTGTAAATACTGAAACTGAAACTGAACTGCTAGCTGATAAACTGATAACTGAACAAGGAAGTAAGGATATGAATACTCCCTCTTCTGAATGATGAACAACCTGTTTATCTGATAAACTACGGCCTCGGGCCCAATATATATATATATATATATATATATATATATATTTGTGTGTGTGTGTGTGTCGGTGTATGTATGTGCGTGCGCACAAGCTACGACCTCAGGCAAAAAATGCGTAAAGCAGAAACTACGGCCTCAGGCCCAAATACAGGTGTTCAACATTCAGGAATTTAAAATCAGGAACTGAGAGTCATACTGCAATACATGATACTGAAATAATGAGTCATATCGAGTTACATGACACTGGAATAGTGAATAGGATTAGACTGAGATAAGTATTCATAATGATTTGATTCGTCATAACTGAAACTCATAGAATATCGAATGATTATGAAACTATGCCATCTAGAGAATAGAAGTTCTGCTGCTATTCAGGGAACTAAGGCACAGTTACTTTCTGAGGAAACTGATAATGGTCATAATGAATGGGACGTAGGGAGAATCGTAGACATCACCAAACGTAAAGAGTTAGCCTTACATACCTTATCTTCCTGCCTTTGAGCGTAATACAATGGTTGTCAACCCTTTCAACTTTAATCTATAACAATACAAGTCAAAGGGATTCCATATTAGCTATGATGCTCATGTTTTGGTCACTTAAGCATTTTATCAAACACTTGGTGAAAATAAAGCTTCATAGTCCTTATTAATGGTGTCTCTACACCCAACAACCTATTCTCTTGTTCCTAGATAAATTTTAAAGTCTCAAATGATTATATCAACATTACTCTTCATCACCCATAATGTAAACAATACCCTTAACCAATAATCAACGCTCAACACCCCAACCCTATAATCGTTAATGCTTTTCTATCAAACCCATTAACTCATATCTCATGAACTAGGGTTCATAATCATTAAACCAATGCTAGAATCAATTAGAGGGTGAAGACATTACCTTTTTGAAGTTCAAACCCTTTGAATTTGAGTTCTAGGCTTCCTTCTCTCAACAATGATATCTCAATCGAATATCTAATGATATGGAGGGTTTACCCATGTTAATAAGATGTTGGAAAATTCAAATTAACTTAGAATCACCATTAGAACTTACCTTGGGTGGTAGGACCCTTAAGGAGTTAGGTTTTGAGAGTTCCTCTTTCTAGAGCAAGTTTTTATGTTTTGGGGCTGTGGGGGACGGAATAGCTTTAAAACGACCCCCACTAGCGCGCTCGCACACCTGGAGGCCTGCCTGCACTACTGATCGTGCTAAACGGCAGTAACACTGCCTCAAAATTAGCACGGTCGCGCTACCGGGCGCGCATATCGCATACTGTTATATAAAATGCGCATAACATTTTGCACAAAGGTCCGTTCGGGCTCCATAATATATCGTTGGAAATCTATTTCAATGGCCTACTACTTTCATGCTTTGCGTTTTCCCAAATTCCTTACACATTTTCACTAAAACCTGATGGAATACGAACCTTCTGCATACTTAGTCGATTTTGTCAAATCTTATGCACCTCACTTTCCATCTTGATTTTGAAGTAACTATTTTCACCCATAATCATCCTGATGGGACTTCACATGTTCAAGATATAACTTTACCACTCATTTAACACATTCACACCTAAGCCGAATTTACGGGGTGTTACAGTTAGTTAAACCATCACCAATTGTTATTTAAATATCTGGGAAGTTGATTACAAAGAATTTAGTGAGTCTAACAAAAGTAATTGATAGGCTAATTCTCTGAGGATTCGACTCTGGGCTAAATACTCAGATTATATTTGCAGCGATCGCATTATCCTTTTTATAAAGCATAGTTGGGCGTGATCACCTCTGTATTAATTTGCAGTGTAATTATGCACATTTTTGGAAGCCACACTACCTTATGCACCCAGCGATAATCGTGAAAGAATATGAATATCAACCTAACAGCATAAAGTAAAATTAAAAAGAAAAAGTAACTCAAGATAATTACTACTTATAAGATATACTTCTTTCAAATTAGTACACATTTCAAAATCGAACAGAGAATAAACATAAACAGGAAATGAGTACAAATTATTTGAGAAGGTATATCAATAAACTCGTAATGGTATTTTGTATTTTTTTACATGTTTGCTATTTCTATTTTATTTTAAAATGTTATTGTATTTATATTAAAATTTCTCATTGTTACACTACTAGAAATCGGGAATTTAGCAACCAACATTTTGCGATCAAACTTGGTCTGTCCAGATTAGCAACCAAAGTTGGTCGGTAAAGGAGAGAAAAATATTTTATATTTATTTTATATAAATTACCGACCAAAGTTGGTCGGTAAAGTGGTCAATATGTTGGCCCAGATGGTCAGCATTGTATAGTCAAAGAAAATTTTACATTACCGACCAACTCTGGTCAGTAATGTGGGGCCCAGTTAAAAAATTTAATAGTTATATTATTATTTAAAATATTTTATAAAATAAAAAGAAATCTTATTTAAAATTACCGACCAAAGTTGGTCGGTTAATACAGGGGAAGCATTTACCGACCAACTTTTGGTCGCTTTTTTTTAACATCTAGAAAGTAACCGACCAAGTTTGGTCGGTTATGTGGTCAACATTGGTCAAAATTTAAATCACTTTTATATTTACTATCTAAATTGTATAAAAGTAATCCGTTAACACTTTTGTAAAACAAGAGATGAATACACTAATATATAACTATAACATGCTATATATGTAGTTAAAGTAGTACAACGAAGCGTGTTATATATATATATATATATGTGAGACGTTTTGTTTTTAATATTCAATGATGCATCTAAGTAAGTTATAAGTCGATGAATCAATTTACAAACAGATATATTTGATGATAAATTATATATACTAACTAGGATCTTCACAAGTCTATCAATCCCTAAAAGAACCCGACCACCTTATCCATATATATATATATATATATATATATATATATATATATATATATATAGGTGAGACGTTTTGTTTTTAATATTCAACGATGCATCTGAGTAAGTTATAAGTCGATGAATCAATTTACAAACAGATATATTTGATGATAAATTGTATATACTAATTAGGATCTTCACAAGTCTATTAATCCCTAAAAGAACCTGACCCTTATCTATATAGATATAGATATAGGTGAGACATTTTGTTTTTAATATTCAACGTCTCACCTATATATATATATATATATAAATTAATTAATCATTCATACGTACGTAGTAATGTATAAGATTGATCATCAATTACAATATAGTTTATGTGTATGTGAGAAATTACTCATATACTTAAATATAACTTAAAAATTTACTTACATAGATGCTATTATAATCTATTAAAAGTTATTATCTAGTTAATATAATTTTTTGTAAAGATTATGCTTATAGTTTATAATTATTTATAATAACTGTAGTTAAATAAAATAAATGTTTATAGTTATTAATAATTTTTTTATAGTTTATAATATGTTAAAAATTAAAACAAAATAGTTTTTTTTAGAAAACCGACCAAAGTTGGTCGGTATTTGGTCAAACGGTCAACACTTAATGTACCGATCAAATTACTGACTAAAATTACTTTGGTCGGTAATTCTGAAAATCAGAAACTAAAAACGGGTTTTCCCCCATTTCTCTTATTTTCTTCCCCAAATTTTTCTAACTCCTCCCTATTCCCTTTCTCTATTTCCCCCACACAAATCTCTTTCCCCACCCCGTGTAGCCACCGCCCAACGTCGTCCCCGTCGCCGGAGCTGCCGCTGCCACTGCTCCGCCTCTCTCATAACCCTAAAAAATCAAGGTTTGAATTACAACCATTTCTTTGTTATTTCTAGTTTTTGTTTCAATTATTTGAACATTGTATTTTATTGTTTCAATTAGTGTTTCAATTCTTTGAATATTGTATATTATTGATGACTAGGGTTTAGGTGTTGTTTTAATTAGTTTTGTTTATTAATTTTATTAACTAATTAGTTTAATTAGTCTTGAATAATTTAGTAAGATTTGAATTATATTTTGTATAGTCTTGAATAGTTTAGTTAGAATCTAGGGTTTAGTAGTACTAGTTGAACTTTTAGTTTATGAATTGAAATTTTAGGATATAAATTTAAATTTTAGGATTTGTAGTTGAACTTTTAGTTTATGAATTGGACCTTTTGGACATTAAATTTAAAAATAAATGATGCTAGAGAATCATATTTAAATTGTGAATTATATTTTTATATAAATTCTCTTTCAAATATAACTCGGAATTCTTTCAAGATTTATTACTCCTTAAGAGATACAGATAAACTTTCGTATCGAATACATTACTTTTGATGTTTGAGTTGTAACGACATTGAAGCTAGTTTGCATATTATGATATATGTCATACTCTTACTATTATTCATAGTTGAATTATAATTTATAAATATTTTAAATAGATTATTTGTTTTAATTTTGTGATGTTAATGTAATTTTTATAATTATTTTTTTATTATACAATCTTAAAATTCTTGACATTAGTAAAATTTAAAGATTCGTGGAACTTACGCCCCATATCTCAGGGCTTACGCCTCGTCTCGTTAAAGTTAAAACGCCTCGCCTCACGCCCCGCCTTTTAAAACATTGCTAAAAATGTCTATTTATGCATCTCACCCCTTTTCGTCCGACAAAGTATAAAAGTACTAAATCCACTTACTCTTTTACTAAAAAAAAAGATAAATGAAATGAAAGTTAAATTTGTCACGACCCAATTTAGGATTGTGACCGGCGCTTAGGAGCAAGTGCTCCCAAGTAAGTCTCATCGAAATTTTACAAAAAAATCGGACAGAGTTTCTCCAGTTTTTGGACCATCCCAAAAATTTTCCTGTCTCAAATCAACAACCAAACATCCTAATATCATACCAAACAATTGACAACTTGTCAATTAACCAATACAAGTCTCCACCATAACTAAACCACTAACTAACCACTAGAAATACTAATTTATCTCCAACTTTGATAAATGAGAACGATACTCAACATAAGACTATAATAACAAAAGAATGCTCATGACACTAAAATAATGACTATGGAGTGACTCTAAGAGTTCAATGAAAAGACCATAACAATAAATAAAAGCTCTGCCCACGCGAACAAGTGTGAGGCTCACCGAGAAATATCAACCTGTGTGCTCTAATTAACAAAATCCTCGCATGCGTGAACTGTTGCCTCTGTAAAAAAAAATAGCGGGGAATGAGTCGCTAGCTCAGTGAGTAATAACACTTAACCACAACCGTTTTTATTGGGGACAAGTCAGAAAACATGCTAGTATCTCAAACAGAAGATAACATAAAAATGCCCTTTCTGAAACAATAATAAATTTTCATTCCCATCATGTTCTTCTTGTAGTATAATACAAATAACAATTTAGTAATAAGCTCGGTAACCACTGTACAATATCAATATTCACATTGGGAGGTTTCAATAAACGGATCATGTAATCGGTATAACTGTGGACTTCTTCGCAAGAAGTCAAATATAACGGTAGTCCCTACTCGAGGGAAGTCGGTAACAATATGTTAGTTATACTTTCCCACTAGCGAGGGCTATAAAGGTAATCTGTAATTACAAGGTGCACCAGGTCCAATGAACCTGCCGTTAGCTACGGGATCCTTCAATGTCTACTCCCATTTATACTTGTCTCTGTAATCCGTATATACTCGTAGAAAATATTTTTAAACCAATATAGGGCATTTCGGTTCTTATCAAATCATATAATTTCTTTTCAATAACAGTAAATTCAAATAACGGTAAAACTGATCTAGTAACAACGAAAATATTTAAAACACGGTAATCTTCTCAAATAACTATTTCGGTATCATATCGAGTAAAAGACTTGTCCCACATGCAACTCAAAATAATCGGTAACATATTCATATTAAAAATCATGTGTAAATCATGCAAGTTATGAAAACACAAATTGCAGTAAGATTACTACTCACAGTACTCATGCCGAAATACCAAATGCTTCACATCGAGCAATTCGTACAAATTCCTCCAATTAATCTATAATTACATAATATCGATCTCATGTTAATTTCCTTATTTAGGCTAATCCATAGCTATTTTAGAAAACCCAATCATCGGGGTTCATGTTTGAATCTTAATTTGCGAATTTATATTTACCCATGCTATGAGTAATTTAAATTAGTCCAAAAATCTTGTAAATAAAAAGGTATTTATATTTAATCATAGAACTAGTCCATAATTCTATCAATTTCAAACTATTTAATATAATTTATTCCTCTAGAAGTAGACCTATCATTGCTTAAACCAAACCCTTATAGCCTTGTTATCTCCATAGTAATTATATATTTCTTTTTATATACAAGAAGGTTGATATCGAATTCCTTTGTACCACATGAAATTGCATAAATATAATGAAATAATTCAACAGATGAAGAGAAGAAGTTAACCTCTTGAGTCGAAGGAGAGCTTTAATAAATTCAATTTCAATTCTCAATTCTTCTTAAGGCCTTTACCCAAAGCTTTCTTCTTCTTCTTCTGTTCGTTTCTCTCTTCTTTTTTTTTGCTTGCGTTTTACTTTGTGCGGCTTTTGCTTCAAAAAGCTTTTGAAAGCTTTGTTTAACCCCTTTTTTTCATTCTTTTCTAATGGGCTTCGGCCCTTGTTTTAAGTTCCCCTTTTTTTTTGTTTATTTGTTTAGTTTTTTTTATAGATAGTTTCTTATATTATTATTATTATTATTTTACTAATGACCAATACACCCTTATTAAAATATAGAGTATTACAAAATTACTAATGTTGTTGCCCGATATTGCAAAGCCAAACTGCTTATAAATAAGTAAATAATATGTGTATTACACTAGTATTACTCAATAAATTGATGAAAGCCGGATTTCATATGACACCCTTTTTTGGTCTCATAGGCCTAGGGCTCAAATAAAGACTGAAGGCCCAAAGTTAAGTACAACATGGACCGTGATATGACATCTAGTTTTGGATTCAGATGAAAAATGCGAGGTCATCCTTTTAAACGGTTCAGTTGCATGCATTCCTAATTTTTACATCATATAGCAAGTTAATACACCATATTATTATAAACTAAAATTATCTTAAAATATTATTATCTATAGCTATCTTTTATATTTTATAACAAAATAGATATTTATTGTATACACCACCGCTGAGGTGTGAAATACGCTATTTATATTTTTTCACTCTCTTTCTTTCAGTTAACACATGTTCTCTCTCAAATCACATCAACATTTTTCTTCTTTCTCTCCACGATCTCTCTCTCACACATCAAGATTGTATGAATAAATTTTTCAGAATTGATCCTCAATATTTTTACTCCAAAAGTTCGTGGTAATTGGTAAACCTTTTGGCCGGTTCACGCCAAATTATTCTGTCATTCTTCTTTTTCTCTTTACTCTTTTTTTAGTTTTCGCCATTGTTAGGTTTTTAGGAAGAAACTCCAATTTTCATCTTCAATGGCTGCTTCAACAACTTCGAATAGGGTTACACGAGGTATATTCACTAAAGCACTCAATTTCTATTGCCGGCGTCATCATCCGCTATTGGCTCATTCTCTTAGCGGACAGATCTGACCATGGCTACGCTGGAGAAGATTTGAGGGCCATGTTTTTCGTCTCCCTTTTTAGTTTTAATACAATGTATACAGTATTTTACTTGCCCGAAAAAAGCCATCTCCGGCGAACTTTCTTCTCTTCTTGCTAATTTAGTCACATATAATGATACAAATAAATTATATTCTATACAAATACACTCAAATATATTATATTTTATATAAATACATTATTATTTCGCATGTTATTATGTATTCCAAAGGTCTGTATTTTTTGAATATAGCCGAATATCACTGTGTTTTGTAATTTTTTGTTATTTGAATACAGTCGAATTGAATACGGTGAATTGAATACAATGTATAATAGTGAATAATGAATATTTGTAAATTAAATACAATGTATAGAGTCGAATTGAGTAGAACAATATACACCCTATTTCATCATTACCTTATTTTATTTATAAATACATTTACGCAAATATATGGAATATAACACAGTAGTAGTAAAGTTTATGTAGAATTGATTTTGTTGAGTTAAATTAGGAGTGATACACGCCAATATTTTAAAAGGTGAGGGCGTGAAGCAGGGCGTTTTACTTAATACGGGGCAAGAGGAAAACCTTGAGACAACGGGCGGATCTTTAATTTTTTAAATTTATACATTAATAATATATCATTATAACACAATAAAAATATAAAAGATACATTAAAAGTTCAAAAAACTAAACAGGATTAAAGAAACTCATATAAAATAAAATATTTAACATATTTTACAAGTATAAATAATACAATATTGTTAAAGTTACTATAAAATATAAATTAACTATAATCTCTTAACTTTCAAACAATTAAAAATTATAATTTCTCAAAAAAAATTATCAAACTGTATATTTTACCTCTTTAAAAGTATATACTCAATAAATTTTATCAACATTGTAATTTATACCCCTTCATGTGTAAATATAAAATTGTTTTTAAATAGTAAAATAAGAAATGTATGATAATTTTGAAAGACATAGACTAAGACATGAAGATCTGTCAAGTAAAGATATAAATTTTGGTTATTTATTTCTAGAAGAAATATTCAAATGATATTCACCCTCACGATGTTTTCAATTAGTAAATATGCAATACTATAATTCGTTATTTGAGTTCTTCACAATTTTTATATTTCTATAGATAAAAAGAACTTTAATCATTCATTTAATCCATTAAAGAATTTTAAGAGTCAAAGGTGCAAAATAATGAATTCAACACATGATTTGCAAATGAACTATTGGGCGAATCCTGAACGTTGAGTGTTAGTTATTTTAGGGCGCACAGTCGGGCACTTGGGGGCGTAAGTCTCACGAACTAAGCCCCCGCACATGAGTCTCAAGGCGTTTTGATAGTGCCCCACCCCGGGCGAGTCCCAGAAAAGCCTTTTAAAACACTGATACACGCTAATTTATCCTCTTTCCATTATTAAACAGCTTGACTTACCTATTTTTAGTCGAATTCTGCTACTGTATTCATGGATACAGTAGCGTGAATACAGTGAATACAATCGCACATCTGGACTCCCCTATACCCGTATTCATGAATATAATAGCGCGAATACAGTCACGTAGCAGCGTTATGTAGAATTGATTTTGTTGAGTTAAATTAGGAGTGACACACGCTAGTTGATTCTCTTTCTGTTATTAGACAGCTGGACTCTCCTATTTTTTAGGCAAATTTTGCTACTGTATTTATGAATACAGTATCGCGAATACAGTCGTACAGCTGGACTTCCCTATTTTTTAAGCAAATTCTGCTACTGTATTCATGAATACAATCGTGTAACAACTAAATAGTAGTTATAGAAAGTATTATGTATTTGGTAACTGTAGGAAGTTAATAACCACTAAACAATAGTGGTGTCAAAAAAATTCCTCTTCCGATTATTAGCTAGGTTTCATTTTCTATTGTTTGAATTTAGGATTTTCCATTTTGTAGATGTAAAAATTCAACGCGACCAACATAAGTTTTGTTCGATTCGTAAAATAAAAAATGAAAATGGATTTTCGTCTTTCTGACTTTTCACTTTACTATGATAACTTCAATTTTATTGCTATCTATTGTTTCTCTTATCGGTTTTCTTATATATTATTTTGTTATTTTGTTGTTGTTACTGTTCTTGCATTTATTATTTTTTATATGGCTTTTTTAGTACTGTTCTTCTTTATCAAACATGATACCGAGAGTTTATGGTAAACAATCTCTCTACCTCCACGAAGTAAAGGTAAGGTCTCCCAATTGCGAAAGTATACTAGGGGTTGTTGTTGTTGTTGTGGATCCTAAATATAATACAAATAAATTAAAATATTTTGTTAAAAGAAAATTAGGAAGGGAGAGGGACGGTGCAGCTAAAGTTGTATTCCCTTAACCCAATTTAACAAGGAAATATTGGATTGAGTCCTACATTCATGTGTTAAATCATGAAGAGAAGTACGTGAACAACATGCTTTGAATAATCGTGTTTTTAAATTTTGGTTGTGGACTAATTTTTTGTGAAAATTAGCATCAACCTGTGTTTTAAAAAAAGGAATTCTCTTACATGTAAGAAACTCGATTTTCTAAATGAATTGACTATTTTCTAAAAAAATGTTTTTACAATTCAAATGCTGCACGGCTTTGAAGTCAGATTTAAATTGTCAAATTTTGGATAATTTTAAACGAGAAATATCTAGATTCTAGACCACGTTTTAAAGGAAAAATAAAATCTCGGGGTAAACCACAAGCTGCTCTAGGATTAAGACAAAGAGCATACAGACACGTTAAGTATGAAAGAAAAATTATCATGCCATCGTAAAATCAGTGGAAAATCCAGTAACAGAGTTTAGAAGAGTTTGTCAAAAGGTCAGAATCATATGAAACTTCGAAATTGATCTAAAAGAGTTGGGGGTTTTGAAATAAGAACCCCAGTTCGGGCAAACCATAAAGCAAAGATGAGAGGGCCAGCAGTTGAATCGAAACATGTTCAGAGGTTTCTGAAAAGAACTGAAACTTCTAACATGTTTCTCGCAGCAACAGAACTCATGAATAGCATGTAAATACAATAGAAGAGTTCAAAGCAACAGAGTAAAGGAACTAATTCGAAGCATGATGAGAAAAAACTGATAAGAACAGTAGAAGGAAGCATGCTTAAAAAGATTCTTTTAGAAGAGGCTTAAACAAAGTTCAGTAGAAGGAAAAAATAGTAAGAGCACTTAAGAACATGATAGAAGAATACAATAGGTGAAACATACCAGAACATGGTAGAAGAAAATAGTAGAACATAGTAGAAAAGCATACAAGGACATAGTGTAGAAAACACAATAGTAGAACATACAAGAACGGAATATAGAAAGCACGGTATAGGAACATACGTGGAAGAAGGAAAACATAAGAACACAGTAGAGGCAAATACATACAAAAGAAAAGGAGAAGAAAGTCAGATAAACACTTACGCATTTTCAGAAAACCCTAGATGGTAAAAGAGGCTTCGAAAAGTAATTTTTGAAAGAAAAGTTAGGGAAATCGTTTGAACACTTAAGTAGAGCATAGATACACAACAGATCTAAAAGAAAAATCGGGGAAAACCTCGACGGGTTAGGGTTTCAGAAGAACCCTAGAGAAAGCTTTGAAAATGTCACCAATCTGAGTCGGAGAGGTCAGAATCAGGCTCAAAACACCATGGTATGCCGGAGCAAGGCCGGAGATGGCCGGAATCTTCGAATCGGTGAAGGTATGAGTGAAGACCTTCGAGTTTTGACCTCGAACCTTCAAGCATCATGCATGCAAGAGCCGGAGGAGGTGAGTATAGGCTGTCCATGGCCTGAGAAGCCATGGACTCCGGTGAAAACACGGTGGAACAAGGTAGGAGGAGGCTAGGGTTCCGAAGGACCTTGGGAGTCGTGAGAGAGTTTTGGGATTCAGAGGCGGCATCATTGTGCAAATGGGGTTAGGGTTAGAGGGGTTAGGGGATTAAAAAAGGAAAGGGTGAATCAGGGTCGTTGATCAAAATGATCAACTACCATGATTTAAAAGAAAATCCGGACGGGTTTGAAAACAGGTTAAGAGGTCGGGTAAAAATAAGAATTGGGTTGTCCGAATTTGAGTTTGAAATTGGATCACTTTTAGGCTAGAATTGAAATGTAATGGGGCTACAATTGAAATGAACTGAGGCTACATGTTAAATAGCCAGTTTTACCCTTTTTATTTATAAAAAATGGTAAAATGATTTTAAAAATAAATTAAAAGCACTGAGCTAATTAATAATATATAAAAATTAATCTAAAAATGATGGAAATGATTTTATGATTGCAAAACGCTATTAATCGTAATATAGGCCATAATTGCAATTTTATGTAATTTAGCTTAAAAATATCAAATGAATTTGTAAAAATATGCAAAAATCATGTTAATTATATTTTGGTGTAACTATGAGGATGAAAATAAATTATTCACCAAAATGATAATTTCGGAAATAATTATTGGATTTTGTACTGTTAAAATATACAATAAATTGGTTTTGAAAATCTTTAAAAATTTGGGAAAAATACCAAAATACTTGGGCATGCTTATATATGCATACACATGCTATTTTGAAAGTATTTTGAGTACAAAAATATATAGGAAAAAATTGGGTATCAACAGCTGCCCCTCTTTACCCGGGAAGGATGAAAGAGTTGTCGGGTAAAGATAAGATGGCCAATTTTGACCGGAAGTGGCGATTTGAAAGGAGTTTTGACCGAGCTCTGGTTTTTGAGCCGCCTACATATCCCTGATCTTACAGGAATCAGGTCATATGTAGTTCCGGAACCATTGACGGAATATGCCTATGGAGATTTGAAACGGGCGAACGCGATGTTTAGATTGAGAGAGGTTTTCTGAAAAATCGATAGGCTGCGGGAACCGGAGCGGGATCGCTCCTGCTGAGACGGTCATTGCCAGCCGGTGCACCTGCAAGTAAGCAATACGAGCGCATATTGTGCGTAAATTTAAACGTGATGCAAATTCCCATTGAACCATGAATGATGTCCTCGGACGGTTAGGATGACGTCATGGGCCATGAGGCGTATGGTAAAGGATTCGCAGGCTATGAAATGATGTTCTCGGGCTATGAGAATGGTGACTCTGAACCATGATGCCTTTGAATAATGATATGCAAAAGATAAAATGGGGTCCTCAGGCCATGGCATGGCGTTCTCGAGCTATGAAAATGGTGCCTCCAAACAATGATGCCTTTGGACAATTTGACGATCTTTCGGCCCATGAAATGCAGAAGGTGGCGATCTTTTAGCCGATGCAAGACGTAAATAAAAGGTGGCGATATTTCAGCCGATGCAAGAAAGATAAGGTGGCGATATTTCAGCCGTGCAAGAAAATAAAGTGGCGATATTTCAGCCATGCAGGATGGAGACAGAGCTTAGTCGGAAGGTAGAAAGGTAGCCTTATGCAAAATGCAAATGGAGACAGAGCTTAGTCTCAAAAGGCAGAAAGGTAGCCTTATGCGATGCAGATGGAGGTAGAGCTTAACCTCGGAAGGCAAAAAGGTAGCCTTATGCAGAATGGAGATGGAGGTAGAGCTTAACCTCGGAAGGCAGAAAGGTAGCCTTATGCAAAATACAGAAAAATGCAAGATGGAGACAATGCTTAGTCTCGGAAGGCAGAAAGGTAGCCTTATGCAAAATACAGAAAAATGCAAGATGGAGACAATGCTTAGTCTCGGAAGGCAGAAAGGTAACCTTATGCGATGCAGATGGAGGTAGAGCTTAACCTCGGAAGGCAGAAAGGTAGCCTTATGCAAAATGCAGATGGAGACAGAGCTTAGTCTTGGAAGGCAGAAAGGTAGCCTTATGCAAAATGCAGATGGAGACAGAGCTTAGTCTCGAAAGGCAGAAAGGTAGCCTTATTCAGTGCAAGAATGTAAAAGGATGATTAGTAGTAAGATCTCTTAGCCGATAGTCGATTACGACAATATAACTGCTGGGGAGATTGTGTACGGATAGCAATTGCGGGCAAGTGATGATTCTGAGAAGTTGCATTCTTGGGAAAGTATGCGTACATAAATATACCTGACGATATTGCAAGTCGAGCGCCTGCATCCAAACCGCAAAAGGATGTGGGAATATTTTCTTCAACACCAGCTGCCCCGACATAAACTTCCTTGGCTTAACCCTTTTGTTGAAGGCTCTGGACATTCTGTTCTGATACAACTGACCGTGGCAAACCGCATTCATCCTTTTCCCATCTATAAGGGCTAACTGCTCGTAGCGACCTTTTACCCATTCTGCATCATCCAACTCTACTTCTTGTATGATCCTTAAGGAGGGAATTTCTACCTCGGCGGGGATGACCGCCTCTGTACCATAAACCATCATGTAGGGAGTTGCTCCGGTCGATGTGCGGACCGTAGTGCAGTATCCCAATAAGGCGAATGATAACTTCTCATGCCATTGTTTGTGCCTTTCGACCATCTTCCTTAGTATGTTTTTGATATTCTTGTTGGCTGCTTCCACAACTCCATTCATCTGAGGCGTGTAGGCTATAGAGTTCTTGTGTTTGATCTTGAAAGTTTCACACATTGCTTTCATCAAGTCTCTATTGAGATTGGAACCATTATCGGTGATGATTGACTCCGAAACTCCGAACCAACAAACAATGCGGTCGTGGACGAAACCCGCCACAACCTTCTTAGTGACCACCTTGTATGATGATGCTTCAACCCATTTGGTAAAATAATCGATTGCCACTAAGATGAACATGTGCCTATTTGATGCGGCACGCTCGATAGGCCCGATAACATCCATTCCCCAAGCGGCGAATGGCCATGGTGAGCTTGTTGCAGTAAGCTCATTTGGAGGTGCCTTTATCATATCTGCATGTATCTGACAGCGATGGCATTTGCGAACATACTGGATACAGTCTGTTTCCATAGTCATCCAAAAATACCCTGCTCAGAGTATCTTCTTTGCTAAGACAAAACCATTCATGTGCGGCCCGCAGGTCCCTGCATGCACTTCGTCCAATAGCCTGGATTATTCTTTCGCTTCGACACACCTTAGTAAACCCAAATCGTGAGTCCTCCTGTACAGGATTCCTCCACTATGAAAAAGGTTGTTGGATAGCCTACGAAGTGTGCACTTTTGAGTAGCGTTGGCAAGTCCTGGATATTCCCCTGTTGTCAAGTACTCTTTGATGTCATGGAACCATGGTTTTCCATACGCTTCTTCCTCAACATGGGCACAATAAGCTAGGTGATCATGAATCTTTACTGGGATGGGATCAATGAAATTTGTATCTGGATACTGGATCATGGACGACAAAGTAGCCAATGCATCAGCAAACTCGTTCTGGACTCTGGGGACGTGCTGAAATTCTGTCTTTGTGAACCTTTTCCTCAACTCCTGTGTATGATGCAAGTTGGGAAGTATCTTAGAGTTCTTGGTTGACCACTCTCCTCGAACCTGATGTATGAGCAAGTCTGAATCCCCGATCACTAGCAACTCCTGAACGTTCATGGCAATGGCCATTTTGAGCCCCAAGATGCAGGCTTTATATTCGGCCATATTATTGGTGCAAGGGAACCTGAGCTTGGTGAATACCAGGTAATGCTGGCCGGTTTCTGATACTAAGACTGCTCCTATGCCAACTCCTTTGAAATTTGTAGCTCCGACGAAAAACAACCTCCAACCATCATAGGATTCTGCAATATCTTCTCCTATGAAAGATACCTCTTTATTGGGAAAATACATTTTTAGGGGCTCATATTCTCCGTCCACGGGATTCTCGGCGAGATGGTCCGCAAGGCTTGCCCTTTGATTGCTTTCTGGGTCACGTAAACAATGTCGAATTCACTTAGCAGGATCTGCCACTTGGCGAGCTTGCCAGTGGGCATGGGCTTCTGGAAGATATACTTCAGAGGGTCCATTCTGGATATGAGATAAGTAGTGTAAGTACAGAAGTAATGCCTTAACTTCTGCGTGACCCAAGTCAGAGCACAACAAGTGCGTTCTAAAAGAGAATATCGGGCCTCGTACGGTGTGAACTTCTTACTGAGATAGTAGATGGCTTGCTCCTTTCTCCCTGTTTCATCATGTTGTCCTAGAACACAACCGAATGCTCTATCTGATACCGCAAGGTAAAGCAATAGGGGTCTTCCCGACTCAAGCATAACCAAGATCGGCGGCGTTGACAGGTATTCCTTAATTTTCTCAAAAGCTTTCTGACAATCATCAGTCCATTTGGTAGCAACATCCTTCTTCAACATTTTGAAGATAGGTTCACAAATGACCGTGGAATGAGCTATGAACCGGCTGATATAGTTGAGCCTTCCCAGGAAACTCATCACGTCCTTCTTGTTCTTTGACGGCGGAAATTCTTGGATAGCTTTGACCTTTGATGGATCCAATTCTATTCCTCTACGACTCACGATGAAACCCAATAATTTTCCAGCAGGAGCCCCGAATGCATACTTGGTGGGATTCAGTTTCAGATTGTACCTCCTCAGTCTGTTGAAGAACTTTCTTAGGTCTTCCATGTGATCCCTGGCTTTCTTGGATTTGATGATGATGTCATCCACATATACCTCGATCTCCTTATGTATCATGTCATGAAAGATGGTAGTCGTGGCTCTCATGTAGGTGGCACCAGCGTTCTTCAAACCGAATGGCATCATTTTGTAACAGTACATTCCCCACGGCGTGATGAAAGTCGTTTTCTCTGCATCTTCCTTATCCATCCATATCTAATGATACCCAGTGAAACAATCAACAAAAGACTACAACTCATACTTGGCGCAGTTGTTGATAAGAATGTGTATGTTACGCAAGGGGAAGTCGTCTTTGGGACTGGCCCGATTGAGATTCCGGTAGTCAACACAAACTCTAACTTTCCCATCCTTTTTTGGCACTGGCACGATGTTGGATAACCATGTCGGATACTCTACTACCCTGAGAACCTTGGCTTTGACTTGTTTGGTAACCTCTTCTTTGATTTTCAAACTCATGTCGGGTTTGAATTTCTTGAGCTTCTACTTTACCGGCGGGCATGTTGGATCTGTTGGCAGTTTGTGAGCTACAATGGATGTGCTGAGACCAGTCATATCATCATATGACCAGGCGAATATGTCTTCATATTCCTTCAGGAACTCCGTGTACTCTTTCTTTTCTGATGGTGATAGGTGAATACTGATGCGTGTTTCTTTGACATTCCCTGTATCTCTCAGATTAACGACCTCAGTTTCGTCCAAGTTAGACTTAGGCCTATTCTCAAAATTATCAACCTCTCTGACGACATCTTCTGGTATATTATCCTCTTCTGAATCCATTCCGTTTTTTGCGTTGTCTCGTTGCAAGTCACAATCGTTGGTTCATCGTCAAGGCAAGTAATAGTAATGTTGTGTAAAATAAAGTGAATGATAGAAAAATAATAAGAGTGAGATGTATAATAAACTGACATGCTTAGATTGAATTCATAATTGTTTCAAATATCAGAGCTCTTTTCAAAATTAAAGACAATGCGGAAATAAAATCAGCTAGTAAAATGTGATGCATGGTGCTTTTGTTTAGCCTTGCTACCCCGAAGCTTTCCGGGCCCTGGTGGTTCTGATGGTCCAGTTATTAAGGCATGCTCCTCGGCTTACGGCCTGTATTGAAGGGCCTTTTGATCTTGTGGAATATGATGACGATGTTAGAGTGCACGAACTAACCTTTGGGGAGGGGAATAATAAAAGAAAAATAAAAAAGGTAACAAGTTAGTGCGGATTATGAAGAAAAATGTCACAGTATTTAAACACATTGTGCAAGGATGTAAATC
Organism: Nicotiana sylvestris; assembly: GCF_000393655.2. Classification (NCBI taxonomy): domain Eukaryota; kingdom Viridiplantae; phylum Streptophyta; class Magnoliopsida; order Solanales; family Solanaceae; genus Nicotiana; species Nicotiana sylvestris. The sequence continues at coordinate 118,402,459 of NC_091059.1, forward strand.
GTGTCCTAATTTAGGTGCCTCGTTGTACCCGAGGTAGGCCTAGCGACAAATTAACTTGGAGAACTTATAATGCTAAATGCCTCATTTTATTGATAAAAATAAGACGATTCCAAAACGACGCTAAATAACAGAAAATAAAATGTCACTAGTGGCCATCGACCTTATTATATCATTGAAAGCAAAATAAAAGACTCCTAACTACTTGGTCCCAGAAGGACCTTCCCCAGATTTGGTATCTTTATCCCCCTCGAACAGCTTCACCAGCTCGTGCAGTCCTAGCAGCAGATAAGCTTGGGCCAAATGTTCGCCTGCATTCCCTTCAGCGTTTCGACAATCTTCAATCCTCTTGAGGAACTTTCCTTCTAGCTCCACTAGACCCCGCTCCAAATACCCTAGTCGCTTTTGGCGCTGACAGCCATATCCTTCCATTCTTCGATCAACTTCTGATGGGCTTCTTGTATTTCCCGATGCTCACTTTCACACTCTCGAATTCTCTTGCACAGTTGATTGTACTTAACCCATGCTTAAGCTTTTTCGTCAATGATTCTGTGTCCGTGAATGAACCCGGGCTGAACCATACTATTGTGATTATCTTCCAACCAACCCGAATAGTGCGGTACGCAACCAGCGTGATACTTGTCTGGCTCAATAGATTCTTTCCCCAAAACGAGCTTGCAATGCCACATGTGTTGAGCTTGGCATTTGTGAGGTCTATCATCGTCCTGGAAATCAGCCCTAAAGTGACTCATTTTGTCAACCCTTGGTATGATTTGTTTTCTTCCCTGGGGGAACGTAGGGATAAGTTCCTCTTAGACCAATGAGTTTGAGAAATGGTGCGTCTCGGGATCGAACAATGAATTCTTCCGTAGGGAACCATTCAACCATCCACTGTACCTGGTCTTCTTTTAGATTTTCAAATAGCTCCACCCATCTTCCAGCGTCCTCTGGCTGAGCGAACATGATAGGCATATAATTCATACGCCTTGGCTAGTGGAAGGCAATGTGATCATCCCAGTCTCTGCGTAAGATCTCTTGTCGGTATTCTCCTTTCTGGAGGGGATCCATGAGCTAGAGCTGAAGTAATAAATTGCATCCCTCAAAATGACTGGCTTTTCGCTGACAGTTGTCCAGAGCCCGGTATATCTCAGCAACAATCATGGGCACTATACTGAAAGGCTGTCCGCCAATTCCTTCCATCAGAGTCTTGGTTACCATGGCCAGTCTGGTGTGGATCCTAGCCTTCTTCATAGGGAACACTATCATCCCCAGGAAACAAAACATGAATACGAAGACCCTTATGTGAATATGCCCCAGTGAGGTGAGGGCAAATTCATCTGAGTAGGTGCGGTATGACTTTCTATGGCCGTACATCTCGTACAGATAGTCGAATGGGATGTAGGAGTCTTTCAGATAGGTCAAGTCTGGGTTCTTCTTCAGTCCCATCATCTTAAGGAAACCCCTACCCTTGCGATTCTCTGGCATAAGCAAACCTGGAGTATCCCAAGGAATACCAGCTAAGCCTCCTATTTCTTCGAGCAAAGGAGTCATTTCAAGGTCCCCGAAGCCGAACACGGACCTGTCACTATCCCAGAACAGAGTTGCAGCCTCTATGATTTTGTTGTCAGGCTGGATTTCTAGAAGAGAAGGCAGATTCCCTAAGTATTTGCGGACGAGTGTCTGATCACTGGAGTGGAGATCTTCCCACCAATTCAGTAGCCTTGGATGAATGTTGGTTACCATGACAAATCTGGGGACTTCGTGCCTCATTTTCTGCAAAACAGAGTGTTAGACCCCTACCCCACTAGACTCGACTATTTAAACCAATAATTAGCATAAAAAGCATTTAGTTCTCCAAATACATGTAGGTGTCCGTTTGGGTTTCAGGGAAACCCGATGGACTTTGGACAAGGCTATCTTAATGAGTCATTATGTGGACAACATAACTGACTCGGCTAGGTTTGACCATGATGCATGCACAGTTAGACAGAGTAAGGTTTCTATCGGGGTATTAGATAGGTACCCCTGAGCGGACAACTCAAGAGGGAAAGGCACGAAACCGTCGACTGCGTCGTTGATCGACTGGTTTTACCGCAAATACGCCTTTGCCGAATTTAAAGGGTGATAATATTGGAAGAGCGCAACCACTCATTATAAGCGTTGCTATGGTATTTGTTTGGCACGAGTGGAATATGATGTTGAAGATGCAGTTTACAAGAATGAAACAAATTGACATGTATTTTCACGTTCATAAGATAAATGATTACAATAATTGCAGTAATTACAACAGTATTGAAATAAAGCAATAAAGGAAAGCAGCTAAAGGAAAGAAAAGACATGAAGAGCCAAGTCAGTTTCGTAGCGAATAAAAGACAGTAAATAAAGCAATTAATGAGATAGTAAAGTCACGAGCAACATGCAATGGTAAAAGCCTAAAGAAAATCCCCAACAGAGTCACCATGCTGTCAACGCCCCCTTTTTCTAATGGGTCGAAATCGGGTATACGACATTGGGAGGACAACTATATTCCCTTTCGAGAATTGGGTTTTGGAATTTGAAGAGTCGCCACCTAATGATTATAGTGCATTAGGACACTTTAAGAAGGGTTTGAGATGAAGAGACCAGAGATTAGGGTAAGGGCTAGAAATTATCCTGAGGGGAAGGTGTTAGGCACCCCTCAAGATACACTAGTGTGGTCCCGGCCATGTTACAATTGTAACTTTACAAGTAAACAATCAAGACTCAAATAAGGATTCGCATATAACATTACAATCAAGTCGAAAACTTTCGAAGGTAAGTAGAGAGGGAAGAAATTTATGAAAAAAAAAAGATTTGAATAGTTTTACAAGAAGAGATGAAAGCAAATAAAGGGAGGGGGTCCTAAGTTTATAATTAATATGGATCACTTCAATGCAATACCCAGCAATCACTCCTCAGAAGAGGGGTCGCACGTGATATTAGCGCATCGGTCATCATATCCATATCTACCCTTCCCACCCTGTTAAGGTGTTAAAGCGCGAAATAGTATCGTTACTTATTGCATGCTATTACCCGTCCCGATCCTATCAGTCCCGGAGGCATATGGGACTCCTAATCCTAAAGGGGAGGGAGTTGGGGCTTTTGTGGAGTTTTCAAAAGGATAAAAATCTAAGCGACAAGCAATAACAGATAGCAGTTAAAAGGGAAACAATAGCAGTTAAGGCTCAAGTCAGCCTCCTCATTCAAAGCAGCAGATTATCTAGCATGACTTACAAATACTGGTTTGGTCTGTATTAAAATTAACGTAGGAAGGGTGGCTAATTTATCACATATTTTTCGAATAAGAAGTCCGAATTAGGCCTACCTGCTGGTTGTAATTATCAAAACTGATGCAATTATAAAATTTTACCCTAAGGCTTGCCTAGGCGTTAAATAGAACCTATAGGCATGATATCTATTAGTTTCAGAAATAAAGAAGTAAACTGATTGCAGAAAAAGAATTGTCAATTACAGGGACATAAGATCTGTAGGCGTCAAACATTATTGCTACTGATTTTAGGCTTATAAGCGAGTTGACGATTCAGGTTTAGTTAACAGCTCCTATGGACATGCTTTCTAGGTGTTACTGATTTGAGCACTGTTATTACTTATGCAGGAATCCCATAGGCAGGTTGTCTACATGCAATTGATTAGATATTTAAATCCTATAATAGGTTTGCCTAATGACGGATGCAGAATGCAGAAAGTCCTATAAACATGGTGTCTATATGAAGATGCAGAATTTTAGAATCGGCTTACAAGCAAGGCATCTGTTATGAAATTGCAGAAAACCCTATAGACATAGTATCTATATGAGAATGCAGAGTTTCAATGATTTATAAAATGCAGAACTTTAGAAAAATAGTAATCCCTATGAACATGGTATCTACATGAGTGCAGAATTTTATAAGTATAGTAATTCCCTATGAACATGGTGTCACACCTCCTTTTTGCGCGCCCGCCCCGAAGGGTAGATGCGCGAGCGGACTTTTTCCAATTTAAGTGACAATATTCGAAATGGGATTATTTAATTCAGAGTCGCCACTTGGGAAAGGTTTGGTTTTTGGTGTCCCAAGTCACCGGTTTATCTTGAATCCCAAATCGAGGAAATTTTTGACTTTTCCAAATGAAGTCTGCGAACCAGAAATTCTAAGTAAGGAATTCTGTTGACCCGAGGGAAGGTGTTAGGCACCCTCGAATCCCGTGGTTCTAGCACGGTCGCTTAAATTGTTATAATGGCTAAATATCTGATTTAAATACATGTTATGACTTACGTGCTTTTATTAAGTTTAAACCGCTTTTATTATTATCATTTATTTTTATAGAATTGCAACGTCGTGAAAATGCATCTCGAACCACGTCACAATCAATGCACCCGTAGTTGTTAACACATTTCGACTCCGTTGAGATTTGAATTTGGGTCACATAAATGCGCACCCGAATTTAAGAATGTAATTTAATTAAGTCGCGCCTAGAAAGTCTAACGCGTTATTATCTTTGGGGAAGACAGTGGAATTCACTAAACAGTCCATCCCAAACTCTGAGTATTTATTATGGTTAATTATTAAGGGCCCCGCAATTTGCATTTTTATTTGGCGAGGCTCATCTCATTATTTTAGAAGGGTATCCTACAGTGACTACATTTCTATTACGTTTGTCTCTAAAAAAAATAAAAGAAAGATGATACCGAACTTACTTGTTTGAACAAATACAGACTGAATCTTTACTATGTTTGCCGAACCTAAATTTGTTTGATTACCTGATTGATTGTTTATGAGGTGAGAGTTACCTCATGCTTTGTCTTCATCGAGTGAATACGCTTATTAATTTGCTAAGTGAGATTGCAAGCAAACTAACAACATATACTGAGTTATATTTAACGACCTCCAAGTTTTATTTTTAAACGCTAACCTATTTGGACTTGATAAATGAAATTGGCTGTTTATTAGAAAAACTACTACTAATTGAACTCAAAAACGCCTATTAGTTTTCCTCAACAGTTATCGCATTATTTCGAAACAAGGAATCTATACCGAGACCCGATATCGAACCTATATCGGAACAAATAATCTGACAGGAGAGCTGGCATTCATAGCCAGACTCTTAATGTGACTGCATGAGAGTTTGTTTGGGATACATTTATCCCAGACCAAGTACCACAGATTTGTCAATTCAGTGGTCTAGGCAAAATACATACAGGTGCTTGCCATGGTTCTATGTTATACTGTCATAACTAAATCAAACAGAATGTTATACTGAACTGAATGTATACTAAATCAAACATACTGTCTATGTTATACTGTCATCACTATTAAACAATGCTATCTAATAGTTCATCTCAAACAGAATGTATGTTAGTTTATACAGAGCAGTTGCAGTTGAGCTTAAACAAATGCAGGCCGACTACCATTCGACCTATGGCCATGTTTTGAACACGGGTATTGTGAAAGAATCAACATTCATTTCTTTTATTTCTGCTTCAAGGCTTCAAACTTTCAACAACAAATAGTTTCAGAAGTGTGTACCTGGAAGTCTTTTGACAATTGAAGAAAAGGGAAGTCAGCAGAGCAACAATGACAACAAGTGCAACAGCAGTAACAGCAGGTAACAAAAATCCCAATGCAAAATGCAGTTATAGCCAATGGGAAGAGGCAACAAAAATGACAGCAAAAGCAGAGGAGTGGGCTCAGAATTCAAATGGTCCAATTCCAAAAGAAAGCAAACCAATAAGAACCAAACAACAGAAACCTAGCTGATACTTGAGAGGAAATCAGCACTTATTTGAAACAGGTTAAACAAACTGGGAATCGAATAATCAGCAGGAAAGAGAAGACAGTTTCTGCTTTCTGTATATTCCACCTCTATCTCCTTTCTTTCCAAAATCCAAATATCAATCTTCAGTTTTGAAATTATACTGAAGTTATTAAAAGAAATCTTTTCCAGTTCCCTCTGTCTCCTTTCCTAACATTAGGTGGTATTCTTTTCCTCTCCTCCTCTTTTTGTCTCTCTGTGTCTCTCTATGTCTGTATGTATTTCAGCTCTCCTCCTCTTATCTCCCGGTCCTCTTTTTATCTCTGTATGTCCTCCCTTTTATAAGCCTTAATATTACCCCTTTTACAGCCTGATAGATTAAAAGAAACCCCTCCCATGTGCCATCTTCTTTTCAGTTCCACTTTAGCTATTTAAGTATTAAACCCCATCATTCCCTTGGCAGGCTTAACTTTCCCGTTTTATTAACTAAAAGCAGACATGGGCAGCAGGATGTAGTCTGACAGCACATGCTGTCAAACTATTTAATTCAAAAGGGCCTTTATGCCCATGTTGTGCACATGCCCTCCAGTTCAGATTACCATTACAGCCTAACCTTAGATTTCTGAAATCAAATTAGCAATTATAAGTAACCAAACTCAGTTCTTAATCGATTCAGGCAAATGCTTTAACAGAAACAGGTTGATTTGTTTGTTGTTCAAACATCTGAAACTAATTGACGACACATGTCGACTCGACTATATTAGTTATAACACATACAATCGTAGCCAAAAATCAGACATTTAACAGTATCACACAAGGTTCGAATTATACTGACTAAGCAGAATTGTACTCGAGGGGTCAGCTAATCAGCTCGAATTTGAAGCTCAATTATTCGCACAGCACGTACACATATACACATTCAGTAACAAGTAGAAGAAAGAAACAAATCAAACACAAAGGCTCAGGCAAGGTGGACAGGACACAGTTAATAAAACTCAAAACACCAGATTCCACCAAACATGAACAGCTTTTAGAACAATCACATGGACCAAAACAAATAAGAAAAGAAAAGAAAAAGCAAGACTCACCTCAAGTCTCGAAAAATCAAAAGCCTTAACTCGGATTTGGACAGACCTTTCTTAAGGCTGAACGGGCTTTAATCGAAGTGTTTCTCAGATGAGAAACACTTCGATTAAGGTCCATTAGACCTTAATCCTTCGGTTTGAACAAAACACGGAACATGCACGGGGAAAACTAGAGTTCAAAAAATTAGATCTGGGATTCGTGTTTCCCTGGTTAGATTCGGACCAAACCAAGCATGGTTTGGTCACGAGGGGGTCTGGGGACTGTCTGGTGTGAAGTTGAGGTCGGTTGGTGTAAATCGGGTTCCGACTCGAATCTTCAAATGAAGATTCGAGAAGGTGGGATGGGATTCGAGGTGTGTGGTTGGTGGATTTGGGTTCAGGATGGTGAGGAGCATCTATGGTGTTGAGGGTAGGGTCACCGGCGTCCATGCCACCGGATTTCATGGTGAAGGATACAGGGGCGGCTCTAGGGTTTGATGGGGAAGATGGTGAAGACGGGAGCTGGGGTATCAGATAGGGGCGGGCAGGGTAAGGTTAGAAGGTTATATATGGGATGGGTGGGTTGATCTCAGCCGTTGGATCAATCAAGGCCAACGGCTTGGATCTGAAGGTTTAGAAGAGACGGTGTCGTTTCATCTAAATGGGGTTTGGGTTGGTCTAGGTGGAACGGGTCGGGTTTTGTTCGTGGGTATGGGAAATGTGATCTTGGCCGTTGATCAATCTGAGATCAACGGCTCAGATCAGACTCAACCATTACGACGTCGTTTGGACGTCTTTGGTGTCAACTGGACAAGGACCGGGCAAGCCTGGTTCTGGGCTGAATTTGTTTGGGCCAATTTGTTAAAATTGGCCCAAGTCCGAAAAAGGAAGGGGTCTTTTTTTATTATTTCCTTTTTTTTTTTTTTTTTAAAAATAAAAATAAAAATAAAAAAACAAAACTAAGTAAAATCAAATTAAAATTAAATAAACACTTACAATTATTTACACACATTAAAATAGGTAAAAATCAAACAAAACAAAATCACGGACAACGATGCCTGTTTATGATTTTCTATTTAACAAACGTGTTGCGGTTCAAATTACGCATGACGCGTACATTTTTTGTATTTTGTTTTAATAAAGCAAAAATGGGCAAAAATCACAAATAATTAACAAAGTGCCATGTAAAAATCCAAAAATTGTACAGCAGGACCAATTATTATTATTTTTATTTCTTTTGGAGCGATTGTCGCGCGAAACAAAAATCACGTGCTCACAGCTGCCCCTCTTTGTTCGGAAACACGAAGAGTTTTCGTGCAAAGATAAAGTGAGTGTGTATGAGCGATTTTTGCCTATGGACTACTCCGTATGAAGCATGTTTTTTTTGAAAGATCTGACCGAATCTTGCTTCAAAGATTTCCTACATATCCTGGGCTAAACAGGAATCAGGTCAATGTAGTTCGAGAAGTTTCGGTAGCTGGGACTACCATGGGATTGCAATGATTGCTGTTACTGCTGTTGCGGTTGTCAGTGCTGCGCCACTGACCGCCTTATTACAACCAAAGAAAGATTGGAAACTGAACTAACTACTTATATGCATGTCAACTGCTAGTTACAAGATTCCTATCTATGGTTCTTTTGTGACTTGATCTTGGGTCTTAGCTGATTCTGCTTGTAGACTCCGATCTGAATCTTGATGCTTGCGAGTTGCTGCGACTTGTTTAATCTCTGGGATGCTGAATGAGACGCGATCGGCAGGGTTCAAGACCTTAATCAAATGTTGGAGTCAATCTGCCTTCCATTTACTCTGATATCTCGGGACATCTTTTTTTCTTTTTCTTCTTTGATTCCGAGCTGGGACTCATCTCGTGGGTCATTTCGAATCGTGTGGCTCGAGGTTAGACCTGCGGGAGAAAACAAACAAACGAAATTTTCTGCCCCAGTTTCACTTAGGAAAATTTCATTAATTATTCGCCAGGAAGTTCATAAAATTGATGAAGGAAGATAACAATGCTTAGTTCAGGATTGGAGCCATAATACCGACTAGCTGGGGAGAAGTTCAGTTTTAGAGTTGAAACTCTAATACTGACCAACTGGGGAAAAGTTCAGCTTAAAGTTTAAAACCCTACTGCTGACTGAAGGAAAAGTTCAGTTTAGGGTTTAAAACCCCAATGCTGACTAAAGGAAAAATTCAGTTTAGGGTTTAAAACCCTAATGCTGATTGCATGGAAAAGCTCAGTTTAGGGTTTAAAACACTAATGCTGGCTGAATGGGAAAAAGTTCAGTTTAGGGTTTTAAAACCCTAATGCTGACTGAAATGAAAAAATTCAGTTTAGGGTTTAAAACCCTAATGCTGATTGCATGGAAGAGCTCAGTTTAGGGTTTAAAACCCTAATGCTGGCTGAATGGGAAAAAGTTCAGTTTAGGGTTTTAAAACCCTAATGCTGACTGAAATGAAAAAATTCAGTTTAGGGTTTAAAACCCTAATGCTGATTGCATGGAAGAGCTCAGTTTAGGGTTTAAAACCCTAATGCTGGCTGAAAGGAAAAAGGTTCAGTTTAGGGTTTAAAACCCTAATGCTGACTGCATGGAAAAGCTCAGTTCAAGGTTTAAAACAATAATGCTGGCTAGAAGGAAAAAGTTCAGTTTAGGGTTTAAAACCCTAATGCTGACTGCATGGAAAAGCTCAGTTTAGGGTTTAAAATCCTAATGCTGGCTGAATGGAAAAAGTTCAGTTTAGGGTTTAAAACCCTAATGCTGAATAAGGGAAAATTCAGTTTAGGGTTTAAAACCCTAATGCTGACTGCATGGAAAAGCTCAGTTTAGGGTTTAAAACCCTAATGTTGGCTGAATGGAAAAAAGTTCAGTTTAGGGTTTAAAACCCTAATGCTGACTGAAAAGGAAAAAGTTCAGTTCAGGGTTTAAAACCCTAATGCTGACTAAAAGGAAAATTCAGTTTAGGGTTTAAAACCCTAATGCTGATTGCATGGAAAAGCTCAGTTTAGGGTTTAAAACCCTAATGCTAGCTGAATGGAAAAATTCAGTTTAGGGTTTAAAACCCTAATGCTGATTGCATGGAAAAACTCAGCTTGGGGTTTAAAACCCTAATGCTGGCTGAATGAAAAAGTTCAGTTTAGGGTTTAAAACCCTAATGCTGACTGGAATGAAAATCTCAGTTTAGGGTTTAAAACTCTAATGCTGATTGCATGGAAAAGCTCAGTTTAGGGTTTAAAACCCTAATGCTGGCTGAAAAGGAAAAAAGTTCAGTTTAGGGTTTAAAACCCTAATGCTGACTAAAAGGAAAATTCAGTTTAGGGTTTAAAACCCTAATGTTGATTGCATGGAAAAGCTTAGTTTAGGGTTTAAAACCCTAATGCTGGCTGAATGGAAAAATTCTGTTTAGGGTTTAAAACCCTAATGCTGATTGCATGGAAAAACTCAGCTTAGGGTTTAAAACCCTAATGCTGGCTGAATAAAAAAGTTCAGTTTAGGGTTTAAAACCCTAATGCTGACTGGAATGAAAATCTCAGTTTAGGGTTTAAAACCCTAATGCTGATTGCATGGATAAAACTCAGTTTAGGGTTTAAAACCCTAATGCTGGCTGAATGGAAAAAGTTCAGTTTAGGGTTTAAAACCCTAATACTGACTAAAGGAAAAATTCAGTTTAGGGTTTAAGACCCTAATGTTGATTGCATGGAAAAGCTCAGTTCAGGGTTTAAAACCCTAATGCTGGCTGAATGGAAAAATTCAGTTTAGGGTTTAAAACCCCAATGCTGATTGCATGGAAAAACTCAGCTTAGGGTTTAAAACCCTAATGCTGGCTGAATGAAAAAGTTCAGTTTAGGGTTTAAAACCCTAATGCTGACTGGAATGAAAATCTCAATTTAGGGTTTAAAACCCTAATGCTGATTGCATGGAAAAGCTCAGTTTAAGGTTTAAAACCCTAATGCTGGCTGAATGGAAAAAGTTCAGTTTAGGGTTTAAAACCCTAATGCTGACTAAAGGAAAAAGTTCAGTTTAGGGTTTTAAAACCCTAATGCTGACTGAAATGAAAAAATTCAGTTTAGGGTTTAAAACCCTAATGCTGATTGCATGGAAGAGCTCAGTTTAGGGTTTAAAACCCTAATGCTGGCTGAAAGGAAAAAGGTTCAGTTTAGGGTTTAAACCCTAATGCTGACTGCATGGAAAAGCTCAGTTTAGGGTTTAAAACCCTAATGCTGGCTGAATGGAAAAAGTTCAGTTTAGGGTTTAAAACCCTAATGCTGACTGCATGGAAAAGCTCAGTTTAGGGTTTAAAACCCTAATGCTGGCTGAATGGAAAAAGTTCAGTTTAGGGTTTAAAACCCTAATGCTGACTAAAGGGAAAATTCAGTTTAGGGTTTAAAACCCTAATGCTGACTGCATGGAAAAGCTCAGTTTAGGGTTTAAAACCCTAATGCTGGCTGAATGGAAAAAGTTCAGTTTAGGGTTTAAAACCCTAATGCTGACTGCAAAGGAAAAAGTTCAGTTCAGGGTTTAAAACCCTAATGCTGACTAAAAGGAAAATTCAGTTTAGGGTTTAAAACCCTAATGCTGATTGCATGGAAAAACTCAGTTTAGGGTTCAAAACCCTAATGCTGGCTGAATGGAAAAATTCAGTTTAGGGTTTAAAACCCTAATGCTGATTGCATGGAAAAACTCAGCTTAGGGTTTAAAACCCTAATGCTGGCTGAATGAAAAAGTTCAGCTTAGGGGTTTAAAACCCTAATGCTGACTGGAATGAAAATCTCAGTTTAGGGTTTAAAACCCTAATGCTGATTGCATGGAAAAGCTCAGTTTAGGGTTTAAAACCCTAATGCTGGCTGAAAAGGAAAAAAGTTCAGTTTAGGGTTTAAAACCCTAATGCTGACTAAAAGGAAAATTCAGTTTAGGGTTTAAAACCCTAATGTTGATTGCATGGAAAAGCTCAGTTTAGGGTTTAAAACCCTAATGTTGGCTGAATGGAAAAATTCAGTTTAGGGTTTAAAACCCTAATGCTGATTGCATGGAAAAACTCAGCTTAGGGTTTAAAACCCTAATGCTGGCTGAATGAAAAAGTTCAGTTTAGGGTTTAAAACCCTAATGCTGACTGGAATGAAAATCTCAGTTTAGGGTTTAAAACCCTAATGCTGATTGCATGGAAAAGCTCAGTTTAGGGTTTAAAACCCTAATGCTGGCTGAATGGAAAAATTCAGTTTAGGGTTTAAAACCCTAATGCTGATTGCATGGAAAAACTCAGCTTAGGGTTTAAAACCCTAATGCTGGCTGAATGAAAAAGTTCAGTTTAGGGTTTAAAACCCTAATGCTGACTAAAAGGAAAATTCAGTTTAGGGTTTAAAACCCTAATGCTGATTGCATGAAAAAGCTCAGTTTAGGGTTTAAAACCCTAATGCTGGCTGAATGGAAAAAGTTCAGTTTAGGGTTTAAAACCCTAATGCTGACTAAAGGAAAAATTCAGTTTAGGGTTTAAAACCCTAATGTTGATTGCATGGAAAAGCTCAGTTCAGGGTTTAAAACCCTAATGCTGGCTGAATGGAAAAAGTTCAGTTTAGGGTTTAAAACCCTAATGCTGATTGCATGGAAAAACTCAGCTTAGGGTTTAAAACCCTAATGCTGGCTGAATGAAAAAGTTCAGTTTAAGGTTTAAAACCCTAATGCTGACTAAAAGGAAAATTCAGTTTAGGGTTTAAAACCCTAATGCTGATTGCATGGAAAAGCTTAGTTTAGGGTTTAAAACCCTAATGCTGGCTGAATGGAAAAAGTTCAGTTTAGGGTTTAAAACCCTAATGCTAACTAAAGGAAAAATTCAGTTTAGGGTTTAAAACCCTAATGCTGATTGCATGGAAAAGCTCAGTTTAGGGTTTAAAACCCTAATGCTGGCTGAATGGAAAAAAGTTCAGTTTAGGGTTTAAAACCCTAATGCTGATTGCATGGAAAAGCTCAGTTTAGGGTTTAAAACCCTAATGCTGGCTGAATGGAAAAAAGTTCAGTTTAGGGTTTAAAACCCTAATGCTGACTAAAGGAAAAATTCAGTTTAGGGTTTAAAACCCTAATGCTGATTGCATGGAAAAGCTCAGTTTAGGGTTTAAAACCCTAATGCTGGCTGAATGGAAAAAGTTCAGTTTAGGGTTTAAAACCCTAATGCTGACTAAAGGAAAAATTCAGTTTAGGGTTTAAAACCCTAATGCTGATTGCATGGAAAAGCTCAGTTCAGGGTTTAAAACCCTAATGCTGGCTGAATGGAAAAAGTTCAGTTTAGGGTTTAAAACCCTAATGCTGACTAAAGGAAAAATTCAGTTTAGGGTTTAAAACCCTAATGCTGATTGCATGGAAAAGCTCAGTTCAGGGTTTAAAACCCTAATGCTGGCTGAATGGAAAAAGTTCAGTTTAGGGTTTAAAACCCTAATGCTGACTAAAGAAAAAATTCAGTTTAGGGTTTAAAACCCTAATGCTGATTGCATGGAAAAGCTCAGTTTAGGGTTTAAAACCCTAATGTTGGCTGAATGGAAAAAAGTTCAGTTTAGGGTTTAAAACCCTAATGCCGACTAAAAGGAAAATTCAGTTTAGGGTTTAAAACCCTAATGCTGACTCGTTGGGGACAAAATTCGAGAATAACAACTGACCTCTTTTTTTTTTGAATTTTCTTGTTTTAGTAAAAGATAAAAAAGGGAGTTTCGTGGAAACTTACCTTTCGAGTGAATTCCTTATTGCCAAAACATTTCTTGTACCCATGTACCTTCTTCTTTGGGTGACACCTGCTTCTTGCACGGTTGTCTTGGATTAAACCTGTTTCAACTTTTCAGACAAAGAACAATTGTTAGTTCGGAAATGACGGTCGGTCTGGTGATCTTGATCGTTCCCGGTTGCTTTGTTGCGTCTTCATTTCTGTTGCGAAATCCCGCCATTGATTTGGTTCATATGTCAAAACCCTTTAGACTGCTCAGGCTTGTATTTGCAGATTCTGTGATGATTTGCCTCGTAAGGCTCTTTTTTTCTTTTTCTCTCTCTTTTTTGTCCCGTTTTGCTTGGAGGTTCTCAACGGGGATTTTATTGGAGGTATTCTGTGGGGATTTGTACAAAAGGAAGCCCTGCGGGGGAATATTTACAAAGTGGATTCTTTATGTGGATTTTTGTACAATGGGGCATGCTGGGGATTTGTTTCGAAGCGGGTTTTCTAGGATTTGTTGGGGTAAGCTTGTTGGGGAATTTTTACAAAGGGGCTGGGGAAATTCCAACGGGGATATATATATATATATATTAGGGAGACTCTGTGGGGGATTGTACAAGGGGAGACTCTGTGGGGATTCGTCCGAAGGCGGACTTGCTGTGGGAAATTTCTTCTTTTTTTTTCTTTACTTAGAACGCCATCAAACATCATGATTTATCAGGCTTGGACAAACGTACCAACGAAACGAGGTGTTTTTCCTTCATGAAACGGAATTTCGTGCAACCAAACCTGCCACCTGCCCTTTCCGGTGTATCTTGAATTCGGGGTTAAAACACAAAAGGGATTCGAAGAGAAACAAAGAAAGGAGAAAACAAATTTCAAGAAGGGAGTGTCCCTTTTGGGACGAGAAAGACTTATCTGAGGAAGATAACGCTGGCTTTAAATGACATGACATGCTCTTTGGACTAGACGCCTGACCTTCCATGAACTTGCGTTTCCCTGAACCAAAACGGATCTGTGATTCCAAACCGGTGGAACTTTGCCGAAACCTCCTTGGGTGGAGTCATTCTTTCGGCCAACAGCGCCCTTTGCGGGTTTTCACTGGCTGACCTCTCTCATTTCTCTTCCTGTCATCGCTTGATAGCACTCTTTGCGAGGTTTTACTAAACAAGCTCTCTCATTTTGGTTTCTCTACTCCCGTCGCCTCGTGGTGCCCGAAGGTTTTCACCGACGAGACTCTCTCATTTTATCTCTCTCCATTCAGAGTGTGCCGGTCTCCATTTGTGACGCTTATTGGTTTCCCACTATCTTTGGTAATTGATCTGAAGGCTTGTGCTTGGTAAAGAGAGGTAGATGATACTAACTTCTAAACTGCTCGACGTGCCCCGGTTTCAATTTCAGGGTAAATGGAATTTTATTGTTGGTGTGACTGAACCTCAGGGAGAGGCTGCCTACGTATCCTTTCGGAATCAAGTCAAACGTAGTTCAGGACTCAATCAATGTTTTGTTTTGTTTTCTTTTTCTTTTTTTTTTCTTTTTTTTTTTTTTGTAGAGAGGATTGGGTAGTGTTTGGGAGTAGTGGGGGATAAAACCTTCACCATTTTCAAATGTGTCAGGACCACTGGAGTATGATCTAGACGTAGTATCTCTTGACTGCATCTGCATTTACTGCTGTGCCGGGGTCATTTCCTTCGATATCACCTAAATACAATGCTCCTCTCGGCAATATCTTCCTTACGATGTATGGGCCTTTCCAATTTGGGGCAAACTTTCCTTTTGCTTCTTCATGATGCGGCAGAATACGCCTCAGTACCAGCTGACCTACTTCGAAATTCCGGGGTCGGACTTTCTTGTTGTAAGCACGGGCCATCCTTCGTTGGTATAACTGTCCGTGACAAACTGCGGCCATTCGCTTTTCATCAATCAACGTCAATTGCTCCAGTCGAGCCTTGACCCACTCGCTGTCTTCGATTTCTGCTTCGACAATGATTCGAAGCGAAGGAATTTCTACCTCTGCCGGTATTACAGCCTCGGTCCCATAAACCAAAAGATAAGGAGTCGCTCCCACCGATGTGCGTACCGTAGTGCGGTACCCCAATAATGCAAAAGGTAACTGCTCATGCCACTGTCGGGAACTTTGGATCGTTTTCCTCAAAATCTTCTTGATGTTTTTATTTGCAGCTTCCACAGCACCATTGGCTTTCGGCCGATAAGGAGTAGAATTCCTATGCGTTATCTTGAACTGCTCGCATACATCTCCCATCAAGTGACTGTTCAAGTTTGCTGCATTATCTGTAATGATAGTCGCAGGAATACCGAAACGACAGATAAGATTTGAGTGTACAAAATCCACTACAGCTTTTTTAGTGACCGACTTGAGAGTGACAGCTTCTACCCATTTTGTGAAGTAATCGATGGCAACTAGTATAAACCTGTGTCCATTCGAAGCCTTCGGTTCGATTGGTCCAATGACATCCATGCCCCATGCGACAAATGGCCAAGGTGCAGACATGGGATGCAACTCCGTGGGAGGTGCATGAATCAAATCACCGTGCACCTGACACTGATGACACTTCCGAACAAAGCTAAAGCAATCTTTTTCCATGGTCATCCAGTAATAACCTGCTCGAAGGATTTTCTTCGCTAAAACATACCTGTTCATATGAGGTCCACACACACCTGCGTGCACTTCGTGCATGATCTTTCTCGATTCCTCGATATCGACACATCTTAGGAGATTGAGGTCCGGGGTCCTTTTATATAACAACTCACCGCTTAGAAAGAAACCACTTGCATGTCGCCTAATGGTCCTCTTCTGATCTCCAGTAGCGTGCTTGGGGTATTCTTGTGTCTTCAGGAATTTCTTGATGTCATGGTACCAAGGCTGCGTATTTGATCCTGCCTCGATTACATTGCAGTAACCGTGTCTTTCCTTGATTTGGATTTCTAAAGGATCGACGTGGGCGTTGCCCGGGTATGGTAGCATTGAAGCCAAAGTAGCAAGTGCATCTGCCAGTTCATTGTGACACCTCGGAATATACCTGAACTCTATTGATGTAAAGCGCTTGCTGAGGTCCTCCACATGTTGTCGGTATGGGATAAGTTTGACATCCCGAGTTTCCCATTCACCTTGGGCTTGTCGGATGATCAGGTCAGAATCTCCCATAATCAGTAAGTCTTCAACATCCTGATCGATTGCCATATGCATGCCCATGATGCAAGCTTCATACTCAGCTGTATTATTTGTGCAAAAGAAACGAAGTCTAGCTGTGGCGGGATAATGCTGACCAGAAGGCGAGATCAAAATTGCCCCAATCCCTACACCCTTGGCGTTCACGGCTCCGTCAAAGAACATCTTCCAAACATGAGCTTCCTCCGAGATCACTTCTACGGTGTTTACTTCTTCATCTGGAAAGTAGGTATCCAATGGCTGGTATTCCTCATCGACCGGATTTTCGGCCAAATGATCTGCTAACGCCTGGGCTTTCATTGCCGTGCGAGTGACATAAACTATGTCGAATTCCGTAAGCAAGATTTGCCATTTAGCCAGTCTCCCAGTAGGCATTGGTTTCTGAAATATATACTTCAAAGGATCCAACCTGCTTATGAGGAACGTAGTGTGGGCTTGGAGATAATGTCTCAGCTTTTGAGCAACCCATGTGAGAGCGCAACATGTCCTTTCCAACAGTGTGTATTTGGCCTCGTAGCCGGTGAATTTCTTGCTCAAGTAGTAGATTGCTTGCTCCTTCTTTCCGGTTACGTCGTGTTGCCCGAGGACGCAGCCGAAAGAGTTCTCCAAGACTGTTAGATACAAGAAAAGTGGCCTTCCCGGTTCTGGAGGGACCAAGACCGGGGGATTCGAAAGGTATTCTTTGACTTTATCAAAGGCTTCTTGACACTCAGTTGTCCACTTAATCGCCGCATCTTTCCTTAACAGCTTGAATATGGGCTCACACGTGCTTGTCAGCTGGGCAATAAACCGACTGATGTAGTTCAACCTGCCCAAAAGACTCATCACGTCTTTCTTTGTTCTTGGGGGAGGCAGATCTCTGATGGATTTTATCTTAGTTGGATCTAGCTCGATACCTCTCCTGCTTACGATGAAGCCCAAAAGTTTGCCCGACGGAACTCCGAAAGCACATTTGGCTGGGTTTAGCTTCAAGTCATACTTCCTTAGCCTCTCGAAGAATTTCCTCAAGTCTTGGATGTGATTATCCTGCGTCCTGGACTTGACTATCACGTCATCCACGTACACCTCTATTTCCTGATGCATCATGTCATGGAAAATGGCAGTCATGGCCCTCATGTAAGTAGCCCCAGCATTCTTCAAACCAAATGGCATGACCCGGTAACAGTAGGTGCCCCAAGGCGTGGTGAAGGCAGTTTTCTCGGCGTCCTCTTCATCCATCAATACCTGATGATACCCAGCATAACAATCTACAAAAGACTGTATCTCGTGTTTGGCGCAATTATCAACGAGGATGTGGATGTTGGGCAGCGGGAAATTATCTTTAGGACTTGCTCTGTTCAAATCTCGGTAATCTACACATACTCGAGTTTTCCCGTCCTTTTTTGGTACTAGAACCACATTCGCCAACCATGTTGTATATTGGACTACCCGAATCACTCCTGTTTTCAGTTGTTTGGTGATCTCCTCTTTAATCTTGTCACTGACCTCAGTTTTGAACTTTCGTTGCTTTTGTTGAACTGGAGGACAATCAGGATGAATCGGCAATTTATGAACCACTAGATCAACACCTAGCCCCGGCATGTCATCATATGACCAAGCAAACACGTCTTTAAATTCAAAAAGAAGTTGAATTATCGCCTCTCGCGTTTTCTTGTCCGTGTGAATGCTTATCTTGGTCTCCCGGATTTCTTCCGGGGTTCCTAAATTTACCGGTTCAGTGTCATTCAGATTTGGCTTAGGTTTATTCTCGAAATATTCCAACTCTCGGTTTATCTCCCTAAAAGCCTCTTCCGCATCATATTCTGGTTCTGGGTTCATTAATTCGCAGTTAAATAACTCATTGTGATTTGGGCGTGAAGTCCGCAAGCATGTCATATTTAAAGCCGCATTATTATGACTGAAAAGAAAGATAAAAAGGAAAAATAACAAAAATTAGAACAAAAGAAAGAATGGGAAAGCAATGATGATTTTTTTTTTCTTTGGAAAGTTGGAAGACAACAATGTTTACAACTTAGGAATTCAAGACAACAATTGAAAGGAAGAAAACGCTCAAGTTATGTCCTGGAGATAACTTGTGACACAGGAAAGGTGGCAGGACAGGTCTACCCGGACTTCCGTCTAGTCGGGAATGGCGTAGCCTCCCAGTTTTGAAGTCGGGTGTTCGTCCCCATGTATAGCATCTCCGCAGTGCTTGTGCCTTCACCTGGTTGAACCATGTGGACCTCCTAGAGCATCTCTCTCATCGCCCCACATATCTCCTCGATTTCCTCAGCTGTGAAGACCTCATCATCTTCTTCTTCAACATACCTTGGCCTGATGAAAGTTGCATATAAATCCGACAGTGGTTGAGGTAACTTCCAACCCTCATTTTTCCTTTTCTTTGCCCACTCTTCGTCTGCTGGAGTAGGTTTGAAACCTAGTCCAAAAGGTTTCTTGATGACTGGCAAAGTAATGGGTTCTGTTATTCCCTGAAGGGTTCGTCCAAGTCCCTTCCCTGGCCTAAATCCATGCCGGATCATCTCTTTGGCCACCATGACCGAGGCGTTAGATAAGAAAGGCTGGGGGAAAGGTATTCCCTCTTCGTGTTGCTCTGCCAATACAATCTCGAAAGCTTGATAGACCGTATGTTCGCTCCCTTCTCTCGGTTCAAGATACGGGATGGATGGGTCCCGATAAATGGCATGTTCGTCTTCCCCATGGACCACGATCTCTCGGTCTTCGTACTCGAACTTCACCATCTGGTGAAGAGTGGAAGGCACGGCTCCTGCCGCATGGATCCAAGGTCTGCTAAGGAGAAAATTGTAGGATGTGTCCATGTCGATCACCTGGAAGGTTACTCGAAATTCGACTGGTCCTATGACCAACAACATGTCTATTTCTCCCATGGTATCTCTCTTGATGCCGTCGAAAGCTCTTACGCAGACATTGTTGGGTCGGATTCTTCCGGTCCCAATTTCCATCCTTTGTAGCGTGGAAAACGGGCAAATGTCAATACCTGATCCCCCATCCAACATTACCTGCTTGACATAATAGTCTTCGCATTTAACTGTTAGATGCAAAGCCTTGTTGTGTGCCGCTCCTTCCGGGGGTAAATCATTCTTGCTGAAAGAGATTTGGTTAACGGCGAAGAATCTTTCTGTCATCCGCTCTAGTTGTTCCACCGAGGTTTCAACTGGTACATATGCTTCATTCAGGGTTTTCAGTAGGATCTTTTGATGTTCGGTCGACCTCATCAATAATGACAGCATGGATACTTGCTCAGGGTACTTGCGCAGCTGATCTATCACCTCGTAATCCGGCATTTTCATTTGTTGGAAGAACACTTCCGCTTCTTCAACACTCACAGGCTTCTTTGGCGGGAAGCGCCTTTGTGTGGCGTTGTTCAGTTCTTGAGTATTTGAATACCTTCCAATGAAAGTATTTTCTGGAAGTTCTCCCATGACCTCTTTACCTTTGTACATCACCAAAGTCTTTTGATAATTCCACGGCACTGTGGACGGGTTGGTTATTGGCTTTTGTGGCACGCGTCCGATAACCACTAGCTCATTCAGCCGAGGTGGTTGAGTCGTCCCCCGGACCACATAGGCCCCTTTCGGTACGTACATAGGTTTTGTCTTTTTGATTCCGAAGTTCTGCGTCTTCTCAGCTTGACCTCGTGGTATGTAAAGAACTTCATCCTTTACCGATACAACTTTCTTCTCTACCTTCTTTTCAGGCACTTTCTTTATAGCTTTGACCTCTTCCCCCTTTTCTAGTTTCTGGTCCATTTCGGGCCTCTTCCCCGTGTCGACAATGGCAATTATGGCTTTCAGAGCAGGGTCAAACTCTTTGTCTTCACAAATCATCCCGATCAGCGGCCCATTATTGTGAGCAGGTAATGGATTGTTAGTTACATTCGGGATCTCCTCGTCCCTTAGCACTATTTTCCCTTGCTCTATCAAGTTTTCGACCACTCTTTTCAACGACCAGCAGTCATTTGTGTCATGTCCTTCGGCTCCTGAATGATAGGCGCATCTGACTCCAGCTTTGTAAGAAGGTGACGTCGGGTTTTGCCTTGTTTGAGGGATTGGTTGCAAGAAACCCAACTGGACCAGCTTTGGGAACAAAGTTGAGTATGGCTCACCGATGGGCGTGAAAGTCCGCCTTCTGGGTGGCTCCTGAGGGCGGAAGTTATTCTGCGGGGGTTGTGGGTTATAGTGGTTGCGGTAAGGAGGCTGATTTCTGGGAGGTGGAGCTGGGCCTCGGTTGGCTTGTTGTGGTGGATGGTTATAAGGTTGGGCATTCATGACCATATAAGGTTGATGAGCATATGCCAAATTTGAGTGGGGGTAGTAGTGTTGTGGGGCTCTTTCCGGAAAATGGGGCCTGGGATGACGATACTCCCTTGCTTCCGAGGCTGCCATAGTCGTTTCTTCCTTCTTCTTCCCCCTTGTCGTTCCTCCGGACCCGCTTTGGACGGTCTGGGAGGTCGCCCTTATGGCTGCTTGACTCAGAATCCTACCTGTTTTCAAACCATTTTCCACCATCTCTCCAATCTTGATTGCTTCCGCGAATGGCTTACCCATGGCTGACATCATGTTTTGGAAATAGTCAGACTCTTGAGCCTGGAGAAAGGTAGTGACCATTTCCACTTCATCCATGGGAGGCTTCACTCTCGACGCCTGTTCACGCCACTTAATAGCATATTCTCTGAAGCTTTCCGAAGGTTTCTTCTTCAAATTCGACAGAGAGTTTCGGTCTGGCGCAATGTCGATGTTATACTGGAATTGTTTTACAAAATCTCTGGCGAGATCATCCCATATATGCCATCGGGACATTTCCTGATCCATATACCATTCCGAAGCTATCCCTACTAGACTTTCCCCAAAATACGCCATCAGCAGTTCTTCTTTTCCGCCGGCTCCCCGTAATTGGTTGCAGTATTTCTTAAGATGTGCAATGGGGTCACCGTGCCCATCGTATTTCTCGAACTTTGGGGTCTTGAAACCTGTTGGCAGGTGCACGTGAGGGAACATGCACAGGTCGGCGTAAGAGACGCTCTTTTGTCCGCTCAATCCTTGCATATTCTTCAAACTTTGTTCAAGGCTTCTCATTCTCTTGGCAATCTCATTTTGTTCTGCAGTTCTGGGGTTTTGATCCTGCCCAGGGGCGGGCTCGCACTGAGGTGGTAGAGGGTTAGTACTGGTAGCGAACCTAGTTGGTTCCATTGAGAACGATGGTGCTTGGAATGTAAAAGAGGATGAGTCAAAGCTTGGCTTGTACGTGGTAGGCTGTGCCGTAATCGGGCAAGGCGATGCAGTAAAGATGTTCATGCTTGCATCAGTGGATGACATTCGGGGATGAGGCTCAGAAGGCGATCCAGCAGAGAAGGCTGAGGTGGCTGGGTACCCGAATGGGGTAGCAGGATAATTTATGGGGACATTAGAAGTCCCACTTGACCTGGAGAATAATTCAGGGAATCCGGGGACGACACTTGGCGGCTCTTTCCCATTATTCCAGTCGTCCAGCATTTCCAACATGCGGAGCCGTAGGATTCTATTTTCCTCCGCAGTTGCGGATTTAGGTGTGAGGACGGCTGAGATTGAGCTCTCCTCAGAAACAGGGATTGTTTGCAATGGAATTTCTGAAGACATTTCCACACTTCCTTTTGACCTGGTGAAGTAAGTGTGAGTACTGCTTCTGGTCCTAACAACAGGTAGTTGAACACTTCTCCTTGACCTCGTGAAGTATGAGTGCGAGGCCAGACTTTCACCAAACCAACCGTCTTTTCAAAAACCCTGGATACTCATCGACAAACGCACGGTTAATTTGCAGCAAATAACAGATAGTTAATCTCACGTTGGGCATGATGCACCTATACAGTTAAGTGGATTACTATAGGTTTGCTACGAGAGCATGCGTCATTCCGGCATTTTTCCTCTTATTAGTTTTTCCCCCTTTTTTCCTCTTTTTTTTTTTTGTTTTTCTTTTATTATTTTTCTTATTTTGCAGTAAAAGAAATGCGACCGGATTCGATGAGGATTGCCTACGTATCACGATGCCTACGTGAATCAGATCATTACGTAGTTCGAAAAATACAAATGAGCGTAAAAGAAGCAACCTCTTCATTGTTGAAATGGTCTATTACAAACTACATTTTGCAAAAGAAAAAGC
The DNA here is from genome assembly GCF_000393655.2 of Nicotiana sylvestris. Taxonomy (NCBI): domain Eukaryota; kingdom Viridiplantae; phylum Streptophyta; class Magnoliopsida; order Solanales; family Solanaceae; genus Nicotiana; species Nicotiana sylvestris. The sequence continues at coordinate 118,425,317 of NC_091059.1, forward strand.
GAATTTTGAAAATAAACCTAGACTCAAAATAGACTAAAAATCACCCTGATGGGAAAAACAAGCAGAAGATGCTAAGATACAGATTTGACTTATGAGTGCATTATGGTTTTGAAAATTGGTGTCCGCGGGGCATCGTTCGGCCTCACCGCGGTCCTAGGCGTGAGATCCCTCTCAAGTTGCTCCAGCTCATGCATAGTCTGCTTGACATAACCCATCACTGCCAAGAGGACGGTAACGTTGGACATGTTCTCACATCGTAGACATCGTCTGGTGATGGCATGGGCAATGACCTTGATCCTATCTCTGGTTTGCTTCTTCTCTATGAGTAGGCGTTTTATCTGATCGCTACATATCTTGAATACTTGAGCATCCTGTATATGCTGGTGCTTCAGTCGTCGTACTTCCAACTTCATCTGGGCTATTGAGTCGTACCAGTATCTGCTCTCAATTTGGAAATCCTTGGCCTGATTAGCTGCTTTGATCTCAAGTGTAGCCATCTCTCTCTTTATTTTAGCAACAGTTTTCTCGTGGTCGCCTTCCAATTGATTCAGGTATCGGCGATGCTTATCTGCTCTTGTATCCCACTGTGCCCTGAGCTCTGCTATGACGTTTTCAGATTTCTCCAAACTATCTTGCCATTCCCTGATTTCACCTTTTAGCCTTTTTATCAGCTGCTCGTCTAATCGATGCCTTGGCTGTTTATCCGCATCCACCCTTATCTGTTTGATCTGGGCTCTGAGCCTTTCGTTGTCCTGAATTAACCTGTTCCGCTCTCCCAGATTGGTAGCATCTTGCACGTTGTGCTCATATTTCAAACTTTCCACTTGTTGCTTTAACCTGCTGATTTCGGCGCAATAGCCTCTTTCCTTTGCTAACCAATCCCACTGCCTTTGCGATGATTCGGTGAAATTCCGGATGTGGGGTCTCTTAGCTGGCCTTTCATGCTCAAGTTCCCTTCTATACCATGCAAGGTAACCTGGCGCCATCTCTCCTTTGGCTCGATCCCGCACGCAAGTATCTGATTTCAAATATTGGCACTCACTCCAGATTTGGCGAATCTTTGCTTCTGGGAATTGTCCGTTAGGACTTATCTCAACTGCTTGAGTGCTAAGATCTTCCTCATAAGGTACTGTCTGGCATCTTCCGAATTGTCTCAAAACTCGGCAGGGTGCGTAAGGTTGAATGCTCTTAAGCCCCATCAGTAAGAAATGAGTTTTAGCTGCCGACGTATATAGGATCTCATTAACAGGCAACCATCCCAACGTCCACTGTATTTGGCTGGCAGTAAGAGCTTGAAAGAACGAGGTCCATGCCAGGACTCCTTTGGGCAAACTGATCTCTTTGGCTCTCGTGTAAGATTCTTCTATGCAGGTCTTTTCCGGGGAACCATGGCTCAAAATCTCGGAACGATGGCAGAGGTGCTCGGTCATCCATATTTGTAGGAGCAAGTTACAACCTTCGAAGAAACTTCCCCCAGCTTTACAAGCTGTAAGAGCTCGAAAGATGTCAGATACCACCATAGGCGCGAGAGTACTGTCACTTTGCGTGAGTAAAGTGCTGACGACCCCGGATATCTTCAAATCAATGTTTCCGTCTTTCCTTGGAAATACCAGAAGGCCCAGGAACATCATCATGAACGCTACCCGTCTGTGCTTGTCCCACTTCTGACGAACTCCTTTGCTGCACAGTTTGTTGATTGGATTATTGAATCCCCCCTCATGACCGTACCTATCATATATGAAGCATGGAGTACAAAATCCGGCTGCCAGATCCGGGTTGTGGACTGTTCTAGGTATCTTCAATGAATCTAGGAACCGATGTACCGTGACGACTCTTGGGGCGACCAAGTATTTTTCCCTCAAGGGAAGTTCAGTATTCCCGATGTATCCGGCCATTTCTTCCAAAGTCGGGGTGAGTTCAAAATCAGAGAAATGGAAAACATTGTGCGCCGGGTCCCAATAGGTAACCAAAGCTCTTATGATATCTCCCCGAGGCTGGATTTCTAATAAACCCACAAGACCTTTCAGATATTTCTTAACCTCGTTTTGTCCTTCAACACCTAGATCATTCCACCATAGTCGTAACTTGACAGGGATTTTGGTCATTATTGAAAAATGTTCATTTTGCATCGTGCTCATCCTGCACATTTATTAAGGTGATTTTAACAAAACGAACTGACTCAAAATTTTTTTACAGAGGGGATCAAGTTTTGAACACGGCCTTTAAACACTTCGGGGACGAAGATTTTAAGGCTGTGTGGGTCTACTGGATAAAAATGCTAAACAAGACCCAAAGGTGGCTATTTATGCAAAGTCAGCCTTCCGGCGTCCCTTTCGGGAACATTCGGCTATTTATGACAAAACAACGTCACCCGATTTATTTACGACTTTTTTTTTTCTTTTTTTTTTTTGAAACGCATTTTTTATTTATTTATTGATTTTGGCTATTTTAGCAAAAATGGGGTTGAACCCGACGAGGGTTGCCTATGTATCTCACATCCGGTGAGAATCAAACCGGCGTAGTTCGGGCATATCATGAATAGAGAAAATCAAATAAACCTAGAAATCAAGAATAAGTATTTTTATTATTTTTGAAAAGAGATAAAGACTAAAGAAAATATTTATTATTTATTTTTTTTAGGCAATATTTGGACTATTAGTCTGAATTTATAAAAGGGGTACTACAAAAGAAACAACACATTTTTTTTGAATTATGAATTTTCTGTTTTTTTTTTTTTTACTTTTAAATAAATACCCTTTTTGATTTTTAAAAGAAAAGAAAAACTTTTATGTGTTTTTTTTAGTAAATCAAACTAAAAGATAAATGTTGGTTTTATTCTTTTTTTTTTAGAAAAATTCCGGCGAGGTTGGGACACTACTTGGACATTGGTTTTATTTTCCCAAAATAAGCAATTATCTCCCTACGCTGCTATTTTTCCTCTTTTTTTTTTTTAGAAACCGGTTAGCATGCGGAACTGAAGCAAATAAATGCGCAAAACAAATAGGATGCAGCAGGGTGGTCTTTTTCATTTCAGGTTGCCTGTCCTGGACGGACCCAACCCCTGTGTTGAGCCCCCTAAGTCAAATGCAACATGATGCAAATAAACGTTCCTACTAGGGATCTGGCATGAAGTTTCGTTATACTAGGTTTATACCCTGGGTATTTGTTCTAGACTGTGTATCTGAGCGGACAACTCGAGTCGAGGAGGGGGCTACGTACCGGGGACCCGCGAGATCGTCCGGCTTTGTAACTTGCCCGACCTCTTTCTTATTTCAGGTATAGACACTAACAGAATAGGGAGTCTCGACCAGCGAGCTTCTCCTCGGAGGTAAGAAGAGAAGGGTTTTGGCACAGTTTATATACGGTTCAGATAATATCAAAGCGGTAAAAGACAGCATTTAGCACATTATGCAAAAACATGTAATAAAAATCAGATAATAAAGCCAAATATAACAATTATTCTAAGCTCGAATTCTTGAACCCTGAACCAGTGGTTCTGGGTGAACTAGTCCCCAGCAGAGTCGCCAGAGCTGTCACACCTCCTTTTTGCGCGCCCGCCCCGAAGGGTAGATGCGCGAGCGGAGTTTTTCCAATTTAAGTGACAATATTCGAAATGGGATTATTTAATTCAGAGTCGCCACTTGGGAAAGGTTTGGTTTTTGGTGTCCCAAGTCACCGGTTTATCTTGAATCCCAAATCGAGGAAATTTTCGACTTTTCCAAATGAAGTCTGCGAACCAGAAATTCTAAGTAAGGAATTCTGTTGACCCGAGGGAAGGTGTTAGGCACCCTCGAATCCCGTGGTTCTAGCACGGTCGCTTAAATTGTTATAATGGCTAAATATCTGATTTAAATACATGTTATGACTTACGTGCTTTTATTAAGTTTAAACCGCTTTTATTATTATCATTTATTTTTATAGAATTGCAACGTCGTGAAAATGCATCTCGAACCACGTCACAATCAATGCACCCGTAGTTGTTAACACATTTCGACTCCGTTGAGATTTGAATTTGGGTCACATAAATGCACACCCGAATTTAAGAATGTAATTTAATTAAGTCGCTCCTAGAAAGTCTAACGCGTTATTATCTTTGGGGAAGACAGTGGAATTCACTAAACAGTCCGTCCCAAACTCTGAGTATTTATTATGGTTAATTATTAAGGGCCCCGCAATTTGCATTTTTATTTGGCGAGGCTCATCTCATTATTTTAGAAGGGTATCCTACAGTGACTACATTTCTATTACGTTTGTCTCTAAAAAAAATAAAAGAAAGATGATACCGAACTTACTTGTTTGAACAAATACAGACTGAATCTTTACTATGTTTGCCGAACCTAAATTTGTTTGATTACCTGATTGATTGTTTATGAGGTGAGAGTTACCTCATGCTTTGTCTTCATCGAGTGAATACGCTTATTAATTTGCTAAGTGAGATTGCAAGCAAACTAACAACATATACTGAGTTATATTTAACGACCTCCAAGTTTTATTTTTAAACGCTAACCTATTTGGACTTGATAAATGAAATTGGCTGTTTATTAGGAAAACTACTACTAATTGAACTCAAAAACGCCTATTAGTTTTCCTCAACAGTTATCGCATTATTTCGAAACAAGGAATCTATACCGAGACCCGATATCGAACCTATATCGGAACAAATAATCTGACAGGAGAGCTGGCATTCATAGCCAGACTCTTAATGTGACTGCATGAGAGTTTGTTTGGGATACATTTATCCCAGACCAAGTACCACAGATTTGTCAATTCAGTGGTCTAGGCAAAATACATACAGGTGCTTGCCATGGTTCTATGTTATACTGTCATAACTAAATCAAACAGAATGTTATACTGAACTGAATGTATACTAAATCAAACATACTGTCTATGTTATACTGTCATCACTATTAAACAATGCTATCTAATAGTTCATCTCAAACAGAATGTATGTTAATTTATACAGAGCAGTTGCAGTTGAGCTTAAACAAATGCAGGCCGACTACCATTCGACCTATGGCCATGTTTTGAACACGGGTATTGTGAAAGAATCAACATTCATTTCTTTTATTTCTGCTTCAAGGCTTCAAACTTTCAACAACAAATAGTTTCAGAAGTGTGTACCTGGAAGTCTTTTGACAATTGAAGAAAAGGGAAGTCAGCAGAGCAACAATGACAACAAGTGCAGCAGCAGTAACATCAGGTAACAAAAATCCCAATGCAAGATGCAGTTATAGCCAATGGGAAGAGGCAACAAAAATGACAGCAAAAGCAGAGGAGTGGGCTCAGAATTCAAATGGTCCAATTCCAAAAGAAAACAAACCAATAAGAACCAAACAACAGAAACCTAGCTGATACTTGAGAGGAAATCAGCACTTATTTGAAACAGGTTAAACAAACTGGGAATCGAACAATCAGCAGGAAAGAGAAGACAGTTTCTGCTTTCTGTATATTCCCCCTCTATCTCCTTTCTTTCCAAAATCCAAATATCAATCTTCAGTTTTGAAATTATACTGAAGTTATTAAAAGAAATCTTTTCCAGTTCCCTCTGTCTCCTTTCCTAACATTAGGTGGTATTCTTTTCCTCTCCTCCTCTTTTTGTCTCTCTGTGTCTCTCTATGTCTGTATGTATATATCTGTATGTATTTCAGCTCTCCTCCTCTTATCTCCCGGTCCTCTTTTTATCTTTGTATGTCCTCCCTTTTATAAACCTTAACATTACCCCTTTTACAGCCTGATAGATTAAAAGAAACCCCTCCCATGTGCCATCTTATTTTCAGTTCCACTTTAGCTATTTAAGTATTAAACCCCATCATTCCCTTGGCAGGCTTAACTTTCCCATTTTATTAACTAAAAGCAGACATGGGCAGCAGGATGTAGTCTGACAGCACATGCTGTCAAACTATTTAATTCAAAAGGGCCTTTATGCCCATGTTGTGCACATGCCCTCCAGTTCAGATTACCATTACAGCCTAACCTTAGATTTCTGAAATCAAATTAGCAATTATAAGTAACTAAACTCAGTTCTTAATCGATTCAGGCAAATGCTTTAACAGAAGCAGGTCGATTTGTTTGTTGTTCAAACATCTGAAACTAATTGACGACACATGTCGACTCGACTATATTAGTTATAACACATACAATCGTAGCCAAAAATCAGACATTTAATAGTATCACACAAGGTTCGAATTATACTGACTAAGCAGAATTGTACTCGAGGGGTCAGCTAATCAGCTCGAATTTGAAGCTCAATTATTCGCACAGCACGTACACATATACACATTCAGTAACAAGTAGAAGAAAGAAACAAATCAAACACAAAGGCTCGGGCAAGGTGGACAGGACACAGTTAATAAAACTCAAAACACCAGATTCCACCAAACATGAACAGCTTTTAGAACAATCACATGGACCAAAACAAATAAGAAAAGAAAAGAAAAAGCAAGACTCACCTCAAGTCTCGAAAAATCAAAAGCCTTAACTCGGATTTGGACAGACCTTTCTTAAGGCTGAACGGGCTTTAATCGAAGTGTTTCTCAGATGAGAAACACTTCGATTAAGGTCCATTAGACCTTAATCCTTCGGTTTGAACAAAACACGGAACATGCACGGGGAAAACTAGAGTTCAAAAAATTAGATCTGGGATTCGTGTTTCCCTGGTTAGATTCGGACCAAACCAAGCATGGTTTGGTCACGAGGGGGTCTGGGGACTGTCTGGTGTGAAGTTGAGGTCGGTTGGTGTAAATCGGGTTCCGACTCGAATCTTCAAATGAAGATTCGAGAAGGTGGGATGGGATTCGAGGTGTGTGGTTGGTGGATTTGGGTTCAGGATGGTGAGGAGCATCTATGGTGTTGAGGGTAGGGTCACCGGCGTCCATGCCGCCGGCTTTCATGGTGAAGGATACAGGGGCGGCTCTAGGGTTTGATGGGGAAGATGGTGAAGACGGGAGCTGGGGTATCAGTTAGGGGGGGCAGGGTAAGGTTAGAAGGTTATATATGGGATGGGTGGGTTGATCTCAGCCGTTGGATCAATCAAGGCCAACGGCTTGGATCTGAAGGTTTAGAAGAGACGGTGTCGTTTCATCTAAACGGGGTTTGGGTTGGTCTAGGTGGAACGGGTCGGGTTTTGTTCGTGGGTATGGGAAATGTGATCTTGGCCGTTGATCAATCTGAGATCAACGGCTCAGATCAGACTCAACCATTACGACGTCGTTTGGACGTCTTTGGTGTCAACTGGACAAGGACCGGGCAAGCCTGGTTCTAGGCTGAATTTGTTTGGGCCAATTTGTTAAAATTGGCCCAAGTCCGAAAAAGGAAGGGGTCTTTTTTTATTATTTTCTTTTCTTTTTTCTTTTTTTTTATTTTTTTTTTTAAATAAAAATAAAAATAAAAAAACAAAACTAAGTAAAATCAAATTAAAATTAAATAAACACTTACAATTATTTACACACACATTAAAATAGGTAAAAATCAAACAAAACAAAATCACGGACAACGATGCATGTTTATGATTTTCTATTTAACAAACGTGTTGCGGTTCAAATTACGCATGACGCGTACATTTTTTGTATTTTGTTTTAATAAAGTAAAAATGGGCAAAAATCACAAATAATTAACAAAGTGCCATGTAAAAATCCAAAAATTGTACAGCAGGACCAATTATTATTATTTTTATTTCTTTTGGAGCGATTGTCGCGCGAAACAAAAATCACGTGCTCACACATGGTATCTACCCCTTGCATGCATAGCCCCCTACCCTTTTCCACTAGCCGACTCCAAATGTTTATTACAAGATTATTACAGATCAGAATGAATAAGAAAAATATATCAGAAATTAAAGATTCCAACCAAGGAGAGCCTAATTCAGACCCCAGGTCTGAAATATGAAATAAACCAACTTCCAAAGATCAGATTCCAAAGTCTTCTCTCATCCGAGGTGGTTCAGAGATCCAAGGAGTTTCAGGAACTCCAGGCAGTGCTTACACCCCAAATATATTGCAGAATTAGATTATAGTGCAGTGTGGAAGGGCCAACCCTCAAATGTCCAAGTTCAGAGGGAACTCAAGGTCCCAAAGCAAGGCTCAAAAGAGAGGGGCAGAACTTAAGGTTCTAGGAATAGGTGTAGGTGCAATAGAGGGGAATTAGGGAATGCCAAGGTAGGCTGGTGGTCATGCCCAGCAATTAGGAGTACTAACACACCCCTGACCAGCCTGTCAGCTAAAAATTAGAGAGTTAGGACCTATTGAAGGTCAGGTTTAGCCCTGGACAGCAACTTGGATGCTGCCAGGCTATACCTTAACTCAACACACCTAAGGGAATGGGGTATAGGAAATTGAAAGAGTCTAGGATCCAAAGGATCCAGTTTTAGTCCATGGACAATAACTTTGTGTATTGCCATGTCTTAAATCACATCTCAAGCACATAAAGGGGTATGGGGAATGGGATTCATTGCAGTAACAGATAGCAAGACATAAGCATACTATCATAGAAGTTGAATTCTACAGAGCAGTAAAGTAGGCATAGACATAAAAACTTGTAAGTAAACACATTGGGTTTGATGCTAGAATCAAAACTAGGACATACCAGTTTCAGGAAAAACAAATGAAAGCAGAAGTCTTGAGAAAGCCAAACTGCAGAAAGTTTTAGAAAGGGTTGTGAGAATTAAGTGAAGCTCTGAAGTGTATTCCGTTAAGGTGAAAAGAAAAAGAGTCGAGTATTTACAGCTTGGAAAATAGGTAGAGAGTAAGGTAAGAATCATAGTAATTATGGAACTATGTATCAATTATAATAAATCAACATAAGAACTTTCTTTTAATTAAGGAGTTCAAACTCAAACGGTAATGGACAGCAATCAGTTAAGCAAAGAGAATCAAGTAAACATCTTGTGTAAAGTAGGAAATTAGGGGCAAATACATAGGGGTTTAACTAAGGAAAGAAAACTTTAAAATATACGGTTAGCCCAAATAAGGCAAGAACACAGTAAATCAATTAGTACCTAGTAAATTAAGGAATCGGGGATTTGACATTACCAATGAACCAAGTCAGAAAGAGAGGAAAGATTTTAACTTAAGGAAAATCAGTAGCAATCAATTAGACCTATTAAAAGGGATTATGAATCAATCACAAGTTGGAAAAACCTTTTACAGAAAGGTTCATCACATATAAAGAGCATACAGACACGTTAAGTATGAAAGAAAAATTGTCATGCCATCGTAAAATCAGTGGAAAATCTAGTAACAGAGTTTAGAAGAGTTTATCAAAAGGTCAGAATCATATGAAACTTCGAAATTGATCTAAAAGAGTTGGGGGTTTTGAAATAAGAACCCCAGTTCGGGCAAACCATAAAGCAAAGATGAGAGGGCCAGCAGTTGAATCGAAACATGTTCAGAGGTTTCTGAAAAGAACTGAAAACTTCTAACATGCTTCTCGCAGCAACAGAACTCATGAATAGCATGTAAATACAATAGAAGAGTTCAAAGCAACAGAGTAAAGGAACTAATTCGAAGCATGATGAGAAAAAACTGATAAGAACAGTAGAAGGAAGCATGCTTAAAAAGATTCTTTTAGAAGAGGCTTAAACAAAGTTCAGTAGAAGGAAAAAATAGTAAGAGCACTTAAGAACATGATAGAAGAATACAGTAGGTGAAACATACCAGAACATGGTAGAAGGAAATAGTAGAACATAATAGAAAAGCATACAAGGACATAGTGTAGAAAACATAATAGCTGAACATACAAGAACGGAAAATAGAAAGCACGGTATAGGAACATACGTGGTAGAAGGAAAACATAAGAACACAGTAGAGGCAAATACATACAAAAGAAAAGGAGAAGAAAGTCATATAAACACTTAAGCATTTTCAGAAAACCCTAGATGGTAAAAGAGGCTTTGGAAAGTAATTTTTGAAAGAAAAGTTAGGGAAATCATTTGAACACTCAAGTAGAGCATAGATACACAACAGATCTAAAAGAAAAATCGGGGAAAACCTCAACGGGTTAGGGTTTCAGAAGAACCCTAGAAAAAGCTTTGAAAAGGTAACCGATCTGAGTCGGAGAGGTCAGAATCAGGCTCAAAACACCATGGTATGCCGGAGCAAGGCCGGAGATGGCCGGAATCTTCGAATCGGTGAAGGTCTGAGTGAAGACCTTCGAGTTCTGGCCTCGAACCTTCAAGCATCATGCATGCAAGAGCCGGAGGATGTGAGTATAGGTTGTCCATGGCCTGAGAAGCCATGGACTCCGGTGAAAACACGGTGGAACAAGGTATGAGGAGGCTAGGGTTCCGAAGGACCTTGAGAGTCTTGAGAGAGTTTTGGGATTCAGAGGCGGCGTCATTGTGAAAATGGGGTTAGGGTTAGAGGGGTTAGGGGATTAAAAAAGGAAAGGGTGAATCAGGGTCGTTGATCAAAATGATCAACGACCAGGATTTAAAAGAAAATCCGAACGGGTTTGAAAACGGGTTAAGGGGTCGGGTAAAAATAAGAATTGGGTCGTCCGAATTTGTGTTTGAAATTGGATCACTTTTAGGCTAGAATTGAAATGTAATGGGGCTACAATTGAAATGAACTGAGGCTACATGTTAAATAGCCAGTTTTACCCTTTTTATTTATAAAATATGGTAAAATAATTTTAAAAACAAATTAAAAGCACTAAGCTAATTAATAATATATAAACATTAATCTAAAAATGCTGGAAATGATTTTATGATTGCAAAACGCTATTAATCGTAATATAGGCCATAATTGCAATTTTATGTAATTTAGCTTTAAAAATATCAAATGAATTTGTAAAAATATGCAAAAATCACGTTAATTATATTTTGGTGTATCTATGAGGATGGAAATAAATTATTCACCAAAATGATAATTTCGGAAATAATTATTGGATTTTGTATTGTTAAAATAGACAATAAATTGGTTTTGAAAATCTTTAAAAATTTGGGAAAATACCAAAATACTTGAGTATGCTTATATATGCATACACATGCTATTTTCAAAGTATTTTGAGTATAAAAATATATAGAAAAAAATTGAGTATCAACAAGGGTGATAGAGTGAGCAAAATGAAAGAAGACTGGCGAGAGATAATGTAACATCATCTTCCATGTCTCACAAAGAACCTTGTACGACATTTGCCACAACTGAAGCTGAAGGAAGAAGAAATGATGCAGCTCAGGGCACTACACAAGCAGCAGAACACAAAGTGTAAGGAAATCAAACTGACCTCCATATGTTTCTTCCCAACCAACCTCTATCTCAAGTTGGGAAACCAAAGTGCACTTGTCATGATTCATGCATTATCTTCTGGAAGACAAAGAAGCAAGACAAACTGACCTCATCAACATCTGGAGAGAAATTGCAAACATATTGAAGGGTGAAATCCTCTTCTGAGGGTAAATATAAAGAAGGGATTGATCAGTGGAAAGGATTGCATAATAGAATACCAAAACTCCAGATATTTGCATCAAAGCCTCAAGTAGAGAATTTTTCGGATAGATCAAGGCGAAGATGGGGTCACAAAAATCTAATGAAGAACTTGATTCCCCATCTGTCGGTTGTGTAAGACACCTTCAGGTAAAGATAGCTAAAGTGTTTTCTGACCAACCCTAACTCACATCAATACCGTTGTAGGCAAACACGCATGACGATCATAGAAGCCAAAGGTACAGTTATGAACTGCAAGGAGGGGAGCTGCTAAAATCTTGTTCAAAAGATTGCTCTGGCATCAGGTTCTCGTATCTGAGGTTAGTAGGAATGTGCTTAATTTTTGCATGCCCTTTACAAACAAAAAAAAAGTCATATAAATACTTTGTAATTCAGCTGCCATGTCATTTAACTTTTCAACGTCTGAGTTCCATGTCTTGTCAGTTAAATCCTTCATCCCCTCTGCACGGTAATACTTCCCCACAAATCTACCGTCATTTTCAAACGTTTCAGAACCTGTTTCGCTCCCCACTCATCATTAGTTCTTCTCCCAATAAGAAGCTTCCCCTCCTTCTCACGGCAAGTTATGAACCTTCATCCCCTGTGCATAGCTAGGATCCTCTCCCTATCTACTCCTTCCTCTTTCAACTCATATACTAATTACTCATCCAATGGTGATTGAAAAATCTTCTCATTCCCCTGCCATTAACAATGTTCCCATTCTTCATCACCCTTGAAATCATTCCTAAAGTTTCACTATTTCACGCGTTCTACCACCTTACACACTTCTGGGTCCTCCTCCATCCCTACAGTCTTTCCATTTCTGATAAACCCTGTTTACCACTATTTTGAGAATCCTATGTCCAGTCAATCTTACGATCTCATCAAAGACCACACAGAAGGTCTCATTCCTTGAGTATCAGAAGCCCCTGAGGACGATCCTAACCAGTACCTTAATACTTCCATGTTAGACTCAGTGACTCTCAAGGAGTCACCAGAAAAGGAAGCAGCTCATAACATTATGGCTATATCTGCAAAGAGTCTGATGGATGAAGAAGCTTATCTCTCCTCAGAGTATCAAGGTGAAGACCTAACACTACTAGGAGATGTAAGAACCACAGCACTCCTCGAGTCCTTGGCTCATGAGATATTTTCAGAAAAGCCTTCTGATGAACCTGATTCACTCCCATGCAAACTCACTCCTGTATCTTCTGCTCATTCCAAACTCCTAGAGTCTTCCTCAAAATCACCCATCACCAGGTCACTACAGCAAGAGAATTTGAATCCTCATTACAGAAAAGTAAGAGAAGTGTCAAGATAAGGAAAAAGAGGAAAATGAATCCAAAAGATTTCATCAAGAGTGTGCCAGTGAATCAGATAGACAAAAATGCTTCTAGATAACCAGGTTCTTCAGTGCAACAGTCTGTGACAATTAAGGAAAATGTTGAAGAACAGAAAGGGTCACCTGGGAAGCACATCAGCAAGTCTAAACGGAGTAAAACTGAGATAGCCGTGTCAAAGGACAAAACTGTAGAGGTAACTATTGATATCCAATTTTTTTCTGTATTTTTTATATGCAAAAAACCTTTCAAAATAACATGTATATGCATATATAAGTATATCCCAAGGTTACATTATTTGTTTTCTTAATTTTTCAAAGATTTTCAAATCAATTTACTGCCTTATTTCATCAAGAAAACCCCAATAATTATCCCCAAATTATCATTTTGGTGATTTATTTATTGGATTATCATGTTTATATTAAAATATAGCTAAGACATTTTTCACACATTTTTTTTACAAATTTATTTGGTTTTTTTTAAGGATAAAATTGCATAATTGCAATATTAGCCATTTTTATGTTTAAATCCGTCTCATGTTTATAAAATGGGATTATGTATTTTTAAATTGATAATTATACGTTATAAGTCATTTTAGTGCTTTTAATTTGTTTTCAGAAAATTGTTTATTATTATTTTTATAAATTAAATAGGGAAAAGGGGCTATTTTACTTATAGCCATATTTGGCCTCTTAATTTGGCATGATTAAACCCAATACCCAACCCAAATTAAACCAACCCAAGGCCCAAGCCCAATCCTAAATCTACCCAACCCAACCCGGACTAAATCCTGGTCGTTGATCATTTTTTATCAACGGTCCAAATCCGCCCTTACCAAATTAAACCAAACGACCCCCATGACCCCACTCATTCTTCACTCAACTGACTCTCTCTCTATCTCTGGTTCTCTCTAGAACCTTCCCCCTTCCCCTCCTCTCCGATGAGTTCCATCCATCTTTCACGGCCACCTCCTGGCCTGAATCCATGGTGGTTTCACCATCCACCAGCCTTCTATGGCTCCTCACGCTTGGTTACTGAAGTTTCATGACTTGACCACGAAGAGCTGGGTCCAGAACCTTGTTGATTCAAGTCTCACGGCCATCTCTGGTCTTGCTCCGGCAAGCCATGTCTGTTTCGAGCCTGGCCTCGACTCCTCCTACTTAGATCCAAGCCTTTCTCACCGTTTGGGTTTCTCTGAAACCCTAGCTTTTGAGGTTTTTCTGATCTTTGTAGATCTATTCCAGATTCATGTTTTCCATAAGATTTTAAATAATTTTCTGATATTTCTTTCAAAAGTTATGCTTTTAAAGCCTTTATTTTCCGATCTAGGGTTTTTAGATGTTTCTCTGATTTTTCTTTTTCTTTTGTGTGCTTCTTCTACTGTGTTCTTTGTGTTTCTTATACTGTGGTATCGTTAAGTTTCTGCTACCATGTTCTTATCAGTTTCCTCTATTGTGTTTTTAAGTTTCTGCTACTATGTTCTTAATTAGTTTCTTCTACTATGTTTCTCATTAGCTTCTTCTACTATGTTTCTTTTACTGTGTCTCACATGTTGTTCTTTTACTATGCTTCTCATGAGTTTCTACTACTGAAAGAGCATGCTAAGGGTCTCAGTTCCCTTGTAAGACCTATGAACCATTTTGATTAGTATCTTTTCCTTGATTGCTTGTCCTCTCACCTCTGCGCTCAATTGATGGTAAAAACCCTAGAATTTGGGGGTTCATCTGAGTTTTGAGACCATTGGCTATGTGATTTGCTTGTGCTTCATCTCTGAACTTGCCTGATTTTGAAAACCCTAATCTTTTGGACCTATTTGAGTTCCTGGAGTTGTTTCATCTACTGATTCATTAAGTTTCAAAATCATTGTTTCAATTTGTTTCTTCATATGATTCTGACTTTTGCTTAACTCTATAAGACCTTTTGCTAGACCCATTTTCGCATGCCTGATACTTGTGTACTCTTTATATGAGCTGAACTTCCCTCTAAAAGGGCTTTTAATTGTTGATTAATTTCAAACTTCCTTTGTACAAGTTTGATTGATTTCTTTCCTTGTTTGCTGACTGCCCTGTTACTCGACTTAAGTTAAAAAAACTTTTCTCAGCTTTTCTGACTTGGTTCATTCATGGACCAGTGATTACAAAATCTCTGATCCTTGATTTACTGGCTACTAATTGATTTCTCTTACCTTATTTATGCAACCGTATATTTCAAAGCTTTGTGCTAAAATAAACTTCTATGTATTTACCCCTAATTGCCTACTTTGCACAAGATGTTTATTTGATTTCTTTCCTTAAATAGTTTTACCTTTTGAGTCTGAATTCCTTAATTAAAGGAAGTCTTGTGTTGATCTATTCTTAATTGACATCCAGTTCCTTAATTATTTTCTTACCTTATTTTTGCCTATTTTTCACACTATAAATACACGACTCTTTCATTAGCACACTCATCACTCATAGTCTTTCTGAACTTACACTTACATGTAATAGTATTCTCTCGTATTGTCTGCATTGTGGCCTGTTTACAAGACCTACTGCTTTCTTTATTTGTTTCTTTGAAACTGGTATGCCCTTGCCTCTTTCAATTTCCTTATTCCCCCTGAACCCCTTATGTGTACTTATCTATAGCTCTTTCCCTCTCCTTTCCCCTTTTTAGAATTCTGTTTCTGCACTTGCACACTCTCTTAGTCTTTAAGTTCTGCCCCTCTCTTGTGAGCCTTGCCTTGGGACCCTTTGAGCTCCCTCTAAACTTGGACACTTGAGGGCTGACCCTTCCACACTACACTTGTCCTAATCTGATAATACATTTGGGTATGAGCATTGCCCGGAGTCCTTTTTGAGGCTCTTAGGGAACTTTGACACACTCGAGTGGGAGAAAGGCTTTAGATCTTGATCTTATGGAGTTGGTTTACCTCATATTTCAGACATGAAGTCTGAATCAAGCTCTCCTTTGGTTGTACTTTTAATTATATTTTTCTGATGTATTTTACTTTATTCTGGGTTGTAATAATTTGTAATAAACTCTTGGGGATGGCTAGGGAAAAGGGCGGGTAACTATGTATGCAAAGGGTAGATACCATGCCTATAGGTCATTCTAAATTCTGCAACTCTCATATAGAAATCATGCCTATAAGTCATTCTGAAATCTGCATGCATATAGAAATCATGCTTATAGGAATCATGTACATAAGTATGGAAATCTGAATTCTGCATATGCATATAGAAAACATGCCTATAGGTTCTTCTGAATCTTGTATATCCATTTTCATCTAGAAATCATGTTCATAGGTCTTAAACAATCAACTGCATATAGATATCATGTTCATGTCTTAAAACAAATTCTGCCAGTTAGATACCATGTTTAGAGATTAAAACCCGTCTTCAGCACCTAGATATCATGCCTATAAGGTTTCTGCACTTTTACCATGTCTATAAGGCTTCTGACCAACTACGCGTAGAAAGCATGTCTATAGGAATTATTAATCGAATCTGAATCGCTTCATTCACGTCTAGAGCTAATCCAGTAATAACAAGGATCATCATTTGCAGAACTCATGACCTTCGTAAAAAAACTTGCTTTCTTTAACAATCTGACAACCTTTTTAACCAGTACGTATTCTGTTTATTATTATTGCTTTCTGAATTTAGTAGATACCATGCCTATAGGATCCTTGTCTAACATTTAGGAAAGCCTTAGGGCGAAGGTATAAACTGAATCTGTGCTATTAACTACAACCAGCAGGCAGGCCTGATTCAGGCTTCTTATATGAATTATGTAATAAATCAGCCTGTTTCAACCATTAAGTTCTTGAAAGTCATGCTAATTATGTGCTTTCTTGTTCAAGGAGGTATATCTGAGCCTTTTACTTGTTATGTGCTTTCCCCCAACTTGCTCTACATGTTTTTTGTATGTCGCATTAGAATTTTGCCTTTGAAACTACAAATAAGCCTAATATCCCTCCCTTTTAGGATTAGTAGTCCTAAATGCCTCCGGGACTGATAGGATTGGGATGAGCAATAGCATGCAATAAGTAAACGAGACTATTCCGCGCTTTAATACCTTAACAGGGTGGGAAAGGGTAGATATGGATTTGATAACCACGCGATAACGTCTCGTGTAGCCCCTCACTAAAGAGTGATTATCGGATGGTATGTGGGGTGATCCATATTATTAATAAAACTAGGACCCCCCCTTTTTCCCTTTGTTTTTCTGTTTCTTCTAAAGATTTCAAACTATTTCTTTTAAGAAAATCAACTTCCTTTTAATTCTCTCCAATTTTGTTTGTAACCATTATGTGAAAATCCCCTCTTATTTGAAGTTTTATTTGCCTACATGTTATTTGCACCTAAATTCACAACAATAGTCTGGCCGGGAACCACACTAGTGGATCCTGAGGAGTTCCTAACACCTTCCTCTTAGGATAATTTCAAGCCCTTACCCAATCTCTGGTTATTCAAATCAATCTCTCTTGGTGTCCTAATGCACCCTAATTATTAGGTGGCCACTCTTCAAACCCAGTTCCCAAAGGGAATGAGTTGTCCTTCCAAATGTCATAAACCCGATTTCGTGAGAAAAAGGGGGCGCGACAGCGTGGCGACTCTGCTGGGGATCTTTTAGACTTTTACCATTTCAGACTATTATTGTGGCTTGACATTTTCTTTATATGCCTTTATTTTCTTAATACCTTTAAGCATTTAATTTTCCTTTTAACTACAAAACTGACTTGTCTTTTTGTTTCTTTCCTTTATTTCTTTTACTGCTTTCCTTTATTACTGCTTTAAATTATGAAGAACTGTTGTATTTATTGCTTTCTCAACGTGCAAATACGTGACAACCTGCTTTAGTTATTGCATAAACCTGTTTTCAACATCATATTCCACTCGTGCCAAACAAAATATCATAGCAACGCTTATAATGAGTGGTTGCGCTTTTCCGATATTATTACCCCCTAAATCCGGCAAAGGCATAATTGCGGTAAAACCAGTCGATTAATGGTGTAGTCGACAGTTCCGCGCCTTTCCCTCTTGAGTTGTCCGCTCAAGGGTACCAGTCTAAAACCCTATAGAAATCTTACTCTGTTTAATTGTGCATTCATCATGGTCAAACCTAGCCGAGTCAGTTATGTTGTCTGCATAATGGCTCTTTAAGATAGCCTTGTCCAAAGTCCACTGGGTTTCCCCAAAATCCAAACGAACACTACCACGTTCTGTGCGTTTATTGGGATAACTAAATGCTTCATTCTAAATAGTCGAGTCTGGTGGGGGTAGGGTCTTAACCCTTTTGTTTTGCAGAAAATAAAGAACGAGGTCCCCAACTTTGGTATGATTAGCATACCCTCACTCTTGCTAGACTGGTGGAGGAGTCTTCCACCAAATGATCAAATCAATGAGTGGAAAGAGAGGGCCGCCAAAACTAGCAAAAAGTTGGAATATCTAGAATACAGTCTGCTGGAATTGGAAGGAAAAGCGAGGAAAAGAGTCACCGACTGCCAGAACGCTGAGGGAAACGAAGGAGAACACCTAGCAAAGGCATTTTTACTGGTGAACCTACGCGAACTGGAGGATCTGATCAACAAGAGCATTCAACCTGAGGAAGGTCCTTCTAGGACCAAGTAGATAAGAGTTTTTTTTCTTTTCTCTTTATAAAATGTAATAAGGCCAATGGCCAGTAGTGACATTTATTTCCTGTTTATTTAGTGTTGATTTGGGATTCGTCTTATTTTCTATCAATAAAATGAGGCATTTAGCATTCTGAGTTCTCCAAATTAATTTGTCGCTAGGCCTACCTCGGGCACAAAGAGGTCCCCAAATTAGGACACGATTTACATTCTCGCACTATGTGTTTAAATATTGCAATGCTTTTTATAATCCTCACTAACTTATTACCTTTTTGTTTTTACTTTTGTTTTATCCCCCTCCCCAAAAGTTAGTTCGTGCACTCTAGCATCATCATCTTATTCCACTAGATCTAGGGGGCCTCCATCCACTCCTCCTCTTAGTCCTATCAGAAACAAGAACAAAGGGAAGATGGAAGATTCGAACAACACTAGAAAGGAAAACTCAACTGAACGGTTTCCAAAGAAAGTGCGTCCCAACTCGAGCAGAAATTGTTGAAGTTCTAGGAGGAACTTTATCAAGTTCGGAATCTGGCAAATTTGTCATTTTTCCTCACCACTCTAAACGTTAATTTCTCAAACACTCAGAACCCCACACCTCCACAAAATATCCCAAAAACACAAAACCATCTCGCTCATCACCACCACTGCAACACTTGCCACACCTCCAACTGTTCATCCCAGAACCGTTGAACTCCACAAATGACCATTTCCACGCTCGTCATAACACCCCCATCTATGCAGAACCGTACCACACTCCACCCAACCCATCTCAAGCACACCCGAGTCTGATGATAAAGACTCACTCATCAGGAACCTGGCTGAAGAACTTAAGAAGTTGACTAGCCGAATTTAGGGCGTAGAAGGAAGTAAGGGGATTGAAGGGTTGAACTACGAAGATCTTTGCATACAACCCGATGTCAAACTGCCCGAGGGATACAAACCTCCTAAGTTCGAGATGTTTGATAGTACAGGGGGTCCAAGAGTTCATTTGAGAGCATACTGCGACAAGCTGGTTAGAGTAGGAAAGGACGAAAGGATCCGCATGAAACTTTTCATGAGGAGTCTGAAAGGAGATGCGTTGTCTTGGTACATCAGCCAAGACCCAAAGAAATAGTCGAACTGGGTGAGTATGGCGACCGACTTTATGGATAGGTTCAGGTTCAACACAGAAAATGTACCAGATATTCTACATTCAGAACCTAAAGAAGAAGCCCACAGAAACATTCTGCGAATATGCTACTCGCTGGAGATTAGAAGTTGCTAAGGTCAGACCTACCTTAGAGGAAGAACAAATGAACAAATTTTTTGTCCGAGCTCAGGACCCGCAATACTATGAAAGACTGATGTTGATTGAAACCATAAATTTTCTGACATCATCAAGTTGGGTGAAAGGATCGAAGAAAGCATCAAAAGTGGTATGGTTACAAACTTTTAAGCTTTGCAAGCTACCAATAAGGCCTTACATTCTGGTGGTACGTCCAAGAAAAGGGACATAGGTGCCGTAATGGTTGCACAGAGAACCAAATCGCCTATCAAATACCAAACCTATCCAATGCCTCCACTCACATATCAACCTACTCCGAACTACCAAGCACCCTCACCCTCCTACCAAACTCCACCACCCACTTATCAATCACCTCCACCTCCCACATATCAACCTACCTCACCAAGATATTCCAAACCTGCATATATCTACCAAGCCTAAAATGCTCAACCATCCCACTATAAATCGCCTCCCACACATCAAAACTTTCCTAGACCTCGACCAAATTTTGGCTGCAGAACTCCCAAACAGTATACCGCCATTGCTGAACCCATTGATCGGCTGTACGAGAGACTCAAAGCTGCTAGTTATGTCACCCCTATCCCTGCTGTAACCCCTGAGAACCCTTTTCAATGGGTTAACCCAAACAAATCTTGTGCATATCATTCCGGCATGAAAGGGCACACCATTGATGAATGCCGCTCTTTGAAAGATAAGATCCAAACTTTGATTGATAACAAGATTATTGTAGCAAAGGAGCCTGCTCTTAATATCAGCAATAACCCTCTACCAGACCACAAGGGTGGAGGCGTTTACATGATTGAAATAGAGGATGATTGGGACCCCAAGTGATCGACTTGTTTGATCACAGAAGGTAACGATCCAAAGAAGCCAATAGTCACCCTTAATCCGATTGTAGTCCAAATTCAGCCTTCTAGGGACGTCGAGGTAAATATGTCCATGCCACTTGAGTTTGAAGCACCATCCTCTACAAAGACGCCAATGCCGATTGAGGTCGAATTTATGTCACCAGCAAATGCACCTACACCCTTCGAAATTGCAGTTTTACTGCCTAAGGTGCATGCTCCATTCGGAGTAAAGACAGTTATGCCAATTCCGATGGCAATGTCTGCCATAACACTATTCCATACAAATGTCATACCTTGGGACTACATAGCCGAGGCAAGAAGAAAAGGGAAGGTCAAGTTCGGGAAAGCCGTTGTGGCACAGGGTATGACAAGAACCGGTAGGGTTTATACCCCGGAACATTTGGCTAAGTCAAGCAAGCAGGCCTCTGGTCGGCCAACCATCACTAAAACTAGGCCCGATGATCTCTGGAGAAAGATTCAAGCCAAGGAATACTCGATCATTGACCAGCTGAACAAAACGCCAGCACAAATTTCTATCCTAGCTTTGCTACAAAATTCCGATGCACACAAGAATGCCTTGTTAAAGGTGTTGAGTGAGGCATATGTACCAAGCAATATCACCGGAGGAGAGATGACAAACATGGTAGGGCAGGTATTAGAAAGTCACAAGATCACTTTTCACGAAGATTAGCTGCCACCAGAAGGGTTGAGTCACAACAAGGCGTTGCACATCACCGTACAATGCAAAAATTATTTTATCACTAGAATCCTGATCGATGGAGGGTCCAGCCTCAACATTTGTCCATTGTTAACACTCAGGACATTGGGAAAGGGGCTGCATGAGATCAAGGACGGGGCCATCAATGTCAAAGATTTCGACGGTTCCCAAAGCTACACTATTGGGGAAATCAGCCTGTGTTTGCAAATGGGGCCTACTTGGTTCGATGTTGATTTTCAAGTGATAGACGTGACGGCATCTTATAATTTGTTATTGGGACAACCGTGGATTCATGCCACTGGGGCCGTAGCGTCAACACTACATCAGGCTGTGAAATTTGAGTAGAACCACCAAGAGGTGATCATTCACGGCAATGGAAGCAATCCCATATACAGTCGTCAGACCATCCCAGCAATCGGAGGCAGAAGAAAGATAGGCGAGGAGACCTATCACCATATCGAGCGAGTCAACGCCGTCGACAAGGACAAATGGTGGGACAATAAAATTGAAAGCATATTGAACTGGAGAATATACGAACCTGGCAGGGGACTTGGTAAAAACCTCCAAGGAATCGCTAAGCCTATCAAACTAAAGAAACATGGCACCACCTTCGGTCTGGGATATGAGTACACTTGGGAAGAATTCAACAACTAGTCGCCACCATGGTGCGGTCCTTACTATCCGCTGGAAAAGCCAATACCACATTTGGAGAAGAATTTCTAGCCAGCCGATGTTATCTATGGGTTAGAAGAAGAGGAAGCACTGGCAGCAGTGAGGAATTTGTTCCTAGAAGATGATGATATGGATTGTTGTGTTGTTTTCGAGGAGGAGGGGGAGGAAGGCCCTTCCATACAGGTAGTAAGCAGAGGAGCATGCCTCAATAACTGGACCATCAGAACCACCAAAACCTGGAAAGCCTCGGGGTAGCAAGGCTGAACAAGCATCATGCACTATCTTTTATTTTTAATAGTTGACTTTCCTTCCGTATTTTAAAATTTCGCAATAAGATCTTCAATGTTCAAAACAGTTATGGAATTTATCAAAGCATTTCTATTTTCCCTATAAATCTTACTCTTATTATTTCTCTCATTACTTTACTTATACAGCATTAATATTACTTATCTTGATGAACCAATAATTGTGACATGCAACGAGACAACGCAACAAATAGACATAAATTCAGAGGAAGATGACATACCGGAAGAGATTGTTAAAGAAGTCGAGAATTTTGAGAACAGACCTAAGTCCAACCTAGACGAGACTAAGATTGTTAGCCTGGGAGATGCAGAGAACGTTAAAGAAACACGAATCAGCGTTCATTTGTCACCATCAGAAAAGGAAGAGTACACAGAATTTCTAAGGGAATATGAGGACATATTCGCCTGGTCGTATGATGACATGACTAGTCTGAGTACATCTATTATGGAACACAAACTGCCAATTGATCCGACATGTCCGTCGGTAAAGCAAAATCTCAGAAAGTTCAAGCCTGATATGAGTTTGAAAATCCAAGAAGAAGTCACTAAGCAGGTCAAAGCCAAGGTTCTCAGGGTAGTAGAATATCCGACGTTGTTATCCAACATTGTGTCGGTACCAAAGAAGGACGGGAATGTCAGAGTCTGTGTCGACTACCAGGATCTCAACCGAGCCAATCCAAAAGACGACTTCCCTTTGCCAAACATACACATACTTATCGACAATTGCGCCAAGCATGAGTTGCAGTCATTTGTAGATTGTTTTGCGGGGTATCATCAGATCTGGATGGATAAAGAAGATGCTGAGAAAATGGCTTTCATTATGCCGTGGGGGATGTACTGTTACAAGATGATGCCGTTTGGATTAAAGAATGTTGGGGCCACCTACATGAGGGTCATGACCACCATTTTCCACGATATGATACACAAGGAGATCGAAGTATATGTAGATGATGTTATCATCAAGTCCAAGAAAGCCACTGATCACATGTAACATTTGAGGAAGTTCTTCAATAGACTGAGAAGGTACAACCTAAAACTAAATCCCACGAAGTGCGCATTTGGGGTTCCTGCCGGAAAACTACTTGGGTTCATTGTAAGTCGCCGAGGAATAGAACTGGATCCATCAAAGGTCAAAGCTATTCAAGAGTTGTCACCGCCAAATAACAAGAAGGACGTGATGAGTTTCTTGGGGAGACTTAACTATATCAGCCGGTTCATAGCACAATCTACAGTTATTTGTGAGCCAATCTTTAAGATGTTGAAGAAGGATGCCGCTACCAAATGGACTGATGACTGCCAAAAAGCCTTTGACAGAATCAAGGAGCACTTGTCAACACCACCAGTTTTGGTCCCGCTCGAGCCAGGTAGACCTCTATTACTCTACCTCGCAGTATTAGAGAGCATTCGGTTGTGTTCTGGGGCAACATGAAGAAATAGGGAGGAAGGAGCAGGCCATCTATTACCTCAGTAAGAAGTTTACCCCGTACGAGGTCTGGTATTCTATGTTAGAGCGCACCTGTTGTGCTTTAACTTGGGTAGCTCAGAAGTTGAGGCACTACTTCTATGCCTACACTACAAATCTCATATCAAGGATGGATCCTTTAAAGTACATCTTTCAGAAACCCATTCCTATTGGCAAGCTAGCCAAGTGGCAAATCCTGTTGAGTAAATTTGACATTGTCTATGTAACTCAAAAAGCGATCAAAGGACAGGCACTAGCAGATCACCTTGCCGAGAATCCCGTGGACGGAGAATATGAACCCCTAAAAATGTATTTTCCTGACGAAGAGGTATCATTCATAGGAGAAGATATTGCAGAATCTTATGAAGGTTGGAGAATGTTTTTCGATGGAGCAGCAAATTTCAAAAGAGTCGGCATAGGAGCAGTCCTAGTATCAGAAACCGGCCAACATTATCCGGTGTCTGCCAAACTCAAGTTTCCTTGCACCAACAACATGGCCGAGTACGAAGCCTGCATCTTAGGGCTCAAGATGGCCATTGACATAAACATTCAAGAGTTGCTAGTAATTGGGGATACAGACTTGCTTATACATCAGGACCAAGAAGAATGGGCGACCAAGAACTCCAAGATACTCCCTTATCTGCATCATGTACAGGAGTTGAGAAAGAGGTTCACAAAGACAGAGTTCCAGCATGTTCCCAGAGTCCAGAATAAGTTTGCCGATGCATTGGCTACCCTATCATCCATGATACAGCATCCATACAAGAACTTCATTTATCCCATTCCGGTAAAGATCTATGATCAGCCAGCTTACTATGCTCATGTCAAAGAATAAACAAATGGAAAGCCTTGGTTTCATGATATCAAGTAATATTTGGCAAAGGAGAATACCCAGAACTTGCGAACACTATTCAGAAGCGCACACTTCGAAGGTTGTCAAACAATTTCTTTTACAGTGGAGGAATAATGTATAGGAGGACTCCAGATTTGGGATTACTAAGGTGTGTCGACGTGAAGGAAGCATCTAAACTACTAGAAGAAATCCACGTTGGGACTTGCAGTCCATATATGAACGGTTTTGTCTTAGCCAAGAAGATACTCTGGGCTGGTTACTTTTGGATGACTATGGAGACAGACTGCATCCAGTATGTCCGAAAATGCCACCGCTGCTAGATACATGCAAACATGATCAAGGTACCCCCAAATGAGCTTACTGCAACAAGCTCACCGTGGTCGTTCGCTGCCTGGGGAATGGATGTTATTGGACCAATCGAGCATGTCGCCTCCAACGAGCATAGGTTTATCCTAGTAGCAATTGTCTATTTCACCAAATGGGTCGAGGCAGCATCTTAGATCAGTGACGAAGAAAGTCGTGGCAGACTTCGTTCACAGCCGTATCGTTTGTCGGTTCAGGATTTCAGAGTCAATCATCACTAATAATGGTTCCAATCTCAACAGTTACCTGATGAAAGCCATGTGTGAAACCTTCAAGATCAAACACAAGAATTCTATAGCCTACAGACCTTAGATGAATGGAGCCATAGAAGCAGTCAATAAGAATATTAAGAAGATACTAAGGAAAATGATAGAGAAGCATAAGGAGTGGCACGAGAAGCTATCATTTGCTTTATTGGGATATCACACCACAATCCGCACATCAACCGGGGCAACCCTCTATATGCTAGTTTACGGTACAGAGGCCGTCATTCCCGCTGAGGTAGAAATTCCCTCCCTAAGGATCATACAGGAAGTTGGGCTCGACAATGCAGAGTGGATGAAGAGTCATTACGAGCAGCTGGCTCTTATCGATGGAAAAAGAATGAATGGAGTTTGCCATGGTCAGCTTTATCAGAACAGAATGTCTAGAGCCTTCAACAAAAGAGTCAAGTCGAGACAGTTCACACCGGGGCAGCTAGTGTTAAAGAAAATTTTTCCGCATCAAGATGAAGCCAGGGGAAATTCTCTCCCAACTAGAAGGGTCCATACATGGTTCACCGGGTTCTGATAGGAGGAGCCCTCATACTCGCAGAAATGGACGGAGAAGTCTGGCCTAAGTCGATCAATTCAGATGTAGTCAAGCGTTACTATATGTAATCTTTATGCTTTCCTCATATGATGTAATTTGAACTACGCCTGACCTGATTCCCGTTTAAGAGGGGATACGTAGGTAGCCCTATGGGTTCGGTCACAATTTAATAAAATTTTCATCCCCCCCCCTCCCCGTAATTGGAAACTGGGGCAGAATTTTGAGGACCCTCAAAATTCCGAAGCAATTTCAGCTAGTCATCGCAAGTAGCTATTAGAAGCATCAACCCAGTAAACTGGGGCAGAATTTTGAGGAGAACCCTCAAAATTCCGTAACAAGAAAGGTCTCAATGTCTTGAACCACGTCGCAATCGTCGGTTCATCTAAAGAAAATTATTCTCGATTATGTATTTATGTTATATTTTTTACTATGCCATGCCTATTTGTTACCAAAATTGCTCTATTTAGCAATGCTACCCCAATGATACGTACATTATCACCAGATTAGAGTTGAGAAGGTCAAGAAATGCCAACAGGGATACGAACTAACCTCCTCTCTGCAAAACTCACGATTTTGTTTTGCATGCAGACATTTGGATTGCGAAGCCATCCGACATGCTATACATTTACGAGATAAACGGTGTTCAGGAATACAACTCTCAGAATTGTTCACGTTTACCAGCATTGGCTATCCACGCACGCCGGCGATAATCCCTATATCGCAACGTCCCCAGCAGTCACAATGCCGCAACCTGCTATCAGCTAAGAAAGTGTATTACCATTTGCCTTTTTATTTTTATTTCTACATTGCATAAGGCTATCATTCTGCCTTCCGAGACTAAGCACTGTCTCCATCTGCATTTCCTGCATTGCATAAGGCTACCATTCTGCCTTCCGAGACTAAGCATTGTCTCCATCTGCATATCCTGCATTGCATAAGGCTACCATTATGCCTTCCGAGACTAAGCATTGTCTCCATCTGCATTTCCTGCATTGTATAAGGCTACCATTCTGCCTTCCGAGACTAAGCACTGTCTTCATCTGGATTTCCTGCATTGCATAAGGCTATCTTTCTGCCTTCCGAGACTAAGCACTATCTCCATCTGCATTTCCTGCATTGCATAAGGCTACCATTCTGCCTTCCAAGGTTAAGCTCTACCTCCATCTGCACTTGCATGGCTGAAAAATTTCCGCTTTATTTTACACTTGCATGGCTGAAAGATCGCCACTTTCTGCATTACATGGGCTGAAATATCGCCAAATACTGCATCTCATGGGCTGAAAGACCGTCAAATTATCGGCGTCATTATTCGGAGGCACCATTTTCATAGCCCGAGAACACCATGCCATGGCCTGAGGATCTCCTTTAATCTTTTGCATATCATTATTCAAAGGCATCATAGTTCGGAGGCATCATTCTCATAGCCCGAGAGCATCATTTCATGGCCTGCAAATCCTTTATTATACACTTCATGGCCCAGGACATCATGGTTTGAGGATGTCATCCTAACTACCCAAAGACAGCATTTATGGTCCGACGAGAACTTGCATCATGTTTAAATTTACGCACAATATATGCTCGTATTGCTTATTTGCAGGTAAACCAGTAAGCAACCGCTATCTCAGCAGGATCAATCTCGCTCCAGTTCCCGCAGCCCTATTAGACCTTAACCATTCATCCCGACCTGAATATTGCGCCCGTTCTTGAAAAGGTCTCCATCGGCATACTCCGTCGACGGATCTTGAACTACATATGGCCTGACTCTTGTAAGACTAGGGATATGTAGGCAGCTTAGGAGCCAGAGCATGGCCAACCTCTTCAAATCATTTCGTTCGGTCAAAAATTGGCGATCATATCTTTACTCGACAACTCTTTCATCCTTAACGGGTAAAGAGGGGCAGCTGTTGATACCCAATTTTTCCCTGTATTTTTTATATGCAAAATACCTTTCAAAATAGCATGTATATGTATATATAAGTATATCCCAAGGTTACATTATTTTTTTCTTAATTTTTCAAAGATTTTCAAATCAATTTACTGCCTTATTTTATCACGAAAACCCCAATAATTATCCCCAAATTATCATTTTGGTGATTTATTTATTGGATTCTCATGCTTATATTAAAATATAGCTAAGACATTTTTCACACATTTTTTTTACAAATTTATTTGGTTTTTTTAAGGATAAAATTGCATAATTGCATTATTAGCCATTTTTATGTTTAAATCCGTCTCATGTTTATAAAATGGGATTCTGTATTTTTAAATTGATAATTATACATTATAAGTCATTTTAATGCTTTTAATTTGTTTTCAGAAATTTGTTTATTATTTTTTCTTATAAATTAAATGGAGAAAAGGGGCTATTTAACTTATAGCCACATTTGGCCTTTTAATTTGGCCTGATTAAACCCAATACCCAACCCAAATTAAACCAACCCAAGGCCCAAGCCCAATCCTAAGTCTACCCGACCCAACCCGAACTAAATCTTGGCCGTTGATCATTTTTTATCAACGGTCCAGATCCGCCCTTACCAAATTAAACCAAATGACCCCCAAGACCCCTCTCATTCTTCACTCAACCGACTTTCTCTATATCTCTCTATCTCTGGTTCTCTCTAGAACCTTCCCCCTTCCCCTCCTCTCTGATGAGTTCCATCCATCTTTCACGGCCACCTCCTGGCCTGAATCCATGGTGGCTTCACCACCCACCAGCCTTTTATGGCTCCTCACGCTTGGTTACTGAAGTTTCATGACTTGACCATGAAGAGCTGGGTCGAGAACCTTGTTGATTCAAGTTTCACGGCCATCTCCGGCCTTGCTCCGGCAAGCCATGTCTATTTCGAGCCTGGCCTCGACTCCTCCTACTTAGATCCAAGCCTTTCTCACCGTTTGGGTTTCTCTGAAACCCTAGCTTTTGAGGTTTTTCTGATCTCTGTAGATCTGTTCCAGATCCATGTTTTCCCTAAGCTTTTAAATAATTTTCTGATATTTATTTCAAAAGTTATGATTTCAAAGCCTTTATTTTCCGATCTAGGGTTTTTAGATGTTTCTCTGATTTTTCTTTTTCTTTTGTGTGCTTCTTCTACTATGTTTCTTCTACTGTGTTCTTTGTATTTCTTCTACTACATTTCTTCTACTGTGGTATCGTTAAGTTTCTTCTACCATGTTCTTATCAGTTTCCTCTGCTGTGTTTTTAAGTTTCTGCTACTGTGTTCTTCATCAGTTTCTTCTACTATGTTTCTCATTAGCTTCTTCTACTATGTTTCTTTTACTGTGTCTCGCATGTTGTTCTTTTACTATGCTTCTCATGAGTTTCTACTACTGAAAGAGCATGCTAAGGGTCTCAGTTCCCTTCTCAGACCTCTGAACCTGTTTCGATTAGTATCTTTTTCTTGATTGTTTGTCCTCTCACCTCTGCGCTTGATTGATGGTAAAAACCCTAGAATTTGGGGGTTCATCTGAGTTTTGAGACCATTGGCTATGTGATTTGCTTTTGCTTCATCTCTGAACTTGCCTGATTTCAAAAGCCCTAATCGTTTGGACCTATTTGAGTTCCTGGAGTTGTTTCATCTACTGCTTCATTAAGTTTCAAAATCATTATTTCAATTTTGTTTCTTCATATGATTCTGACTTGTGCTAAACTCTATAAGACCTTTTACTTGACCCCTTTTCGCATGCCTGATACTTGTGTTCTCTTTATATGTGTTGAACCTCCCTCTAAAAGGGCTTTTAATTTTTGATTAATTTCAGACTTCCTTTGTACAAGTTTGATTGATTTCTTTCCTTGTTTGCTGACTGCCCTGTTACTCGACTTAAGTTAAAAAACTTTTCTCAGATTTTCTGACTTGGTTCATTCATGGACCAGTGATTACAAAGTCTCTAATCCTGGATTTACTGGCTACTAATTGATTTCTCTTACCTTATTTATGCAACTATGTATTTCAAAGCTCTGTCCCTAAAATAAACTTCTATGTATTTACCCCTAATTGCCTACTTTGCACAAGATGTTTATTTGATTTCTTTCCTTAAATAGTTTTACCTTTTGAGTCTGAATTCCTTAATTAAAGGAATTCTTGTGTTGATTGATTCTTAATTGACATCTAGTTCCTTAATTGTTTTTTTACCTTATTTCTGCCTGTTTTTCACACTATAAATACACGACTCTTTCATTAGCACACCCATCACTCATAGTCTTTCTGAACTTACACTTACACGCAATAGCATTCTCTCTTATTGTCTGCACTGTGGCCTGTTTACAAGACCTACTGCTTTCTCTATTTGTTTCTTTGAAACCGGTATGTCCTGATTTAAGCTTTAGTACCACAACAAAGTGTTTATTTACTGCTTCCGTATCTATGTCTACTCACTGTTTCTGTATAGTTCAACACTTACTTTAGCATGCTGATTTTCTTTCTGCATGTTCTATTCTGAATCCCAAACCCCTGCCCCCTTATGTATTTGAGCTATGGCTTAAGGCATGGCAATATGCAAATTATTGTCCATGAATTAAATTTGATCCCTTGGGATCCTAGCCTCTAAATAGTGTGTTCTAACAGGCTTATGGGTATGCTGGCATTCTCCATTGTTGGGCATACCCAGAGCCTACCCTTGCCTCTTTCAATTTTCCTATTCCCCCTGAACCCCTTATGTGTACTTATTAGCTCTTTCCCTCTCCTTTCCCCTTTTAAGAATTCTGTTTCTGAACTTGCACACTCTCTTAGTCTTTAAGTTCTGCCCCTCTTTTGTGAGCCTTGCCTTGAGACCCTTTGATCTCCCTCTAAACTTAGACACTTGAGGGTTGGCCCTTCCACAGTGCACTTGTCCTAATCTGATAATACATTTAGGTGTGAGCATTGCCTGGAGTCCTTTTTTAGGCTCTTAGGAAAATTTGACACACTCGAATGGGAGAAAGGCTTTAGATCTTGATCTTATGGAGTTGGTTTACCTCATATTTCAGACATGAAGTCTGAATCAG
Organism: Nicotiana sylvestris; assembly: GCF_000393655.2. Classification (NCBI taxonomy): domain Eukaryota; kingdom Viridiplantae; phylum Streptophyta; class Magnoliopsida; order Solanales; family Solanaceae; genus Nicotiana; species Nicotiana sylvestris. Next base: position 118,455,985 of record NC_091059.1, read on the forward strand.
GCTCTCCTTTAGTTGTACTTTTATTTACATTTTTCTGATGTATTTTACTTTATTCTGGGCTGTAATAATTTGTAATAAACTCTTGGAGATGGCTAGTGAAAAGGGCAAGTAACTATGTATGCAAAGGGTAGATACTATGCCTATAGGTCATTCTAAATTCTGCAACTCTCATATAGAAATCATGCCTATAAGTCATTCTGAAATCAGCATGCATATAGAAATCATGCTTATAGGAATCATGTCCATAAGTATGGAAATCTGAATTTTGCATATACAAATAGAAAATTTGCCTATAGGTTCTTCTGAATCTTGTATATCCATTTTCATCTAGAAATCATGTTCATAGGTCTTAAACAATCGACTGCATATAAATATCATATTCATGTCTTAAAACAAATTCTGCTAGTTAGATACCATGTTTAGAGGTTAAAACCCGTCTTCAGCACCTAGATATCATGCCTATAAGGTTTCTGCACTTTTACCATGTCTATAAGGCTTCTGACCAACTATGCATAGAAAGCATGTCTATAGGAATTATTAATCGAATCTGAATTGCTTCATTCATGTCTAGAGCTAAACCAGTAATAACAAGGATCATCATTTGCAGAACTCATGACCTTCGTAAAAAAACTTGCTTTATTTAACAATCTAACAACCTTTTTAACCAGTACTTATTCAGTTTATTATTATTTTTTTCTCAATTCAGTAGATACCATGCCTATAGGATCTTTGTCCAACACTTAGGCAAGCCTTAGGGCGAAGTTATAAACTGAATCTATGCTATTAACTACAACCAGCAGGCAGGCCTGATTTGGGCTTCTTATTTGAATTATGTAATAAATCAGTCTGCCTCAACCGTTAAGTTCTTGAAAGTCATGCTAATTATGTGCTTTCTTTGTTCAAGGAGGCATATCTGAGCCTTTTACTTGTTATGTGTTTTCCCCCAACTTGCTCTACATGTTTTTTGTAAATCGCCTTAGACTTTTGCCTTTGAAACTACAAATAAGCCTAATATCCCTCCCCCTTAGGATTAGTAGTCCTAAATCCCTCCGGGACCGATAGGATTGGGATGGGTAATAGCATGCAATAAGTAAACGAGACCATTTCGCGCTTTAATACCTTTACGGGGTGGGAAAGGGTAGATATGGATATGATGACCATGCAATAACGTCTCGTGTAGCCCCTCACTGAGGAGTGATTACCAGATGTTGTGTGGGTGATCCATTTTATTAATAAACCTAGGACCCCTAGGACTCCCTTTTCCCTTTGTTTCTTTGTTTCTTCTAAAGATTTCAAACTATTTCTTTTCAGAAAATCAGCTTCCTTTTAATTCTTTCCAATTTTGTTTGTAACCATTATATGAAAATCCCCTCTTATTTGAAGTTTTATTTGCCTATATGTTATTTGCACCTAAATTCACAATAATAGTCTGGCTGGGAACCACACTAGTGGATCCTAGGGGGTGCCTAACACTTTCTCATGGGATAATTTCAAGCTCTTACCCAATCTCTGGTTATTCAAATCAATCTCTCTTGGTGTCCTAATGCACCCTAATCATTAGGTGGCGACTCTTCAAACCCAGTTCCCAAAGGGAATGAGTTGTCCTTCCAAATGTCATAAACCTGATTTCGCGAGAAAAAGGAGGCACGACAGTAACAAGATGGAAAGGAGAGTCTGTCAAAGGAACCAGAAACCAGGAAAGGGAAACTATTCATGAACCTCGTCCATTAAAGTCCTTAACCTATGATGGTGTTCAGTGGCAGCAAAGATTAAGAACTCAAAAAGTGTTGTGGGCAAAACTTTTGATCCAGCAATTTCGGAAATGGCTGGCATGAGACAAATTCTGGAGATTGTAGAATTTCAACAATGGGAACACCTATTTAAAGGGATCATGCCTCTGGTGTATGAATATGTAGTGCAAACCTTCTACTCATCTCTCTTCACTATTGATGGGGACCACATCTACGCACTTGTAAACGGAATGGACATTGTACTCGACACTTCAATATTGGGAAAAATTCTCAGAATTCCGTGTGAAGGTGTGTCCTCAGTCAAGGATGTTTGTGGAGTAAAATTTCGGAGAGCCATCATGAAAGAGCAAGCTATTCAATAGGGGGAACATGTCCATAAGAAAGTGTTACTTCCTCAGTATCAACTTCTCTTTGAACTAGTCAATAAAGTACTCCTACCCCGCTCTGAGAGACATTCCATTGCCATAAAGTCAGATTTGGTCCTAATGGAAGTTCTTGATGAGTTTGTACCAATCAACCTGCCAACAATCATGATAGATCGCATGCAGAAGGTGGCAAATTTTAAGGGTGGCAATCGTGGGTTACCTTATGGCTTTCTCCTCACTCAAGTGTTCAGATTCTATAAGGTTCCCTTGGGAAATCCTAGAGTGGGCACACGCAAACAAACATTTTCTAAGACCACTCTAGAAGAATGTGAATGTATAGAAAAAGTTGGTGGAAGCATCTCGACCATTTCTCAGCTGATAAACGCCCAAAATGTAGCCTCTGAGGAAATACGAAGGCTGAGAGCTTGAAATGCCATTCTAGAAACTTAGCTTAGCCTAGCAGCTAAGGGACTTCTGTACATGAGGAGGTTGCCAAACTGATAAAGGAAAATGAGAGACTTCAGGCTCAACTACTTGAAGAACAACTGGCCGCAAATGCTAGACTGGACCTACTTCTCAAAACCATTGTTGTCTCTTTCTCCAAGCCTCCCTCCTTTAGTGCTCCTTAGGATTCTCCCTAGTATCTAGCTATATTTTTCTCCAACTTCCTGTGGCTGCTATTTTACTTGTGTTTACTTGTTTTTGTTTTGTGATGGCATGTTGAACTTAACCATTACTGCTCCTAACTTGCTCAGTCCAATGTAAACATTAATGAAACAGCTCCCCTAGTTCTTGCATGTATAACACTGTGTTCCTCTGGTTTCTCTTTTCTGTGATGATTGTGTGCACATATGTGGCATGAGCTAGCTGTGTTAGACTTATTTATGTTTATTACCTGCATATGCTCTTTGGCATACTAGTTGGTCTTTTTAATGATGCCAAAAGGGGGAAATTGGTATCAATACAATAGATGGGGATGGGGCTGAGAAGATTAAGGGGGAACTATGCTAGCTGTGATGTGCTATGTCTGTGATGATCAAAGGAGGGAGATCTAAGATTAAGGGGGAACTATGCTAGCTGTGATGTGCTATGTCTGTGATGATCAAAGAAGAGAGATATAAGATTAAGGGGGAACTATTGACTCATCTAGATAATTAACTGTTAATCCTGATCTAAACAAATTCTTTTCATCCTTAAGTTTGTCATCATAAAAATGGGGAAATTGATGGGTTTTCAATGTCTTAGCCTTATACTTATTATGTTTTGATGATCTAACAAACTTGTTATGAAGGACCAGATAGAGAATCTTGTCGCACAGGTTATCATCTCATATGAACAAGTCAGCAACACAAAGGAACTAAACGATCACAGAGAGGAACATCACAGGGACCTGGTGCCCCGGTCTCTTAGGGTTCTCCGGCATAAAGAAGTCAGTGACTGTATGCAATGAATATAAAGAGGAACACAATAGGGACCTGCTCCCTGTAGGTTCTCTGAAAGAAGTACAGGTCAAGTACACAGCTGGAATATGAAAGAAGAAAGTGACCATCTGGTAACTGTTACAGAAGAGGAATACAATGAGGACCTGGTCCATTGGTGTGTTCTAACAGAAGTACAAAGTCCACTATCCAGTTGGAATGTAACTTCCCAGTAGTGGTTGTGCAGACAGTGCAGCAGTCACTTCTATCTAGGAAAAAGTACACCACGAGTTGACATCACTACCTATTGAGATATCTTTTGTGATAAAACAACCTTGTGCAAGACACACCAGGATTCGTGTGTTCAGTGATATTCTCTCAAGAAGAAGAAGCATTCATTCGGCATTGAAGTCACTGGTGTGTCAAGAACAAGAAGACAACTCCACTAAGGATCAGTTTCTAAATGAGTCTTATGTGTATCCATAGTTGAGTTGTAATCTTGTTAATTGCTCTACATTGTAATTCCTAATTTGCTTTCTTAGAAGCGCTGTTTTAGGAACAAATCAAATTCGTAAATTTTAGAGTTTATGTTGTGACTAGGAATAGTCATAAGTTAAATCCTCTGTAACTAGGAGAGTTAGAGAGTGGCTTGTGGTGGTTGCATCACAAGTTAGTTTGAAGTCTTTGCAATTGGTAGTATTGCAAAGTGGCTTGTAATAGATAGATTACAAGTTAGTTGAGTTAAAAGCCTACAATAGTAGGTCGTGGTTTTTTTATCCCCTTGTGTGGGATTTTTCCACGTAGAAAATCTCTTGCATTCTTTACTTTCAGTCTTACTTCTTTCTATGTATTAGCCTCATACAGGACCAGGTACTCTATAGTTTGGTGGACTCATACATGCTATCACATTCTCTGTTAAATAAGATGGATTTTGAAAATTATCCTGAGCATAGAAATACAGTTCCCTGGGTGAGAGCCATTTGCAATGTTGCTTTTGTAATTATTCATTTATTGCATAACCCAGTTTCCAGTATAATGTGATTGTGCTTTATATATGATTATGTCCCTTTTTTCTTGCCTTGCTCTTTATTTTTGGATCAACACATAGAAACTTTTGAATCAGTACCTCTTTACTTGTTTTTCCCTATTTATTTTCATTCTCTAGTGAAGCATATGCTTGAGAGCTGAATCTGTACATTCATAAACAACATCCTGGAAAGCTAGTCTTCTTATTAACTGTTTTGTAATTTATGGTGGCTTCTTGGGTGGCTATTGAAAGTTCAAACTTCCCAGGATATGGTTCTTTTTTACAAAAGAAGAAACCCATGTTCATTTTTTTACTCTTGGTTTTTTGGACTAAGAAAATTATAAGACCAAATTCTCTTGTAGGATAATGACTTTATTTATACTCTTTATAGGTGGAGTAGATGAAGAAATGAAAGACGGAGGCAGTGAAGATCTAGACCTTACTTAAGTGAAGTCTAAATTGATGTAGATGAATGTAGCCGAGGAATGTTTGTTATCAACATTTTAAAACTTTTAACTCTTGAAGTATAAAATGTATGTACTTGGTAACATTTTATCACGTTTATGAATATTATTAGTTTGTTGGACAATTTGGATTATGAATAGTTTTATTTTATTATTTATATCAATTTTAGTGTTTTATAGTTTATTGTATATGTAAATATTTATTTACAACAAGGGTAATTTTTTTGTTTTAATTAAACTGTTATAATAGCTAACAGAACCGTTGCCATAGGACTTGCAAACCGTCCCAAAATAATCTATAAACCGTTGCAATAAGTAGTTCAAACCATTGCAATATCTTAAAAAAATTGTTGCCATATCTATAATAGCTTTAACGGTTTAATAGATATAGTAACGGTTATCCACCGTTGCATTAAACGTTATGGTAACGGAATTTAATCGTTGTAGTTGATAAGAATAATTGTTCCAATATGGAGAGGGAAAACTGTTGCGATAGACTACACTGTAGTAATGGTTATCTGAACCGTTCCAAGAACCGTTCCTTAAGCTCTATTGGCACGCGGGCTGATGGAATGGGCGCTAAACCGTTGCAGTATCTCTATGGCAATTGTTTGCCTATCTATTGCAACGGTTTTTCATGCGTTACTATAGTCGAATTTTCCAGTAGTGCCTCCTTAGATTCAGCAAGATCCTTAAAAGATATACTCCCTCCGTTCCAATTTATGTGAACTTGTTTGACTGGGCACGAAGTTTAAGAAAAAAATGAAGACTTTTAGAATTTGTGGTCCTAAACAAGTCCAAATGGGGCCCAGAGTATTTGTGTGGTTATAAAAGCTTCTCATTAAGGGTAGAGTATTAAATTTAAGCTATATTGTTACCAAATATATAAAGGGTTCATTCTTTTTGGAACGGACCAAAAAGGAAATAAGTTCACATAAACTGGAACAGAGGGAGTACCTTTTTCTAATGTTTTATATCTATTGATAGGTTACAAGTACCTCTGGCATAAGTACTTTACTTTATGTTTTGATAATCTAACAAACTTACTATCCAGAACTAGATAAGGAACCTGTTACACATCTACAAGACCTTGAGATCACAAAGTTCCAGGTTGGGATCTAGCGTGGGATATAACTCAACTCTTCAGAGTGGAAGGAACAACTGAGGGAACAGGTCCTACCAGTTCCCGAGGAGACTGTATGAAGTCAACTCTCCAGCAGGAAAGTTGCTACCTGCACATGCTACTGTACAGGAACAGTGCAGCAGTCAACTTTCTATGAAAGGCTTTTTAACTACCCTGCTTACATCATTGTAAGTGATGTCACACACGTATAAATACAACCAAGGAAGGTAAAACAACTTACTTTATGAGAGAACCAGATAAAGGACCTGAAGCATGCCTGGTACAATCATTCAAGTTAATCAACTCAAGATAATCTGGGCAGCGTGCCTTTAGATTCACAGGAACCAGATTAGGGACCTGATCCCTTAGTGTTCCCCTGACAGAAGTATAAGTCAACTGTACAGCTTGAAAACAACTGCAAAAAGTGACTGCCTACAACTGTACATGCAACAATACAGCAGATAGTGTAGCAGTCACTTCCCATTGAGAAGAGACATGTACTAACCATGATTTGACATCACTAAGGTGATGTCTTTTGTTGTATAAACCTGGTGCAAGGAACAAGACTTCCTCCAACACTTGCAAAAATCAGAAAATGAAATATTCTCTCAAGTGCTAGCAACAACCTCTCTCAAGAACAAAGCTCCTGCAACCTCAAGGACCTGATCCAACATTGAAGATATCTTAAGTCCTTAGGTTTGTTGAGTCTTTGTTATTTGTTCTTCATAGTAACTCCTATCTCACTTTATTAGAAGCTATTTTTAGGAAACCCAAAATCCATAAACTCTCCAGTTTCTGATATGACTAGGTTTAGTCATAAGTTATAGTCTTTGTAATATTGTTATTACAAAGTGGCTTGTAATAGTGTTATTACAAGTTAGAGTGATTGAAGTCTTTGTAATAGAATTATTACAAAGTGGCTTGTGGTGAGAGTATCACAAGTTAGTTAAAGTCTTTGTAACTAGAGAGTCACAAAGTGGCTTGTGGTGAGAGTGCCGCAAGTAGTTGAGTTGAATCCTTTGTAATAGAGTTATTACAAAGTTCCTTGTAATAGGTGTTTACAAGTTAGTGAAGTTGAAAGCCTACAAGTGTAGGTCGTGGTTTTTGTCCCCTTAAGTTGGGGGATTTTTCCACAAAAAATTCCCTGTGTTCTTTACTTTCTGCCGAGCTATTGTGGGAACAATTAGAGAACCTGATTTCCTATACTGGTTGGTTTTATAGTCTGTTGCTTACAGTGGGAACTTATAGAGAATCTGGTTCTCTATACAGTGGGAACTTATCCTGTGTCTCAGTTTACATACTGGTTCACTAGTTAGCACTGTGGGAACTTATATAGGACCAGATCGTTATATAGTTTTGTTCATTAGTGTTTTCATGGAAACTCATAGAGAACCCGTTTCTCTATACAGTCTGGTGGACGCTATACAGTTTTGTTACAATTAGTATCAGTGCGGGTTCTTTCTAAAATGTTAACACCTATAAAGGATCTACATGGCTACTCCACCGAACTTCAAGGAAAGTCAATCAACCAATAGACCACAAAGATTTCAGAAGATGGTTCGTAAAAATGGTGGGATCCCAAAGAAAAGAACTTCCAGCAGGAATCTCAAAGGAAATAATTGCTATCATAAGTGTGGAAAGCCTATAAACTTCATCAAAGACTGCCATTTCTGAAATAAGAGCATTACAAATACAACTCTGACAAAGTAGAAAAAAGGAACCCGGTTTCTGCCAAATGATTCAGCCAAAAAATGCAGCTGACAATGTTGTGAAGCAAGCTCTTGCTTCATGGGGAGACTCCTCCAGTGAATCAGAAGAGGAACCAGATGCAGGAAGCAGCTCCATGATGGCAGTGGAAAATGAAGCAAAAGAATATGATTCATTATTTGCATTGATGGCTTAGTCCGATGAGGATGAAGAGGATGACAATGATGAGGTAAATTTCAAGGATGTTCAGAGAAATCTGAAGTCCTACTCTTCGAAGAAATTGATGGCATTAGAAAATGTTCTAATTGATACATATTATAGTTTTGTTAATAATAAAGATGCCATAATCGTAAAGTTAGAAGATGTTGAACAATCTAGAGATGATATGATGGTAGTGGTTGATGACTTGAAGGAAACCATAGAGAACCTTAGCAAAGAAAAGAATACTCTAGTAGAGAAAATTGCAGCTATTGAGCAAGAAAGGGATGATATGGTAGTTTCCATTGTAGATTTAAGGGAACAAGTGGAAGAAGTAACTAGAGAACATAACTTGCTGAAAAAACAAACAAAAAAATGAATGGACAACATTGAGGGAGAGGAAGTAGCTAGTAAGGCACTTGAGCTTGAGAGTGAGCTTAAGAAAGTTAAAACAAATCTTGTTGCTGAGCTTAAAAAGAATAGACAACTTCTGGAGGATTTAAAAAGGATGAAAAATGATCTTGATAAGTCACTTAAATGGACCCGGTCCTCTGATGTAATAACGTCTATGTACAGGAGTAATGGTGGAAACAGACAAGGCATCGGGTTCCAAAAGGCTAAAACCTCCTATAATCCCATAGGAAGTATGTAACTATGGCTGATAATAGGTTGTGCACTCACTATGGTCAAACTGGTCATTATAAGGATTCTTGTAAAGTTAAAATTCAGTCTTTGAAGAAAAACAAAGTTTTTGTTGAAAAAAGGCGTACTGATGAGGAATCTGGTTCCCTGAAAAGAAAATATGTTCTGCCTGAATGGGCAAAAAGAAGTTTGATCCGCCCATTCTATCATTATAAGGGTCCCAAACAGGATTTGGTTCCTAAGTCTAATCATTGATTTAGTGTGCAGGGAACAGTGAAATGGAGCAGTCAACAGTGGTACATGGATAGCGACTGCTCGAAGCTTACAACTGGAAGTACAAATGATTTCCTTTCACTGAAAGCCCTACAAGGAGAGAGTGTATCCTTTGAAAAACCCAGCTTTGTGATACATTATGCTCTCATTAGAGCGGGGGATCTTAACCAGTGTTGCCTCCTCCCATCGACAGTTTTCCTTCACTTTCTCTATATCGGTCACACTGCTAATGTACCGAGACACGTGTTTGCATCGGCCCGATGTAGATGAAGGTCTGTCTACAGTAAAATCCTTTATCATGTTGAACCCCATAGGAGTACATTGTTCAACGGTGGGTATCACTTTGGGCTTTCCTTTGGATGTTCGGGATGAAGAGGCAGCCTTGTCTTTCCGAGGAACTGTCTTGGAAGTTCTAACCATGATGATGGTAAAAAATTTCTACTAAAGTAGGCAAAGGATCAAGAACGGAAGAAGAACGAATACGAAAGGGGATGGGTCTGGCCATGAAAATTTGAAGATGTTGTGAAAGTATGAATTATCAAACGATTGATGCATTTATAGGAGCCGTGTAGGCAGCGGAAAGGATGAATCAATAGCGGTTCGTGGGATTCTCGATAGTCGTGTTTGACGGTGACTCTTGCGCGGCTTTTTGAGTATGCCATTTAATGCTCTGATGGACTGACATCATAGCGATGATGCTTACGGAGTAGGGTCTCAGGATCATTTCCTATCACTTTGTTCTAGGAAACGCGTGGACTATCTGTATACGGTGGAAATCGACGGCTCGATTTCATGAGCATCACGGAATCTCAAAGGCTTCTAGTGATCAATTCCGAGAATTCTCGACAGTTCGACTTTGATACATTATAAGTAATGACCGGCCTCGAGACAATGTGAATTACCGGTCTCAGCTGATCAAGGCGGAGTTCCCAAGGCACGTGCGTATGGCAGATCAAGTCTAGTGGACTAGCCCAAAAGGCGAATCAAGGCATTAAATGGTTGTACCAACCCTATATACATTCTGGGAGTTGGAAGGATCGGGAAGTCTCTTTCCCACTCTATTGAAAATGCGTACTTCGTGAAGAGGTTGAACTATAGCTTGCTGGGTATTTCCTAACTTTGTGACAAGGGGATCTTAGTTATCTGAGTGTTGTTAATGATAATGCTGAGCTATGGCACAGAAGGTTGGGTCATGTAAGTTTCACGCTGCTGAACAAATTAGTCAAGAAGGACCAGGTTCGTGGTCTGCCAAATTCAAATTTCAAGGAGCACAGAATGTGTGATGCATGTGCTAAGGGAAATATCTGATGTTTCAAATGGCAAGGCTGAATGAGTCAGATGAAGGAGACAGGTGAAGACAATGCAATATCCTCTTCCACTTCTCAAGAGGAACCTAGTACCCCAATTACTACCACTGAAGCTGAAGAAAGAGTTGGAGATGCAGTGCAAGGTACTCCACAAGTAACAAAGCAAGGAGTGCAAGGAAATCCATTGCAATGCAAGAGGAACTACATAAATTTGAAAGAAACAAGGTATGGCACCTGGTACCTAGACCCTCAGACAGAACCATCATAGGGACCAGGTGGGTATTTAGGAATAAGCTGGATGAACATGGAAATACTACAAGGAACAAAGCAAGGCTTGCTGTCCAAGGATACAATCTGGAGGAAGGGATCGATTATGATGAGACTTTTGCCCCAGTAGCTTGCATGGAAGCTACTAGGATCATTATTGCCCTTGCTTCACATATGGAATTCCCCTATTCCAAAGGTATGTGAAGAGTGCCTTCATGAATGGTTTTCTCAAGGAAGAAGTCTATATCAAGCTATCACCAGGTTTTGAACATCATGAACATCCTGAACATATATTCAAATTGGATAAGGCACTGTACAGATTGAAGCAGGCCCCTAGAGCCTGGTACGAGAAACTATCCAAGTCTCTCTTGGAAAATGGCTTCACAAGAGGAAAGATTGACAATACACTGTCTTTGAAGAAATGGGGAAGGAACCTGCTCATTATTCAGATTTATGTTGATAGCATCATATTTGAAGCTACAACTGACTCATTATGTGAAGAATTTGCTAAATTCATGGAAAGTGAGTTTGAAATAAGTATGATGGGGAACTGAATGTCTTTTTGGTCTTCAAGTGAAGCAGTCCATAAAGGGAACGTGTATCAGTCAGCAGAAATACATCAAAGAACTCTTGAAAAGGTTTGATATGGAAGCATCAAAGGGGAATCATTGGATCTCTACTCTACCTTAGTGCCAGCAGGTCAGACATTGTATTTAGTGTGGGATTATGTGGAAGGTTCCAATCAAATTCTAAGGAATCTCATCTGAAGGCTGCAAAGAGAATTTTGAGATACTTTAAGGGCACACAGAACCTGGTTTTGTACTATCCTTCAGGTGACAATTTCAACCTTATTGGTTATGTTGATGCTAATTATGCAAGGTATCTGATGAACAAGAAAAGCACATATGAAATGGCTCATTTCCTTGGATCATGTTTTATCTCATGGGTACAAGAAAACAAAACTCAGTAGCTTTCTCAACAGCTGAAGCAGAATATGTTGCAGATGCCTCGTGCTTATGGATCAAGCAACAATTGGAAGATTTTGGTGTGTACATTGATTGTGTACCGCTTCTATGTAACAACACCAGTGCTCTTAACATAGCAAAGAACCCGGTTCAATATAAGAGAACCAAGCACATTGATGTCAGATACCATTTTCGCAGGGACAATGTTGAAAAGGTTCTGATTGTATGAAGTTTTGGAAGACGAAGGATCAGGTAGCAGACATCTTCAACAAGGCACTGGCAGTGAACACTTTGAAAGAGATCGTTTGGAGTAGGGGTTGATCAAGCTTAACTGAGGGACCTGGTCCCTCGATGATTGGCTATGTTAAGAAGGAAAGGTACAATGCTAAAAAGTATTTTTCAACGACATCTAACTCAAATCTATATTGTTATAGGTATACACATATAGCATTTTTAGGACACAAACAAGTAAGAGTGACTTTGCACTTCTAGGAGTCTTTGCTCAAAAATTTCAGAAACCATCACGGAACCTGGTTCTTGTGACTCAGGTTAGTGTCTCTTAAATACTTATATGCCTTTTTAAGTTGCTGAAGTGTCATGTCATTAATTTGTTTCTGTCTTTCTCCTGCCTCTTCTCCTAACTTTTGAAGTCCAAATGATAAATCGTTTTTGAACTGACCAGTTGCCCCAAAAAGGCACTTCTCTATCTTACACCTAAATAAAACTGATTCATTTCTTCAAAACCAAAACTAACCTTGTCTCAAAATAATCCTTCTTTCCAAATATATCAGTAGTGAACCCAACTTTCTCACTTTCCAAAAAACCTAACTCTATCAGAATCAAAATCCCAAGAATTCTTTGGTTGATTTTGATGGAAGATTAACTGAAAGGGAACAGGGTAGATCTAATATTCTAGAGCGTGAGGCTGAAGTTGTTGCTGGATTTGTGGAAGCCTTGGAGAATGGAGAAATTGGTAAATGTGAGGACTGAATGAGGGACTTGATCCCTCAAGTCCTTCTCATGAAGTCAATTTTAATAATGGTCTTTTTCTCTTTGAAGTTCTGTGTATAAACGAACTTCTGATCCAGTAAAAAGGATTGATGACAAGTAGGTTGATTGATGATGAAGTGGTGTGACCCTGCTGATCTGATTGTGGAAGAAAGAATGAAATGAAATCTTTTCTTGTGAGAAAGAATTTAAAAAAAAATGGGTTGGCTGAGAAAGACGCAGCATATGATAAGGGTAAACAGATTGAGAAAAAGAAGGAGACTTGGCTGCTCAGGGATAGAAAGGGTAGTGTAAGCAAGGAACCTGGTTCCTTACAGAAGCAAAGGGTTGAGCTATTAGGTTTGGAGGGAGAAGACATTGAAGTCTCAAAAAGTGCTGTAAGGCAGAGTGTTGACTCTGATATTGCTAAAAAATGGAGGAACTTCTTAACATTGTTGAGTTCTAAAAATAGAATCACCTTTTTATTCCTCCAAGTCCCAATGTTTCTGAAGAAGAAGTAAAAACTTCTATGTTTTATGTGATACTATGATGCTATATGTGCATGGGACTGAGTCTCTTCTTGATGAGACGAAGCTTTGGGAGATTTTTGGTGATCTGATTGATGGTTCAACCTACTCAGATAGGTTGAGAACCTGGTCCTCAAGGACCCTTAGCAGAATAGAATGTTAAGTTGAAGGGTGAGAATGAAAGATTGAGGCAACAGGTGGCGGAACTGAGAGAGCCGATGATCATTGATCAAAGGAGAGTAAATAAACGAATGGACAAGCTCATCAAGGCCTTAGCCCCTTACTTTTCTTCCTGCCTAGTGATCCATGTCATTCACTCCTTCCAAATTCCCTTGAATTCTTATCTTCTTTTGATCCCTATATTTGATAACATTGATACTTTAGTTGTTTAAATTGTCATATTATGTATTGTTGAAACTACTGTGCTTTTATTATAATTACTCCACTATGGGAAATCACTCTATTTTGTGCACTGACATTCACTTGTTGTTCTTGTTATTGTTTATGTTGTGTTGCCCAAGTGGCCTGAGTTAATGTTGCTGAACTTCTTTTTGGTTGTGCTTCTTCTATTATTCTTTTCGATGATGCCAAAAGGGGGAATTTATATAGGTGTCAACATGGGGGAGGAACATAATCGAATTGATATGTTGTGTTATGAATGAAAGATGACTCTACTTCGCAGGGGGAACGTTGCTGATAATATGTTGATTATAGGTCTGATCCGTAGGGAAACATGTGAGGAATCTGGTTCTGGATAGGAATAAACGTTCTCAACGAACTGGGTACGGACCAGATATGATTAGTGCATGTAAGGAATCTGATTCTCAGGGGGAATAATTTTGGGTTTATGCATGTAAGGAATCTGATTCTCAGGGAGAATAATTCTGGGTTTGTCATTCATCAAAATTGGGGAAATTGATAAGTTATGGTACTTTGAGTTTTGATGATTTGCCAAACAGTCTTGAGGAATAAGTTGTGATCAGCTCCTTAGGTTCGGTTCTCATGGGGAATATGGTTGATTCGTAGGGGGGACAATGTGGAGATCTGGTTCTCAGGAGTAATATCAATTCTAAGTTTGTCATCATCAAAAAGGGGAAAATTGATAGGCTACAAGTACCTTGGGCATAAGTACTTTACTTTATGTTTTGATGATCTAACAAACTTACTATCCAGAAGTAGATAAGGAACCTGTTACACATCTACAAGACCTTGAGATCACAAAGTTCCAGGTTGGGATCCGGCGTGGGATATAACTCAACTCTTCAAAGTGGAAGAAACAGCTGAGGGAACAGGTCCCTACCAGTTCCCGAGGAGACTGTATAAAGTCAACTCTCCAGTAGGAAAGTTGCTGCCTGCAAACGCTACTACACAAGAACAGTGCAGTAGTCAACTTTCTATGGAAGACTTTTTACCTACCTTGATTACATCATTATAAGTGATGTCACACACGTATAAATGCAATCAAGGAAGGTAAAACAATTTACTTTATGAGAGAACTAGATAAAAGACCTGAAGCATGCCTGGTACAATCATTCAAGTTAATCGACTCAAAATAATCTGGGCAGTGTGCCTTTAGATTCACGGGAACCAGATTAGGGACCTGATCCCTTGGTGTTACCCTGACATAAGTATAAGTCAACTGTATAGCTTGAAAACAACTGCAAAAAGTGACTGCCTATAACTGTACATGCAACAGTACAACAGATAGTGCAGCAGTCACTTCCCATTGAGAAGAGGAAAGTACTAACCAAGATTTGACATCACTAAGGTGATGTCTTTTGTTGTATAAACCTGGTGCAAGGCACAAGACTTCCTCCAACACTTGCAAAAATCAGAAAATGAAATATTCTCTCAAGTGCTAGCAACAACCTCTCTCAAGAACAAAGCTCCTGCAACCTCAAGGACCTGATCCAAGATTGAAGATATCTTAAGTCCTTAGGTTTGTTGAGTCGTTGTTATTTGTTCTTCATAGTAACTCCTATCTCGCTTTC
Organism: Nicotiana sylvestris; assembly: GCF_000393655.2. Classification (NCBI taxonomy): domain Eukaryota; kingdom Viridiplantae; phylum Streptophyta; class Magnoliopsida; order Solanales; family Solanaceae; genus Nicotiana; species Nicotiana sylvestris. Next base: position 118,470,997 of record NC_091059.1, read on the forward strand.
TTAGAAGCTGTTTTTAGGAAAACCAAAATCCGTAAACTCTCCAGTTTATGTTATGACTAGGTTTAGTCATAAGTTAAAGTCTTTGTAATAGAGTTATTACAAAGTGGCTTGTAATAGTGTTATTACAAGTTAGAGTGATTGAAGTCTTTGTAATAGAGTTATTACAAAGTGGCTTGTGGTGAGATTATCATAAGTTAGCTAAAGTTTTTGTAACTGGAGAGTCATAAAGTGGCTTGTGGTGAGAGCACCACAAGTTAGTTGAGTTGAATCCTTTGTAATAGAGTTATTACAAAGTGGCTTGTAATAGGTGTTTACAAGTTAGTGAAGTTGAAAGCCTACAAGTGTAGGTCGTGGTTTTGTCCCCTTGAGTAGGGATTTTTCCACGTAAAATCCTCTATGTTCTTTACTTTCTGCCGAGCTACTGTGGGAACAATTAGAGAACCTGATTCTCTGTACTTGTTGGTTTTATAGTCTGTTGCTTACAGTGGGAACTTACAGAGAATATAGTTCTCTATACAGTGGGAACTTATCATGTGTCTCATTTTACATACTGGTTCACTAGTTAGCACTGTGGGAACTGATATAGGACCAGATCGCTATAAGTTTTGTTCATTAGTGTTTTCAGTGAAAAGTTATAGAGAACCCGGTTCTCTATGCAGTCTGGTGGACGCTTAGTTTCTAACATCTATCAAGTTGGTCAGTACTCTGAGACATCTTTTTCCTCTTAAATAAAACTAGAGCGTCACTGTCACGACCCGGAATTTCCACCTTCGAGACCATGATGGCGCCTAACATTTCACTTACTAGGCAAGCCAATGTTAGAGATTCATTTAAGCCAATTCTTATACATTTCAATAATTAACAGTAAATAAACTAAAACGAGTAAAAATGAAAGCGGAAATACATAACAGCCTCAATATATATTCTACTACCCGGATCTAGAGTAACAATTCACGGACTTCTAAGATTTCACTACAAGTAATTGTTTGAAAGAAATACATCTGTTTTCAAAATGAACGAAAAAGTAAAACGAAATATTTAGAAGGGGACTCCAGGGTCTGTGGATTCCAGTAGATCTACCTTGGTTCTCCTGTAGGATAGATACAGCAACTAACCTCATAATCAGCTCGGGCCAATAACAAAATCTGCTCAGGAAGTGCAGAGTGCAGTATCAGTAGAACCGACCCCATGTACTGGTAAGTGTCGAGTCTAACCTCCGCGAAGTAGTGACGAGGATAAGACAAGATACATACAAAAAAAACATGTGCAGTATAACAATATATATACCAATAACAATAATAAAAGAAATAAGACAAGTAATATTGGGAAGGGGACATGCTGGGGGCATCACAAAATAAAGGATTACGACAGTAAATAAGCACTTTGATCAACCGATATACTTTAAGCAAATAGGAACAAGTAACCACAGTAAAAAGAATACACGGTATCACCCTTCGTGCTTTTACTCTCAACCTCACCATATGAATCAATAGAAACGGCACGGCATCAACCTTCATGTATTAACTCTCTCATAACATGGCACGGCATCACTCTTCATGCATTAACACTCACAATATGGCACGACATCTCCCTTCGTGCATTAACCCTCACAAAACATGGCACAACATCACCCTTCGTGCATTAACACTCTCTCTCACCAAAATAATGAACAATAACAATAGCGAGATAGAAATAACAAGAACAAGTCTTACTTCACATAAGGTTCCACAATACCAACCTCAACTTTGAATCAATACTCAATTATTACCCAAGTCTGTAAACATGATAAGAATGATCAACATAACAGTTAACTGGTCTAAGCATAGATAATATGATCACGGAGAGCTACAATTACATGAATAAGTATCACTCGCATGCTATGAATCGACAACAACGCATAGGTACTAGTCACCTCACATATACGTTGTACTCAATATTCAAACACGTAGCAAATAGGCAAATAAGACCTAATCCCTGAAGCCAAGGTTAACCACGACACTTACCTCGCCCTGCGGTCAATTCAAAGCTCTACATGAGCCTTTCCCCTAGAATTTGCCTCCAAACCACTTGTATCTGGCCACAATTAACTCAATAACATCGAATATTGCTAAGACATATGTCTTTCTCCTACCAAAAGGAAAGAAAAAAGAAATAAGGATTTCCCCTTTGCTTTGACAATGAAATTCTGCCCCCGGTCCCCTTCATAAAAAGGGAGAGATTTATTGATATATTTATTGGATCCATCGGGACTGACGGGGCTCGAACCCGCAGCTTCCGCCTTGACAGGGCGGTGCTCTGACCAATTGAACTACAATCCCAGGGAAATACGGGATCTAGCAGAAAATTTGATTCTTTTTTATCTCCGGATCGGGTATTTCTGAAGTACAAAGGGGGTTATATCATCTCATGGCGGATTGGCGAATTTTTGGGCCGAGCTGGATTTGAACCAGCGTAGACATATTGCCAACGAATTTACAGTCCGTCCCCATTAACCGCTCGGGCATCGACCCAGGAAGAATCAATTTTAGACTTATTGGTAATCCATGATCAACTTCCTTTCGTAGTACCCTACCCCCAGGGGAATTCGAATCCCCGCTGCCTCCTTGAAAGAGAGATGTCCTAAACCACTAGACGATGGGGGCCTGCTTGACCAACCGCCATCATACTATGATCATAGTATGATCAGATCATTTTAATAATAATAAGTTTGACCTGTTTTACCGAGAAGGTCTACGGTTCGAGTCCGTATAGCCCTATAAAAATGCAAAATCCAAAAAATTCTATAATTTTCATTTCTTCATTATTATTTCTTGCTTGTAACTAAGTGAAATCCAATTATTCCTATAAGTTTACTCACGGCAATCGTTTAAGCAGATGAAAGAAAAAATGCATATCAACGGATCCAATCGATATTGATTTTTTCAATTGCGGATAAAGAAACCAACCTTTCGTCATTAATCTTCGGAGGCGAATTACATATTCATATCCACAATAAAAGAATTAGTGAGACTCCCTTTCTTTTGATATCCCCAATCTTATTGAGTTGTGGAAGTCAAATCATTTCACGGGCCTGGTGAAATGAAAAACTACGAAGAGGAATTCACATGGATTTAGGAAGGGCCTGCTGTATTTGTGTACAAGCTAAAGTTTTTTTTTATATCACCCTTCAATTCGAATTAGCAAAAGCAATGTCTCCTTGCATAATATGGATTCCAAACATTCATGATCTGGATGTGAATGAGTCGAATGACTTAGCCCTCGGTCTATTAGTGAACCATCTCTCCAGGGATTGTGAAAGATGTTCTACTAGAAATATTCTTGTTATTGCTTCGACTCATATTCCCCAAAAAGTGGATCCCGCTCTAATAGCTCCGAATAAATTAAATACGTGCATTAAGATACGAAGGCTTCTTCTTCCACAACAACGAAAGCACTTTTTCACTCTTTCATATACTAGGGGATTTCACTTGGAAAAGAAAATGTTCCATACTAACGGATTCGGGTCCATAACCATGGGTTATGGATGACTTGACAATTCCAATTCGAATCGACCAATCGAATCCGGTATATTTTCCACGTTCATAGGAGTGCGTTTATGTTTCTGCTTTACGAATATGATTTTTTTTGGGCATTTCTAATAATATCTATCCTTGTTCCTATTTTGGCATTTTTAATTTCCGGAGTGTTAGCCCCGATTAGCAAAGGGCCGGAGAAACTTTCTACTTATGAGTCGGGTATAGAACCAATGGGCGATGCTTGGTTACAATTTCGAATCCGTTATTATATGTTTGCTCTAGTTTTTGTTGTTTTTGATGTTGAAACGGTTTTTCTTTATCCATGGGCAATGAGTTTCGACGTATTGGGTGTATCTGTATTTATAGAAGCTTTCATTTTCGTGCTTATCTTAATTATTGGTTTAGTTTATGCATGGCGAAAGGGGGCATTGGAATGGTCTTAGCTCCTGAATATTCAGACAATAAAAAGAAAAACGGAAAAAATAAGATTGAGACAGTTATGAATTCCATTCAGTTTCCTTTACTTGATCGAACAGCCCAAAATTCAGTTATTTCAACTACATTAAATGATCTTTCAAATTGGTCAAGACTCTCTAGTTTATGGCCGCTTCTCTATGGTACCAGTTGTTGCTTCATTGAATTTGCTTCACTAATAGGCTCACGCTTCAAAGAGACCCGCTTTGTCAAAACCTGAGGTTCAAACCAAAATCCATTTACCCATTCACCCCCGAGCCTAGATATATAATTGGTTTTGAAATCCTACCTCAATTTGAGGTTTAAATCCCTAATTTTCCAAATCCCTAGTTTCTATCCAAACACCCCCCCCCCATTCTACCATGGATACTCTAGATTTTAGGTTGAAAATTCATGAAATGTAATGGGTAATTAAAAAAAAAGTAGGTTAGAATCACTTACCAACAATTTGGGGAAGAAAATATCTTAGGAGAATTATCTCTAGGCTTTCTAGCTTTTGAAAATTTGAAAGAACGGCCATAATCCCGTTTCTCACAAATTTTACAGACAAGTCTTAAATATTATACTGGACCTGTATAGGGCTTCGGAACCAAAATACGGACCCGATAACAACGAGACCAAATATTAACCAAATTCTTAAAACCATTATTTTAATTTTTAACAAAAATTCATATCTCGAGCTAGGGACCTCAAAATTCGATTCCGGACATACGCTCAGGTCTCATATTTCAATACGGACCTACCGGGACCATCAAAATACGGGTCCGGGTCCATTAACTCAAAACGTTGACTGAAGTCAACTAAAATTAACTTCTAAGGAAAAAATTCTTGTTTTTATCAGTTTTAGCATATAAGCCTTCCGGAAAAACACCCTGATCACGCACGCAAATTGAGAAAGGCTAAATTAAGATACTTAAGGCTTCTAAACATAAAATTTAGTTCTAAAACATGAGATGACCTATCGGGTCATCACTTCTCCACCTTTAAAACAAGAATTCGTCCTCGAACGAAATAAAAAAGTACCCGGGCTAGTGAAAAGGTGGGGATATCTAGTCCACCTTGGACTCCAAAGTAGATGCCTCGATGGGTTAACCTCTCCACTGTACTCGAACTAAGGAATAACTCTTTGATCTCAACTGGAAAACCTGCTGGGCTAAGATAGCCATCGGCTCCTCCTCGTAGGTCAAATCCTTGTCCAACTGGACAGTGCTGAAGTCTAACACATGGGGTGGATCACCGTGATACTTCCAGAGCATGGACACATGGAATACTGGATGGACCGCAGATAAACCGGGTGGCAATGCAAGTCTGTAAGACACCTCTTCCACTCGCTCAAGAATCTCAAAAGGCCCGATATACCTAGGGCTCAACTTGCCCTTTTTCTGATCCTCATTACACCCTTCATGGGTGATACCCAGAGCAACACTCTCTCTTCGACCATAAATGTAACATCACGAACTCTACGATCGGCATAAATCTTCTGCCTGGACTGAGCTATGCGAAGTCGATCCTGAATAATCTTGACCTTATCCAAGGTATCACATTCTAACTCTGTACCCAACAACCGAGTCTCTCTCGGCTCAAACCAGCCGACTGACGATCGGCACCGCCTACCATATAATGCCTCATAGGGAGCCATCTGAATGCTCGACTGATAATTGTTGTTGTAGGCAAACTCCGCTAGAGGCAAGAACTGATCCCACGAACCTCCGAAGTATATAACACAAGCGCGCAACATATCCTCTAATATCTGAATAGTGCAGTCGGATTGCCCGTCCGTCTAATGATGAAATGTTATGCTCAGCTCAACCTGTGTTACCAACTCACGCTGCACGACCCTCAATAAATGTGAGATGAACTGCGTACCTCGATCAGAAATGATAGACATGGGCACACCGTGAAGACGGACATTCTCGCGGAGATAAATCTCTGCCAACCGCTCTGAAGAATAAGTAACTGTCACACGAATGAAATACGTTGACTTGGTCAGCCTGTCCACAATGACCCAAACTGCATCGAACTTCTTCTGAGTCCATGGGAGTCTAACAATGAAATCCATAGTAATACGCTATCACGTCCACTCAGGAGTCCCCAACTTCTAAAGCAAACCACCGGGTCTTTGATGCTCACACTTTATATGCTGACAATTTAGACACTGAGACACATATGCAATGATATCTTTCTTCATTCTCCTCCACCAATAATGATGTCGCATGTCCAGATACATCTTGGTGGCGCCTATATGAATAGAATACCGAGAACTGTGGGCCTCCTCAAGAATTAACTCACAAAGTCCATCCATATTAGGCACACAAATATGACCCTGCATCCTAAAAACTCCATCATCTCCAACAGTAACCTTCTTGGCACCACCGTCCCGCACTATGTCCCTAAGGATAAGCAAATGAGGGTCATCATACTGCCGATCTCTGATACGCTCCAACAAAGAAGATCGAGTAACTATATAAGCTAGAACACGGTTGGGCTCAGAAACATCCAACCTCACGAACTGATTGGCCAAGGCCTGAACATCTAATGCAAGTGGTCTCACACCAGCTGGAATGTATACAAGGCTACCCATACTAGCTGACTTCCTACTCAAAGCATCGGCCACCACACTGGCCTTCCCGGGATGATACAAGATGGTGATATCATAGTCTTTTAATAGCTACAACCACCTCTTCTGCCTCAAATTGAGCTCCTTCTGCTTGAACAAATACTGCAAGCTCCGATGATCTGTGAATACCTCACACAACACGCAGTACAAATAGTGCCTCTAAATCTTCAGTGCATGAATAATGGCTGCCAACTCCATGTCATAAACGGGGTAATTCTTCTCGTGAACCTTCAGCTATCGCGAAGTATATGCAATTACCTTGCCTCCCTGCATCAATACCGCACCAATTCCAATACGAGATGCATCATAATATACCGTATAAGATCCTGAATATGTGGGCAACACCAACACCGGCGCTGGAGTCAAAGCTGTCTTGAACTTATAAAAGCTCACCTCACACTCATCTGACAATCTAAACGGGGCACCCTTCTGGGCCAACCTGGTCAACAAGGATGTTATAGATGAGAACCCATCCACAAATCAATGGTAATAACCTGCAATCCCAAGAAACTACGGATCTTCGTGGCTGAAGTTGGTCTAGGCCAGTTTTGAACTGCCTCAATCTTCTTAGGATCACCCTGAATACCCTCTGCTGATACAACATGCCCCAAGAAGGCAACAGAATCCAACCAAAACTCGCACTTTGAAAACTTAGCATATAGTTGGCAGTCTCTCAGAGTCTGAAGTACAATTCGAAGATGTTGTTCATGCTCCTCTCCACTGTGGGAGTAAATCAAGATATCATCAATGAACACAATCACAAAGGAACCCAGATAAGGCTTGAACACCCATTCATCAAATCCATAAATGTTGTTGGGCCATTTATCAGGCCAAATGACATCACTAGAAACTCGTAATGCCCATATCGAGTCAGAAAAGCTGTCTTAGGGACATCAGACGTCCTAATACTCAACTGATGGTAGCCAGACCTCAAATCGATCTTCGAAAACACCTTGGCACCCTAAAGCTGATAAAATAAGTCATCAATTCTCGGCAATGGATACTTGTTCTTGATAGTGACTTTGTTCAACTGTCGATAATCTATGCACATCCTCATCGACCCATCTTTCTTCTTCACAAATAACACGGGCGCACCCTAAGGCGAGACACTAGGTCTAATGAAGCCCTTATCAAACAAATCTTGCAACTACTCCTTCAATTCTTTCAACTCTGGCGGGGCCATGCGGTATGGCAGAATAGAAATGGGCTTAGTGCCTGGAACCAAGTCAATATCCCTGTCGCGTGGCATCCCCGGCAGGTCTATAGGAAATACCTCTGGAAACTCTCAGACAACTGGTACAGAATCCATGGAAGGAACTTCCACACTAGAATCGCGGACATAAGCCAAATAAGCTTGACACCCCTTCTCGACTATACGCCAAGCTTTCATATAAGAGATAATCCTGTTGGTAGAATGACCAAGAGTCCCTCTCCACTCTAATATAGGCAACCTTGGCAAGGCTAAGGTCACCATCTTGGCGTGACAATCCAATATAGCGTGATAAGGCGACAACCAATCCATCCCTAAGATAACATCAAAGTATACCATATCAAGAAGCAAAAGGTTCACACTAGTCTCAAGACTCCCAATGGTAACCACACACGAACGATAAATGCGGTCTACTACAAGAGCATCTCCCACCGATGTGGACACATACATGGGGCACAACCAAATATGAAACAAAATAGAAGGACAGATACGAATAAGTAGAACCCGAAACAAATAGAACTGAAGCATCTCTACTGCAAACTAAAACAGTACCTGTGATGACAACATCAGAAGAATCAGCCTCAGACCTGGCTAAAAAAGCATAACATCAGGGTTGGGCCCCACCACTCTGGACTACATCTCTAGGTCGGGCCCTAGCTGGCTGGCCTCCACCTCTAATGGCCTGACCACTACCTCTAGCTGCGTAAGCCCTACCTCTAGCTGTCTGAGAGGGCGGTGAAGCACCCGGTGCCGAGACCATGGCACGAGAACCCTGATGCTGATAATTACTCGATGCACGTTGGCAAAATCTAGCAATGTGCCTCGGATCACCACAAGTATAACAGGATCTCGACTGTTGTGACTACTGACCCTGAAACTGACCCTGTCGACCCGAGTAACCACCCTGAAAGCTCTGGAGCGTAGGTGCACTAATAGGAGCTGGTGGTGCACTGTAGGCTACCTAGTCAGAATAATGAATATGAGGGCCACAACCACCTGAGGCACCGTGGGATGCCTGGAGTGTAAATAGAACGGCCTAGGAGGATGGCCTCTACCAAAAGTACCTCAGCCTTCAGATGAGGCCCCTCTAAATTCACCGGAGTGACGCGGCCTCTTGTCAGACCCCTGATCACTCCCTTGAGCTAAAACCATCTCGACTCGCTTGGCAACATTGGCAGCCGTCTGGAAAAAAAACTCACTCCCAATCTCCTTAGCCATCTGCAGTCTGATAGGTTGAGCGAGTCCCTCAATAAACCTCCTCACCCTCTCTCTCAATCGGAAGTAGAAGAATAGCATGATGGGCCAAATCCACAAAACAGGTCTCATACTGAGTGACGGTCATACTACCCTATTGGAAACACTCGAACTGCATGTGATAGTCCTCTCTCAGGGTGACAAGAAGGAACTTCTCAAGAAATATCTGAGAGAACTAGTCCCAAGTAAAAGAAGGCGACCCATCTGGTCTGGTCAATACAAAGTCATTCCACCATCTCTTGGTAGAACCAATCATATAAAACACAGTAAAATTGACCCCATTGGTCTCCAATATCCCCATGTTCCGCATCACCTCATGGTAGTAGTCAAGATAATCTTGGGTGTCCTCAGAAGGTGCACCACTGTAGTGAATTGGAAAGAGCTTGGTGAACTTTTCCAATCTCAATAAACTCTCAGGGGTCATAGCATGACCATCACCGGCATGTGCCGCAACAGCTGGCTAAACTACTCCAACTAGCTGAGCTGTTGGAGTCTGATACTAGGGAGCCACCTGCTCCGGGGTGTGAGTAGCAGGAGTCTGTGTTTATCCTCCAGCCTGAGAGACGGCTGGTGCCATAGAAAAAGTGACAGCCTGGGCTACACACTCCATAAGGCCTACCAAACGGACCAAAGCATCCTGAAGCACTGGGGTGGCGATGAACCCCTCGGGGATCTAAGTTGGTCCTGCTGGAACTGTCTAGGCTGGAGCCTCCACATCAAACTCCACCTGAGGCGCTGCTGCTCAGGCTCTAGGCTGGGCCCTGCCCCTGCCTCGGCCTCTGGCACGGCCTCGACCTCTGCCCCTCGTAGGAGCTGCCATTGGGGGCTCTAGCTGCTGCTCAGCTGAGGATATGATACGTATTCTCACCATGTACGAGAGAACAAGAGTATAAGAGTTCAATTAGCAATGAGAGAACAAAATCACACGAAAGAGAAGAACATAAGTGACATTGTTCCTAAACTCTATAGCCTCTGGGAGATACAGACGTCTTCGTACCGATCCCCCAGACTCTACCAAGCCTGTTCGTGAATTGTGAGACATAGGCAACCTAGTGTTTTGATACCAACTTGTCACGATCCGAAATTCCCACCGATAGGACTGTGATGGCGCCTAACATTTATCACTTGCTAGGAAAGTCAACGTTATAGATTCATTTAAGCCAATTCTTATACATTTCAATAACTAGTCTTAGAGTACGCGCATTGCGCATTGCGCGTGGACCTCATCTAAAAAACAAAAATTTTAAAAAATCTCATAAGCATTATTTAAATTAATGTATAAGTTTATATAAGTAACAGTTAACAAAAAAAAATATAAAATCATGAGAATGATGATAATCAATTTTATTTAACTAGCTCAATAAAAGAAGAAGCTTGACGTATCGATGTCCTCAAAGTTCTAAATTTTAGTTATGTGAAAAATAAATTAATAATTATAATTATAATTTTTCTGGCATGAATTCATTATGAATTGGCAAGTTTTATGTTGGCTGGCCACCTACCACAATCCTCTTCCTTTATGTTGGTTTGGGACTAACAATGTTAGCGAGCTCACATAGGTAAAACTGGGATTGAGGCATCATGTTGTTGTTGTTTTTATTGTGGTATTTGACATGAAAATTATTTTCTGAACGATTAAAAAACTATTTTTAACTTGTATTATATATATATATATATTGTGTGTGTGTGTTCCTTCAATCACATTCCATCAAAATTATGGTAGAATTTAGTTAGTTTAATTTAAAGATCTAAATATTAGAAAAAGTTTAAATTTTAATACTAAGTTTTTAACATATATTTATTTGTTGAAGGAATAATTTACTTTTTTTAAATGTATAAAAGTGGCTATGTCAACCAACTTCAACTTTGTGGGCTGTAAATTACTCCATTGTAGGTTGTTAGGTATCTTAAATATTTTTACTTTTATTAGATTTATTCTAGAACTTTAGTAGTTATTTTTAACTTTCAGTATATTTATTTTTTAGTATTGACATATAATAAGTAACCAAATCAATAATTTTCAAAAGTAATTATATGTGTCCAAAGCCAATTAAAATCCCCGTCGATTTTCAATAACTAAAATTGTCGACATTGTTTTTTCTTTTATGCTTTATACATGTCTAGATTTGTTTGTGTCTTGGGGTATAGTCATATTTATAAAATAAATTATATGCATACAATGCATGTGAGGGAGTTAACTTTTTTTAAGTTAAAGATCACTTTTTTTATGCGGAAGACACATACTCATAGAGGTAACGACATGCTAAAGAAGTAGTTATTTTACCGAAATTCGAATAAGTAATGTATTTATATAAGTTGATTTTTTTGGGAGTTCTTATGTAGTCCAAATAAGGAAAGACTTAATCGTCAAAATTTTATTAAATTTCAAAGTCCTAAATATTAGGAAAATAAAGTAAATAACGATTTTGTCTAATGTAAAATTTATTTTTAAAGGGTAAAAAAGACGAACAACATTTCGCTAAAGGCCTTCGTGTTTTTAATATAGTATAGATTAATAGTAAATAAACTATAACGAGTTAAAATGAAAGCGGAAATTCATAACAGCCTCAATATGTATTCTACTATCCGGATCAGGAGTCACAATTCACGAACTTCTAAGATTTCAATACAAGTAGTTGTCTGAAAGAAATACAACTGTTTTCGAAATGAAATATCTAGAAGGGAACTCTAGGGTCTGTGGACACCGGCAGATCTACCTTGGGTCTCCTGGATGATGGATCCAGCAACTAACCTCACGATCAACTCGGTCCAGTACCAAAATCTGCACAGGAAGTGCAGAGTGCAGTATCAGTACAACCCGACCCCATGTACTGGTAAGTGTCGGGTCTAACCTCAGCGAAGTAGTGACGAGGCTAAGACAAGACATCTATAAATAAACATGTGCAGTATAACAATATATATACCAATAACAGCAATAAAAAAAACAAGACAAGTAATATTGGGAGGGGGACATGCTGAGGGAATCACACAATAAAGGATCACAACAGTAAATAAGCACTTTGATCAACCGATATACTTTAAGTAAATATGAACAAGTAACCACAGGAAAAAAAATACACGGCATCACCCTTCGTGCTTTTACTCTCAACCTCACCATATGAATCAATAGAAACGGCACGGTATCACCCTTCGTGCATTAACTCTCTCATAACATGGCACGACATCACCCTTCGTGCATTAATACTCTCCATTACCAAAATAATGAATAATAACAACAGGGAGATAGAAATAACAAGAACAAGTATTACTTCACATTAGGTTCCACAATACAAACCTCAACTTTGAATCAATACTCAGTTATTACCCAAGTCCGTAAACATGATAAGAACGATCAACATAACGACTAACTAGTCTAAGCATGGATAATATGATCACGGAAAGCTACAATTACATGAATAAGGACCACTTGCATGCTATGACTCGACAACAACGCATACGTACTCATCACCTCACATATACATTGTACTCAACATTCAAACACGTAGCAAATAGGCAAATAAGACATAATCCCTCAAGCCAAGATTAACCACAACACTTATCTCGCTCCGCAAAGAGCGAGGTAAGTGGCCTGCGCGATCGTGAGTAACTGTACACGTTCGCGAAGGTGTATCCCCCCAGACCTCCGCGTTCGCGAGACGGGGCTCGCATTCGCGTAGAGTTACCTCAACTCCCCTACCCAGCCTAGCTAAAGCTACACATTCGCGTGATATGGATCGCGTACGCGTAGAACAATCCTCCCAGTGCTCCGCGTTCGCGACCATGATCTCGTGTTCGCGTAGTGTAAAATCCTCCCCCAGCCCAGGTCCCCTTCGCGTTCGCGAGAATGACTTCGTGATCGCGAAGCACAACACACCAAAACACCAGCTGCAGCAAAAACACCAGATTTTCCAAGTTCAAATTATCCCGAAGCCTATTCGAAACTCACCCGAGCCCCCCGGGCTCCAACCAAACAAGCACACAAGTCCTAAAATATCATACGAACTTGCTCGCGCAATCAAATCGCCAAATAAATCCTAAAACTACGAATTGAACACCAAATCGAATGAAATTTTCAAGAAAGCTTTAAAACTTCTATTTTCACAACCGGACATCCGAATTACGTCAAACCAACTCCATTTCTCACCAAATTTTACAGACAAGTGTTAAATATTATAATGGACCTGTACCGAAATTCGAAACCAAAATACGGACTCGATAACAATGAGACCAAACATTAACCAAATTCTTAAAATCATTAAATTTTCAATCTTTCAATTTTCAACAAAACTTAATATCTGGAGCTAAGGACCTCAGAATTCAATTCCGAGCATACGTCCATGTTTCATATTTTAATACGGACCCAACAGGACCGTTAAAACACGAGTCCAGGTCCGTTTACTTAAAACATTTATCAATGTCAACTAAAATTAACTTTTAAGGCAAAAATTCTTATTTTTATCAGTTTTTAGCATATAAGCCTTCCGAAAAAACATCTGGACCATGCACGCAAATCGAGAAAGGCTAAATTAAGATACTTAAGACTTCGGAACACAGAATTTAGTTCTAAAATATGATATGACCTATCAGGTCATCACAATCACTATCATAATCACTATCAATACTTTATATATATGTATCATCTTCACTACTATCACAGTCAGTAGCTACATCAACAAGTATACTATTTATATCAGTTTGCTAGGTAAATACATGAATATTTAGAATATCATCAAGAAGGTCAACACCAAATAAATTTACATCACTAAAACCATCATTAATCAGGGCTTAAAGCTTCCTAGTCCCTTCATCCCTATCCAACAAAAATTACCTTCCTGATGGGTCAATAAATACTGTTTGTTGTGCCTCAACAAATCTTAGTACTTTTGTGTATTCTTTATACAAATCAATAGAAGAGAGGTGGTCTACTTCATAACCATTCAACATGTGCACATCTCTCTTAATATAAGATAATGTAGGTTTCAATACCCACTCACCCCATGATTAAAATACAAGTTCACTATATCCACCGGATCAAATCACATGCAATAACAATAATAAAAATAAAAAATAAAGTAAAATGGGACCACATCAGCACTATTCTACTTTGTTGATAATTTTTTGGGGCGACATACCTGAAATAATAATATAGCTGAAGAAAATGAGTTCTACTATGATTTGATTAGAATTAATATTCAAAAACTCCATAATCCCTATGTTTTTTTATTTAAGAGGTTCGCGAGGCGGTTGGTATATTTTGATTGGAAAGCCTCTTCAATCTAAATTGTTAATTCTATTTTGTTTGTTGGATCAAACTTGAGAACCCGAATTGAGATTTTCAAAAAATAACTTAGTAGTAATATACCACCATACTATTAATTCAAGAGGAATGAGAAGGCCGTTGTAATTTGATCTGAAGCTTCTTGATGTAATTTTTCTTATTTTACTTTACAAAATATGAACTTTTTAAATCAAACTTGTTCATTATTAAGATTTCAGATTATTGAATAATGATTAAGGGGGAAGAGTTGTTGGTGTAACTTGCCTATGAACCTCTCACACCATTTGGCCTCATATCGTTTGCACTAAGTTTGAGCGAAAAGTATATTTTGACCAAATTGTCAAAAACTGCTTATTTTGAATAGTACTTTTGCTTAAAATACTTTTTGAGCAAAATAGTAATTTGTATTTGGCAAATTCATTTGAGTAGTGTTTTTTGCAAACTCAATGTGCTTGGCCAATCTTTTAAAAAAGCACTTTTAAGTATCAAATTACGAATAAGGGCAATAAATGTTCAATTTGCGATTAGTATTATTTGAAAAAGAAATTAAATTTAAACATTTCTTAAAAAAGAGTTCAATTAAAATATAAAACATTTAAAGTAAAATTAAAAATTAAAAATTCCAATCAATATAAAATATAATTATTCCAAAGCAATAATATTGAGTGTTTGATATTACTAATTGTTTACATGATAATTTAAGTATATCAAATATATCATTCAATGTAAATTTAAAATCTACTCTTAGAAGAAAGAGAATAAAAATGTGAAAATAACAAAGAGAAGAAATGTATAGTAGAAATAAAAAGAAAAATATTAAATTAATAAGGGTTAAATTTAAAAAAAATATAATTTATTGTAAGATTATTTTTGTTTTGAACAAATTTATTTTCCTCTTTTACTTCTGACCCCAAAAAATACTTTGGTCTCCCAGAAGCTTAGCCAAATAGGCTCTAAAACTAAGATACATTATTCCTCGTCTAAATTAAACTAGACAAATGCAGGGACAAAGGCAGAATTAGAGATGGATATAAAAAGTGCTAAAATTGCATTTGGGAATTAAATTCGTGACCTATGGCACTTCTAATCTAGCTTATCCACTTTACTAGAAGCTTTCATAGCATTGGTAGATTTCAACAATCATCACAAGCGAAATATAGATACTTTATCTTGGGTCTTGTATTCAGGGGAATGGGAAAATTAACGAGGATGTTATACATCGCATTGGAGTGGGGTGGATGAGATTGAGGTTTGCGTCTGGTGTTTTGTGTGATAGAAATGTGCTACCAAGACTTAAGGGCAAATTATACAAAGTGGTAGTTAGGCCGACTATGTTATATAGAGCCAAATATTGGCTAGTCAAGAAATCTCATGTCCAGAAAATGTAAGTAACAGAGATAAGGATGTTGAGATGGATGTGTGGGCATACCAGGAAAGACCGAATTAGGAATGAAGTTATTAGGACAAGGTGGGTGTGGCTCTTGTGGAAGACAAGTTATGGGAATCGAGGTTGAGATGGTTCGGACATGTGAAGAGGAGAGACATTAATGCCCCACTGAAGAGATGTGAGAGGTTGACCATGGTGGGTCAGAGAAGACGTAGGGGGAGGCCTAGGAAGTACTGGGGTGAGCTGATTAGGTAGGACATGACACTACTTCAGCTTACTGAGAACATGATCCTCGATAGGAAGGTATGGAGGTCGAGAATTAGGGTTGTGTGTTGACAGGTAGTCGAGAGTCTCTTCTAGTCGTACTAGTAATATTAGTCCTAGTCTTGTATTCTCCTATTCCGAGTTCCTTGTTGTTAGACATGTGGCGTTATTACCGGTAGTTTTCTCACTTCTCTTATAACTTCGTATTCCTAGATCTTTGATATTACATGTTGTGCTATTATTTCCTTTATCTTATTTTCTTGCCACTATTATTGCTTGTTTATTTTGTCCTTTTCATTGTTCATGAGCCGAGAACCTATCGAAAACATCCTCTCTTCCTTCATAAGATAGGTGTAATATCTGTGTATATATTACCTTCTCCACACCCTACGTGTGGGATTTTACTGCATTTATTGTTGTTGTTGTAACTATATAGCCCATCAAACTTGGAATCAATTATAATATGTATATTTTAACTTTTGAAAGTGATCAGTTAGATATACTATTTAGAGTAATTTTATATACTATATGTTATCGCTTTTTCAATTTGTTATTCAAAATTATATAAAACTAAAGAGTTATTAATGAATAAGCTTGATTAATTTTTGATTACATAAAAAAATTATTTTATTGTACAAGTGAAGCCAGTCGCATAACTAAATAAAAATATACCTTGATACAAAAAGTAGATTGAGAGATAATAATATAAAGATTTCAATAGACAACTTACTTATAAAAATCATTAAATGATGGGCTTTTGAAATAAAAGAAGTATGTTTATAATTAAAGATGACAGAGTAGCCTAAATAACACCTCTACTTGTGTCACTTTGTCATGTCGGTCATCGAACTTATCAATTTACTAAATGAATACTAACACTCGTTCAAACCCTGTATAATAAACGTTTATGATAGAAGGCTGCCAGTACGTGTAATTGTAATGACCCGGAAGAACGTTTCATGAGTTACCGCTCCATTTTCCTTATTTATGCTTCTTTATGTCTTGTTCAGCTGTATTATGTGGTATCGGGTTGGTTGATTTGGGTTTGAAGTGGTTTTGTAGAGAAATGAGACATTTGGTCTCTTTTGAGTAAGCTTAAGTTGAAAAAGTCAACTGGATGTTGACTTATGTGAAAAAGTCTCGGATGTGATTTTGATGGTTCGAATAGCTTCTTTAGGTCATTTGGGACTTAGGAGCGTGATCGGAATGTATTTTGGGGGTCCGTGGTAGATTTAGGCTTGAATTGGCAAAATTGAAATTTTGGCATTTTCCGGTTGGTAGTGGAAATTTTGATATAGGGGTCGGAATGGAATTCCGGAAATTGGAGTAGGACGGTTGTGTAATTTGGGACGTGTGTGCAAAATTTCAAGTCATTCGGATGAGGTTTGATAAACTTTTTGATCGAAAGCGGAATTTGGAAGTTTTGGAATTCTTAGGCTTGAATCCAAGGGTGATTTGATGTTTTGATGTTGTTTTGAGCATTCCAAAGGTTGGAACAAGTTTGAATGATGTTATGGGATGTGTTGGCATATTTGGTTGAGGTCCCGAGGGCCTCGAGTGAGTTTCGGGTGGTTAATGGATCAAATTCTTGTTTTTAGAAGTTGCAGATTTCTTCAGTTCTGTGTTGCAGAGATTTGTCCTTCGCGTTCGAGAGGGGGCTCTCGGGTTCGCAAAGGGATGTGAAGTCAGGCAGGAGAATTTCCCTTCGTGTTCGCGATGTTGGTTCCGCATTCGCGAAGGGTGAGACAGAGTGTGCATCGCGAACGCGAAGTAGGCCCCGCATTCGCGTAGAGTAATTGGAGCAGCTAGGTCCCCAAGATTTTGTGCTTCGCGTTCACGTAGGTATAGTCGCGCTCGTGAAGGCTTGGACGGTTGAAGCATCACGTTCGCGTGGAGTATGTCACATTCGCGAAGGAGGAATAATTGATTAATGAATTTTTGTGTTGCGCGAACGCGAAGATTTGACCGCGTTCGCGAAGAAGGAAATAACACCTGGGCAGAATGTTTAAATAGTTGTGTTCACGATTTTTGGTCTATTTCTACCATTATTGAGTGGTTTTGGAGCTTTTTGAGAGGGATTGAAGAGGGAATCGAAGGGAAACACTTGGAGGTAAGATTTTTGAACTCAATACTTGATTCTATGATGATTTCTACCTAATTAGACATCAAATTTGTAGGATTTAAAGCCTAAAATTGGGGAATTAGGGCTTGAAATTGGAGACTTTGATTTGAGGAGTTGAGAGATCGTTTGTGATTGGATTTTGATGTATTTTGTATGTATGAACTCGTAAGAGTGTAAGGATTCTAGTTTTGTGATTTTTATCGGAATCTGAGATGTGGGCCCGGGGGTCGCGTTTGGCCAATTTCGTGATTCTTGATGTAATTTGATTATTTTCGCATGGGCTTCGTTCCCTTAGCATATATTGATATTATGATTATGATTTTGGATAGATTTAACGTGAGTTGATGCCAAGTCGAGAGGCAAGGGCATCGCGGAGTAGTATTTCATCCGGTTTGAGGTAAGTAACGACTGTAAATCTAGACTTGAGGGTATGAAACCCCAAAATTTCGTACTGTTTTGATCAGTGAGTGACGCCCATGCTAGGTGACGGGCGTGTGGGCGTGCACCTATAGGGATTGTGACTTGGTCCGTCCCCTGGCGACTATATAGTTGCATATTTTGATATATTATATATGATATCCATGTGTTTTAGAAATTGGTTTGTTAACTTGGGCTGAATGCCATGTTTGGGGCCTTGTGCCGAACTGTTTAGACCCTTAAGGATATTTTACTACTTTTCTTACCCTGTTTTAATTTAAAAGCATATCTTCAGTCATGTTTTACCTGTTTATTGTTAATCCGATTTCATCACTCTACTTCTTATAATATGAAAATTATTTGGGTTGAGTTTCCCTGATTTTCACTTATATGCCCGAGTGGCTGTGAGGTTAATGACTGAGAGAGATTGAAGACCTAATGGTGAGGGTATATATATATTATGGATCGGGCTGTACGCTGCAGCGATATTTATATGGATCGGGATGCACGCCGCAGCGATATGTATTGGATCGGACTGTGCGCCGCAACGATATAATGCTTGGGGTGTAGGAGCCCCATCCAGAGTCTGTACATCCCCAGTGAGCGTAGTCGACTATATATTATGGATCGGGCTGCACGCCGCAACGGATATTATTATTATGAGATATCTATTGAGCCGGAGTGCAGAGTGTGAGTACTAATTGATGAGAGTTGAGTCACGAGTGACTGAGAGGCTATACTTATGAGTGATACCTTGCCTGAGGGGCTTGTTTCTGGCATTTTGCTGCTTTTACTCTTCTTTTATACTGAGCCTCTGTTGAAAAATGTTGAATAATTATTTTCAAAAGATTTTTAATTGAAACTGGAGTTTTACGAGATAACTGGCTATTGAACTGCAGATTTTGACTTGATATTCCTGTTGAGAATTCTTATATGATTTTAAATACTCGTCACTGCACTCAGACTTTATTTACTTTAGTTACGTACTGAGTTGGCGTACTCATGTTGCTCCATGCACCTTGTGTGCAGATCCAGGTGCCCGAGCATCAGAGTGAGAGCTTCCAGCACTCTCAGAGTCTTATCCAGAGATCGCAAGGTAGTTGTACGGCGTTCGCAGCCCTGCCTTCCTCCTTCCTATCTTAGTACTTTGTATTTCAGACTCATTTTGTATTATTTAGACAGTGTTTGGTTGTACTTAGAGGCTCACGACTAGTGACACCAGATTCGGGTTGTGTTAGTGTATTTTCGTACTGGTTTTCCGCATATTTTTGTTGATATATATATATATATATATATATATATATATATATATATTACATATGAAAGATTTGAGACTTAAAATCTGTTTTAGAAAAATGAATTATAAAAAGAACTCGATGTTGTAAATGTTGGATTGGCTTGCTTAGCACTGTGATAGGCGCCATCACGACAGGGGTATTTGGGGTCATGACAAGTTGGTATCAGAGCCTAGGTTACATATGTCTCACGGGTCATGAGCTGATTTAGTAGAGTCTCGCGGATCGATATGGAGACGTCTGTACTTATCCTTGGGAGGCTGCAGAATCTTTAGGAAAAACTTCACATTCTTGAAATTCCTGTCGTGTGAATCTGTTGATTCTAGTACTAAACTTCTATTATTCTATTTTCTCATAGATGGTGAGGACACGTGTTATCGATCAGGATGGACGACCAGCAGTACCACAGTTGGGGCCACTAGAGGTCGAGGATGTGGTCGAGGCCGTGGTAGGGGCAGAGGTGTAGCCCGCACAACAGCTAAGGCAGCACCTGCAGATCCACCAGTCGCCCCAATTCATGACAAGGTCCCAGTTGTGGGTGCTCCAGCAGCACTAGCCCAGGCACCGGTTGTGACTATTGTGATTCCAGGCCTTCAGGAGGTCCTAGCCCAGATTCTGTCAGTCTGCACTAGCCTGGCTCAGGCGGTCTTTGTTACTACGGCCGCAGATACTTCTCAAGTCGGGGGAGGTACTCAAACTCCCACTTCTCGCACACCTGAGCAGGTTGTGCAGGGACTTCAGACACCAGGGGCACCTCCAGCCCAACGGTTGCACCAGCCAAGGATTATATGGTATCAGCTATGCCTGACGACGAGCAGCGTCGATTGGAGAGGTTTGGTAGGCTTCAGCCTCTGACTTTCAGTAGTACAGAGGGCGAGGATGCCCAGGGTTTCTTGGACAAGTGTTAGAGGATTCTTCGTACAACGGATATTCTGGAGACCAGGTGGGTAGCATTTACTACTTTTCAGTTTTCTGGAGCTGCCTTTACTTGGTGGGAGGCTTATGAGAAGTGTAGGCTTGTTGATGCAGCGCCCCTTACCTGGCAGCAATTCTCCGTTCTCTTTTTGGAGAAATATGTGCCATAGTCTTGAAGGGAGGAGCTACGCAGGCAGTTCGAGCAGTTGCGTCAGGGTGATATGACTATGACGCAGTATGAGATGAGGTTCTCGGAGTTAGCTCTTCATGTTGTTTGGTTGGTTCCTACGGATAGAGAAAGGATCAGGAGGTTCGTTGATGGCCTCACATATCAGCTTCGGATTCTCATAACTAGGGAGAGGGTGTCAGGTGCTACTTTTGAGGAGGTTGTTGACATTGCTTGCGAGATTGAGTCAGTTCATCTCCAAGAGCGAGATGAGAGGGAGGCCAAGAGGCCCCCGGGATCTGGTAATTTTGGTGGTGCTCATTCGAGAGGTTAGTTTCAGCACGATAGAGGTCGTCTATTCAGACATGCTCAGTCAGCTCGCCCAGTTCATCGTGGGGCATCATCGGACCACGGTTCTCACATCTCACATTAGGGTCATTCATCACTTAGTGCCCTACCAGCCTAGAGTTCATCCCGTGCTCCATCGGTTCAGGGTTTTTCCATGCCAGGTCCTTCTACTGGTTATCCCAGTGCAAGGGTTTCCCTTCAGTCCCCGTTCCTTGCACCAGGAAGTTGTTACGAGTGTGGAGAGTTTGGACATATGAGGAGGCAATGTCTGTCACAACCCAAATTTTCTACTCTCGGGAGTCGTGATGGCGCATACTAGTGAAAGCTAGGCAAGCCAATGATTTCAATTATTTTACCCTTTTTATTTTTTATTCCCTTAACAATTGTAAATTAACATTTTATAAACAACGGAAATTAAATAAGCGAAAGAATGAAATTTAACAATTAAGCCAATACAAAAACGAATCTATAACATAAACCACCTAGAACTGGTGTCACAATCTCACGGACTATCTAAGAAAACTACAAATAAAGTCTAAACAAGAAAGTACATGTCTGTCTTTGGAATATAAAAAAACAGAAAGAAATTAGATAGGGAGGGGACGTCAAGGCCTGCGGACGCCTGCAAGTCTACCTCGGTCTCCCGATAGACTGAAGGCAGCAACCTCTCTCTACGGTCTAAATGCTTCAGCACCGGGATCTGTACACAGTACAGAGTGTAGTATCAGCACAACCGATCCCATGTGCTGGTAAGTATCGAGCCTAACCTAGGTGAAGTAGTGACGAGGCTAGAACAAGACTAACAAATAAACCAGTGCAGTTAAATCATATACGACAGGCAATAATAATAGAAACTAGCAGTTAAAGATGAGAAGGGGAACATACTGTAGGGGAATATCAAGTGACAATAGTAACTCAGGAGAAAAACATAAAGAAAATTTTAAGGTTTGCATCAGTAAGAATAAGGAAACAATAACAAATCAATATCCACTTTTATTATTCATTGTTGCGGCGCGCAACCCGATCCAAATCATATAACACTGTTGCGGCGTGCAACCCGATCCAATCATATATCACTGTTGCGGCATGCAACCCGACCCAATCATATATCACTGTTGCGGCTTGCAACCCACCCCTCATGTCCTCCCTTATTACTCCATGTTGCGGCGTGCAACCCGATCCCATATAATGTTGTTGCGGCGTGCAACCCGATCCCAATATACAATTCAACACCAATCATAAAAGAATCTCATCAAGGGAACAATAAGAAAACAACAATATCCCATCAAGAAAATCAACACTGAGAATAAACGCATTCCGACAAGGGAACCAACAATAATAAGTAAATACGTCCCGGCAAGGATTAGCTATAACCAAACCTGTTCCAACATTTAACTTCACAAAAGAAACCTCAACTAGAACCAATACTCAACCATAAACAAGTCCACAAGAATAACCATAGTTATTACCCAGCACCGAGAATCAACAACTTAGGCATTTGTAGTACTTATTAAGAAACACAACGATTATAATTTAAGACTCACGGGCATGCTCGACAACGACGTATAGATACTCGTCACCACACCTATACGTCGTACACTACACTAGCACTTGGCAAATATAGCACAATACCTATTACCTCAAGCTAAGGTTAGACCAAACACTTACCTCTAATTTCCACGGCCAACTCAAGCCTCAAACACCGCTTTTCCTTTAGAATTCGCCTCCAAATTACTTGTATCTAGTCCAATTTAATTTAATAACATCAATAAATGCTGAGGAATTTATACCCAATGCTAAATTATAGATTTTCTACCATTTTTCCCAAAAAATCAAAAATCGACCCCGTGCCTGCTTGGTCAAAACTCGAGGTTCGGACCAAAACTCGATCACCCATTCACCACGAGCCCAATTATGCAATTAGTTTCGAAATTTGACCCCAAAACGATGTCTAAATTCTAATTATTCAAAAAGCCCTAACTCTACCCAAATCCCCAATTTCTACCATAAAAACCCTAGATTTTTGGATGAAGATTGATGAAATGCAATGGGAAATCGAAAGAAAAAGGTTTAGAATCATATACCAATGCTTTAGGGAAGAACTTGTCTCTTGAAAATCGCCTCAATGCTCTCTAGTTTTGAAAAATATGAAGTAAATGGGTTCTACCCGTTTTTTTGCTATTGTTTTAAAAATGACTGGGCAGGCCTTCATCCCATTCGCGATGGGCCTGACGCGTTCACGATGGGTCAGGCCCAGATGGACATCGCGTTCGCGTTCAAAGGCTCGCGTTCGTGGAGCTTCAGCTCCTCAAGCCTTCGCATTCGCGGTAAGGTGGTCGTGTTCGCGTAGACAATTTTAAATCCCTCCTCCAAGCCCACTAACCCTACGCGTTCGCGAGAGCCTGAACGCGTTGACGAAGGGTAAGTCCCCCCACAGCTTCGCATTTGAATCTTGAGCTCCGCGTATGCCAAGAACAAACTGGCACCTGAGGAAACTTGCCTTATGTGTTCGCGAGCGAAGCAACGCGAACGCAAAGAACAAAATCTCTGTGCACCTGAGACAGCAAAACCTGCAACTTTTCTAAGTGCAAAAATATTCTGAAACCGATCCGAAACTCACCCGAGCCCTCGTGGCTCCAAACCAAACATGCATACTAACCCAACAATATCATATGGACTTACTCGTGTGATCAAATCGCCAAATTAACACCTTTAACAACGAATTTAGCTTTAAAATCAAAGAAGAATCTCAAGAACTCTTAAGTTCAATTTTTAACAACCGAGGGTCCGATTCACGTCATTTCAAGTCCATTTCTTACCAAATTTTACATGCTCAACCTAAATACTATATACGACCTGTACCGGGCTCCGGAACTAAGATACGGGTTCGATACCATCAATTTCAAATACATTTAAATTTCCAAAAACTCTTAAAATTTCAATTAAATAATTTTCTTCAAAAATTCATTTCTCGGGATTGGGACCTCGGAATTCAATTCCGGGCATACGCCCAAGTCCCATATTTTTCTACGGACCCTCCGAGATTGTCAAATCACGGATCTGAGTCCGTTTACTCAAAATATTGACCGAAGTCAACTTAAATTTAATTTTAAAGGCCAAATTAGCATTTTCATCAAATATTCACATAGAAGCATTCTGGATATATGCTCGGACTATGCACGCAAATTGAGGTAATATAAAAGGAGATTTTTAAGGACTCAAAACATAGAATTTACTTATAATCAAGTGATGACCTTTCGGGTCATCATAGTGTCCTCGTCTTCTTGACGGTCCATCTCGACAGAGGAGTCAGCCCTCGACTTCAGCTCCAGTTACTTCACTACCCGCTCAGGCAGCTAGGGTGGGGCCTAGTCAGCTAAGGGTCACCCTAGAGGGGGAGGTCAATCAGGTGGTGGTCAGGCCCATTTCTATGCACTCCCATCCAGACCAGATGCTATTGCTTCAGATGCTGTGATTACAAGTATTGTCTCAGTCTGCCACAGAGATGCCTCTATATTATTTGATCCTGGTTCCATTTTTTCATATGTGTCATCATATTTTGCTCGTTATTTGGATACGCCCCGTGAATCTCTTATGTTATCTATTAGTGTATCTACTTCGTTGGGTGATACTATTGTTGTGGACCGCGTATATCGGTCGTGTGTGGTGACTATTGGGGATCTAGAGACCCGAGTGGACATTTTGTTGCTTTGTATGGTGGACTTTGATGAGATGTTATGCATGGATTGACTATCTTTGTGTCGTGCTATATTGGACTATCATGCTAAGACAGTAACGTTGGCTATGCCGGGTGTACCACGGATTGAGTGGTGAGGTTCGATTGTTTTTGTCCACAATAGGGTGATTTCGTTCTTGAAGGCCCAGCGGATGGTTGAGAAGGGTTGTCTTTCATACTTAGCTTTTGTGAGGGATGTTAGTGCAGAGACTCCTAGTATTGATTCTGGCTCTATAGTGAGGGATTTTGATCTGTTGGGCATGCTGCTGGACCGGAATATTATTCTTGGTATTGATTTGGTGCCGGGCACTCAGCCCATTTCTATTCCACAATATCGTATGGTACTGGCAGAGTTGAAAGAATTGAAGGAGCAGCTTCAAGAGCTCCTTGATAAGGGGTTCATTCGACCTAGTGTGTCGCCTTGGGGTGCGCCTGTTCTATTTGTGAAGACGAAGGATGGCACGGTGAGAATGTGCATTGATTATAGGTAGTTGAATAAAGTTACAATCAAGAACAAGTATCATTTGCCTCATATCAATGATTTATTCGACCAGCTTCAAGGAGCGAGAGTGTTCTCCAAGATTGATCTTCTTTCAGGGTATCACTAGTTAAAGATCAGGGACTCGGATATTCTTAAGACAGCTTTTAGGACCCGATATGGTCATTATGAGTTCCTTGTGATGTCTTTTAGGCTGACCAATGCCCCAGTAGCATTCATGTATTTGATGAATAACGTGTTTCGACCTTATCTCGACTCATTCATGATTGTTTTCATTGATGATATTCTGGTGTACTCGCGTAGTTAGGAGGAGCAGGCGGAGCATTTGAGAGTTGTGTTGTGAAGATTGAGGGAGGAGAAGCTTTATGCAAAGTTCTTCAAATGTGAGTTTTGGCTCAGTTTAGTGGCTTCCTTGGGGCACGTGGTGTCAAGTGAGGGTATTCAGGTTGATCCGAAGAAGATAGAGGCGGTTTAGAGTTGGCCCAGACCATCCTCAACCACAGAGATTTGTAGCTTCCTTGGTTTGGCGAGCTATTACCGTCGGTTCATTCAGGTATTTTCATCTATTGCATCACCCTTGACCAAACTGACTCAAAAGGGTGCTCCATTCAGGTGGTCGGATGAGTGTGAGGCGAGCTTTTAGAAGCTTAAAACTGCCTTGACCACAGTTCCAGTATTAGTTTTGCCATCAACTTCAGGTTCATATACAATGTATTGTGATTCTTCGAGAGTTAGTATTGGGATTGTGTTGATGCAGGAGGGTAGAGTGATTGCTTATGCTTCTCTCCAGTTGAAGCCCCATGAGAAGAACTACACCGTTCATGATCTAGAGTTGGCTGCCATTGTTCACGCGTTGAAGATTTGGAGGTAGTATTTCTATGGTGTGTCTTGTGAGGTGTTTACAGATCATTATAGCCTCCAGCACTTGTTCAAGCAGAAGGATCTTAATTTGAGGCAACGAAGATAGTTGGAGCTGCTAAAGGATTATGATACTACTATCTTGTACCATCCGGGAAAGGCCAATGTAGTGGCCGATGCGTTGAGTAGGAAGGTGGTGAGTATGGGGAGTTTGGCATATATTCATGTTCGGGAGAGACCTCTTGTAGTTGATGTTCAGGCCTTGGCCAATTGGTTCGTGAGGTTGAATATTTCGTAGCCCAGTCGGGTATTGGCTTTTATGATTGCTCGATCTTTCTTATTTGATCACATCACACAACGCCAGTATGATGATCCTCATTTGCTTGTCCTTAAGGACAGAGTTCAGCACGACGATGCCAGAGATGTGACTATAGGTGATAATGGGGTATCGAGGATGCATGGCTGGATATGTGTGCCCAATGTGGATGGGCTTCGGGAGTTGATCTTAGAGGAGACCCATAACTCATGGTATTCCATTCATCCGGGTGCCGCAAAGATGTATCAGGATTTGAGACAACATTATTAGTGGAAAAGAATGAAAAAGGATATTGTGGGATTCATAGCTCGGTGTCTCAATTGTCAGTAGGGGAAATATGAGCATCAGAGACCAGGTGGCTTATTTTAGTAGCTAGATATTCCAGAGTGGAAGTGGAAGCAGATCACCATGGACTTCATAGTTGGGCTCCCATGGACTTTGAAGAAGTTCGATGTTATTTGGGTGATTATGGATCGGCTGACCAAGTCCATGCACTTCATTCCTGTGTGTACTACCTATTATTCAGAGTGGTTATTAGAGATTTATATCCAAGAGATTGTTCGCTTGCATGGTGTCCCAGTTTCCATCATTTCAGATAGAGATACTCAGTTTACTTCACAGTTTTGGAGGGTCGTGCACCGAAAGTTGGGTACTCAGGTTGAGTTGAGCACAACTTTTCACCCTCAGACGGAGGGGCAGTCTGAGCATACTATTCAGATATTGGAGAACCTGTTGCGCGCTTGTGTCATTGATTTTGGAGGATCATGGGATCAGTTTCTACCATTCGTGAAGATTTTTTATAACAACAACTATTAGTCGAGTATTCAGATGGCTCCATATGAGGCTTTATATGGGAGACGGTGTAGATCTTCGGTTGGTTAGTTTGAGCTGGGTGAGGCTAGGCTTTTGGGTACAGACTTGGTGCAGGATGTTTTGGACAAGGTGAATGTAATTCAGGAGCGACTTCATACAGCGCAGTCGAGACAAAAGAGTTATGCTGACAGGAAGGTCTGCGATGTGTCTTACATGGTTGGAGAGAAGGTTCTACTGAAATTTTCACCCATGAAGGGGTGTTATGATATTTGGGAAGAAGGGTAAATTGAGTCCTCGGTTCATTAGGCCTTTTGAGGTGCTTCGGAGGATTGGGGAGGTGGCTTATGAGCTTGCTTTTGCCACCCAGCTTGTCGAGTGTGCATCCAATATTTCACGTTTCTATGCTCTGGAAGTATATTGGCGATCTGTCTTATGTTTTGGATTTCAGCACGGTTCAGTTAGATGATGATTTGACTTATGATGTGGAGCCAGTGGCTATTTTGGAGCGTCAGGTTCGAAAGTTGAGATCAAAGGATATAGCTTCAGTGAAAGTGCAGTGGAGAGGTCGGCCCATAGAGGAGGCTACTTAGGAGACCGAGCAAGAAATGCGAAGCAGATATCCTCACCTATTTGAGACTTCAGGTATGTTTCTTGACTCGTTCGAGGACGAACATTTGTTTAAGAGGGGGAGGATGTAACGACACGGACGGTCGTTTCATGAGTTACCACTCTATTTTCCCTATTTCTGCTTCTTTATATCTTGTTCACCTGTATTATGTGGTATCAAGTTGGTTGGTTTGGGTTCGGAGTGGTTTTGTAGAGAAATGAAACACTTAGTCTCTTTTGAGTAAGCTTAAGTTAGAAAAGTCAACCGGATGTTGACTTATGTGAAAAAGGTCTCGGATGTGAATTCTGATGGTTTGAATTACTTTGTTGGGTGATTTGGGACTTAGGAGCATGATCAGAATGTATTTTGAAGGTCCGAGGTAGATTTAGGCTTTAATTGGCGAAATTGGAATTTTAGCGTTTTCCGGTTGGTAGTGGAAATTTTGATATAGGAGTCAGAATGGAATTCTGGAAATTGAAGTAGGCCTGTTGTGTCATTTGGGACGTGTGTGGAAAATTTCAGGTTATTTGGATGAGGTTTAATAGACTTTTTGATCGAAAGCGGAATTTGGAAGTTTTGGAATTCTTAGGCTTGAATCCGAGGGTGATTGATGTTTTGATGTGTTTTTGAGCATCCCGAAAGTTGGAACAAGTTTGAATGATGTTATGGGATGTATTGGCATATTTGGTTGAGGTCCCGAGGGCCTCGGGTGAGTTTCAGGTGGTTAACGGATCAAATTCTTGTTTTTAGAAGTTGCACATTTCTTCAGTTTTGTGTTGCAGAGATTTGTCCTTCGCGTTCGAGGGGGGTTCTCGCGTTTGCGAAGGGATGTGAAGTAAGGCAGGAGAATTTCCCTTCACGTTCATGATGTTGGTTCCGCGTTCGCAAAGGGTGAGGCAAAGTGTGCATCGCGAACACGAAGTAGGTCCCGCATTCGCGTAGAGTAATTGGAGCAGCTGGGTCCCCAGGATTTTGTGCTTCGCGTTCGTGTAGGTATAGTCGCATTCGTGAAGGCTTGGACGGTTGAAGCATCGTGTTCGCGTGGAGTATGTCGCGTTCGCGAAGGAGGAATAATTGGTCAATGAATTTTTGTGCTTCGTGAACGCGTGGCTTTGACCGCGTTCGCGAAGAAGGAAATCACACCTGGGCAGAATGTTTAAATAGTTGCCTTCGTGATTTTTGGTCTATTTCCACCATTATTGAACGGTTTGGAGCTTTTTGAGAGGGATTGAAGAGAGAATCAAAGGGAAATACTTGGAGGTAAGATTTTTGAAATCAATACTCGATTCTATGATGATTACTACCTAATTAGACATGAAATTTGTGGGATTTAAAGCCTAAAATTGGGGAATTAGGGCTTGAAATTGGAGACTTTGATTTGAGGAATTGAAGGGTCGTTTGTGGTCAAATTTTGATGTATTTGGTATGTATGAACTCGTGAGAGTGTAAGGATTCTAGTTTTGTAATTTTTATCGGAATCCGAGATGTGGGCCCGGGGGTCGGGTTTGGCCAATTTCGGAATTCTTGATGTAATTTGATTATTTTCGCATGGGCTTCATTCCCTTAGCATATATTGATGTTATGATTCTGATTTTGGATAGATTCGATGCGAGTTGAGGCCGAGTCGAGAGGCAAGGGCATCGCGGAGTAGTATTTCATCCGGTTTGAGGTAAGTAACGATTGTAAATCTAGACCTGAGGGTATGAAACCCCGGAATTTCATATTGTATTGATCAATGAGGTGACGCACATGCTAGGTGACGGGCGTGTGGGCGTGCACCCGTAGGTATTGTGACTTGGTCCGCCCCGTGGCGACTGTATAGTTGTATATTTTGATATATTGTATATGATATCCATGTGTTTTAGAAATTAGTTTGTTAACTTGGGCTGAATGCCATGTTTGGGGCCTTGTGCCGAACTGTTTAGACCCTTAGGGGTATTTTACTACTTTTCTCACCCTGTTTTGATTTGAAAGCATATCCCCAGTCATATTTTACCTGTTTATTGTTAATCTAGTTTCATCATTCTACTTCTTAAAATATGAAAAATATTTGGGCTGAGTTTCCCTGATTTTCATTGATATGCCCGAGTAGCCGTGAGGTTAATGACTGAGAGAGATTGAAGACCTAATGGTGAGGAGTATATATATATATTATGGATCGGGCTGCACGCCACAACGATATTTATTTGGATCGGGCTGCACGCCACAACGATATGTATTGGATCGGGTTGCACGTCGCAGCAATATGACGCTTGGGTTGTAGGAGCCCCCCGGAGTCTGTACACCCCAGTGAGCGTATTCGACTATATATTATGGATCGGGCTGCACGTCGCATCGATTATTATTATTATGAGATATATATTGAGCCGGAGTGCAGAGTGTGAGTACTAAATGATGAGAGCTGAGTCACGAGTGACTGAGAGGCTTGTCCGTGAGACTATACTTATGAGTGATACCTTGCCCGAGGGGCTTGTTTCTGACATTTTGCTGCTTTCACTCTTCTTTTATACTGAGCCTCTATTGAAAAATGTTGAATAATTGTTTTCAAAAGATTTTTAATTGAAACTGGAGTTTTACGAGATAACTGGCTATTGAACTGCAGGTTTTGACTTGATATTCCTGTTGAGAATTCTTATATGATTTTAAATACTTGTCACTGCAGTGAGACTTTATTTACTTTAGTTTCTTACTGATTTGGCGTACTCACGTTACTCCATGCACCTTGTGTGCAGATCCAGGTGCCCGAGCATCAGAGTGAGAGCTTCCAACACTCTGAGAGTCTTATCCGGAGATCGCAAGGTAGCTGCACGGCATTCACAGCCCTGCCTTCCTCCTTCCTATCTTAGTACTTTGTATTTCAGACTCATTTTGTATTATTTAGACAGTGTTTGGTTGTACTTAGAGGCTCATGACTAGTGACACCAGATTCGGGTTGTGTTAGTGTATTTTCATACTGGTTTTCCGCATATTTCTGTTGATATATATATTACATATGAAAGATTTGAGACTTAAATCTGTTTTAGAAAAATGAATTATAAAAATAACTCGATGTTGTAAATGTTGGATTGGCTTGCCTAGTACTGTGATAGGCGTCATCACGACCGGGGTATTTGGGGTCGCGACAGTAATATAATCTCCCACACGTAGGACTCCATGTCATTATATTAAACCATGTAGGCTCTACGTCATTTATTAGTGCCACCTAGAAAAATAAAATGGGAGAATTATACTTAAACCCAAACCCAATTTTCCCCCTTATTTTACACTACCTGATTAGTTTAAGGCTTAGAAAGTATCGTACCTCTTCCGTCTCCCTCTCTTCTGCATCATCTTTTCCAGATTTGTCATCATCGATTTTGTTCTCTAAATTTCTAGGGTAAGTTTCTTTATCTATTCTTCATCGTTTGTCTTATTGATTTTATTTTCCTCGTTGATTTAGGGTTTTTAGGGGGAGGCTAGGTTAGGTCCTAATTGTTTTTATGTTTCCTGAATATATGGGGCTTTTGCTATCTTTCATTACATTTTGAAGTGAAAACCCCTTTTTAATATAGTGTCATGCATGTAATAGCATATTTGGTTATTCTGTTTAGTGTCTGATTTTTTTTTGTCAAATCATAATTTTATCTTAGATTTATGCATTTTTTTTGTGAAGTTTGTTGGGTCTCGTTTTTGTTAGTGGTCACTAGTGTATTTCTGAATATTAAAGGCTATTGTGGGAACGAAAAAGAAATCTTGGAAGTTTTTTTTAAAAATCTATCTTTTTGTATGGTTTGCTTATGGAGTTATGTAAATGTGCAACTTTTGACAACCAATATTCATTGATAACACTATGTTGTTTCACAAGTTTACTAGGGACTTAGGGTTTTTAGAAGTTGATTTGTTTGGATGCAAAGTTAATAAAAGAGGTGGCTATTACATTTTAAAATCAGATGCTGATGTGTTAAAGTTTCTTAATACATTGAAAGGTGGTAACTTTGTTGCTGTTTGTATTGTCCATGTAATTAGTAATCCTATTCTTATTGAGGACATAACTAAACTGGATCCCACTTCACAAACATATGGGCATGAAAGTGGGCTAAATGCTAGGGCTAATGTGTCACCCCTACTGATGCTATAAATAGGACTGATAATGACAAAGATAAGGGTAAGGGGACATGTATCAATGGAGAGATAGAAGAATCAGATGAAGGTGAAGGTAATAACTTCTCATCCTATCATCTTCAAACATCAGAATCTGATATTGATGAGAACTTTGAAAATTCTGAAGAGTCTGATTCACTATTTGATGTAGATGAGAACATTCAAGATTGTAATGATCTGGAAGATGACCTAGATGAAATTAGACAGTCTAAAATCAACCAAAAAAAGAATGCCCAAGTAAATATAGATGAGATACCATCTAGTCCTATTGGTATAGGTTCTGGTTTTGAAGATATGCATAAGAACAAAAGGGGAAAATATGAAGGAAAACTAGGAGGGGATGACCAGTATTTTGACAGCTCGAATCCAAGTAGTGAGTATAGTGATGATGAAAGAGAACCTGTTGGTCCTGATGAAGTAAGGGATGCACTAGCTAGGAATCCAAGTAAAAAGGTCTACTTTGACACAAGTTGCAAAAAAATATTATTTGAACTGTATATGATATTTGAGAATGTTGTACAGTTTAGGAAGGCATTGGAGACGCATTCTATTCAAAAAGGTGTGAACCTTAAGTTGAAACCTAATGAGAGAGAAAAGGTTAGGGCAAAGTGTACAAAGAAATGTTGTCCATGGCATATTCTTGACAGCATAGAAGGTAGCACCAGAAATTTTAGGGTGATTACATACTATCATATCCACAAATACTATAAGAAGACAACGAACAAGATGTGTAACCCATCATGGATTGCAGAAAACTTCAAAGGCAGAATAATTAGTGAGCCTCAAGTTAAGCTTCCTCAAATTCAAGCCTTAATCAGAAAAGCATACCGTCTGTATGTGAATAAAACTTCCTACAGAAGGGCAAAAATGATAGTTATGAATGAGAATATAGGTGATTACAAGAAAGAATTTGCTAAGCTCCATGATTATGCTGAAATGGTAATGTCTACTAATCTTGGCATTACTGTAGTGACAAGGACATCCAAGAACGTAGAGCCTGCAAAGAGGTGTTTAGGGGCCTTTATATCTGTCTTGAAGCATTAAAAACTGGATGGTTAGAAGGGTGCAGAAACATAATTGTCTTTGATGGTGCATTCCTAAAAGGAATATGTAAAAGTGAACTGCTTTCCTGCATTTTCAAAGATGGAAATAATCAA
This sequence comes from Nicotiana sylvestris, assembly GCF_000393655.2. NCBI lineage: Eukaryota > Viridiplantae > Streptophyta > Magnoliopsida > Solanales > Solanaceae > Nicotiana > Nicotiana sylvestris. The sequence goes on from NC_091059.1 coordinate 118,504,385, forward strand.
ATATACCCTGTGGCTTGGGCAATAGTTAAAAAGGAATCTAAGGATATATGGTCTTGGTTTATCAGATGTCTCAAGCATGATCTAAAACTGATAGAAATTGAAGGAGAAGAACTGACAATCATGTCTGATATGCACAAGGTATGGTTTTTAACACTTTGTCTTTAAAGTGTAATTGTTTTCATTTATGTTTGAGTTATAACCCTATAATGTTGTTGATTGTAGGGTCTTCATCTAGCAGTAACTCAATTATTGCCAAACACTGAGATGAGGTGGTGTGCTAGACATATCTGGACTAATTGAAAGCAAACTTGGCCTGGTGAGGAAAGAAGGAAAAAATGGCAGTGTGCAAGAGCTACATTTGAATTTTACTTCAGCAAGAAGTTGGATGAAATGGATTTTCTGCGGGAGATATTGTTCAAGACTTATTGAAATACAACAAGGAGACATGGTATAGGGTATACTTTAAAAAGCATCGTAAGTGTGATGTAGTGTAGAACAACATGTGTGAGGCATTCAATAGTCGGATTTTGGTAGCTAGGCACAAATTTATCATTCTTATGTTAGAGGAAATTAGAATCAAGAGAGGATAAATAAAGTAAGAGAGTTTTCTGAAAAATAGGTAGGTGATATATCACACATGGCTATGGAAGTACTTGGAGAGAATGCTCAAAGGGCAGCCAAATTTGAAGTAAAATTTAATAGTGAAACAGGATATGAGATCCAGGATGGGCCATATAAACATGTTGTTGACTTTAGAGGTGCTTCTGTACTTGTGGGTCATAGAAACTCAAAGGAATTCCATGTGCACATGCAATTACTGCAATTCATTATAAGAACTATGAGGTTGAGCCATATTGTTGACCATTGGTATAGGAAAGACATTGACCTTAAGGCATACACAGATTTATTTAACCTTTAACTAGTATGAATTTGGGCCAAAAAGCACACTACTAGCTATTGAGCTACATGTTATAACTGCAATGCCAGGAAGGCCAAAGAAAAAAAGGAAAAAGGTTGCTGATGAACCAAATAAGAAGTTTGGGAAGGGTACAAGGATAGGGAGACAAATGAGATGTTCTTTATGTAAGACTTTTGGACATAACAAGAAAATGATGTCCAACTGTTGTAAGTATTAACTTTAATATTCTTATGTGCTCATTATCAAATGAATTCTATTACTAATGTCTGTTTTTTATGTATATGCAAAGAACACAGGGTGGAAGGGCTGGAACTAGTTCGTAGGAGGTGAAACTGCTGAAAATGCATTATCAACAGATGGAAGGGTTGAAACTGCTTCAGTAGCAGGTGGAAGGGCTGGAACTAGTGAGAATACATCAGCAACACCTGAAAGTGCAGCAACAACTTCAATTGTGGAAAATGGCACCTTCACTCAACCAAACATTGATTCAAGCACAAAACAATCAACTAATTTGTTGGAGGTCCAAAAAAAAATCTAATGATCCTAGAAGAGGTGGTGCAAATGCAGGGTTTAAGAGACTAAAGGCAGCAGGATACGGTCTGCTATTTGGTTCAAGTGGCACTGTAATACATAGGATAAATATTTCCACTTAATCACTGATAGAGTGGCACACAATCCTTCTGCACTCATCAGTTCTACCCCTACCAACATTGAGCTTAGGTTCAAACCCCATGTACTAAAGTGTAAGGGTCAAGCTGCAGTTACACAAAGGCAGCTGCAAGAACAAAGTTACAGAAGGGCAAACTCTGCTATAACCACTCCAGCCACACCAAAGACACAATCCACACTGCTATAACCACTCAAGCCACACCAAAGACACAATCCACACCAAGCAACTAAGCCACAACATGCATTAATTGAAGTGATCAACTGATATTTTGAAGACTTAATGATGGATGTTTTTGTTAACTGTCTATGGTAGACAATATTTTGTAAAGCTACTTCATTATGGATGTTTTTGTTAACTGCTTGTCTGCCTATAATGGACAATGATATTAGTAGTGGAAGTACTGTTGCAGTAATGGTGAATTATAATTTTTTGACTTGAATGTTCCGTTTGTCAATATATTTCATGAATTTTTTTTACATCAACACAAAATATGTAGCCTAAACCCAGGAAATGACAGAATAAACTATCAATCCTAAACACATAATATAAGAGCTAACATTAGAACAACTACAACCGCAATCAGCAACACTGAACTTTGACCTTTCTTGTCTTCTCTGACAATGGCATCGATCACTCTTTTTAATAAGACTCGCAAGAAGAGTCTTGTAGTGTTCTTACTCAATCGAAGGATCAACCCATCGGAAAAAGCCACAACCTTCACCAATCTCATATCTTCGACAACCTAGGAACCTTCTTCCAGGACTGGTGGGTGTTCGTGACATTCTAAGATCTGTAGCAACTCCACAGTAATACAAAGGTTCCTTCTTCGTTGCTGAAGGAGAAGACACGAGAGTATCTATTATTTCTTGCCGGAAAATAAGAAAAAGATAGACCTTGAAAAGAAAAGGAGATGACAGAAATGGATGGGCAATGAATAATCCTAGGAAAGAAATTCAATTTTTGATTTTTGAAGTTAATACGAGAAAGAAGAAGACATCAGATTTGGATAGAAATGAGCTTCTATCATGTTCAACAATGGAGAATGAGGTAGAAAGAAGAAGATGGCTGTTAAAATAGGCCACAATATTACCATTAGGCTTTTTTCAACTACCCTCACGCCCCTTACATGCGTGTGAATCATGCACTAAAGCCAAATATGACACATAGGATCAACATCCTGTCATAAGCTATATTATTCCGATTCGAACAAGTGTAAGTGTTTACTTGGCAAATTGATAAGTTTGGGGATCGAAATGACAAAGTGACACACGTATAGGTGTCATTTAGGCTATTGTGCCATTAAAGATTGAAAATGAAGTAAAATAAGAGAGGAAAAATGTTCATAGTTTAACATTCGAGGGGGGAGTATAACGTTTTACATTAAGATGGAGGACTAATTTTGTAAACAAAAAACACAAGCAGACCCACAATATTGGCCCCTCCAAGGGAGAAGCAACCTTTGTACTCTGTTGGCTCGAAGTTGTCATCAAAGCTTCGACGAAACCCTAATTTATAGCACCCACCCTATAAACGAAGAGAATTCACATCCAATTTATGTAAAAGTTCTTCAATTGATTCCATTTATCCCTGATATTTGCAGTTATTTTTCCAGCCATGGACGCTCAGAGAGCTTTGTTGGATGAACTAATGGGCTCAGGTGTGCTATATTCAACTAGTTGTTCCTATTTTATGCTTAATATTTTTTTATTTGCTATAAAAATTATAGTTTTTGCTATGTTTATACAGACGAGTACCAATTTTGATATTTTGTCGTTTTTGATTTTGTAGCTCGGAATTTAACTGAAGACGAGAGGAGAGGGTTCAAGGAAGTTAAATGGGACGACAGAGAAGTTTGTGCATTCTATATGGTTCGATTTTGCCCCCACGATCTCTTCGTGAATACTAAGAGCGATTTAGGTCAGTTCCAAAATCTTACTCTCCTCGATTTGATTGATGAATGCTAGTAACTGTTTTTGGATTTTTGCCAAAAGAATTGTTTCTTTTAATCATGAATATGATATCTGGGATAACTTTACTATCTGCGTTTTAGCTAGTGAATGGCGTCTTGAAACTACTCCTGATTGTTTTTGACTTGTTTTATATAGGAGCATGCACGAAAATTCACGACGCAAAGTTGAAGGAAAGGTAAGATTGAATCTTTCTTTGGTTCTCTGGGACTGACAATTTTTTTTTGGGGGCTGAAACTCTGAGATATATTTCACGCCTTCATGCAGAAAATAATGAAACTCTGAGATATATTTCACGCCTTCATGCAGAAAATAAGTTAGCTTTCCTTGGCACTTCCTTCAGCAACCAAATTTAAAAAAGAACTGATATACTGTTATCTGCCAACGCAACTTATGAGGTTTCTACCTCTAGTATTTCTATGCCAAGCACATGATGAATAGTTATTCGTAATAATCTTAACATAATAATTTGGGTCAAACAAGTTCATCAAGACACTAGGAATGACAAAAAGGTTGCTCCTTCTACCCCAATCTATATGGTACTATTATTTTTTGAAGAGTCAAATGGTCTTGGTTGATGCTAGTGAAACCCTGCTAGAATTCATAGTCTCTTTTGTATAGACACACTGTGTTATTTTTATTTTTTTGGTTATTTTCTGGGATGTAACCACAGCACTCTCTTAGCGCTGTTTTTTTATATCTATAATACCTTACCATTTCAAAAATAAAAATAAAATGGTCTTGGTTAACTACATCCTCTTTTCAAACATTTCAAATATCTTTTATCATAAAGGTTTGTGATTTTGATTACTTCTTATGTAGTTTCCAACTTTCCATATTTCAAAGAGAATTAGAGTGATTTCTGAATTCACAAATAAAATAAAGATTGTTCTACTCTAGTACCCCAAAACTTGTCATTGTTTTTAGGACGAAAAGAGTAGCTCTCTTAAACCTATTATCTTAACATGATGGAGGAAGAAAGAGAAGTTGAAAGCTTGAACTTCAATTGGTGGGTACTCCTAGCACCCTCGAACTTTTTGAAGATGAATTGGTTTCCAAATGTGTGATCAAACTTCTTGTGAATATGATGGTATATACTTTCTTGATTCAAAATAAATATATTAGAAGTTATGCTGATACTTTCTTTATAAGGATTGCAAGTTGTCGAAGGTCGGAGCTTAACTTGAATTAACCTGCAAATTATGTAAAGCAAACAAGATTTCAATCTTGTGGTAATTAACATAAGCAAGATTCAACTTCTTGTATCCCCTAGTTTCAGCTAAGTTCTTTCCATGGTAAGATCATATTATCAAAAGTTTTGAATTAACATTTCAGCAACCACAGTCGTTCAGTTATGTTGGAGTTATGGTAGTTGCATGACAGTAGCCATACTTGAGCTGGAAAGGGTGAAAAGGAATCCTTTAAAATATTTTCTTTGATTAGTAACCGAGAGCAGCAGTTGGAATTCTGTACATGTGTTGAAAAGCTTCCCCATAAAGCTTAAACACTTCCATGCTCATAAGTCAGTACACCTGAAAAGGTGTTTTAAAGCTGTAAAATCACGCAGAATGGTACCATGAAAAAGGTTAAAAAATGAATGTAAAACTGTGATAGGTTTATAGGAATTCTGTATGACTATTAATGAACAGCATCCTTTTGGTTCCAATGTCTTTATCTTTAAAAGGTAATTTTGTTTAGGTTCTAATGTAGTGTCAAGCTCAATGACTTCCATATTTGTTGCTCTGTATCGGCCAATCAGCGAATCCAATATTTTAGTTTATACTACAGCTTTTGTTCCAATGTCTTTTTATTTAAAAGGTAATTTTGTTTAGGTTCTAATGTAGTGTCAAGCTCAAGGCCTTCCATATTTGTTGCTCTGTATCAAGGCCACTCAGCGAATCCAATATTTTAGTTTATACTACAGCTTTGGTATTGATACATGTGCATGTTGACTGCGGAATTGTAGTGAAGTATGACCTTGACTTTTTTCTTTGATAGAAGTCAAGTTGGTAGATTTTGATCGCTCTCCTTTATGAGGAAGTACCAGCCTATACCTACTATGGTTAGGTTGTACTTCATAACAATTTCATCTCTTAAATCATTTACTGGTGTATTAGTCATTTCTGTTCGAATGAAGACCTTCTAGTGCTGAAGCTTGACTGGTTTTACCTACCTCTCCAGAAGTCGCTTATCTCACAGTTTTGTGCATGCAAGAAGATTGTGAATTAAGCGTTCTCATTTATGCACTACTATTTCATTGTTCTGAAAGTTCTTGTTTTCTTCTTCAGTTTTGAGAACTCTCCAAGACATGATTCTTATGTTCCCAAGTTTGAAGCAGAACTAGCCCATTACTGTGAGAAGTTGGTAGGTTTTTGACTGATGAGTTTCCGAGTTCTTTTCAACTTATTCTCTGAATAATATCCGATATACTTAATTTGTTATCATAGGTGATGGACTTGGATAGGAAAGTTAAGCGTGGTCGGGAACGCCTTGCTCAGGAGGTTGAAACTCCCGCACCTCCTCCAATATCAGCAGAAAAATCTGAGCAATTATCTGTTTTGGAGGAGAAGATTAAAATCTTGCTAGAACAGGTGGAGTCTCTTGGTGAAGCTGGGAAAGTTGATGAAGCTGAAGCTCTCATGAGAAAGGTTTGGCTGATATTCCTCTGCTACTAATTCATTCTTGTTTTGAATTTTGCAATATCATGATGGTAGAGTTTCATGTCAGTATCCGAACTTCTTGACATTCATGTAGGTGGAAATGCTAAACGTTGAAAAGACAGCCTTGACTCAGCAATCCCAGCATAACAGTGCACTAATGATTGCACAAGAGAAAAAGATGGCTTTGTGTGAGACATGTGGTTCCTTTCTTGTAGCAAATGATGCTGCAGAGAGGACTCAGTCTCATGTCACTGGCAAGCAGCATGTTGGCTATGGGATGGTTCGAGATTTCTTGTCCGAGTACAAGGTACTTCTCACTAGATTTTCATTTTCTCTTTTCCTCACGAAACCACATAGTGCAACTTATATGTTTTCTGCCTTTTGTTGCAAAAGATATTCTATGTAATGGACTGTAATATTGCTTCCAGGATGCTAAAGAGAAGGCAAGGGAAGAGGAAAGATTAGCCAGGGAGAAAGAAGCAGAAGAAAGGAAAAAGCTGAGGGAGAAAGAATATGACAGCAGACGACGAAGAAGTGACTCATCTGACAGGGACAAGTATAAAGATCGAGACAATGACAGGGAAGGGGATCGCTACCGTGGAAGAGATCGTGATCGTGACAGGTCCATTGACAGAAATGGCAGAGGAAGCCGTGATTTCGAAAGGGCGTCAGGTTGGAAACATGGGAATTCCAGAAATGGGAGAAACAGAAGCAGGGAGAGATACCGGGAACGTGATAGAAGCAGGTCACACTCTCCTATTAGACATGGTTCCAAGAGGTCCAGGAGTCCAGTTCGCAAGTATTAGAAGATTATAAACGTAGATGTCTGAACTTTGAAATTTGAAGAGGTAGACATTTTTATAACTCACCAATCTCATGAATGTATGCTTTTGAATCGTAAGTGCCATTGTCATCATGTGTGAAGCTGTTTTTGTTCTCACAGCTCTTTTGAGACTATATCATCTCCCTATCATCAATATAATTAGAGAAGGGTCGAGGTAGGTATAACTTCATTGCCGTAACTCTTTAATGATCTATTTTGGTTTAACGTATTCAGAGGTTTTGATCCCTGCTCATCTGGGGTCACCAATTCTATGAAGTTAAAAACAGATTCATTAGTTATGCATGGATACTGCTGCTAGAGGGAGATCCTTGCATGGTTATTCCTTAAATGAGGTAACAACTTTTATTAGTTGCGGATTGCCGAATGACTTGTTGGCCATCGTTGGTTTGGTTCCTTTATCTTTTGGTCATTCAGATGATAAAACAGAAGTTCTTTTCATTTGGTTATTCAGATGGCTCAGAGCAATTTAGTGCTAATTGTTATTGCATATTTGGCGTCATTGAGGTCATGAATATGAAAGACTCCATGTAACTTGTCTATCAAGTATCCTCAAGCTCAGATAGGTAACCTCTATCCTGACATACTTACCATCCCTCTACCTTCTTGTGTGGAGCTAAATTCATGCAGGCAGCATTTTGGACATAAGGCGGCTAATGAGTCTAATGCGCACTCGACAACTGATCATTGAATAGATAATATAGTTGAGAATATTAAACAAGTGCTTATTGTCCACTTGGATTAGTGCGTGCAGGCTTTGGCATCATGTATAGGTATCTATCACTTTCTTAAGACTTTTCCTCTTAAAGTATACACTATAGATTCCCTTCTGCAATTTATTCATTGCAAGAGGGTGCGAATTTTCAGCTCTGCCAAAGTTCTAGATTCTGCGGGGGAAATTATGGCAAATATAGCTATACTAGGTGGGCTAAGGCCCGTGCTCCCAGTATTATGATTGTAATGGTGGCCAGGCATTGAATAGCATTTTGCAAGCTCTCTCTTTAGGGGAGCAAAAGTTAAAAAATCCGACTTCCACTGTAATGAAGAACAGATGATATAGTATCCATAATGACTTTTCAGTATCTCCATTGGAGTCCTTCAACAAGAATTACTCAAATCTAGCATGAAGTTGAGCATCATGTTCCTCCACTCTGTAGAGAAAATGTATTAGCGAAATTTCTTGGAGTTTTGGCTAGAAAGCATTTTGTTGAAGGATTTCAGAGAAAAAATTGACTCGAAAATCTTCCCATGCAAATCCTAAGGTTTATTGTATTATTTTGTTCATTTTTATCTTGATTGTCAAAAAAGTTATTGACCAACAACTTTTTTATCATTAACATATAGTCATTACGGCTAGTAATTGAATTAATCACTGAATTTGTCAAACGTAATCTTGTAATGTTCTTGGTACTTTATTTACATGGTCTAAAGATTGCATTATCCTGCAGCAGACATAGAATCCCCTGAATGCTCCATCCACATGGGCAAAAGTTCCATCATTTTCACTCACAAGGATCGAAGTATGCATAGAAAGAAGGGGTGGGTGTTCGGGCAATTCGGATTGGATATGAAAATTTTGGTTTGGATTCTTGGTTTTCGGATTGAAGATGACAATCCAAATAAGCTCGGATTGGATTGGATTTTTTAAGTTCGATTTTTAGATTAATTGGTTTGGATATTTTGAATTTTTGGTTTTGAGCTTATAAGTGGAGATGTTTCTTCCTTTTACAAAAATGAATATCCAAATGAAGTACTAATGTTAAATTGCATGAAAAGTTCCTCATTCTCAGCGCATTCATCTAATTTAAGTAATAAAATTATTATCAAGAAAATACAACAGACATTAATACGACTGATAAAAAGTAGCAATAGTAAAATCATGTCCAAATAGATAGTATTCTTATAGTAACTTAGTAGTTAATATTGAATATGAGATAATATCTAATGGGTAGGGTATTGAATGTATTACTATTGGCATTTGGATAATGGACAAAATATAAAGTATAAAAATTTTGAATTTTCGGATATCCAAAAATCTAAAGTACCAAATCCAATTCCCAATTCGAAATTAAAAAATTTTAACAATTAAATTCAAAATCCAAAGAAATTAGATTTCGGGTTTGTCCAAACTATGTCCATCCCTAGCAGTAAAAGCCTGTTTGACCAAAGCTTCTTGGAGGCTAAAAAATATTTTTTTGGGTTAAAAAAGTACTTTTAAAAAAAATTGAGGTGTTTGGCCAAAACAGAAAAGTAGTTTTGAGTAGCACCAGGGGCGGCTCAAGCATATACGAGGCCTAAAGTCAAAGTTTAATATGAGGCTTAAATTTTTAAAAAAGAAAATTAAAAGATATGTTTTTATTCGAAGTCTATTCTTCTAACTTTTTGAAATATAAAGTTGTTTATAGTTTTTTTTATAATCGATTTTCTCTAATAATTGTTGCTCGATAGATAATATAACCAACTTATTTAGTCTTTCTTAAGATATTGTTGATCTTAGATAAGATTTTACAAAGCAATAGAAGTATAGAACTATTGGAAGCTTAAAAGTATTGTTGAACACTTAACTAGTGAAATTTTGGAGAAAAAAGGTGAATAATGAAATCTTGGAGAAAGAAGGTGAGTAAGAATATCAAAGAAAAGGACAAAAAATATGTAGGATTTTATGAAATATGAAGAGATTGGAGAAAAAAAAAATTAACTCGGACAAATTAAGAGATAGCAAATTTTAATGGAGTAAAAAGTGGAAATCTGAAGATTGGGAAAACTATTCATATACCAATTTTTAAGTAAGTCAAATTATTACTTTATTTATATATCTAAAAGGTTTTCTTTCTTTTATTAAAAGCTCTACTTTTGTGTTAAAAGTACTAAATATTACTTTTTAAATACTTATGAACCTATTATTTTTAAAAAGTATCCCCCCCCTCCCCCTCAAACTTGGGCCCTAAGGCACAAGCCTTACTAATCATAAGGTTGGAGCCGGCTCTGAGCAGTAATGGAAGTAGTTTTTCTACTTTTGAAGAAGAAGCTGCAAATTCTAACTTCTTCCAAAAAGTAAAAGTAGAAAATTAATTTATTCAAGACAAATTTATCCTTACTACGACCATACCTTTTTATAATAGCATCCTTATATAACAGTCATTCACAATAAAAATCAAGTTTTCCTCAGAATTGTTTTTCTAGTTCATATTTTATCCCTCAATAATAGTTTTTTTTACCTATAACAGCAACAACCATATTTATAGCAAAACACTCTTCATAAAATTACCTCTTTATAAAATCCATGTAGAATCTCTAAGATTACTAATAATAATTCTGAAAATCTACACACAATCTTTTCTATTGAATAAAGTTTCCATATTGCATAATATATATGATTTGAAGATCTGCAGATGATTTCCTTCAAGGGAAAACTATCAGATACTCTTTTGCTGAAAGTTTGGACACAAATCTTGCCAATTCAAAAGTTATATTGCTAATAAGATAATGAAATCTATGAAAGAAACTACAATTATAAAGTTCTTCTATCAATCTTGGAAGAATTTATTTTTATAGTAGCTTTAAAATATGTACTTTAGAGTTTAAAGCTTTATACGTGTAATTATGAATTTATTAATAATGTGTTGGTTTTTTTAATATTTAATTAGTGAAATATGCATATCTTTGAGATTTTTAATTTGAATAATTTTTTATCTTTTATGTATAATAATAATAAAAAATAGATATTGATTTTTGGATAATTTTTTCTATTTAACAACAAAAAAATATTTAAATGTCAAATGCTGTTATAGGTGTATAATTATAAGAATACAAAATACTAGAACAAACGATACTGTTATAGAAAGGTTTGATCGTATAAATTTATATTTCTCAAATTATCTCTCATTAATTTAATCTTTCCTTTTTTTTTATCTACAATCCCTTTATTCTCCTTTTCATTTTCACCGTATTTTATTCCTTCGCCTATTCCTCTTTGGAATAGTATCTATTATAAATAGGTCTCTTCTTTGTATGCAAGATATTAGATATTATTATTGTGTTGGATAATTATATTTTATATGATTAAATCTTTAATATTTATATTTATTTTAATTAAATAATAAATTTAAAATTTATTTCTCTATTTTAAATAATACTAATTCTAAAGCAAATTTTTATTGTCTTTTTTTTCTTCATAATTTGACACTCAAAAGTGCTTTTTGAAAATATTAGCCAATAAAATTTATTTTTCAAATATTGCAAAAATCACTTTTCAATGAATTGACCAAATATAAATTATTACTATTCAAAAGTATTTTTTTCAAAAAACACTTTTCAAATAAATAATTTTGACAGCCTTGCCAAACAGGCTCTAAATGTTTGAACGGAGAACGTTGAGGGCAGTGGATAATTTTCAAAGATTGTTCATTGCTTTTCCTTACACTGGTGAACTTACCGTGCATGCGGTTATAAAGGATCACTTTAAATTTATGGAATGATCTTTTACTAATATTCAAATGTTTAACAAAATTTAAAAATTACGTCATGAAGAGCTAACTTAAAACTTTCTAGTTCTTTCATATTATGTATTGTTTAAATGGATGAAGATAAGAAGAATAGTTTATTTATTTTTTAATTCGCATAAAGGATTCATAGTTTACTTTGTTGGTTGTTTGGTACAAGTGCAAAGGATGTAAAAGAAGCATGATTTTTCATCTTTATCTAATTTAAAAGTGATATAGAGAATTTAAGTGAATATATATATATATCCCAAAAAATGGTTTTCAAAGTCAAAGCAATAATTTTATATGACGGGCCACAAGCAACCGATTCAATCCGGAAGATATAAAATTTTGTTAATACAATGTGATAGAGAAGTGAAAAATAAATTCAATGACAGATAATATAATAAAAATAAAGCAGAGAAGAAAGAATTCTTATTGAATGATCCTTGATAGGATAATGAGCCGAACAGAGCTTGAAGGGCCGAATTATGGCTAACTTGGGAGCAAGATGCTATGAATTACAATGTATAGAATTGTAGAGAAGAAAATTAGATTTCCCTGATGGTGGTAAAAGTATGTCTATTTATAGGGCTAAATCTAAGTAACTAGTCTCCTTGAATTTTGGGTCCATTATGAGCACTTACTCAATCCATCCATTACTTTTGGAAGACTTGTAACAGCTGTGTAAATGCTGAAATTCCGTAACTGATGAGTTAATTCCATAACTGATGAGTTAATTCCATAACTGATGAGTTAATTCCGTAATTAATGAGTCAATCTCGTGCCTGTTGAGTCAATCCTGTGCCTGTCGAGTCAATCCCGTGCCTGTTGAGTCAATCTCGTAATTGATTGCCTTGTTCTGACCGTTACAATCATTTATTGTATTTATTAATAATTGATTTGTAACTGATGGTATAATGATGGTAAATCCCAAATAATCCGGGATTAATTTATTCCTTCATCATTTGTAATTATGAGATATTCTCCCGCGCCTGATCTGGGCTATTTCATGATGATCAGTTCCGGGGCTAACAGGCACGGTATGAGTATGTTCGGTCCCAGGGGTGTTTCACATATTATCTTTACGTGTCATTCTTCACTTTTCTTCAAACTTTACTGACACATGTCGCCATTTAATAGACCCACATGGCGAGTCTCATTTTTACTAATACAGATAGTCCCCCCACTTTCCGATTACTCACTATGATGTGACCAGGAAGTGGAAGATTTTATTCTTTTCATACTTGCCTCTGCCTCATTAAAAACCTTGCCAGAAAAACCCAATAGGGACAAAAACCGGACGAAGGAAAAAAGAGTGCAAAACTTAGATATTCGGATGATAACTCCGTCGCTTATGTTCCTTTCGTCAATAATCGGTTGGTTTACCCCTGTCTTGTTTCGGGGTTTGAAGACAAATCTTTGCCTTATGTTTGCAAAGTTTTATATATATATTTCGGCTTTATTTTCTGCCTATTTTAATGTTTGGGTTTTTGTTTCACCCTTTAACTTTGCATTAAAAATGCTTCAATGCTCCGTGACTTTTTTGAATAAGCACGAATTATAAAAGAGGGCCCTTTTATGAACGACACTTAATGAAGAAGACGTCTCAACTTCATAATGGTGTAAATATACAAAAGAGAGATAGGAATTTTCACATGTTTTTCTTTAACAATGTTTTGAAGAAAGTTTTTACATTTAACTTTCATAACAATTCACATGTGTTTGTGTATCGTCTATAACTCATTTTGCAACTATTTTTTCTTTTAATAGGTTCGATATAAGCTTGCACTCGTAACTGTTTTTCTTTTGCAACATTTTTTTTTGAATTAGTACAAGGAGATAACTATTTTTGTTTACAACAGTTTTAAATATAAGGATATGAAATTTTACCCATAACTATTTTTATTGATAACAGTTTTCAAATGATACAAGGGTAATGCTTTTTCATCCGTAATTGTTTTCAGTTACAACAGTTTTTGAGTAAGTACAAAGATGTGCATTTTTACCCGTAACTAATATTCTGCCTTTAACCTTTTTTGAAACATTCGTTTATATTTACAAATATGTTTTCAAAGGTTTTCAAGTCAGGCTTGTGTTTTTGGCTCGTGACTTTGCTCTTAACTTTCGATTTGTTGGGTAGACCTTAGGCTTGACGTGAATTTTGATTTTTCTAGTCTTCTTTGCCTTCCATATATATAGTCCCCAAGTGTTAGAGCTTTGAAGTATGAAATCTCGAGCATTTGATTATTCCTTCCACGTGGTCCATTTCCTGAAAAGGAAAAACATACGGGACTCGAAGGTATATATTTAGATGATGACTGCTTAACCCTTTTTTTTTACCAAAAGGGTTGTAACCTAGACCGGGATTAATACAGTGTTCCTCGTGTCTTTCAGGTCTAATATCATCATTTGGTATTTTAGAGAATTTATCCGAGTACTAATTTTTTTTGGCACTTTAGAAAATTATTTGAGTGCTCATACTTAGTCTTTTAGACTTAAAATATATATTTGGATGCATCGTTACATGTGCGATGTCTTAATGTTGCACCTTTGGGTGTGTAACTTTTATATAAAAGAGGGCTCTTTTATATACTTTAAACGCTATGAAGAGGACGTCTCCTTTTCATTCAGGTGTAAAATAAGATCGATTGATTCGAGTAGACTTTTAGTTTGAGGGAATATTAATCCCGGTAGAGAGTATTGACCCCATTAAAATTTATGGGAGTATTGACCCCGGTAAGACATTGAGTTTGAGGGAGTATTGATCCCAAATAAATATATATCTTAGTAGATTTGTCCTGAAGAGACATTTAATCTGATTGGATTTTGAATCTAAATTGGAGTATATGAACATACTTCCAAGTAGAGAGGGACACATGTCCGAAATAATATTTGAGATTTACGGAATAATCGATCCGAGTCATAATACAATTAGCCATTAAGAAAGGCTTAGATATTTAGCTTGAATGGTCGTTGTTGGACCGAATATAAATCGCGTGTTTGTTCAAAGTGAACTTTATTCTGGTGGCTTATTTGCATACATATCTTGACTTAGATGTAACACTCTCGTTTTTTATCGTGGGATTCTTGACTCTGACATGGAGTTCTTGATCCTTTTTGTGTATGTGTAGTATATGTATTTTTGAAGAACTCATTCAACACTGTTTGAAGTGTTTATGCTTGATATGAGTAATACAACTAACTGAGTTGAGCCGGTAAATAATGTCAGGTCAAATTGACTAATCTTCAAGTATGAGTAATCTCCCTAGTGTTTGAGTTTTGAGGTATGAGAACTCAAACACTGGGATCATAATTTGATAATCCGCGGTCTAATAGTCCCCGGTATGATAGTTAATTTCGATATTGATGGACTTTCAGATGGTCCAGTTCCAACATAGGGACGGTACCGAAGCTCTTTTTATCAAATATTTTGTACTCTGGCCGGGAACTACGGAGGTTCCAAAATGTTGTCGAGGACCATGCCATATCTTGATTTGAGCTATTCATATTGACTTTAATGAGTTTTTGATTTGAAGCCTTATTACCGGAGTAATTTTCACTGCTTTCTTTATAAATTTCTCGCATCATATATTTTGTTTGTTTGGTCCATGTGGCATATTAGCTTTTGGAGCCTTGAATATTCTCAAATATAATTCTCCTCCAACAAGGCAGGTAGTACGGGATGGGACACACTCAGAGTTATCGAGAGAATGCTTATCTTTGGGTAAAGTCCCATTCTGCAAGTAATATAAATGAATTTATTATGCCAATTCCAAATTAAATTAGTCAGGCTTACATCATTTTCATTCTAATTGATGATAGATCAGGAATCGCCTAAATAAGAGATGGCTCGATCCCGAGACTGTTTGATTCAGAAACGATATTTCTCAATAAGTACCCGAAGTTGCTTTCTAAGTCAGTGATATCAGCAGTAGATCTGAGACTAACACATCCGGCTCGATTTTCTGGGCTGCATAGTTTTCTTGGATTTGATCAATCGTTAAATCAATATTTTTGCTCCGAGTCCCCAAGCTAATTTTAGCCTTGTAGCATATGCTTCATACTCGGCTTTGTTCTTAGTAATAAAATAACTTTTATGAATTATTTAACTACTTTCCCTGATAGGCATTAAGCATTGCCCCTAACTCGGGAGGTTTAGTACTTGTGGACCTAATTGTGTAGAAAGTCCAGATCCCGAGAACTATCCCAGAAATAACATGTTCGGGTAATATGTTCGAGCTAAGATTAATCATGAAATCTGCTAAATTTGTGATTTTATAGTCATACGTGGCTGATAAACAATATCATATTCACATAGTTCGACTACTCATTTAGCTAGCCTTCCTGACAGTTCATGTTTATGCAAAATATTGCGTAATGAAAATATAGTGGCTAAGGGAATTGAATGACATTGAAATAAAGCCTTAGATTTAGGGCAACTACAATTAATGCCAACTTATCAAAATGTAGATATGTAGTTTCCGTATCTAAGAGCATTTTATAATAGATAGGAGAATGTGTACCTTTATCTTCTTGAATTAAAATTACATTTACCGAGACATCCGAGATAATTTGGTGTACCGACAATCATCTTTCTCCTCGGAATTTTGAAAGTAATGATGCGTTGTTGTTAGATAGCAAGTTCGAATGATTCGACTTTTCGAACTAAACCGATCTTTTGAAGATCTGTAACTTTATCTTTTATGATTTGACTCTAGTTTCTTCTTTTGCTTGGCCGGATTATACTACGTGTCAATATTGAGCATATAAACCTTTTCCTCCTGTGGTACACCTGCTATGTTAGCGTGGAGGCAAGCAAAGCAATTTTTGTTAGCATGTAAAAGTTTAATCACCTTACCTTTAAATTCGGTGTCGAGTCTCGACCAACGTAAACATTCCTATTTGGGAAGTCAATGATAATTTCTAGTTTTTCAGCATTTGACCACGTGGCTTCTGATGCCTTCAGTTCAATGATTGCTTCCAAAAATATTTGTATAATTGTCCAAGGTTATTAATGTACCTTCCTTCCTCGTGTCTATTCCATCCCGCAGCTATCTCTTCTTTTTCAGTTGTTAGGTGTGGTATTTTTGTAAGCAATCTCGTGGATGTTTTACCCATGTTCTTCCTAATCTTTATTCTTCTCCTGTAAAATTTTACAATTTAGCAAGGTAATTCCTTTCATGTTCGGGTAGAGCCGGATCTTTTCCAGCCTGTGATGAAAATCTCGTATCTCTTTGCTCGGACCTATTTTTTAGATTTTTGCATTTAGATTCGGATCACCCAAGAATCACATCCACTGGATCTTCGAACCTGTTTTTGACTTTCAATTGAATGAACGTGTCTTCCTCTATTCGAAGCTTTGTATTATATCGAATGTAAATTTTACTCCTCAGTTCCGGGAAGGTCCGACGTTATTCTTCTGACTCCTTCAATCATATCCTGAATCACCTCGGTTTGGTTTTCGAACCTGTTTTTGGACACTTATTAGTGTCGATTCAACTTACCATGTCTTCTTCAGTTTAAATTCCGGTGCTGTGACGGTTATGGATATCATTCTCGCAGGATAGATAGGAATTTTCGGAGGTGTTCTATCCGCTCGTTCTGTTCCTTGATCTGTTTCTGTAAGGTTAGAACTAAATTTTGCAAATTAAAATTACCTGGTGTATCTGAACCTCCTGTTCCGGAAGTGTTTCGTACAAATCCGTTATAATCAGTTATGGTACAGATAGTTGCGGTACCAGTATATCGATGTACATTCTCTATTTTTCTCTGCTTGTTACTTACATATCATTATCATGTCTATTCTTCCCTTTTTATTTTGCATGGTACGCCATCTCCAACTTAGTTGTCCTCAACTGTGTTGATTGGTAAATTTCGGTCATAATGAAGGTTTAAACTGAAAACAAGCGACTATTAACAAAATTGTTACTATCTTTGGATGAATAGCAAATTTGCTTGAATTCCCGGTAACAGAACCAAACTGTTTAACCCAAAAAATGGTTTTCAAGGTCAAAGCAATAATTTTATATGACGGGCCACAAGCAACCGATTCAATCCGAAAGATATAAAATTTTGTTAATACAACGTGATAGAGAAGTGGAAAATAAATTCAATGATAGATAATATAATAAAAATAAAGCAGAGAAGAAAAAATCCTTATTGAATGATCCTTGATAGGATAATGAGCCAAACAGAGCTTGAAGGGCCGAATTATGGCTAACTTGGGAGCAAGATGCTATGAATTACAATGTATATAATTGTAGAGAAGAAAATTAGATTTCCGTGATGGTGGTAAAAGTATGTCTATTTATAGAGCTAAATCTAAGTAACTAGTCTCCTTGAATTTTGGGTCCATTATGAGTATTTACTTAATCTATCCATTACTTTTGGAAGACTTGTAACATCTGTGTAAATGCTGAAATTCCGTAACTGATGAGTTAGTTCTTTAATTAATGAGTCAATCTCGTGCCTGTTGAGTCAATCTCGTAATTGATTGCCTTGTTCTGACCGTTACAATCATTTATTGCATTTATTAATAATTGATTTGTAATTGATGGTGTAATGATGGTAAATCCCATATAATCCTGGATTAATTTATTCCTTCCTCATTTGTAATTATGAGATATTCTCCCGCGCCTGATCTGGGCTATTTCATGGTGATCAGTTCCGGGGCTAACATGCACGATATGAGTATGTTCGGTCCCGAAGATGTTTCACATATCATCTTTCCATGTCATTCTTCACTTTTCTTCAAACTTTACTGACACATATCGCCATTTAATAGACCCACATGGCGAGTCTAATTTTTACTATAATATATATATATATATATTTCTCTTCTACTTTTCTTGTCTTTAGCTTCCCAATGGAAAATAATCCTTTAATTAGGTATCCTCCTCCTCCTCCTCCTCCTTCTTCTTCTTCTTTTTCACCTCAGCAAAAGATGATTTCAATTTATATATTTTTTTATGGTCTTAAATATTATTTTAAGCAAATTTCGATTTTTGTTATATCTCTTAATTTTAAGGTCTTGATTTTTGGGATTAGATTAATTCTTTATTAGCACATTAATTAATAGCAATTAAAATTTGTTCGCAAAGAATAGCTTTTAAGTAAATTCTTGATATTTCACTTGTCTATTCGAAACAATTTATTCATACTCTCATAAAAAGTCTTTCATCCCTTCAAGTGATAAGAGCAAGGAGAAAAAAATGTCAGCTTTACTGTGAAGTTATTTTGTTGACCAAAGGAACCAAAATGTTTTTAATAAATAAATAAAAAAGAACATTCTAAAGAAAGAAAGCCCATTGTTGTTTGGGTAAAAACTAAACAAATCAAAAACACATTATTTTTAAAAATTCTTAGAAATTTCACCAACAAAATATTTTCAAAAAGCTGTCGAAGTACTAATAAAAGTAATTGTGTCAAAATGGTATTTGAGAAAGATGTTAGTTTCAGATAATTCTTCATCCTTGTTCTTAGAATTTTCAAACATTTTCAAAAATCTTTTCAAACAGTAATGTATGAAACAAATATTATCGTGTATTTTTGATACTCATGTTAGTTTCCAAACACTGAGTATCTAGTTTCTTGCTCCTTGTTCTAATGTTACTTTTGGTGCTTCATTTTCTTCTCATTTTCCTGTCTTCCTTTTCCTTTTTTCTTTGTTTCCTTTCTTCTAGCTTTTCCTCACCCATCACTTACTCAACAAAAACTAAAAATCATTACTCTAAATATAGTAAAGATCCCTTTTCCTCCAAGAATCGGACCAACATTTTAAAAAATTCCTTATCTCATAAATCCATCTATACCTATCACATTTTTTTTGCCACCTTCTTCCCTAGAAGACACATAGAAGAAACAAAACAAAAGAAAAAAAGTAGAATATTAAACAATAGAGAGTAAAATATAATTCTCCACTTCAGTTCGATCAAAATTTTAAGTGAGCTTTCTTCTTGAACTCACTCATGATATTCTTGTTTTTAAGAAGCCATTTTTTTTATTTATTGTCCCCTCAAATAATCACTGAAGGTTCCTGCACAATGAGATAATTACAATATATATAGTAGTATTTTATTACACATACTTTTAGTAATTACTAACATTAAAAATTATTAATATTTCTCTAATTGTATATCCAATTATTTAAGTGTGTATATATATTTTCACTATAGGCAAGTTAATAATAATTTAATTCTATATATATATTTTACAAAAGTTAACTTCATTGAAGTGATAGTATGAATGTAAAATATTTTTTACTTCTGGAACATTAAGTTAAAACCTCAAATTTCAAGCGAAAATTTAAAAATTATTTCTCAAAGAACATCAACAAATAAACTACACATAATGATTGATAGATTTAACGAAAACAAAGAAATAAAGGCAACTTTATCACACTCAACATGAACTTTTTTATCCGACAAAATAATATTAAAATAAGAAAAGATTCATTTTTAGGGAATATAGTGCTTTCCAGTAAAACCATATCATACTTCAATATCCATGTTAACAGAAACTTAATCAATGCAAGTTTAAGGGAGGCTATATTATAGTATTAGAAATAAATGAGACTAACAATGGGTTAATGGTTAGAAAAACCTGTGTTGTTGCAGGGATATTTGAAGGTATAATGGCAACCTCTTCAAACATGAGCCGATGCAGTTTTTTGAGAGAATTGGAGAAATTGATTGCTTTCTTAATCCTTAGGGACGTTACATGCGTTTGGAAGCATACCAATTACCATAAATATTTTTTTAATAGTCACCTAAGATGTGACTTTTGGCGAATGATTAATCCGTTTTATTATTAGTATGTTACCCTCCAGCTAATGAATAAGTTTTAACACTACATTTATTTATGTAAAGATGAAGAGAGAAAAAGAAAGTGATAGAAAGAAAAAGTAAGAAAAAAAAGCATAAAAGGAGAAAAAATATCAATAGGCTCTTTGGCCATAGAGATGTACTATTTCCCCCCTCATATTTTTATATATATATATTCAACAATATCACCTAATATATCAGAATACTTTGGCTCTTTTCTTATAAATTCTAATTATTTCTTTTTTTTTTTTTGGTTCTTTTGTTTTTGTTTCTAGCATTGCATGTATAAATCGTGTCAATTGTTACAACATTTTAATTAAAAATTAAGATTTTCAAAATCAAATACATATCATAAAAACTACTATTTGTTTGAATTATAAAATACAATTAAAGGGTATAAAACAAGTCAGCAATAGTAATAATCTTATTCAATTTGAATAAATTTCTAAACTTCCAAAGCTGAGGTACAAATGTATATTAACAGAAATTAAATCGTTTGTTTTATGACGTTACCCGTATTATTAACCTAAAAAATGCGGAACCCGCCGTCTCTTTCCTCCCCACGTCGCCGGCGGTCTTTTCTCCGTTCCTGACCAACGCCATGAGCAAGCATAGACTTGGACTACACCATTGGCTGTGCTTCTCCTATCTCTCTAGAACAACAAAGAGACCTTTTACTGCTTGCCATTTACCTACTGAAGCAATATCATGTGCTGTTCCCATATCCTCCCCAATTAATAATCACAAGACCTTGTGTTTTTCACTTGCAAAGCAGTTAATACTTCGCGGATTATTTGTTTCAGCTCAGAAAGTGATTCAGAGAATCATCAAGCAATCCTCATCAGTCTCTGAAGCTATCTCAGCCGTTGAATTCTCCATTTCTCGCGGTATCGAGCCTGATGCAACTAGCTACAGTTTTCTCATTCGACAACTCGTGGCATCTGGTGAAACCCAAATGGCTGAGGATATTTATGTATACTGCATTTTGAAGAGAGGTATTGAACCGAAAGACCAGTCTTTATTGAATTCAATGGCCATTTGTTATTGTCATTTGGGTAAATTAGAGGAAGCAAAATTGCTTTTTGATAAACTATTGGATATGAAATTGAGGCCTTGTAGTAGCACGTGTAATGCGCTTATTGAGGGATTTTGTGGCCAACATAGCATCTTGGATTGGTTTGATGTTTTTGTAGTGGCTGTTGATGCTGGAGTATCACTAAGTTTTAGTTGTTACAATAGGTTAGTGGATGGCTTGTGTCGTCGGGGGTTCTTATGTTTAATGTAATGTGTGAGAGAGGGGTGTCACCCAATGTTCATTTGTTTAAGACATTGGTTCTTTCGTTGTGTAAGAGGGGTCGAGTTGAGGAAACTGAGTTGAGCATGGATATGGAGTCTTATGGTTTTGTTCTAGATAAAGTCATGTACACAACTCTCATTAACGGGTATTCGAAGAACAAGAAAATGAAAATGGCTATGAGGGTGTTTCTTAGAATGCTTAAGTTGGGATGTGCACCGGATAAGTATACTTACAACACGCTGATGCACAGTTTTTTTTAACTTGGGCATGTTGGACAAGGGTTGGGTGCTACATCAGCAGATGGCTGAATTTGGATTAGAACCTGATGCAGTAAGTTACCAAATCATGATTGGCAAGTATTGCAAGGATCATAAAGTTGATTGTGAGTTGATTCTGTTAAATAACATGATTCAGTGCAACGTTGCTCCCAGTGTGCACTCTTATACTGCTTTAATTGTTGCGCTTTATAAAGAGAATCGGTTAACAGAAGTAGATGTCTTGTACAATAAGATGTTGGATAATGGATTGGTTCCTGACCATGTTTTGTTTTTTACCTTGGTCAAGAATCATCCAAGAGGGTCAGAGATTACTCTAGCATGCACCTTTTTGCGTGCAATTGCCAAGAATGATTGTGGTAGTGACCTTTCTAACACCCCTAGCCCTACCAGTTGAAAAGTTACTACAGATATCATGTCTGATATTGATCATCTCTTGGGAGAAATTGTGGCAAGAAACTTACCTCTGGCCAATGTTGCTTTCAATATATACATGATTGCTTTATGTTTAGGAGGAAAACTTGATTCTGCTCTTCTTTGCATGGACAAGATGGCAAGCCTTTCTCTTCAGCCTTCACTGTCAGCTTATAACTCTATGGTCAAGTGCCTTTACCAAAACGGACTGCTTGAGGATGCCAAATCCTTTGTTGAAGTTATGCAAGATCAAGGTCAAGTTCCAAATCAAGCAACATTCTTGATTATGGTGAATGAATACTGCAAACAGGGTGACATACAATCAGCATTTGAAGTTCTGGACCAAATGGAAGAGAGTGGATTGAAGCCTAGTGTTGCGATATATGACTCTATCATTGGGTGTTTGGGTAGACAAAAGAGAATAGATGAGGCCCTTGAAGTTTTCCGGAGAATGCTCGAGGCTAGAATTTATCCTGATGAAACTATGTTTGTGACAATGATTAATGCTCTATCAATAAATGGACGAGCTATTCAGGCCCATGAGCTCTTCGACAAAATGTTGGAAGATGGAGTTCAACCAAGCCACTATGCTTATACTGCTCTTATACATGGGTTAGTTAAGAAAACCATGATTGAAAAGGGTTGTGTATACCTTGATCGAATGATAGAAGAGGGTTTCATGCCAAATACTGTTCTTTATACTTCTCCAATAAAACAATTTTTAAGGAAAAGAGAGTTTGAGTTTGCATTTAAGTTGGTTGATTTGATGGAAAGAAGTGAGATTGAGCGAGACCTGGTAACCTATATTAATTTGGTCAGTGGCGTATCTAGAAATATTAGGTCACTTCATGGGAAGTGGCTTGTTCCGCAGAAACAGTTTGAAAATCCAAGGAAATGTTGTTTCGTCTACTTCATCAGAGTGCTATGTTTTCTAGGGAAAAATGTTTGAAAATCTCAATTAGCTCTCAGGAACAAATTAAATTTCTTGCACTTAGGCTGATAAACAAAGTGAAGAACACTCCCCTATTTTGTACTTGTATAATGGCATACTTTCAGGGTTTTGCTGGGCAGAGAAGATGCAGGATGCATATAAGCACCTGGATATGATGCAAAGTGAGGGCGTCCAACCGAATCAAGTTACTTTTACTATTCTAATTGATGGGCATTTCCGAAGTGGCGAAATTGATCTTGCTGTTAGTCTCTTCAACAGAATGAATGCACAGAGTTGTTCTCCTGATAAAATTGTGTATAACACTTTAATAAGAGGTCTATGCAAGCATGAAAGGCTCATTGATGCTCTTTCGATCTCATACACAATGCTTAAAAAAGGATTTGCCCCTTCTAAGGCATCATATGAGAAGCTTCTCACTTCTCTTTGTGCTAATAACTGGAGTGTTCATGCACTGAAGATATGTGAAGATATGCTAGCCCATAAATATGTCCCTTGTGGCCATAATCTTAAATTGTTAATTTGTATGCTAGATGAAGAAAATAAGTCGCATGAAGCTCGTCTTATGAATGATTTGCTCCTTAACAAAAGAAGATTTATGATGTACACAAGCTAGAGGTTGGTTATGAAATCTCTCTGATATTGCTCGGCTTCATCCCCTTACTGGTCCGTGTGCATGAGCAGGATATGGACTTTTCTGTGGAGCTATACCTTGTAGCTTGAGTACCCTCAGAACTCCCTATGGTAAACTGTTTTAAGCCACTGGCTATGTGTATGTCTTAACTCTTATTTTTGTTTGATGTTTCTAAGTAGTCTGGTATTCTCTGGATTCTAACGTTGAGTCATTGATGACTTGGTGGTTCTCAGGTGTGCATAATCCTATTTGAAATGCATTCGTAGCAGAACTCGGGAGGTAATCTACCTGATAATGCTCCATAGCCAGCCACTCTACTAAGAGAATTGCATACCATGCCTTATTTAAATTCTTGGTACCTTCTTGTTCCAACTCAAAAGGAACTGTGCAGTTGTTCTTGGCATGGCCCATTTCATTCCTAACTGATTAAAGAAAAACTGGCGGACTTGTAAGTAACAGAACAGTGCATAAACAAGTACTTGTTGGTTTTACATTCTACAAGTGATCTGATGAATAAATGTGTGCCCCTTCTTTGTAGATTATCTTGAGTCAGAGAAGCTTCTTAGATACCAGCCCCACAAAACACAAACTTTGACTGATGCATTAGCTTACCATATCTGCTTCCACGGTTCAAAGTAGTCTGATTGGTATCTTTGAGAGGTATTGTATATCAAGATTTAACAGTGAAGGAGCCATTTCCTTGACCTTTCCAGATGAGCTTATCATCACTGCTGATGGAACCTTTGGAATGCGGAAAGCTGAAAAAATCAGAGATATTTCCCATCTCCCAATCAGTGAAGGTCCTCCTGAAGTTTATGTTCCAATTGTTTTCTCTGCTTTGTGCCAAGGTGAGAGTAGTATTCCGTGACAGATTGTAAAGTGAGGGGGATTGGTCTTTAAGAGGGGAGTAGTATTACCAATTACATCCTCTGTACATAAGTTTGACTTCAGTCCTTGGTAGTCGGTTGTGCTGTCTCAATACCAGTTCCCTTCTAGGCTGCCCCAATCCCTTCCTATGATTATTCACATCCTTGCTTCTATCCTGTACCTTCCACAAAATAGTTAAACCTGATCATCAAAAAAGTTGTCTTTGGATGTTCTGAGCAAAAGTCAAACTTTGTCTAAACATGGAGGAAAATTTTGTTTCGTACTGACTTTTTGGTCTTGTACTCATTCATTGTCAACAACTCTCCATATTAGAGGTCTACCTTTTATGCTATATAGGTGAGAAAGCCTTTCTAGTTCACTTTCTTTTCCTTCAATGTCGTTTCAACTTATCTAGTATGAAATTTTCTCCTGATATGCCCTGTATTGATGGAAATACCTCTTCTCTTTTGCCTCCAGCAGAGAGGATTGACTGCTTGTCAGCCTGTTTCTTTAAAGTTATCTTGTTTTTTTTTTTCCAGTCAGTGTCTTATTGGTTCCGAAAGAAGTGCTCTGGCAATTTTTAGTACAAATTCTCTACCGTTATTGACTATAACTACCAGAATATAGAGTTTTTGCATAAAAGTCTGCTTCAGAAGCCACTTCCATATAGAGCCTAGTTACAAATCATAATTCTGCGGATGCAATTTAGTTTATTATGTGTAAGTCCAACGTCTTCCTTATACATTCTTTTGTGTGTAGCTATTATGCAGGTATGAGCACAAGTCAGTGCTCCGATTCTTGGAGACTTTCGAAAACTATAGGGTGGAACGCTGCTTGCATTTATGCCGGGAGTATGGAATTGTAGATACAGCTTCTTTGTTGTTAGAAAGGGTTGGTGACATTGGAAGTGCCCTTTTGCTTGCTATATCTTCGCTTGCTGAAAAATTTATCCTGCTATTGAAAGTGAACACTGTGATGCAGCTCCCCAGGATTTCAAAGCTATTTTTTAAGCAAGAAAGAGGTTTTAGTTTCTTCTAATATTCTTCTTCTATAATGACGTTTGTCTTGTTGGTGTTCCTTCAACATCTTATTTTTATGGAAGGTCACTGACATGCTAGATATTTTGCGCACTTATATTGGACTGTGCCAGAGGTACAGCCACCCCTTTGGACACCAATGAAGCAGAGAGTCAGTGGTTTCAATTTCCTTCCTTTTTGATAGTAACTGTAGAAACGAAATCAAGTTCTTCAGTTCAACTGAAATCGGTAGAAGGGGGTGTGTACACTTATGAATGGTCTTGAAGAAGCAGCTTTGTTGTTGTGAAAAGACTTGGCGATGCAATCCTGTGCATGATGCTTGTCTCACACAAAACGATCTGCAGAGAGAGGTGTATCAATTTGTAGCAGATGTTTCATGTGCAATAATGACGAGGCAAGTAGCGCATATATCTTTTGCATTTTTTATTTTGTAGTTTAGCTTCTTTATTAGTGTAAATCTTGCTTTCCTTAACTGCGTTTGTTGGCAAAATGTGCAATTTCTAATTGCCAAAAAAGTGTAATTTCTGCACCGCAGTTCCCTACTTAAAAATCAAAATATGCCAATTGACGAGAGAACATCGCGGTTCAAATTGTTGGGCCTGTGCTAAGCACGGCTGGCTCATCTAGTTTTAAATTATTTCTGGCTAATGTTGACATTAGTGAAACTATTGACTATGGTTCATTATTGAACATTGCAGCGTTTCATTTTTTTATACAAGGATAGAAGTGGGACAAGCAGAATGTCTTAAAAATTGGGATTTGGCCCGTGCTCGCTGCTACTGTTTACCTTTCATTTTGGAATTCAAAACAACTAATAATTCCTCATTGGCATCTGGTGTTTGAATTTTCAATTTCACTAGCAGTTCCTCATTCGAGAAAAACCCAAATTTGTGGAAATCCTGAAGAAATACCCTTTAAATCAATTCGAGAGTATTATGGACTACCTAATTAATGTTTATGTAAGAAGATTTAACACGTTAAGTTGAGGTATGTAATTGACTTTCAAACTATTATTGTCAATCTGGTCCAACTCAACGAAATCATTAGTGATATGCAAGGAAGTCAGATTGAGAGATCTTGCAATACTCAAAGTCCATGTGTATTCACAACAAACATACTGCAAATTTAAGCTGACAAAGTTGATTTCTATTAATTTCATAATCTTTATCTGAATTGAAGTCAAATTCTGAATAAGATCCCATTGTACTAAACGAAGGAGGCTTCTTTTAGACGAATCCATCATTTTTTCCAATGAATTGTCATCTTTCCATTCTAATATGCAACAATTAATAAAATAAATAATTATTTATTCATAAAGGTTAGTATTATATATTTCAGCACGACGAAGAGCTAAGCGCCAAGGTCTTTAGTGCTTTTATATTATACTAGTTTCTCACCACGTGCGTTGCACGTATATTCCGTTGCACATGTATTCCCAAGTTATTTAGTACAAGACAACAATCAATGGCTCATATACTAACATTAAAAAAGGATTAAATATTTTACCTTTTTTTTGTAATTTTTTCAATACTTTCTTGTCTATTCTGTTGTTTTGCTTTATTTTGATTTGCACATATAGTAACTTTTATCTTCCCGTTATTGTGCCTTTCTTCCCTAAAATGCACACTTCATTTGGGTCTTGTACTATCTATCACTTTAATAAATTAGAAAATAAACTTCAAGCTAAATGGTTTGTCATGACAGACCTTTAAAAAGTATTGACCAGCGGAAGCAATGTAAGTAATGTTTCCCACAACATCAGGAGGAAAAGTAAGAGAGTAATCAGGAAAATGTTCAGTCATAAAGGAAATGTGGCACGGCGGACAATGGAGAATGACTTAGCAGAAGAATTTTACAAATATTGTTAAATTGGAATTCTATTGTCCTCATAGCATAAAATCTCCACCATTTAGGAAATTTATCTCAAGTGTAACATGAATACGACAACAAGCAGAGTCAGAGTCACTATGATCGATGAATATACATTTTTTTATGAAGGAGCATGTTTGATAAAGTAAATATTTTATTAACGTAACAAAAGACTATATAGTCGGATTATACAAGGTACCTAATCTCTTTTTCTAATTCCTAGAGTATATCCTTATCCGGGTTGGGACAGACACACCCCGAAGGATATAGACATCACCTGATCTTTGTGCAATTGGCTGCACTGGCCTCTACACTATTCAATGTTGAAACGTATTGTTGAAATATTAGCACACTACTGACATTTAGTAATCCCTAAGCTATTTTAGCATCTAGCTAGAAGTTTTTTTTGGAATTACAAAGACTTATTAGCATTTTTAGGAGATCCAACAGTGACTACAATCCAAGTTCTGAGTAAATTGAATATATAGGAGTGACAAGTAAAAAGTAAAACGTCCATGGAAAAAGGCAATCCTAAAAGGTACGATGCGATCGATCACCTTGAGCATAAGGCGCAAGTAAACAACTACTTTAGGAACATATGGAGGAAAATCCAAAGGGATTAGTTAATACATGCATCCGGACACCACCATCGGATTCATTACACATTATTTTTCCTTCTCTTCAATAATAGAGTAAATTTAACATATGGTCATATAAGTATGACTTTTTTATCAAAATTATATAACTTTGTTTTCTCACACGAAAATTATAAAACTTTTTTTTACCAAAGTTATATAACTTTGTTTTCTCACATAAAAATCATAAAACTTTCACTAACTCTCGCAAAATCATTATCTAGATTTTTTTATTTTTTATATTCAGTCTAGTAAGTAATAACCCAATTTAAATTTTATATATATATATATATATATATATATATAGAGAGAGAGACATGTAACATACATATTTATATATTTTTTGGCTAGCGAATGAAATTAATTTCAGCCAACCGATCAATTTTATATTTTTTCCTTAAAAAAGGAATGACCCAGTCCAACCTAACCCAGTACCCATACATATAAATTAAAATAATCCTAAAAGTGAACCTCTTTCCCCATAAAAAAACTTAGCTTGGAATGCATGAGATTCTCACAAAAATAATAATAAATATAATTAGAGAGCGCTAAAAACGAAAATAATATCAATTTGAATGGAAATCTTGAAAATAAAAATAAAAATAGAAGTATAGTGTTTTGGAAGATTCACTTTTAATATTAGTTTAATTTATATATGTGGCTATTGGATCGGGTGGATCAGGTCCGATTGGCTCATCCCTATTTTAATTAGATTATTATTTATAGATTGAAAATAAAAAATCGTGGAGTAAGAAAATACTACTAAAAAATTATATTTTTCGGCTATTATGTTTTTTGTGAGAGTTAGTAAAAATTTTATGATTTTTGTACGTGAAAAGTTGAAAACATAGTTATATGACTTTGATGAAAAAAAAGTAATAGTTATGTGACCATTTGTGAAATTTAATCTTCAACAGTATCGTTGCCCGGAAAATCTTCCAAAAGGGCATGCAACACATGTATATGTTTTATTGCGGTACACAATAATTTGCATACACAAAGGGTGTGTTTGGTATGAAGGAAAATATTTTCTAATTTTCTCATGTTTGGTTGGCTTAAATGTTTTGGAAAATATTTTCCTCATCAACTCATTTTCCTCCAATTGGAGGAAAATATTTTCCCTTTCAAGAGAAGAGAAAATATTTTCTAAAACTCCTTCTCAAGATAAGAAGTAGAAACTGTTATAAATATATTATATTATGGATGTTCATTTAGTACTCCGTTGTAAATAAGCTTCCTGAAGACGTTTATCCATATGTGACTCCGCCGTAAATATATTTATCTATTTAATACTCTATTGGAAATAAGCCTCCTGAAGAAGCTTATCACTTCAGTACCTGGTTATGGATAAATATTACCCCTGGTAGAAGATTATCCATATCGGGTACAATGAGCTTATCCTTTCAGTACTTCGTTATGAATAAATATTACCCCCAGTACAAGATTATCTATATCTGGTACAATGAGCTTATCCTTTTAGTACTCCGTTATGGATAAACATTACTCTCAGTAAAAGATTATCCATATCTGGTATAGTAGCAGCTTACATAGCAACTTGTAGTAGTAGCTTACACATGTAACGACCCGACCGGTCGCTTTGAGCTTTTGCACTTCGCTCGCCAGTTATCGGGTATGACTTGTCCCGTGTGATGTATTATGACTTATGTAAATCGTTGGTTTTGGTTTTCAAGAAAATCGGAATGAATTTGGAAGAACAGTTCTCAGTTGTAGCTTGAAGTGGAAGGGTTTGACCAAGATTTGACTTGCTTGTATATGATCTCGAATCGGAATTTTTATGATTTGGCTAGCTTCTTTGGGTAATTTAGGACTTAGGAGCATGATCGGTATGTATTTTGGAAGTCCGTGGAAGTTTTAGGCTTGAATTGGCGAAATTGAGATTTCAGCGTTTTCCGTTTGATAGGTGAGATTTTGATATAGAGGTCAGAATGAAATTTTGAGAGTTGCAGTAGTTTCATTGTGTCATTTGGGATGTGTGTGTAAAACTTCAGGTCATTCGGACGTGGTTTGGTTAGGTTTTTGATCAAAAGCGTATTTCGGAAGATTTTGAAAACTTAGGCTTGAATCTGATGTGTTTTGAGTGATTTGATGTTGTTTGAGGTGGTTTGATGATTGGAACAAGTTTAAATAAGGTTTTAGGATGTGTTGGTGCCTTTGGTTGAGGTCTCAGGGTCCTCGGGTGAGTTTCGGATGGTCAATCGGACCATTTTGTGCCATAAAAGAAGGCAGAAAGTTGCAGGTTCAGTGTTGCAAGAATATTGTTCTCCGTGATCGCGTAGAGTGACTCGCGATCGCATAGAAGGAATCGAGGAGGGCGTCCAGTGGATCTTCACCTTCGCGATTGGAGGCTCGCGATCGCATAGCATGGGAGAATTGTTCATCGCGAACGCGTGAGGGAAGTCGCGTTCGCATAGGGTCAATTGGACCTTGGTTTTGGCAGGTCGTTTGTGCATTGCGAACGCGGGGTTATGTCCGCGATCACGTAAGGTTATTTCATCTGGTCATCATGTTCGCGTGGTCCTTGTCGCGTTCACGTAGTGTAATTTTGGTAAGTTTAAGATTTGTTCTTCGCGATCGCGAGGGGAGTGCCGTGATCGCGATGAAGGAAATGCAGGGTTGGGCAGAATGTTTTTAAATCATCTTGTTCGCGAATGTGGGTCTATTTTCACCCATATCTGCTCATTTTGAGTGATATTTGAAGGAGATTGTCACACCTCCTTTTTCCGATCCCGCGAGGGTACAAGGAGTTTTTTTTCCAATTAAAGGACAATCGAAACGGGATTTATTTATTTATTTCAGAGTCGCCACTTGGGAGATTTAGGGTGTCCCAAGTCACCAATTTAATCCCGAATCGAGGAAAAGAATGACTCCATATTACAGTCTGCGTACCAGAAATCCGGATAAGGAATTCTGTTAACCCGGGAGAAGGTGTTAGGCATTCCCGAGTTCCGTGGTTCTAGCACGGTCGCTCAACTGTTATATTCGGCTTGATTATCTGATTTTATACAAATATGAACTTATGTGCAAATTTTATCTTTTTACCGCTTTCATAATTGTTATTATTATTTTTACAAGAATGTGAACATCGTTTAAAAACATGTCTTTGGATTGCGTCACATAAAATGCACCCGCGATCCGGAACGTATTTTTATTCAATGTTTTAGGATTTGGATTTGGGTCGCATAAATGCGCACCCATGTTTAAGAATGTATTATTATTAAATCGTGCCTAAAGCGATTAGCATATTATTATTTATGGGTAAGACTGTGGAATTCACTAAACAGTCCATCCCGAATTCTAAATACTCAATTAAATATTTATTGAGGGCCCCGCAATTAGTGCATTTTATTGGGCGAGGCTCATCTCATTTTATTTTTAAAAGGACAGTCCTAAAATGCCTACATTTTTTATTGAAATTTGTCTCTACAAAATAAAGGAGAAATATCTTAATTTATTTACATGTTATTACCTAGTTACATTATACTAGGCATGTTCTCAGTTTGTCAAATTAAAAAAAAAACATAGCAATTCTAATTTTAATCCTAGACCATTTATATGCTGAAATTAACCAATATTATTTAACTAAATAAATTTCTACCAACTTCCTACTAGATGGCCTATTCGTTTGATTTTTTATTCAACGGAATTACTACACCATTTATTTATTTTTAGGCAATAGATGTAGATAGTTCATTTGTTAAGCTATCGTCGAATGTTCCACTATATGTATTAAATATCTACATGATTCTGATTTTTTGCAAACTACATAATTTATACATACAAATAAAATTCAGAATATAATTAAATATAATTCAAAATTTCAACTCTTCATTTTTTCGTATTCATGCTTCATATTTCGGATTACAATAACCAGCGTGTCAGTTGTGTACCTGATATTGGAAGCAAAAGAAAATGAAGATGAGAATCAGCAGCAGCAGTAAAATCAGTACAACACAGCAACAATAGCCCAGCAACAGTAACAACCCAGTAACAGACCGGTGGAGTAGTAATCCAAAAAAAAACAAAAGCTTCCAGCTTTTATGAAACAACAATTAATTCTGATTTCAAATAACAAAAGAAAACAGAATATTTTTTTTAGTTTTTTTTTATATTTGAAAGCTTAAATATTTTTCGGAATTTTCTATCTCTTAAATGTTCAGCCCTTTTCTCTCTCTTATTTTCGGATTTGTTTCTCTCTCCCGTTTTTTTCCTGTCTGTGTATTTCTCTTGTCCCCCTCCTTGTGTTTCTGATTTCAAGACTTCTTATAACTCATCCCATAAATCTTTCCATTAATTAAAATCAACCCATTTTCTCTACCCAACCCATTATCTTCCCACTCATTCCCATTACATTAAATAAACATATCACACCACCCCATTTCATTTTGTCCCCCATGCTTCATTTAAAATAATGCAAGATTCCCCTTTAAATTAAATCTTGTCCCCCTTTTATATTAAATAATTATATCACAACCCACCCCATTTCATTTTGTCCCCCATGCTTCAAATAAACAATTAAAAAATGTACAATTCCTAAACTACCCCTTCCGACCTTACTGAAATTACCAAACTACCCCTGAACGTATTACAAATTTACCAAACTACCCATCAGCTATAACACATCAATTAATCAAACTTAACCAAAATATAGACAATATGATCAATTTCTAACAATGTTCAAACAACAATATGAACACGGATGAACATCATAACAACAATATCACATGAACATGATTTTAACAACATTTCAACAACAAATCACATGAACACAAATTGAACAACCAAGAACAACTAAAATTTGATTGAACAATATTTTTGGCAACAACAAACCTATTTTTCGGATTTAAACAACAACAACAATCAAACAAGTATATTTAGATTCCTAAATTCAATAATATTGAACTTAAAATCAACTCTAACAACATTACAACAAACAATTCTTATATTAAACTTTAAACAAGATTATGAGAACAATTCAAGAAATAATCATAAATGGTAAACAAGAAATCAAACTATACAAAATTCGGATTCAAGATCATCCAAACATGAACATGAATGAATCTATTTTAACACAACAAACATGACGGATTCAAACGATTAAATCAATATATTTCCTTCAACACAACTAATTTTTTTTTAGACAAATAACAAGATTTGTTGTTAGAAACAATTATGAACTTAAACTTGAACTTAACAATATTAACAATTTCTAAAAATACATAAACACATGAAACAAATTGAAGAAATAATCAATTAAATTTCAATTTGAATCTAACAAACATCAAACTAACAAATATTTATTCTAACAATAAAACAAACATGAAATAAACATGAAAAAAACCACTAATTAACTTTCCATTTGAAATAAACATGAAAAATTCACCAAATAATGAACAAACTAGAAAATTATTTCAACGAAGAACAAACCAAACAAGAATTGAATCATTTATCGATTTTGGATCCGAAAAATACCAAACAAAAATATGGACGATAAATGAGATTCAAAAACCAACTAACCGGAAATGAAACGACGAACAACGACCAACCAACGACGAACTCGAACAGTGATCGACGAAATCGACCAAAACTCAATCAGGTATGCGAACTCGACTGGACTGAAGCAGCTGCAATGGGGTTTGTTTGGATGACGAAGAAGAAAGCAGAAGAAGCTGGCCATGGCGAGCTGTAGCATCGCGTCACAACAGCATCAATAGCGGCATCGATGGAGCAGCAGTGACAGCTGCCATGGCGTCGTCTACGGGAAGAAGAAGCAGTGTGAAGCAGAAGCGTGCAGCCATGGTGATGAGGCAGAAGTGGTCGCGGGCATGGTGAGTTTTCCGGTGACTTAGGGTGAGCTAGGACGAAGAAGAAGCTGGCAGCAGCCATGGCGACGTGAAGCTGGCAGCAGTGACGCAACCATGGTAGTAACAACAGTGGAGAAGAAGAATAAGAAGCGGGCGACGTAGTAGGGGAAGCCATGGATGGGCTTTGAGCTCGCCACGGATGACGAAGCTCGATGG
This sequence comes from Nicotiana sylvestris, assembly GCF_000393655.2. Classification (NCBI taxonomy): domain Eukaryota; kingdom Viridiplantae; phylum Streptophyta; class Magnoliopsida; order Solanales; family Solanaceae; genus Nicotiana; species Nicotiana sylvestris. The sequence goes on from NC_091059.1 coordinate 118,538,763, forward strand.
AGGAGGGCAGCTATGGAGTTGTTGGTGCGTGTGTGTGTGAGTGTGATGGGGTGGTCGTGGTGGAGGGTGGTCGACGTTGGTGAGGGCAGCCATTGATGGCTTGGGAAGGGAGCTTGAGGAAGAAGAAGGAAAATGAGGGGGGGGGGATAGTTTAGTGTTTAGGTTAGGGTTTTTGATTTTGTTTTTCTTTTTTTTTGTTTTTGTTTTATTTTTGAAGTGCAAGGTAATAAGGGTGTTGGGTTATGGACTGGGTCGACCCAGTTCGAAATGGACTGGGTCGTAGGGAAGATTGGGCCATATTTTGGGCCTATGGCTTGAAGTTGAAGAAGAGGCCTAATTCCGACTTTCTTTATATTTTCGCTCTCTTTTCTTCTTTTATTTTTCTAAAACCAAATTATAAAAATACTTAAACTATTATTAAGAACTAAATTAAGTTATAAAAGCGCAAATTAACTCCCAATAACAATTAACGCACAATTAAGTATTAATTAAGCATAAAATTGTATATTTGGACATTAAATGCTAAAAATGCAAACGATGCCTATTTTTGTAATTTTTTTATTTTTGTAAAACAAATTTAATTACTAAAAATTGTAGAATTAAATCCTATATGCAAAATGCGACATATTTTTGTATTTTTTATTAATTTAGCAAATAAACATGCACAGACAAATACAAATACTTATTCAAAATATCACAAAATTGCACACCAAAGAAAAATCATTTTATTTTTTGGATTTTTTGGGAGTAATTCTCATTTTGGGCAAAAATCACGTGCTTACAGAGATTGAGGAGGGATTCAAGGGGAAACGATTGGAGGTAAGAATTTCGGACTAAAAACTCGATTATATTGTGAATTCCACCTAGAAAATCATCAAAACTAAGCCTAAAATTGAAGAATTAGGGCTTGAGAAATTGGACTTTTGATTTGGGATTTGAGGACCATTTGGGGTCAGATTTGAGAACTTTTGATATGTATGAACTCCTGGGGAGATAAGGAATCTATTGATGTAAAAATTTCTGAGTTTCGAGAAGTGGGCCCGGGGCTCGGGTTTTGGTAATTTTGGGATTTGTGCCTGTTATTGATTGTTTTCGCTTGGGCTTTGTTCCCTTAGCATATTTTGATGTTCTCGTTATGATTTTGGATAGATTCGACACGCGTGGAGGCTGATTCGAGGGGCAAAGGTGTCGCGAGCTAGAGATTTAGCCGGTTCGAGGTGAGTAATGATTGTAAATAATATTCTGAGGGTTTGAAACCCCGAATTGCACATCGTAGTGCTATATTGAGGTGAGACACACGTTTGATGACGAGCGTGGGGTCGTGTACTATTGGGGATTGTGACTTGGTCCGTCCTGTTTGATGATTTTGCCGCGTATTTGACTGAAACTTATTTGTTATCATCATGATTTGGCCTGATTGCCATATTTGGGCTTCGTGCCAACTATTTGTATCCTTCAGGGATTTTTATTACTATTTCCTCATTGTTTTGACTTATTAATTGAACTCAGTCATGATATTTTCCACTGTTTTACTACTCAGCCATTTTTACTCATTTTTGAGACTTAAATGATATTTTAAATGATATTTTGGGCTGAGAAATACTGTTTTACTAATGCCCGAGGGGCTTGTGAGTATTTTTGACTGAGTAAGGCCGAGGGCCTAGTTGTGAGAAAACACTGATACTGATTTGAGGCCGAGGGCCTGAGATATGTACGCCACGAGGTGGCTTGTTGATATTATTTATGAGGCTGAAAGCCTGAGATATATACGTCATGAGGTGGCTTGATTGATATGAGGCCAAGGGCCTAGATTTGATGCCATGAGATGGCTTGATATTGCGCTTGGGCCGTAAGGGGCCCCTCCCAGAGTTTGTATACCCCAGTGAGCGCGGGTACCCATTGTGATGTGAGATATAGCCCGAGGGGCTGATGTTGTACTACGTGATAGCCCGAGGGGCTGGTATTGTTCTATGTGATTGCCCGAGGGGCTGGTACCGTTCTATGTGATTACCCGAGGGGCTGGTATTGTTCTAAGATATTACCCGAGGGCGGAGTTGTTGACATTGTGCTCGAGGGGCGAACCTTTATGTGTTTATCTTTCATTCTTACTTGTCATTTTACCTATTAAATTATGGTATTTGTGCCCGGGGGCGGATTTGTGCTTATCTGCACTAACTGTTTTGCATTTATTTGCGTAACTGTTGGAAAGTCATTTTCAAAGAAGTTTAAACTGAGCTAAGAGGTTTTAAGAGATTTTACAGCTTCACTGCTTTCTTACTGGTTTTTGAACTGCTTCTATACAACATCTCGATATGCTTTACGTGATTTTTTGCCTTCAGTCTTTATTTACATTGGTTACTCACTGAATTGGAGTACTCACTTTACTCCCTGCACCTTGTGTGCAGATTCAGGTATTTATACACCCGGTAGCAGGTTTGGGCTGATCGGAGGCACAATCATCGGAGTTTAGCAAGGTAGCTGCCGGTGTTCGCAGCTCTGCTTTTCTCTCTCTTTATCTCATTAGTCTGTATTTGTACACTTCAGACTTTCAGTTGTATTTATACCCTAGTAGATGCTCATGACTTGTGACACCCCGGTTAGGGTTGTGTCGGGTTGTATTTCTGCTACTTATTATTGTTAAATCATGTATAGACTGCTTTTATATTGTTTAACTGTTTTAAAAAGTGAAATGGGTTTAATTAGCTGGCCTTTTCTTCATGAGAGGCGCCATCACGACCAGGTTCGGGGTTAGGGTCGTGATAAGTTGGTATTAGAGCCAGGTTACATTGGTCTCACGAGTCATGAGCAGGTTTAGTAGAGTCTCGCGGATCGGTACGGAGACATCTGTATTTATCCTCGAGAGGTTGCAGAACCTTTAGGAAAACTTTACATTCTTGAATTCTTGTCATGCGTCCTTGATTCAGCTTGAAATGTAACTCTTTGAATTCCTTCCACGTGTTCGGATGCGCGCATGAGCACTCAGTATCAGATATGCCTTGATGGATTGTGATGCTCTGATCGAGGGGCGAGATATGATCTCTATGAGTTGATGTTGGGCCAGTCTGGAGGACTTGGGGGCCGGGTCTTTGCCTATGGCTTGAGCACCGAGGTGCCGATTGTGTGAGCAAGTATTTTTGAACTTACATGTTCGGTAATGTCCCTGTTAGTGGAAGTGACGACTGGGTGGCTATGTAATGAGTACGTTAGCACTGTGAGATGTATCCATATGATTTGGAAGCGATGAGAAGGGGCTGCTAGAGGATAGAAGAACTATTAGGTGCTTGGATTCCACCTTGATTCGAGGTATAGCCCCGAGTTATGGGTGTGTGAAGGATCTTTTCATGTTTCCCAGTTGGGAGTGAAGTAAATTTCATGTTGCGGTATGAGTTCAAACTCAGGAAGACTAAGTGACCGTGTACAGTTTATGACGGTGGAAGGTATACAAAAATGTTAGTTGGGGGCAAAGCAGGTGGGTCATCTCCTGCGAAGTGATTTGAGGTTGTGCGATCCTTATGTGTCTGTTAGAAGATCTCATGTACAAGTGAAATATAAGTGTTGAAATTTGAATTTTGGGTCGCTTAAGAGAGTGGGCTTAACTATTGCGAGAGTGAATGCGAGATTTGCAAAAGAGTTAAAATTCTTGATGATCTGTGTTTTTACAAGCTTATAAATGATTTGAGTTTAACCTCACTATGGTATTATGGCATCAATAGAGTATAAGAGTTATGCGTTATTGAGTGTATTTTGATCTATGGCTTTGAGCCAAGTGGGGGAGTCTGTTGTTGAGTAGTTGATTGCACGGCTAGGTGCTATATCGGTTCTAGTTTGAGGCGTTCGGGTGAATCAGTTATGGCCTACATAAATTGAGACCGAGGGTGTCTCGAGTAAAGGAAATTTTTTGACAAAGGTTATATTATGCTTCATAGGGTAAGAGAATCACGACATGTCTTGAGTCGTTATTGGTAAAAGATGCTCGGTGCATAGAGCAGGAAGTGGCTTGGTTGTTCTAGGATGAGGTTACACTCAACAGCGTCGGAGTGCTATTGAGGCACGTGTGGTTCTATTCGTTTGGTTAGGCTAATTGCAGTTTGAATAGAGTGAATGACTCTCGAGGATGGTTCTAATGTGTTCAAGATTCTACATGTAACAATTGGGTATCTTAAGGTTGTATATGTGGTAAGAAACTGAGTTTCCATTGGAAGATGTCAAGATTTGTGGTATTTTCTATGTTAATTATGGGATTCTATGTATCAATATCAAGAAGGTAAAGGTAAGGGATTTAGATTCACAAGAGATCTCTTCAGAGTAAAGCATTTTGAATGAGGTTCTTGTAGGGAAGTAAAGCATTTTGAACGAGGTTCTTGTGGGGATGTCTAAGAAAGTATTCAGTGGCTTATGAGCCTTAGACGGTATGGCTTTATGCTTGGGTCCCGAGTGGTAAGTCTGGGTTGAGGAATTGTGATGTTATGGCAAGAAGGAGTATCAAGTTGAAGGTAAATCAGGAGGAAACTCGGATAGATGGTACATCTTGGTAGTAAGCCGGATCGGTATGGTAAGGATATGATTAGTTCCCTGGGTATTTACGGGGTAATGAGTTTCTATAGGTATTTTGCGGCAATGCTCTTGGGTTTTGGTGGCATGCGTAGCTCGGTTGAGTTAGAAGGATTCAGTCCTGATAAGTTAGTGTTGTGCAAATGGAATGGGGAAGTTCTTGGCTAGTGGAATGCATAGTTGCTTGCGGTTTGGAAGATATATGAAGTTTTCATGGTTATCCTAGGATGGTATCGGTTATGCGGTATGTTGTAAATGATTGAGAATTGCGTGTGTAAGGTTGCGGTTCAGTTCTGAAAGGAAGGTCATAAAATTCTTAGACAACACGGGCAGTTTCAGATGACTGGGGGAATGATCTTCAGATGATTAAGGAAATGGCATTGTCAAATGGAGTGATTTGACGAGGGTATATGTTTCAGAAAAGGCAATGTGATTAGGTTGATGGTACTTCAGTAGTATTGCAACACTTTCTTGTTAGATCGACTGCAGATATTCGAGTTTGTTTGGTAGCACAGAGGAAAATTAGATTATCTCTCGTGGAATGATTGGGTATTAGAGGTGTGGTATGTATTGGATGGCGGAATTGGGATCGGGTACAGTGATTCATGTGCCATAGGGATTTGGAGACGGGAAGTTCTCATATTCAGGCTATGTGTGTTTGTGGGTCGTGTGTATCAGCATGGTATGGTGACTACCTGGGTTTGGATACCCGAGCGGATCTTTTGTTACTTGGGATGTTGGATTCTGGATGTGATATTGCGTTCAGACTGGTTGCCTCCGTGTTGTGTTATTCTGGACTATTGCGCTAAGGTGGCGTTGTTGGCTATGCTGGAAATGCCACGGATTGAGTGGCGATGTTTGACGGATTATGTCCTATTGGAGTGGTTCTATATCTCAAAGATTGATAAGTAGAGATTTTAACGATTTTCATGCTCCTTCTTGCCTATGCTTTGATTATAAATTGTTACAAAATAGTCCTAAAAGGCTCATAAGTTTTGCTTGATTGCAGGTTTGATCGACAAAGTGACGAAATGTCAAAGATCGACTCAAAAGGAGTAAAACCTGCTCAAGTATCAAAGGCAAAGTAAACTGAGGGCAAACAAGCCTAGTGCGAACCGCACAAAGTCGAATGCGGCCACACTAGGTGATTCAGAGAGATGGCAAAACCAGGATTCAGGCAACACGACCGTAGTACACATTGCGCGGTCTGCGGTGAAGGTTCTGCGGCCGCACTACCTTTTTGTGCGGTCCGCGGAAGAGAGATGGCAAAACCAGGCTTCAGGCAATGCGGCCGCAGTACACATTGCGCGGTCCGCGGTGAAGGTTCCGCGGCCGCACTACCTTTTTGTGCGGTCCGCGGAAGAGAGATTCAGAGAGATGGAAAATGCCAAAGTTCAAGCCATACGGTCCCGGTCATGATTGTGCGGACCGCGCCAGCTGCCTCCGCGGCTGCGGTCCATTCTACGTGGTCCACGGAGCCCAAGTTCAGAGAGCCCAGAATTAAAGTCCAAGAGCCTAGTGCGGCCGCGGTCCATTTTATGTGGTCCGTACTGACCCCACAGGGGTATTTTTGTCCAGTTTTTTTTAGCCTAGTATAAATAGAACATTTTACCATTTTTAGTTGATCAGATATATCTAGAACTGAGCTGCGCTCGTGGGAACCTCATTTGTAGCCATTTTTGGCATCTTAGCTTCAAATTAACGATAGATTCTTGTATTTTAATTTAGCATTTAATTAATATGCCTTGTTCTTTATCTATTTCTCTATTTTCTCCTTTAAGCATGAGTAGCTAAACCCATTAGCTAGGGTTGTGGCTCAACCCTAGTGTGTGTAATTGATGGGTGTTGCCATCTATTGTTAGATTGACTAGGGGTGTTTGTTATTTCGGTCAATTTCATGGTTTAATATATGAATTGGTGGTTGCAAACACTGGTTTGTGCTAAGTTGACTTGGCTCTTCTTGACAAAGAGAGCATAAGTCTCCAAAATTGACCCAACAAGGAATTGGGATGGACTCAAGAGAAGTGATAGTCCCAATTAAAGGGTTAAACCTTGAGAGAGTAATTACCCAACTTGAACCCTAGTTGCTTGAGCTAATTTGCCTTCCCATTTGGTCTCGAGAGAGCCAATTGGGCAAAATTACTCTCTCTACCGAGAGGTGTGAGAGTGGATAAAATTGTGCAATGATTATAACATATTTCCCCAATCATGTCAATCGAACCTTAGAAGCATTTACCCGTCAATTAGCCACCTAGGTGAAAGTCACTACCCTAGTGCCTTTCTACCCATTAGATTCAACTCTAGCAATTCTCTTATTAGCATAATTTAGTTCTAATTAGTAATTGATAATATTAGTTTGTTAAAAAAAATTCAAAATATGTTTAGAAGTAACATTTGGAACAATTACACAACTCTAGTCTAGATAGATACTCGACTCCATTCCTAGCTCGTTGTGGAAATCAATCCCGACCCTCATATCGGGTAAAAGCTATTGCGACCCTCTCTTCCTACTTTTTAGTAGTGTAGAGTTAGCAGCGATCACTTTTTGGCGCCGTTGCCAGGGAGCTAACGGTTTTGGCTATCTATTTAGTTAGTTTTGTGTATTGTTCTTCTTTCCTTCTTTGTTACTTACTTGTTTGTGTCATTACTCAGGTACCAACATGGCTTTATACAACGCTAATGATCCTCTTGGAAACGTGATAGTGGGGGAGGAGGTAGATGATCTTGAGCAAGATGAGGTTCCTCTTGCACCTCAAGGTCAACGGAGAGGCTGGAATGCCAATGCTAATCCAAATGACAATATTCCAGACCCTCACCCGGTTCCTCCAAGAGTGGCTCCCAGAGTATTACCGAACCAGGTCTACACAAGTGCTATTGTCCCACCCCGAATCTGGGCAGGCAACTTGCAGATAACCAATGTGATGTTGACCTTACTTGAGCAGCGTGGGTACTTTATGGGAGCTGCAAATCAAAATGCCTACAAACATCTCAAGGGGTTCGTAGATATATGTTGGGGGAGCAAACATACGAATGTATCCGAGGATGCATTGAGATTGAGACTTTTCCCGTTCTCACTTCGGGGAAAGGCATTGGATTGGCTCGAGAGACTCCCCAACCATTCCATCACAACTTTGGATGAGTTGGTGGATAAGTTTATTGCCAAATTCTTCTCGCCTAGTCATATGGCGGCACTTCGAGATGAAATATTAGATTTCAAGCAAGAGCTAACGGAACCTTTGCATGAGATTTGGGAGCGGTAGAGAATGATGGTGAAGGAGTGCCCAATTAATGATATGACCGAGGCGATGATCCAAAAAACCTTCTACCGAGGCATAAATACTACAAATCAATGCATTGTTAACCAATTGGTTGAGGGCAATTTTATGAAGCTTTCTTATGAGGCATGTGATGTACTTGATGAAATCGCGGACACTTCTTCAGCATGACAAAGTAGAGCAAATGTGTCTCAAGGTGACCCTACGATTATCCATTTGCACAAGGAATTGCATGATCACGGGCAAGCGATAGCTGAGCTTACTACTATGATGAATCAATTGGCTAAGGCATAGTTGCAACAAGTTCAGAATTCTCGCCAAGTGAATGCCATGGAAGGTGTTAGTATGCTTGTCAACAAGAGAAGGCAAAGGAGGCAACAAAATCAAGGAAATTCTGAGCAATTTGTTGATGAATATGATGTGTGTCAAAATGATGGTTATGATAACCAAAGTAAATAGGTACAATATATCAACAACTTTCAAGGCAATAGAGGCAACTCTTCAAACTAACAATGGCGACCCCAAGGAAATTGGGCAATCAACAACAAAGTAGTGGCAATTGGAACAACAACCAAAACAACAATTGGGGTAATCAGAACAACAACGAAGGCAATTGGAATGGAAATAACAACAACTGGGGCAACAACAACAATCAAGGTGGGTGGAACAACAATGGAAACCAAGGCATCCGGGGGCAAGGCTTTCAAAGGCCCCCAATGTACCAACAACCGAACAATCTACCCTCTTTCCCTTCTCAAGGTCCTAGTTCTTTCGGTAATAATATGGGTAGAATTGAAATGATGTTCGACCAGATGATGAAGAGAAATGCGAATTCTGATGCACAGTTAGCTTCTCACAACACCTCTATCCGAAACTTGGAGGTGCAATTAGGCCAAATCTCTCAAGCGTTGAATACTCGTCCCAAGGGTGCTCTACCAAGTGATACGGTAGTGAACTCGAAGTGTGGAAATAATAATCATGTGATGGCAGTTACAACAAGAAGTGGGAGAGGCGGTGATGTGAATGCCTCAAAGCAAAAGCAAGTTCATGAAGATGTTGAGTTGCGGGATAATGATGTACCTTTGATTGTTGAATACATGGTTGATGAAAATGTGAACAATGAAGTGAGGATTGATATTGAAGAAGTCGAGGTGGAAACCCAAAATGATGTGAACCCGTCGAGGGAACACATGATTGACATGCCTGAGCCGGTTGTGCCAAAAGCTAAGGCTCCTTTGCCAAGGCCATCTCCATCTTATCCTCAGAGGCTTGCGAAGCAGAAGAATGATAATCAGTTTAAAAAGTTCATTGACATGATGAAGAGCTTATCTATTAATGTGCCTCTGGTGGAGGCACTTGAACAAATACCGGGTTATGCAAAATTCATGAAAGACTTGGTTACAAAGAAGCGTTCTATAGATTGTGAAACTATAAAGATGACCCACCAAGTTAGTGCTATAGTGCATTCAATGGCCCCGAGGTTTGAAGATCCCGGTGCTTTCACCATTCCTTGCACCATTGGGAGTGCAGATTTTGCCAAAGCTCTTTGTGACTTGGGAGCTAGTATCAATTTGATGCTCTACTCGGTTTTCAAAACTTTGGGTACCTGGCAACCTAGGCCAACTTTAATGAGACTTCAAATGGTGGATCGATCGATGAAGCGACCTTTGGGCATTATTGATGATGTGCTTGTCCGGGTGGACAAATTCATATTGCCAGCCGACTTTGTAATTTTGGATTGTGAAGTGGACTACGAGGTTCCTATTATCTTGGACAGACCTTTCCTTGCAACAGGGAAGGCATTGGTTGATGTTGAAGCGGGTGAGCTCACTTTCCGAGTGGGAGATGAAAAGGTCATTTTCCACGTTTGCAAATCTATTAAGCAACCCAATAGCACCGAAGTGTGCTCATTTCAGACCTTGCCACAGTTGTGATTGTGGATAATACCAATGTTATGATCAATATGGAAGATCATCTTGAAGCAGTGCTCTTAAACATGGATGTCAATGATGATGCTAGTAGAGTGTAGTGCGTGAATGCCCTACATGGGATGGGCTCTTAGTCTTATGAGCCGAGGAAATTATCTTTGGATCTTGAAAATCAGAAAACTCTACCAACAAAGCCATCAATTGAGGAGCCACCAGTGTTGGAGTTGAAACCACTTCCTCCACACCTCAGGTATGAATTCTTAGGCTCAAATTCTACTTTACCAGTTATTTTTTCTTCTTGCCTTACTAACATGCAGGTTGAGGCCACTTTGGCGGTGCTTCAAAAGCAAAAAGGGCAATTGGATGGACTCTAGCTGACATTCGGGGAATAAACCCCGCATTTTGTATGCACAAAATCATCTTGGAGGAGGATGCAAAGCCTTCCTTGGAGCATCAAAGAAGATTAAATGAGGTGATGCAAGAAGTGGTGAAGAAAGAGGTTATCAAGTGGTTAGACGCCGGTGTGGTTTATCCTATTTCTGACAGTTCTTGGACTTCTCCGGTGCAATATGTGCCGAAGAAGGGTGGTATGACTGTGGTGACCAATTACAACAATAAACTCATTCCTACTCGCATGGTCACCGGGTGGAGAGTATGTATGGATTACCGGAAGCTAAACAAGGTGACCCGAAAAGATCATTTCCTATTGCCATTCCTTGACCAAATGCTAGATCGTCTTGCGGGGCGTACTTTCTATTGCTTTTTGGATGGTTACTCGGGGTACAATCAAATTTTAATTGCCCCAGAGGACCAAGAGAAGACAACTTTTACATGTCCTTATAGCACATTCGCTTTCTCTCGAATGCCGTTCGGATTGTGTAATGCTCCGGCGACCTTCCAACGTTGAATGATGGCTATTTTTACTGACATGGTGGAAGATATCTTGGAGGTTTTCATGGATGATTTCAACGTGGTTGGGGATTCTTTAGATGAGTGTCTGAAAAATTTGGATAGAGTATTGGCCCGGTGTGAAGACACCAACCTTGTTCTCAACTGGGAAAAGTGCCATTTCATGGTAGAAGAGGGTATAGTGTTGGGTCACAAAATCTCAAAGCGAGGAATTGAAGTGGATAAAGCCAAGATAGAGGTGATTTCGAGGCTTCCTCCCCCTACTTCTATCAAAGGGGTGAGGAGTTTCCTTGGGCACGCAGGTTTTTACCGGAGGTTCATAAAGGATTTTTTCTAAAGTGGTACACCCTTTGTGCAAGTTGCTAGAGAAAGATGCAAAGTTTTTGTTCGATGAGAGTTGTATGCAAGCATTCGAGCTTCTCAAGCTCAAGCTGACTTCTACCCCCATCATTACCACACCAAATTGGAGCTTGCCTTTCGAGCTCATGTGTGATGCTAGTGACATTGCGGTTGGGTCTGTTTTGGGCCAAAGGATCAACAAGATGTTTCATCCGGTGTACTACGCAAGCAAGACCATGAATGAGGCTCAAAGGAACTACACAGTCACCGAGAAAGAGTTGTTAGCTATTGTATTTGCTATGGAAAAATTCCGACCTTACCTTATGGGGGCCAAAGTTATAGTGAACACTGATCATGCCGCCCTTAGGTATTTGATGACCAAGAAAGACTCCAAGGCAAGATTGATGAGATGGGTGTTACTTCTTCAAGAGTTTGATCTAGAAATTGTTGACCAGAAAGGTAGTGAGAATCAAGTGGCGGACCACTTGTCCCGTTTGGAGGAGGAGGGGAGGCCTTGTAACTTCCTTGAGATAAATGATTCATTTCCCGACGAGCAACTCCTTGCGGTGTCAGTGAATGGAATGCCATGGTTTGCCGATGTTGCCAATTATCTCGTTATTGGAATAATCCCGTGTAAGCTCTCTTCTAACCAAAGGAAGAAGCTCAAGCGGGATAGTTTAGATTTCTATTGGGATGAGCCATACTTGTTCAAGATTTGTAAGGATGGTGTGATTCGTAGATGTGTTCCGGAGGAATAACAATTGAGTATCTTAGAGGCTTGCCATTCTTCACCCTATGGTGGCCATCATGGTGGGGTGAGGACCGCCTCAAAAATTCTTAGTTGTGGATTCTATTGGCCGACCTTGTTCAAAGATGCGGGCAATTTTGTCAAGAGATTTGACGAATGCCAAAGAGCGGGCAGAATTTCAAAAAGGGATGAGATGCCTCTCTATACGATTCTAGAAGTGGATATCTTTGATGTTTGGGGCATCAATTTCATGAGTCCATTTGTTAGCTCTTGTGGGAACACTTACATTCTCGTGGCGGTTGATTATGTCTCGAAATGGGTTGAAGCCGTGGCTTTGCCTAACAATGAAGCCCGCATTTCTTAAAAAGAGCATCTTCACAAGGTTTGGCACTCCTCATGCGATTATCAGTGATAGGGGGTCTCACTTTTGCAACAAGTCTTTCGACACGTTGCTTTCCAAGTACGGTGTCAATCATAAGGTTTCTACCCCCTATCATCCTCAAGATAGTGGTCAAGTGGAAGTCTCCAACAGAGAAATTAAGAGCATCTTGTCAAAAATTGTCAATGCTAATAGGACCGATTGGTCGAAAAAGTTGGATGACGCTCTATGGGCTTATCAGACGGCTTACAAAACTCCGATTGGTATGTCTCCGTATCGGTTGGTGTTTGGAAAAGCTTGTCATCTTCTGGTTGAGTTATAGCACAAGGCCATGTGGGCTTTGAGGAAGTTGAATTTGGAATGGGATGTTGCTGCAAATCTTCGTGTTGAACAACTCAATGAGCTCGATGAGTTTAGATTCCATGCCTACTCAAGTTCATCCTTATATAAGGACAAAATGAAGTACCTTCATGACAAATATGCTCGGGGTAAGGAGTTCAAGGTTGGAGATATGGTTCTCTTATTCAATTCCCAGTTACGTCTGTTTCTGGGTAAGCTCAAGTCAAAGTGGAGTGGGCCATTTGAAGTTGTGTTCGTGACCCCATTTGGTGCTCTTGATCTAAGCAACAAAAATGGTGAAGTTATCAAAGTTAATGGACACCCGGTCAAGCATTATCTTGGGAAATTGGATGACAGCCACGTGGTGGCACTTCTTCATCTAAAGTGATGTGCGGGTAACATGCGTCGTGCCACGACGTTAAATCAGGCGCTTCTTGGGAGGCAACCTATGTCTTTTTCTTCTTGTTTTATTTGATTTTCTTTGTAGTTTAGGTTTGATTTTTGGACTAATTGGTTGTGAGATGTTGCAGGGATTGTGTTGATGCAGTGCAAAACATGAGGAAAAAAATTGAATAGTCTCTAAAGTTGCTAGTGCGACCGCATTGCACTTTGTGCGGTATGCACTGGTGAAGGCCAAGTGAGGTACTCTCTGAAGTTTTCCACCGCGGCCGCATTCCATTTAGTGCGGACCGCGATGGACCTCCGCGGCCGCGGTCTATTTTGTGCGGACCGCAGAGGTTGCCTTCTCAGACTTCTTCTGAACAAACCCAGCGCAGCCCACGGTCTGTTTTGTGTGGCCGCGCTGGTAGATGAGGCTGGGTCCCACGTGCTTTTCTATAAATAGACCTCAGGGGTCACCAGTTACCCTTTTTGAAAAATTGACTCTCAGAGACCTAAAATTTACTATTCATCATCTCTTTTCACAAAATCCTTGTTTAGATTGATTATGTGCATTCCAACGTCACATCTGGTAACATTTCATTCATTTTTCTTTGTGTAATTTTATAATTTCATGTTATTTTCATGTTCATTAGCATGTAGCTTCTTCTTCTTCTTCCTGTAATTCTTAAATTTCTAGGTTAGTTTAATTTAACTATTAATCTTTGTGTGCTTTGTGAGTGTAATGAAATGGGTAATTGAGTAGGGACATTAATTAGGCAAAAACTTGAACTAATTGCAAGATTTGAGAACCCTAACTCAGTGCCTTGACTTGGCACCCTCCGCGGACCGCGATCATCCCTCTGTGGTCTGCGGTGCTTTGATGCAGTCTGCAGTAACACTTTGTGCGGACCAGGAAATTGACCTCTTGCCCAGCGCGACCGCATTGCATTTTGTGCGGTCTGCGCGGGCCCACCACGGCCGTGGTGCTACTTTGTACGGGCCGTGATGGTTAGATTCGGAGAAGTGGTTTTATAGACTTTGCGTCAGTGCGGACCGCGATTGCTTTTTAGCGGTCTGTGGTGCCCCCAGGGCGGCCATACTACTTTTTGTGTGGCCCGCGCTGCACTATTTCTGCAACATTTTCTGCAACTTGTGGCTTATGTTCTGCAATTCATTTTCCACATCTGTTTCACTATCCGTGCTGATACTAACAAAGCTAGATGTTTGTGCTTGCAGATAATGGTCAAACAAAGAGGCAAAGGCTCGAAACAACCCGACCGAGGTGATTCCTCTCGGGGAGGGAAGCAATGGTTGGTAAAACTCACTCCCCAGGCTAGAAAAAACATAAAGAACATGAGGAAAGCAATCAAAGCTGCTGATAGAGCCATTGACATCTCGGGGAGTGAGTACGAGCCCTCCCAGGAGATCTCTTCGGATTTAATCCCACTATACATCCCGTATCTGGAGAGGGCCATACATAGAGACACTCCTCCCTCTTCCCCTGATGCCCAAGCTTCAGTCAACATTTCTTCTGGGTCATCTGAGGGCTCAGCAGCAGGTAGTGGGGAAGAATACTTTACCTCTCCTACAACTTCAATATCTAGAGAGGGTGCTAGAGGTGATGAGGGATATGAGGAGGTACCTGGGGGTGGTGTGCCTCAGGTTGGGGGTGTTGACCGGACTAGAAATCCCGCAGTCTGGGAGGATAGATTTGTCAGCCAGGTGGCATTCCACCAGTTTAGGGAATGGTGGCCACTACGGAAGTTGATTCTTGAGAGGAGTTTTATTGATAGAGACCTGCTGCCCCTACACCCCAATGTGCATAGACAATTTTGAGCTCGAGTGGGTTGGGAGCATTTTCGGGATGATTGTGTGAAGGCGAATGAGCACATGGTCAAGGAGTTCTATAGCAATGTGGCCCACTTCTTGATGGGCACTAAAGTGACCAAAGTGCGAAACAAAAATGTGGTATTTACCGGGAAGACACTAAATGAATACCTGGGGTTCAATGAAGAAGATGAGTTCCTTTACAATGAAAAGTTGGCAATGGGTGAGGAGGTTCGTCCGTGGTTAGCTTCATACCTGGCAATCCCGGGTACTGTTCTAGAGTGGTTGACAGTAGGGGCCAAAATCCTTCGGAGGACCTTTAACTTTGAGGCTAGGGGTGGTTGACTTTTGTGTGCAGTCGGCTTGACCCCAATACCCATGATCAGACTATTCCACTTGTCCGGGCTATTCTTGTTGCATCTATTATGGCAGGATACCCTATCAACGTGGGCAATGTGATGTCCCGCGTCATTTCTTCAGTGGGGGTTGAGCATGACCGGAACTACCCTTTTCCCAACACCCTCACTATGTACTTCCGGGACCTGGAGGTGGAGAAGAGACCTTTTGACATCAAGTTCAAACCTGTCGCTCCGTTTTTGTGGTATAGTTTGAAGGGGTCAGACAACCCCAAGGACAAGAATTACAAGCCGCCTGCCCCTTCCCCAATTGGCCAGTCTGAAGAGCCGGGTGCGGTAGAGCCCTCCACTGAGCCTATCTCCACTGAGCCTGCCTACACTGTTGCTGACATGCCTCCCAGACCTTCCACTATTGCTGGTCCCTCTACTTCAGCTGGCTCGGGGTTTCCATCTTCCCGAGCCTATCCTATCACTGCCCACCAGCTGAGCCAGACACTTTATAGCTTGAACAACTGGATGTTAGTTGCGTCATCCAATTTGTCCACCTTGACTTCTACCATTACGGCTCAGTCGGCACCGCAACCAGCACAGATTCCACAGTCCATTGAGGATACATTGAAGAAGATCCTGGAGAACCAGGAAAAGATCATCAATACTCTGGGTGCCTTGGCTAAGGAAGTGGATTCACATGGCAAGGCCTTGAAGGAGATTGCCAGGGAGCATAAGAAGCTGCGCAAAACACGAGCTTCCAAGGAGTCTGTGAAGGAGCTTAGAGCGGATGTGGACAAACTGAAGGCAGACCAACTGCCTTTAGATTTGCTATTTGAGGATCCAGCTCCAGCAGCAGTACCAGCAACAGAGCCACATCAGGAGCAGACATAGAGGCTTCCAAAGAAGAAGAGGAATCTCCCTAGTGCATATGAGGCGATCATCCAGTTGGCGGACCCACCGTAGGCTTCCTCTAGTCAGCCACAGGATGTTCCTGATATTCAGCCCATCCAGGTCCAGGCCCCAGTTCCAGCAGCTGAGCAGCAGGATACCGGGAACCAGTCTGAGGTTCTCGCGCATACAAAGGACCCGGGGACCACTGATGATCCTATGTAGACGGACACGGCTTAGGGAGTCCTCATATCTTTACCTTATACTTTTTGGTGCTTATTTGTTTAGTTGGCATTGGGGACAATGCCAGCTCTTATTTGAGGGGGTGCGCCCTACATTTTATTTTTGGATGATTGTATATATATACTGATTTAGTTTATGCCTTTTTGATTTTCTATTGGTCTGTATATAACTTTACATTTAGCTACTTTTATCGCATTTTTTATCTTCCCTTTGGTCTGTATATAAAGTTACATTATTGTATATATTCATCCCCCGTTGTATATTCAAATCCCCTATTGTACATATTCATTCTATTTTCTATATTCGTAAAAATTGTTCGATTTTAGCTTCTTAGATAGGCTCGTAGCTTTTTGTTTTGTTTTTGGCGCTTTCAATAAGCCTTTGGGTTTTTTAATGCCACGGTTCTTTCCAAAGGTGGAGTATTGTGTGAACCGGGTGGCTCTTCCCGATGATGGATGGCGTGACAACCTTCTTAAGGGTTTGAGTTCGTTTTTATTTTTTATTTTTGGTAGCTTGTAGTTAAGGGTACCTCAAGCAAAGCTTCACTTGGATCTAACACATTTGCCTTTGATCCCATGGTCAAGACAAGTTGTTGTGTTTAGGATGGTGAAAGTTGTGACCTTGAGACTCTTATGTTGACCAAACAATCATCATGTGGTCTTTCGGGACTATTGTGTGCTCAATCATGTCTAAGGTTGTTGTGGGCCCCCGACTCTATGTCTTTAGCAATCCTTGAGCTTGTGTGGAGAGAAATCGAATTGTGAGTCCAAGTCCCGAGCCAATGGTCTAGAACTTGCCCTGAATATCTGTTGAGGCGAAATCTTGAGTGAAATTTGACTTGAGAAGTGATTATAGGTTCTCCTTGATCCAAATGATAGTTGAACAATTCCATATCCCACCAATGATATAATCCTTAGTTAACACTTTTGAGCTTTAAACCTTTTTCTTTCAAGAACCAATACTATAAGCCTATACCCGTTCTAAAAATACCCTCTCTTGGCACCCGATCTTTCCTTGAGCAATGGAAAAAGTCTAAGTTTGGGGGAGAGACGAGAAAGGGAACAAAGTGGTAAAAGGTACAAAAGCAAAAAAAAGGAAGGCAATGAAAAATAAAAGAAAAGAAAAAAAGACAAAAAGAAAGGCCAATGTGAAAAAGAATGAAAAGGAATTCAAGAAAAACAAAAGAGAAAAAGGTGTGGAAAAAGTTGAAAAAGGAGAAACGCTTTGAAGTGCATAAGAGAGAGTGACATTATGTCTCTCTAACCCCTTAAAAAGAAGTGAGATACTCAAAGAGTCAAGAGAATTGTGCCAAATGAATCAAAAAAAGTGCTTAAGGGAGATGAAACCCATTTAGACCAAAAACTTTTCCCACCCTGAACCAAAAACCTTCACATTGACTCCTCAAAAGCCCTATATGATCTTGAGTTGAATGACACTTACATTAGTGGATACTTACATGAGGGGCATGCATATGGTACTTATATCCAGACTTGTGACCTTTCCTTGAGAGAGATGAGTGAATTCCCATTAACCTCGGTTTGTGTGCTAATACTCTAAAATGTGAGGTTTGCTTAGGGAGAGTTGAGGATGTGTGAGTTTGGGTTCTACAATGACCAAAGTAATTGAGAGAGTTCTTTGATATAATGAGTCAACTCTTGATGCTCTTGTGTCACACTTGATCCATAATTTTTCAAAGTTTAAATGTTGTTAATGATTCATTCATATTGAGGGCAGTTGTTAGTCCCAATTGATGCTTGTTGAGGTTACTTTAGGATAGCTGGAAATACTTGAATTTTCCCTTAAGGGGTGAGTCTTATTTTGTTTGCTTGAGGACAAGCAAAGACTTAAGTTTGGGGGAGTTGATAAGTAGGGATTTTAACGAGTTTCATGCTCCTTCTTGCCTATGCTTTGATTATAAATTGTTACAAAATAGTCCCAAAAGGCTCATAAGTAGTTCTTGATTGCAGGTTTGATCGACAAAGTGACGAAATGTCAAAGATCGGCTCAAAAGGAGTGAAACCTGCTCAAGTATCAAAGACAAAGTAAACTGAGGGCAAACAAGCCTAGTGCGGACCGCACAAAGCCGAATGCGGTCGCACTAGATGATTCAGAGAGATGGCAAAACCAGGCTTTAGGCAATGCAGCCGCAATACACATTGCGCGGTCTGCGGTGAAGGTTCCGCGGCCGCACTACCTTTTTGTACGGTCCACGGAAGAGAGATTCAGAGAGATGGCAAAACCAGTCTTCAGGAAACACGACCGCAGTACACATTGTGCGGTCCGCGGTGAAGGTTCCGCAGCCACACTACCTTTTTGTGCGGTCCACAGAAGAGAGATTCAGAGAGATGGAAAATGCCAAAGTTCAAGCCATGCGGTCCGTGGTAATGATTGTGCGGACCGCGCCAGCTGCCTCTGCGGCCGCAGTCCATTCTACGCTTTCCGTGGAGCCCAATTTTAGAGAGCCCAGAATTGAAGTCCAAGAGCCTAGTGCGGCCACGGTCCATTTTATGCGGCCCGCACTGACCCCGCAGTGGTATTTTTGTCCAGTTTCTTTTTTCCTAGTATAAATAGAACATTTTACCATTTTTAGATAATTAGATATATCTAGAACTGAGCTGCGCTCGTGGGAACCTCATATGTAGCCATTTTTGGCATCTTAGCTTCAAATTAACGATAGATTCTTATATTTTAATTTAGCATTTAATTAATATGCCTTGTTCTTCATCTATTTCTCTATTTTCTCCTTCAAGCATGAGTAGCTAAACCCATTAGCTAGGGTTGTGGCTTAACCCTAGTGTGGGTAATTGATGGGTGTTGCCATCTATTATTAGATTGACTATGAGTGTTTGTTATTTGGGTCAATTTTATGGTTTAATCTATGAATTGGTGGTTGCAAACATTGTTTTGTGCTAAGTTGACTTGGCTCTTCTTGAAAAAGAGAGTCTAAGTCTCCAAAATTGACCCAACAAGGAATTGGGATGGACTCAAGAGAATTGATAGTCCCAATAAAGGGTTAAACCTCGAGAGAGTAATTACCCAACTTGAACCCTAGTTGCTTGAGCTAATTTGCCTACCCATTTGGTCTCTCTCTCTACCAAGAGTGTGAGAGTGGGTAAAATTGTGCAACAGTTATAGCATATTTCCCCAATCATGTTAATCGAACCTTAGAAGCATTTACCCGTCAATTAGCCACCTAGGTGAAAGTCACTACCCTAGTGCCTTTCTACCCATTAGATTCAACTCTAGCAATTCTCTTATTAGCATAATTTAGTTCTAATTAGTAATTGATAATATTGGTTTGTTAAAGAATATTCAAAAGATGTTTGGAAGTGACATTTGGAATAATAACACAACTCTAGTCTAGATAGATACTCGGCTCTATTCCTAGCTCCCTATGGAAATCGATCCCGACCCTCATATCGGGTAAAAGCTATTGCGACCCTCTCTTCCTACTTTTTAGTAGTGTGGAGTTGGCAGCAATCAAAGACCCAACGGACGGTTGGGAATGAGTGTCTTTTTTATTTGGGCTCTCGTGATGGGTGTCAGTGCAGAGGCTCCTCATATGGATTCAGTTCCGGTGGTGAGGGACTTTTCTAATGTGTTCCTTGCGGCCGGGCATCTCGCCAGGCAAGGTTTTCGATTTCGGTATTGATTTGGTGTCGGGAACCGTATCGTATGGCACCGACAGAGTTAAAAGGGTTGAAGGAGCATCTTTAGGGTTTCCTTGATAAAGGGGTTTCGTTGGCAGGCCAATGTGGATGTGTGTTCTAACTTGAGTCGACTCAGTTGGCTTCGGATTATATTGTTGAGGGATGTGTTGATCTGATTGTTATTGTGTTTATTAGTAATCTGGGGAGATCTATGAGTTACCCTTCTGTGTTGCGAGGTGTTATGAGTTGTTGGTTATATGCACGTATGGTGCGGCTCTATTGGGGTTTCATAGTGGCAGTCGAGCGGGAAGAGTAATCGGGTGTTACTCGATGAATGGCATATCGATTATGTCCTATCGAGTTTGCGTGGTATATGTTATTTGTTTCACCGTGGGTGTAATGATTTTCTTTGGTTCCAGACATCAAATTGTGTGTGGTTGTCGATTTCGAGTATAGTGACTTGAGGTGTTTCATGTGGAGCAGTGTTTGGATATGATCACGCATTGCAGTGAAGCTATGCGGAGATATGACCTTGCGAGTTAGATTCGTGTGTTCTATTTCTATGATGTGAGATGGGTTCTCAGCCTTGTATTGTGATGGTACTGGTGAGCTTGAGGGATAACTCTTTCATTAGATTCATTTTCATGATTTGAGTATGTTCGGACCGTTGCTTATTGGTGCGCGTATTATGCAAGTTGTGGCTTAGGCCTGTATTGATGTGTCATGTCACCAAAGTAGTGTGTTGGATTAGAGGAGATCATTGGGATCATTAATGAATACGAACGGATTCGGTTTCAGCATGTTGGAAGGATAATATCGAGGTTCGGCTCGGAAAATGCTATGGTAATTGCAGGGAGAAGTGGCTTCATGAATGGTTGATCGGAGAAATGGTTATGGATTACTGCGTGTTTTAGTCATCATTGGAAGCATATAAAAGTGTTGGAATGAAACTTTAGTTGATAAGAGATTTTCTACCGGTATTCGGGTGTTGTGTGCAACTGCTGGGAATGGAAGTTATCGCTACATGTGTTTGCGTTACGTGTTATATCATATAATTGCACCTGAGGTAGCAGGCATGGGTTATTAAAGATGGTTCGGGCCTATTCAGAGTATAGATGTGAGGTTTTGATCGTATTGATGGTTTCAGAAGTGGAAATGTGGTTCTATGGTTTATGGGCTAGATTGGATTGTGTAATTTTATTTACAAGGTGTTATCGGACCTATGTGAGATCGGGAGATGTGGGATCACCCCCGGATATGTTCATGGTGAGGTTATTCAGCAAATAGTTGACTTTTGGAACAACTCTAGGCACGTTTGAGGACGAACGTATGTTTAAGTGGGGGAAGATGTAACGACCTGACCGGTTGCTTTGAGCTTTTGCACTTCGCTTGCCAGTTCTCGGGCATGACTTGACCCGTGTGATGTATTATGACTTATGTAAATTGTTGGTTTTGGTTTTCAGGGAAATCAGAATGAATTTGGAAGAATAGTTCTCAGTTGTAGCTTGAAGTTGGAAGGGTTTGACCAAGATTTGACTTGCTTGTATATGATCTCGGATGAGAATTTTTATGATTTGGCTAGCTTCTTTGGGTAATTTGGGACTTAGGAGCGTGATCAGTATGCATTTTGGAAGTCCGTGGAAGGTTTAGGCTTGAATTGGCGAAATTGAGATTTCGGCGTTTTCCGGTTGATAGGTGAGATTTTGATATAGAGGTCGAAATGAAATTCCGAGAGTTGCAGTAGTTTTGTTGTGTCATTTGGGATGTGTGTGTAAAATTTCAGGTCATTCGGACGTGGTTTGGTTGGGTTTTTTATCAAAAGCGTATTTCGGAAGATTTGGGAAACTTAGGCTTGAATCTGATGTGTTTTGGGTGATTTGATGTTGTTTGAGGTGTTTTGATGATTGGTACAAGTTTGAATAAGGTTTTAGGGTGTGTTGGTGCCTTTGGTTGAGGTCCCGGGGGCCTCAGGTGAGCTTCGGATGGTCAATCGGACCATTTTGTGCCTTAAAAGATAGCAGAAAGTTGCAGGTTCAGTGTTGTAGGAATATTGCTCTTCGCGATCGCGTAGAGTGTCTCGCGATCGCATAGAAGGAATCGAGGAGGGAGTCCAGTTGCTCTTTGCGTTCGCGATTGGAGGCTCGCGATCGCATAGCATGGGAGAATTGTTCATCGCGAACGCGTGAGGGAAGTCGCGTTCGCGTAGGGTCAATTAGACCTGGGTTTTGGCAGGTCGTTTGTGCATTGCAAACACGGGGTTATGTCCGCAATCCCGTAAGGTTATTTCATCTGGTCATCGCATCCGCGTGGTCCTCGTCGCATTCGCGTACTGTAATTTTGGGAAGTTTAAGATTTGTTCTTCGCGATTGCGAGGGGAGTACCGCGATCGCGATGAAGGAAATGCATGCCTGGGCAGAATGTTTTTAAATCGTCTTGTTCGCGAATGTGGGTCTATTTTAACCCATATTTGCTCATTTTGAGAGATATTTGAAGGAGATTGAAGAGGGATTCAAGGGGAAACGATTGGAGGTAAGAATTTCGGACTAAAAACTCGATTATATTGTGAATTCTACCTAGAAAATCATCAAAACTAAGCCTAAAATTGAAGAATTAGGGCTTGAGAAATTGGACTTTTGATTTGGGATTTGAAGGACCATTTGGGGTCGGATTTGAGAACTTTTGATATGTATGAACTCGTGGGGAGATAAGGAATCTATTGATGTGAAATTTTCTGAGTTTTGAGAAGTGGTCCCGGGGCTAGGGTTTTGGTAATTTCGGGATTTGTGCCCGTTATTGATTGTTTTCGCTTGAGCTTTGTTCCCTTAACATATTTTGATGTTCTCGTTCTAATTTTGGATAGATTCAACGCGCGTGGAGGCCGATTCGAGGGGCAAAGGCGTCGCGAGCTAGAGATTTAGCCGGTTCGAGGTGAATAATGATTGTAAATGATGTTCTGAGGGTTTGAAACCTCGGATTGCACATCGTAGTGTTATATTGAGGTGAGGCACACGTTTGATGACGAGCGTGGGGTCATGTACTATTGGGGATTGTAACTTGGTCTATCCCGATTGATGATTTTACCGCGTATTTGACTGAAACTTATTTGTTATCATCTTGATTTGGGCTGATTGCCATATTTGGGCTTCGTGCCAACTATTTGTATCCTTCAGGGATTTTTATTACTATTTCTTCACTGTTTTGACTTATTAATTGAACTCAATCATGTTATTTTCCACTGTTTTACTACTCAACCATTTTTACTCAGTTTTGAGACTTAAATGATATTTTAAATGATGTTTTGGGCTAAGAAATACTGTTTTACTAATGCCCGAGGGGCTTGTGAGTATTTTTGACTAAGTAAGGCCGAGGGCCTAGTTGTGAGGAAACACTGATACTGATTTGAGGCCGAGGGCCTGAGATATGTACGCCACGAGTTGGCTTGTTGATATTATTTGTGAGCCTGAAAGCCTGAGATATATACGTCACGAGGTGGCTTGATTGATATGAGGCCGATGACCTAGATTTGATACCATGAGATGGTTTGATATTGCGCTTGGGCCATAAGGGGCCCCTCCCGGAGTTTGTACACCCCAGTGAGCGCGTGTACCTATTGTGATGTGAGATATAGCCCGAGGGGCTGATGTTGTACTATGTGATAGCCCGAAGGGCTGGTATTGTTCTGAGATATTGCCCGAGGGGCGGAGTTGTTGACATTGTGCCCGATGGGCGAACCTTTATGTGTTTATCTTTCATTCTTACTTGTCATTTTACCTGTTAAATTATGGTATTTGTGCCCGAGGGGCGGATTTCTATGCTTATCTGCACGAACTGTTTTGCATTCATTTGTGTAACTGTTGGAAAGTCATTTTCAAAGAAGTTTAAACTGAGCTAAGAGGTTTTAAGAGATTTTACAGCTTCACTACGTTCTTACTGGTTTTTGAACTGCTTCTATACAGCATCTCGATATGCTTTACGTGATTTCTTGCCTTCAGTATTTATTTACATTGGTTACTCACTGAGTTGGAGTACTTACTTTACTCCCTGCACCTTGTGTGTAGATTCAGGTATTTATACACCCGGTAGCGGGTTTTGGCTGATCGGAGTCAGAGTCATCGGAGTTTAGCAAGGTAGCTGCCGGCGTTCGCAGCTTGCTTTTCTCTCTCTTTATCTTATTAGTTTGTATTTGTACACTTCAGACTTTCAGTTGTATTTATACCCTAGTAGATACTCGTGACTTGTGACACCCCGGTTAGGGCTGTGTCGGGTTGTATTTCTGCTACATATTATCGTTAAATCATGTATAGATTGCTTTTATATTGTTTAACTATTTTAAAAAGTGAAATGGGTTTAATTGGCTAGTCTTGTCTTCACGAGAGGCGTCATCGCGACCGGGTTCGGGGTTAGGGTCGTGACAATACAACAACTTCCTTTCTTCTATAAATAGAAGAGATTTCAGTTCATTATGTACATTAGTTTGAATTCGAATAATATATCAATTTCCCTCTATACTTGTCTTTAATTTACAGTCTTTATTTTATAACACATTATCAACACGAGACTCCGCCATCTCGAGCAAATATTTTGAAAGTATCTGAGGTAAGAACTTTCTTTTCCTAAATAATGTCAAATCTTTCTAAACTTGAATTTGTAACCTTGGATATATCGGGCAAAAGCTACATGTCCTGGGTGCTTGATGCTGAAATTCATCTTGATGCGATGGGTCTGGCAGACACCATCAAAGACAAAAATCAGGCATCAAACCAAGACCGTGCCAAAGCAATGATATTCCTACGCCATCACCTTGATGAGGGCCTGAAAATGGAATATCTTACTGTTAAAGATCCAGTCATACTGTGGAATAATTTAAAAGATAGATATGACCACTTGAAGATGATCGTTCTTCCACAGGCACGATATGATTGGACTCATCTAAGGCTACAAGATTTTAAATCTATCAGTGAGTATAATTCTGCTATGTTCAGAATTATTTCCCAATTGAAATTATGTGGTGATAATATTACTGATCATGATATGTTGGAGAAAACTTTCACCACTTTTCATGCCTCGAATATGCTCCTGCAGCAGCAATATCGAGAGATGGGATTTAAAAAGTATTCTGAACTTATCTCACATCTTCTTATAGCAGAGCAACATAATGGGCTATTAATGAAAAATCATGAAAGCCGACCTATTGGTTCTTGTCCATTCCCTGAAGTGAATGAGACGAACTTCCACCAAGCTAAACGTGGAAGAGGTCGTGGCCCCAGTCGTGGTCATGGCCGTGGTCGGGGAAGAAACCCCAATCATGGTAATAATAATGCACCAAAGAACCCCCCTCACCACCAGCAATGGAAAAGGAAGGAACAAAAGCATGAAGCGGTGCAAGCACCAAATGCAGAAAATGCATGCTACAGATGTGGAGGAAAAGGGCACTGGTCACGTACCTGTCGTACGCCAAAGCACCTGGTTGAGCTTTATCAAGCCTCCCTGAAGAAGACAGAGAAAAATGCTGAAACAAATTTTATTTCTGAAGATAATTTAGACTTCATGCATTTGGATGTAGCTGATTACTTTGCACTCCTAGAAGGAGAAACAAGTCATGTAATCGGTAGTGAATCTGTAGAAATGTAAATATTTTAATTTTTGTTGTTTGTAATAGATAGTATGGTTATGTAATTGTTATACATAAATAAAAGTTATGCTTTGATAATAATGTTTACTATAATATATTTTATTTATGTTATTTTGAAGAATATGTATAATCCTCAAATTATGTTTGGATCAAAGACAAATCATGAAGATATTTGTGTTATTGATAGTGGAATAACTCATTCCATATTCAAGGATCAGAAATACTTTTCTTATTTGCATAAGGAAAAAAGCAAATGTTTCAACAATTTCTGATAATATAAGTTTGATTGAAGGCTCCGGAAGAGCCATTATATTTCTGTCTAAGGGAACAAAACTTATTATAGATAATGTATTGTTCTCCTCCAAGTCCCAAAGAAACTTGTTGAGTTTTATAGATATCCGCCGAAATGGGTATCATGTTGAAATAATAGATGAAATGAACGTGGAATATCTTTGTATTACAAAGAATATTTTTGGCCAGAAATGCATTGTAGAAAAGTTACCAATTTTATCTTTTGGCTTATACTATTAAAAAATTAGTACAGTTGAAGCACACTCTATCGTAAACCAGAAGTTTACGGATTCAAATACTTTTGTGCTTTGGCATAGCCGTTTGGACCATCCTGGATCAATAATGATGAGACGAATTACTGAAAATTCGAGTGGGCATCCATTAAAGAACCTGAAGATTCTTACAAATGACGAATTTTCTTGTGATGCTTGTTATTAAGGCAAAATGATCACTAGACCATCACCAATGAAGGTTGGCATTGAATCCCCTGCCTTTTTAGAGTGTATACATGGGGATATATGTGGACCTATTCACTCACCAAGTGGGTTGTTTAGTTATTTTCTGGTCCTAATAGATGCATCTTTAAGATGGTCTCATGTATGCCTACTATCATCTCGCAACCTAGCGTTTGCAAAGCTATTAGCCCAAATAATTCGATTAAGGGCACAATTCTCAGATTATCCTATAAAGGCTATTCGCCTTGATAATGATGGAGAATTCTCATCTCAAGCTTTTGATGATTATTGTCTATCAGTTGGGATAAAAGTTGAACATCCTGTAGCTTATGTTCATACTCAAAATGGCCTTGCAGATTCATTTATTAAACGCCTGCAATTGATAGCAAGACAACTACTTATGAAAATAAAATTGCTCACTACTGTTTGGGGCCATGCTATCTTGCATGCAGCATCACTTATCCATCTCAGACCGACACATTATAATAAATATTCTCTGTCATAACTAGTTTTTGGTCATGAACCAAATATTGTCCATCTATGAATTTTCGGATGTGCTGTATATGTGCCAGTAGCACCACCACAACACAGTAATATGGGACCACAGAGAAGGATAGGAATATATGTTGGGTTTGAATCACCCTCTATTATTCGCTATCTCGAACCATTGACAGGATATTTATTTACTACTCGATTTGCAGATTGTCAATTTGAAGAAACAAATTTCCCACAATTAGGAGGAGAGAAAAAGGAAATCAAAAGAGAAATTGTGTGGAAAGTTTCATTATTATCTCACTTTGATCCACGTACCCCTATATGTAATCAAGAGGTCTAGAAGATCATCCATTTACAGAATATAACAAATCAAATGACAGACGCATTTACTGATTTAAAAAGGATAACTAAGTCACATTTCCCTGCAGAGAATGTGCGTATCCAAATTGATGCCCCAATAGGACCATCTACTAGCATGTGAGCTAGTGAACCTAAAGCACGCCTGAAGCGTGGTAGGCCTTTAGGTTCTAAGAATCGAAATCCTCGAAAAAGAAAATTGACAAATGATCAAAATGATACTATGAAGGGATCTCCTGAATAGAACCAAGATCTGATTAGTTGTGCGATTCCTGAAGAAATTAATGAACCCGAAGCTCATGTGAGTGAGGAACTTTAATAAGTTCGACCGGTGATGGGATTTATTTAAATCGATCTGAAATAGTGGTGGATAATATATTTGCATATAATGCTGCACTTAATTTTATGCAAGATTGTGAGGATCTTGAACCTCGATCTGTCGAAGAATATCGACAAAGATTTGATTAGCCAAAATGGCAAGAGGCAATTCAATCGGAATTGAAGTCACTTGCTAAAAGAGAGGTATTTGGACCAGTAGTCCAAACACTTGCTGGTATAAAACCAGTTGGTCATAAATGGGGTTTTGTGTGAAAAAGGAATGATAAAAATGAAGTTGAAAGATACAAAGCTAGCCTTGTTGCACAAGGATTCTCACAACGACCTGGAGTCGATTTTGATCAAAAACATATTCACCTGTTATGGATGCCATAACATTTCGATATCTCATCAGTTTAGCACTACATGAAAATCTTGAAATACATCTAATGGATGTAGTTACAACTTATCTGTACGGTTCACTTGATAATGAAATTTGAAGGATTTAGAATGCCAGAAGCAAAATCTCAGGAAATGTATTCAATCAGATTACAAAGATCTTTGTACGGATTAAAGCAATCTGGGCGCATATTGTATAATCGCCTTAGTGAATATTTGCTGAAAAAAGGTTACATAAATGATGTTATTTGTCCATGTATTTTTATAAAAAAAAATGGCATCAAAATTTGTTATACTTGCTGTTTATGTTGATGACATAAATCTTGTTTGAACTCCAGAAGAGCTCCAAAAGGCAATTGAATATCTTAAGAAAGAATTTGAGATGAAAGATCTTGGAAAGGCAAAACTTTGTCTTGGTCTGCAAATTGAACATTTAGCAGACGTGATTTTTATCCATCAATCTGCCTATACAGAAAGAGTCTTAAAACGCTTTTACATGGACAAAGCGCACCCATTGAGTACACCA
The DNA here is from genome assembly GCF_000393655.2 of Nicotiana sylvestris. Taxonomy (NCBI): domain Eukaryota; kingdom Viridiplantae; phylum Streptophyta; class Magnoliopsida; order Solanales; family Solanaceae; genus Nicotiana; species Nicotiana sylvestris. Next base: position 118,567,037 of record NC_091059.1, read on the forward strand.
ATGGTTGTTCGATCACTTGAATTGAATAAAGATTTGTTCCGACCTCCAGAAGAGGACGAGGAACTCCTTTGTCCCGAAGTACCCTATCTCAGTGCAATTGGTGCACTAATGTATCTTGCTAATGCTACAAGGCCTGCCATAGAATTTATGTTAATTTACTAGCAAGATACAGTTCTTCTCCTACACGAAGACATTGGAACGGGATTAAGAATATATTTCTATATTTAAAGGGAACTCTTGATATGGGTTTGTTTTATGTTAACAAAGATAGTACAAATCTTGTTGGTTATGCAGATGCAGGTTATTTATCTGATCCCCATAAAGCTCGATCTCAAACCAGGTATGTGTTTACATATGGAGGTATTGTCATATCATGTCGCTCCACAAAATAATCTATTGTTGCTACTTCTTCAAATCATGCTGAGATAATAGCTATTTATGAAGCAAGTAGGGAATGCGTATGGTTGAGATCAATAATTCATTTTTGTTAGTTTGTATGAGTCCACCAAATTGTAGAATACTTGGTCCTCTATGAGATAATACTGAGAATGCTAATACGACTGTAAGTAAAGGAGGCAAGGTATTTTTACGTGGAAAAATTCCACACAAGGGGATCAAAAAACCACGACTTACACTTATAGGCTTTTAACTTCACTAACTTGCAATATCAGTATTACAAGCCACTTTGCAATAACCCTATTACAAAGAATTCAACTAACTCGTGATGCTCTCACCACAAGCCACTTTATAACTCTCCTAGTTAAAAAGGCTTTAAACTTATGACTAATCCTAGTCACAACATAAACTCGGAAGTTTACGGATTTTTGGTTTTTCCTAATACAAAGCTTCTAAGAAAGCAAAATAGGAAATACAATGAAGAACAAATAACAAGATTACAACTCAACTACAGATATACATAAGCTCATTGTGAAACTGATCCTTAGTGGAGTTGTCTTCTTGTTCATGACACACCAGTGACTTCAATGCCGGATAAACACTATTATACTTGAGAGAATATCACTGAATGCACAAGTGAAAAATGTTGTGCCTTGCACTAGGTTGTTATATCACAAAAGACATCATAATGGATAGTGATGTCAATTTTTGGTACACACTTCTTCCCAATGAGAAGTGACTGCTGCATTGTCTGCACAGTCACTTCTGTGCAGTTGCATTCCAGCTATATAGTTGATTTGTACTTCTGTTAGAGAACACTAAGGGACCAGGTCCTAGTTGTGTTCCTCTTTTGAAACAGTTGCGAGATAGTCACTTTTTGTTGTTACGTTCCAGCTGTACCATTGACTTGTACTTCTGTAAGAGAACCCTAAGGGACCAGGTCCCTGTTGTCTTCCTCTTTATAATGATTACGGATAGTCACTGACTTGTACTTCTATCGAAGAACCCTAAGGGACCAGGTCACCAGGTCCCTGTTGTGTTCCTTCATGTGGTTGTTCATTCATTTGCTGATTTTCAGACTGGACATTATTCAGTTTGAAATGTGTACCATGTGAGTCAGGTTCTCTATCTGGTTCTTTACAACAAGTTTGTTAGATTATCAAAACATAAGAAACATAAGGCAAAGACATTGAAAACCCATCAATTTCCCCCTTTTTGATGATGACAAACTTAGGCATGGATAGTATTTGTTTAGAGCAGAAATAACCAGATAAGATACCAGAGACTACACAAAGTTCCCCCTTAATCTTAGAGCTCTCCTGAAAATCTATTTTCCCCTTAATCTCAGATCTCTTTTTCTTTTTGATTCCCCCTTAATCTCATAGCTCTCTTGAAATCTTATATTCTTCCCCCTTTTGGCATCATTAAAAAGAGCACAAGTAGGTAATTAGCATAAAGAAGTCTAACACAGCTAGCTCATGCCACATATATGCACACAACATGACAGAAAAGAGAAGCCAGAGGAATACAGCATTGTACAAGCAAAAAGGGAAGCTGTTTTATTAATGTTTACACTAGACTGAGCAAGACATGAACAATAAAGGTGAATTCCAGCATGCCATAAAAAACAAACAAAAATAAAACAGCAGCCACAAAATATTAGAGCAGAAATAGTTGGACACTAAGAGGATCCTAGGACACAAGAAAAAGGAGGCTTGGAAGAAGAGACAACAATGGTTTTGAGAACCAGGTCCAGTCGAGCATTTGCGGACAGTTGTTCTTCAAGTAATTGTGCCCGAAGTTTATCATTTTCCTTTGTCAGTCGGGCAACTTCTTCATTAATAGAATCAGGTCCTTTAACTGCTTGACTGAGCTGAGTTTCCAGTATGGCATTTCGAGCCCTCAACCTTTGATCTCTTCAAAAGCTACATTTTGAGCGTTGATCAGCTGAGAAATGGTCGAGATGCTTCCACCAACTCTTTCTACACATTCACATTCTTCTAAAGTGGTCTTAGAGAAAGTTTTCTTGCGTGTGCCCACTCTGGAATTCCCCAAGGGGACCTTGTCGAATCTGAATACCTGAGTGAGGAGAAAGCCACATTGTAGCCCATGATTCCCACCTTTAAAGTTTGCCACCTTTTGCATATGATCTATCATGATTGCTGGCAGATGGATTGGGACAAACTCATCAAGCGCTTCCATTAAGACCATACCCGATTTTGTAGCAATAGACCGCCTCTCAGAACGAGGTAAGAGCACCTTATTGACTAGTTCAAAGAGAAGTTGATACTCAGGAAGCAATATTTTCTTATGCACCTGTTCCCCCTGCTGAATAGCTTGCTCCTTCATGATGGCTCTCCTAAAGTTTACACCACAGACACCCTTGACTGAGGACATCCCTTCACATGGAATTCTGAGAACCTTTCCCAATGTTGAAGCGTCGAGTACAATGTCTACTCCATTTACTAGCGCACAAATGTGATCCCCCTCAACAATGAAGAGATATGCGTAAAAGGTCTGTACCGCATCTTCGTACACCAGAGGCATGCTTCCTTCAAACAAGTGTTCCCATTGTTGAAATTCCACAATCTCCAGAATTTGTCTCATACCGGCCATCTCCGAAATTGCTGGGTCAAATGTATGACCCCACAAGACTTTCTGAGTTCTTAATCTCTGCTTCTAAAGACCACTATCACTAGGCATGACCCTCAGAGCACTAGGTTCTTGAATAGTTTCCCATTTACATTTGCCAGATCCTTCAACAAACTTTTGAGCTTTCATAGATTGTTGCACTACGGAACCAAGTTCCTTTGGAGCGTTTTTGTCAATCCCACTTACTGGAGCACTCTTGTCAGTAACAAATTCCCCTTGATTCATCAACCTCTTTTTCCTTGTCTTGACACTCCTCCTACTTTTCTGCAGTGTAGACTCAAAACCCTCTTTCTGTTGTGACCTGATAGTGGGTGACTTGGAGGAGGATTCTAAGAGCTTAGGATGATTAAGAGGTGCAGAAGTGGGTTTGCCTGGAAGAGGATCAGGTTCTTCAGTAGGTTTTTCTGGGAACATCTTATGAGCCAAATACTCGAGGAGTACTATGGTTCTTACATCGCCTAGGAATGGAGTTTCTTCCCCCTGATACTTAGACGAGAGATATGCTCCTTCATTCATCAGACTCTCAACAGCGAGAGCCATGATATTATGCGCTGCTTCCTTTTCTGGTGACTCTTTGCGAGTCATTAAGTCCAAAATAGAGGAGTTCAGATACTGATCAGGATCATCCTTAGGGACCTCTAACACTTGAGAGGTGAAACCCTTTGAGTATTCTTTAATGAGATCAGAGGAGTGACGAGACATAGAGTTCTCAGTATATGGGAGAAAATAGGGTTTGTCAGAAAAGGAAAGACTATAGGAAAAGGGGAGGAGCAAGGTGTGGGTAAAGTAGTAGAAGGAGTGAAATAGTGAAGCTCTGGAAATGATTTCAAGGGTTATAAGGAAGGAGTGGTGTTAATAGTGGGAGAAAGAGGCGATTATTCGATTGCCATTATAGGAGTATTTGGAATATGAGTAGAGTGAGAGAGAGAGATGAAGAGAGGATCACAGCTACACAGAAGAGATGAAGGTTCATGATTTGCTGTGAGGGAGAAAGAAAGTTTTATTGAAAGAAGGGCTAATGATGAGAGGAGAGAGAAATGAGTTCTAAATAGTTCTGAAAATGGCGGTAGGTTTGTGGAAAAACGTTACCGTACAGAGGGAATGAAGGGATTTGAAAGACAAGACATGACATGTAGACTTTGAAAAGTCGGATGATGTGGCAGTTGAATTAATTTTGTTAATAATTTTTGAGAAGGCATGCGAAACAAGCACATTACTACTATCCTGGGGTACAAGAACGTGATGCCAGAACAATTTTTTTGAAAAAGGTTTTAACAACTCCTCTTTCGCAGTTCATAATTGTACCTTTAGCTTCTATGGTCGTCATGCGTGTTTACCTGCAACGGTATCGGTGTGAGTTAGGCTTGGACAGAAAACACTTTAGCTAATTTTACCTGAAGGTGTTTTTCATAACCATCTGATGGAGAATCAGGTTCTTCATTAGATTTCAATAACTCCAGCTTCACCTTGTTTCTTCCAAAATGTTCTCTCGTCAAGGCTTTGGTGAGGATATCTGGAATTTGGTCTACTTATGCTGCATGACTTTCCACAGATCAACCCTTTCTCTACATTGATCCTCAGAAGACAGTGCTTCACCCCGATGTGATTGGTCCTCTTATCTTGAACTGGATAGAGAAGGTATATCATTAGAAGATACCCCAAAATCTTCCAGTTGCTTCTTAACCCATAGGGTTTTAGCACATCAGGATGCTGCCACTACACATTCTGCTTCTGTTGTTGACGAAGCTATTGAGTTTTGCTTCCTTGTGTCCTAGGAGATGAATTATGATCATGACAAGTGAGCCATTCCAGAAGTGCTTTTCCTGTCCACAAGATAACCTGCATCGTTAACGTCAGCATACCTAACAATATAAGAACTGTTACCTGAGGGGTAATGCAGGACCAGGTCTTGAATTCTTTCAAGGTATCTCAAACTTCTTTTGGCGGCCCTCATGTAGGATTCCTGAGGACTTGACTTTGGATTATATTCTAGAGTGGAGATAAAAAAGGGACCAAAATTTTTTTTTTTAAAATTTTCAATACTTGTCTAACTCAAAAAAAAGGAGTAATTAGGTTATCATATAGATGAGAACTTTTGTGTTTCTAGTTTGGGACTGACGCTTGATTGGTAGGGGAACTTGGGAGGTTAACTTGATTTCCCTACACTCTTTGTTCTGTTAATTTTGGAGCACCATGAAATGCATCTCCACTCTTTCTTCAGCTTCAGTGGTAGTAAGTAAGGTACCAGGTTCCTTATGAGAAGTGGAAGATGATGTTGCATTGTCTTTCACCTATCTCCTTCATCTTACTCATCATCTCAGCCTCCCTATTTGAAACCTCAGATATTTTCCAAGGACCAGAGATGATTCATTATATTATATTGATCATCACTGTTTCTTCCTTAGTTAGAGGAAGGTGTCTTGTTGAATACCCTATGAGCACTTCCTTCCACTTAATATGCCCTTTGTTGTAGACTTTGTGACCTTTGCTTTGTGGAGAGTATCCCAAAAGGATTCCTTCATTGCCTTTAAATTAAACTTCCCAAGCTGGTCCTTCCTTTTGTCGAGAACATGGCATTCTCAGTCAAGAAGGTTCTCAGATGAGTTGTCTTTGGTTTTCTTCCATTTGGCAGCTCATAGTGGGTTTTGATTCAGGAGGGACCTGATCATACACTTGTTCACCAAGTAGAAAGCAGTATTTACTGCTTTTGCCTAGACACTCTTGGATATTCCATTATCGATGAGCATTGTCCATGCCATGTCTTCCAATTCTGTTCTTTCTTTCAGTAATACCATTTTGTTGTGGAGTCCTTGGTGTTGAGAAGTTGTGTGTGACTCCATTTTTGTTACAAGCTCATCAAATTTTTGGCGTTGTCCCATTCTGTTCCATGGTCAGATCTGATGCATACTACCTTCAATTTTACCTTCACTTGGATCTTCTTGACAGAGGCCCTTAACATTTTAAAAGTCTCATCCTTTGTTCTAAGAACCGGTGCCCCGGTGAATCTTATATTTGACAGACCACGAACTAGGTCCTTCTCAAGCATCTTATATCACCAACTTGTAAGGATTCAAAATCAGCAACGTAGATGTTCTTGTTTCCTTTTTGGCCACAAAGACCACCTTGCTAGTCACCAGATTGGTAGTTGTGCACTCTTTTGACAAGAACTCTACTTTGTTCCCTTCAACACAGATTTGAGAGACACTCAAAAGACTGTACTTCAGGACATCCACATAGTACACGTTCTTAATTGAGTGACAGAGAGATTTTCCAACTTTTCCAGCACTGAGAATATGCCCTTTCCTTTATCAATGGATACATTCCTTTCCTGCAGGGCTTTTAGTGAGAAGAAATCTATGGTGCTTCCAGTCACGTGCTTTGGTCATCCACTATCCTTGGTTCATTGCAGTCCGCTTCCTCTCACTATTCCCTGCACATGCAAATTATGGGTTAGATTTAGCAACCCAAACTAGTTTGGATCCCTTGTTATGATAAAAGGGATGTATAAGGGCTTTTCTAGTCCATGCAAGCAATATTCGTTTCTTGCGACCGGTACGTGGTCCCTTATTAGTAGTCACCTTGTCAGTAAACACTTTGTTTTTCTGAACAGATTGAACCCTAGCCTGACAATTTTCTTTGAAGTTCCCATTGTTCCCACAGTAGGTACACAACCAGTTATCAGGAACAGTGACGTACTTGCTGTGAGGGTTGTAGGGAGTTTTCTCCTTTTGGAACCCAATTCCCTGTCTATTTCCACTGTTATTCAAATACATGGCAGTCACAGCATCTGAGGACCAGGTCCATTTCAGAGATTTCTCAAGATCAATTTTGACTTTCTCCAATTCAGCTTGAAGATGCCGATTTTTCTCAAGTTCGCCACATAGACTAGTTTTCACATTATTTAATTCATGTTCAAGCTTGATGTGTCTCACTAGTTACTTCCTTCCCTTTACCAAAACTCCCAGTCCTATGTTCTCTATTGATTCCCTCAATGGTTTCCTCTACGTCAGTGATTATCACTAAGAAATCATCCCTCTCTTGCTCAGTAGCAGAAATTTTTTCTTCTAGGGTGTGTTTCTCCTTGTTGAGACCTTCTATTGTTTCCTTCAATTCAACTACCACAACCATCAGGTCATATCTCTCATTTTCTACACTAGTTATCTTTTCATTTAGAGCTTCCTTTTCTTTTTCAAGATTAGCTATGGTCTCATTTAGGTCCACTACACAGACCACCAGATCATCTCTAGATTGTTCGGCTTCTCCTAGTTCTAAGTCAGGATCTCCTTATCATTATCAAGGCTATAATAAGCATCAATTAAAACATTGGCTAATGACCTCAACTTCTTAGAAGAGTAGGATTTCAGATTTCTCTGAACATCAATAAAATTTACCTTATCGTCTTCATCTTCTTCATCCTTATCAGACTGAGCCATCAGCGCGAACAATGAGTCATACTTCGTTGCTTCAGTTTCTACTGCCATCATGAAACTATTTTCTGCATTTGGTTCCCTTTCTGATTCACTGGAGGAGTCTCCCCAAGTAGCAAGAGCCTACTTCACAATGTTGTCATCAACGCTTTTTTGATTGAATCGTTTGTCTGGAACCAGGTTCCTTTTTGTTGCTTTGTCAGGATTTTGTTTGTATTGCTCCTGTTTCCCGAGTGGGCAATCTTTGATGAAATGCCCTGGCTTTCTGCACCTGTGACAAAGATCGTTGTTCCTTGCTTTACTTGAACTGTCCCTCCTTGGTATACCACCATTTTTTTGAACCATCTTTTGAAATCTTTTAGTAAGGTAGGCCATGTCACTATCTTCATCACTTGAATCACTGCTTTCAGCTTTGAGCACCAGGTTCTTTTCCTTCTTCGGCTCTCTCCTTTCACTGTCTTTCTTTCTTTTCATCTCGTATGTCTTCAGATTACCAATCAACTTATCCATGGTTAGAGTTTGTAGGTCTTTAGCTTTAGTGATAGCATTTACCTTACTTTCCCATGAACCAGGTAGAACACTGAGGATTTTTCTTACAAGTTTATTTCTGGGAATAACATCTCCAAGTAAATGAAGCTCATTTATGATGGAGGTGAATTTGGTGTGCATATCCTGTGTAGACTCATCATCATTCATCCTGAAGAGCTCATACTTTGTGGTGAGCATGTCAGTCTTGGATTGTTTAACCTGAGTAGTTCCTTCATATGCAGTTTGCAACACTTTCCATATTTCTTTGGCAGTATTACAAGCTGAGACTCTGTTGTACTCATCGGGTCCTATACCACATATCAAGATTTTCTAAGCGCGATAGTTCTTTTCCACAGCTTTTCTGTCAATATCACTATACTCCTTTCTGTTTTTCGGCACCATTGGTCCAGTTTCTTCAAGCTTCTTCATAGGGACATGTGGACCATCACAGATGATGTCCCACAGTTCTGAATCTTTGGCCATTATAAAATCATACATGCGTGTCTTCCACCAGCCATAGTACTGACCATTGAATCTGGGAGGTCTGTAGGTTGATTGTCCTTCCTCAAAGTTGGGTGGAGCAGCCATTAAGATCTTTTCTAGTTGTTAACCTTTTAGAAAGAACCTGCTCCGATACCAATTGTTAGTTTGTATGAGTCCACCAAACTGTAGAGTACCTGGTCCTCTATGAGATAATGCTGAGAATGCTAATACGACTGTAAGTAAAGGAGGCAAAGAATTTTTACGTGGAAAAATCCCACACAAGGGGATCAAAAAATCACAATCTACACTTGTGGGCTTTTAACTTCACTAACTTGCAATCTCACTATTACAAGACACTTTGTAATAACCCTATTACAAATACTTCAACTAACTTGTGATGCTCTCACCACAAGCCACTTTATAACTCTCCTAGTTACAAAGGCTTTAAACTTATGACTAATCCTAGTCACAACATAAACTCAGAAGTTTATGGATTTTTGTTTTTTCCTACCACAAAGCTTCTAAGAAAGCAAAATAAGAAATACAATAAAGAACAAATAACAAGATTACAACTCAACTACGGATATACATAAGCTCATTGTGAAACTGATCCTTAGTGGAGTTGTCTTCTTGTTCTTGACACACTAGTGACTTCAATGCCGGATGAACACTATTATGCTTGAGAGAATATCACTGAATGCACAAGTGAAAAATGTTGTGCCTTGCACCAGGTTGTTATATCACAAAAGACATCCCAATGGATAGTGATGTCAATTCTTGGTACACGTTTCTTCCCAATGAGAAGTGACTGTTGCACTATCTGCACAGTCACTTATGTGTAGTTGCGTTCCAGCTGTATAGTTGACTAGTACTTTTGTCAGAGAATACTAAGGGACCAGGTCCTAGTTGTGTTCCTTTTTTGTAACAGTTGCGAGATAGTCACATTCTGCTGTTATGTTCCAGCTGTACTGTTGACTTGTACTTTTGTAAGAGAACCCTAAGGGACCAGGTCCCTGTTGTGTTCCTCTTTATAATGATTGCGGACAGTCACTGACTTGTATTTCTGTCGGAGAACCCTAAGGGACCAGCTCACCAGGTCCCTGTTGTGTTCCTCCCTGTGGTTGTTCATTCATTTGTTGATTTTCAGACCAGACATTATTCAGTTTGAAATGTGTACCATGTGAGTCAGGTTCTCTATCTGGTTCTTCATAACAAGTTTGTTAGATCATCAAAACATAAGAAGCATAAGGCAAAGACATTGAAAACCCATCAATTTTATTTGAGAAAAATGTGGTTTGGAATGTGAGAAAAGACCCACAATTTTATACGAAGATAATGCTGCATGCATGGCCCAATTGAAGGGAGGATTTATAAAAGGAGATAGAACAAAGCACATTTCACCAAAATTATTCTACGCACACAACCTTCAGAAAAATAGTGACATTGATGTGCAACAAATCCGTTCAAGTGATAATCCAACAGATTTATTCACTAAATCTTTGCCAACTTCATCTTTTGAGAAGATGGTATACAAGATTGGAATGCGGAGACTCAAATATTTGAGACAAGGTTTTCATCAGGGGGAGTAAAATACGCGATGCACTCTTTTTCCTTTACTAAGGTTTTTTCACATGGGGTTTTCCTTATAAGGTTTTTAATAAGGCACCTAGCAATGCGTATTACTAAATATATGTACTCTTTTTCCCTCACTAGGATTTTTTTCCACGTGATTTTTCCTAGTAAGGTTTTAATGAGGCACGTTATCTTTTAATGAACATCCAAAGGGGAGTGTTATAAATATATTATATTTTGGATGTTCATTTAGTACTCCGATGTAAATAAGCTTCCTAAAGAAGCTTATCCATATGGGACTTCGCCATAAATATGTTTATCTATTTAATACTCTATTGAAAATAAGCCTCCTGAAGAAGTTTATCACTTCGGTACACGGTTATGGATAAACATTACCCCCGGTAGAAGATTATCTATACCAAGTACAATGAGCTTATCCTTTCAGTACTCTGTTATGGATAAATATTACCCCCACTAGAAGATTATCTATATCCGGTACAATGAGCTTAACCTTTCAGTACTCCGTTATGGATAACATTACTCTCAGTAGAAGATTATCCATATCTGGTATAGTAGCAGTTTGTAGTAGCAACTTACATAGCAGCTTCCTTTCTTTTATAAATAGAAGAGATTTCAGTTTATTATGTACCTCAATTTGAATTCGAATAATATATCAGTTTCTCTATGCTTGTCTTTAATTTATAGTCTTTATTTTATAAGAGAAACAAACATAATGAATAATGAGATATCTTTTTCCACCCTTTTGATTCCTTGTTTCAAAGAAAGGGAAAATGAAAGTGAAAGAAGTATTTGGATAACTCTAGTTCAGACCACAAACTGCTTTGTTACAGTGTCACCACATAAGAAAGAAATGTCTTGTACGAAAATGCCAACATCGACTTGTACTGAAAGAGCCAGAACTGATGCTAAGGTCCATATCCTTACTGATTTTTAATGGTGTGGGGATTTTGGGTTAAGGAATTAAATCTCGGGCAAAAAGCCCAAAACTGAAAGCGAAACGAAACACGCATCCTGCGAAATTTCCGATCCTTTTCCTCAATACCATTCAATTATTTCAAAGGAGAATAAAATTAATTAATATTATGTGATTTTGGCCCCGGCACCTGCGAATTATTTTTCTACACGACATAGTAGTTCTTTTGGAGGTACCCGTGGAGCAACAGTAAAATTATCTCCGTGTAACTTATAGGTCACTAGTTCGAGCTAAGGAATCATGCTCTGATGTTTGCATTAGGGTAGACTGTTAGTTGTCAACATCATATCCCTTGGGATACCGCTCTTCCCCGAACTCTGAATGAAAGCGGAATACTTCGTGCACCAAATTGTCCTCTTACACCACACAATTCTTTTGAATTTCTCTTTCCTTATTTATTGTTAAGTTATCAGTGATCCTCCTTAAATGAAAAAATCTTGAATGAACGGTGTCACTTACTACTTTTTCACTTGGTTGTCGCATAAATCATCTTATTTTATTGAACTATAAGAAAACACATGAAATTCTTTTCAAAGTTCATTGACAAGTTGTAACAAAAATTTCATGAATTTCTTTTTGAGGTTCATAATTCTGATGTCACAATACCTACCATATTTGTGCAATTGGTTCAGTGGTAAGCACAAGTGGACGACTCGTTTGACTAGACAGCCATTCACCAGAAAGCCCAGAATGTCCTGTACACGTGTTTTTATTAATCTAAATTTTATAGAATATGGTAAAAAAAAAAAAAAAAAAAAAAAAAAAAACTGGTCCAAGAGAAAATCCACGTCATCTAATTTTGATTCACCAATTTGCCACGTCGGATCATGTGGGCTCGGTCAAGCTTGGCTGAAGAATCAGAGAATATCCACCGCAGTTAAGAAATTATGCTTTTTGGTGTATGCGAATATCCGCTCTCGTAGCCATCCACTGACCCCACCCATGCCGAGTTTTCTGATTGTTAATTCGTTCTGATGCCGGCTGATCCAATGATAAAAATACCCCTGAAGCTTTTCGGAATTGCAGTGGAGCCACTGTGGTAACTTCTATTAAGGTGGTGATGAATTAACAGAAATGCCCTTGCCGTAATGCCGTCAATAAACATAAACGTTTCAATAAATGTCTGCTAACCGCAATTAGTGGATATATTCCGGAAAATATTATATAAATAATGGATTGCAATATAATGGGGTCATTTTGATAATATAAAATAAAAAAAAGATAGATATGGTGTGGTTTATCAATGGATATAAATTTGTCATGTGAAAAGGGTGGTTGTGTTTGTTTTTGACCTCGCAAAACATGCTTTATATTAATGCACGAAATTATAGCAGAAATGACAATGATGCTGAGGCATCAGACAACTTACAAGCCAATAAATATTCAGATGAAAATAGAGCAAATTTTAAAAAACTTTTGCGAACTCAACTTACGTGAACTGTTCAACAACAACAATAACAGACTTAGACTTTACCCAGTATATACGATCGAAATCAGGTATGCACAATTTTCCAGGCACAAGGATCGCTTCAAGCTCGAGTTCAGGTAAGGTCGAGTTCGAGCTCGATGGACCAGACTCGAGCTCGAAGACAGAATGCAATGTCCGAGGATCGAAGTACGCAAGGAACATCGAAGTCAAGTACAATCGGCTCCGAGACAGTGTCATTATGAGTTTGTTACAAAAGGACAAAATTCTCGCCACGTCCCTAAGATCATGGCGAAAATTCCGGAATTGATTTGTACGAATTAGTACAAATCCATACTAGGCGGTTATACAGCTGTCCCAATAAGATTTTTTTCTGTAAATGGAAATGTACCTTACTTAGGGCTCTCCTCCTATATAAAGAGAACCTCAATCATTTGTAAACATCATCTAATTATTGACAAAGAATACATTATCTTACTTTTTCACTCATTGTTCATCAGAATTGTTCTTTAGCTTTATTATTCTTGCTTTATTGTTCTAGCACGTCTCGAGGTCACTAGGATCGAGGTCGAGACTGACCTGTCTACTGATTTGGTCTTACTTATTTCCTTCATCTATACTACATATTTCTTGATTATTAATTAGTATTGAACTAAATCACGTATCTTTAAAACCACAAATCAAATTTAAGTGTTACTCGTATTTTCGAGATAAATAGTTTGGCGCCCACCGTGGAGCTAAAGATAATAGTGATTATTTCATTACTGATTCTCATAACACACGTTGTTTTCACACTTGCTCTTGTCAAAGATTCTTTGATTTCGGGATAAAACATGCCAAACTCACATAATGCACCCGTACACGGTAATAATGGTCTTGAGTTTCACGGAGAAAATGACAACAGAGTTGCTCCAGGGGTCGATGTACCACCGATAAACCCTGGGGAAGTGCCAAATGTGGAACCAGTGGATATTAGTTCACATATTGCTTTGAATGCAGATTTAGGCGCCGACCCCAGAGCAAGTGTACGCATGGAAGTCATATCTGATGGCCAGAGAACAAAGGGTGTAGGAGATGGAGGAATCAGCCTCCAAGTGATATTCGAGATGCTACAATCTCAACAGATTGCCATTGCTCAACTCCAAAGTCAAAATAAAACTCCAAGTGTAGCCGAACCATAAAATACTCGACGTACTGAACCGGCGCCGGAAAGATCAAACGAAAATGGCTCGGGGACTGACCCCACCATTATGAGGATGCTCGAGGAACTCACCAAGAGGATCGAGTCCGGGGGAAAAGAGAATTGAGGATAATGACAAAAAGGTGGAGACTTATAACTCCCATGTTGATCAAATACCGAGGGCACCCCCGGTCTTGAAAGGTTTGGACGCCAAAAAGTTCATACAAAAGCCGTTTTCTCTAAGTGCGGCTCTGATTCCCATCCCTAAGAAGTTCTGTATGCCCCATATACCAAAATATAACGGGACAACCGACCCTAACGAGCATATTACTTCATACACTTGTGGGATCAAAGGGAATGACTTAAATGATGACGAGATCGAATTAGTATTGTTGAAAAAGTTTGGGGAAACATTGACGAAAGGAGCCATAATTTGGTACCACAACTTGCCCCCAAACTCTATCAATTTGTTTGCTATATTTAGCAGACACCTTCGTAAAAGCACACGACGGGGCCATAAAGGTGGCAATGAGGAAATCAGACGTCTTTAAGATAAAACAGAGGAACGACGAGATGTTAAGGGACTTCGTATCCAGGTTTCAGATGGAGCGAATGGAATTACCACCGGTCTCGAATGACTGGATAGTACAAGCTTTTATGCAAGGTTTAAATAAGAGGAGTTCGATTGTGTCTCGACAATTAAAGCAGAATCTGATCGAGTACCCAGCTGTGACGTGGTCGGACGTACATAACTGTTACCAATCGAAAATTAGGGTCGAGGACGACCAGTTGGGAGCCCCCTCAGGTTCAGTTCATCATAACAGGTTGGCAGCTAAGCCTCCAACGGATACAAAAAGGGAATCAAGATCCAACAAGGAACAGTATCAGCCATATATCGATCGAAGAAACAATGGCTCGGGTCATAATGCTCCTCGGAATGATCAGAGAAACGATCGAGGTCAAAGCTCTCGGGGACTCAAGAGTAAGAATGGGTTCGATAATCACACTGACCCCGCAGAGGCATCTCGATTGTCAGAGTATAATTTCAACATAGATGCATCAGGGATTGTGTCATCTATTGGAAGAATCAAAGACACCAGGTGGCCCAGGCCTATACAAACCGATCCTTCTCAAAGGAATCCAAACTTGATGTGTAAGTATCATGGCACCCATGGCAATAGAACTGAAGACTGTAGACAGCTAAGGGATGAGGTAGTCCGGTTGTTCAACGAGGGTCACCTTCAAGAATTTCTCAGTGATCGAGCGAAGAATCACTTTAGGGAGAGAGATACAAGCAGAAAAAACGAGCAGGAAGAACTATAACATGTAATCCACATGTTGTTGGCAGTGTCGATGTCCCACAAAGACATGTATTCAAACGCACCAAGGTGTCGATCACTAGAGAAAAACGGACTCGGAGCTATGTGCCCGAGGATGCCCTATCATTCTGTGACGAGGAAGCAGAAGGGATATCCCAGCCACACAATGACGCCCTGGTAATTTCTATTCTTTTAAATAAAATTCAAGTTAAACGTATTCTAGTGGATCTAGGTAGCTTAGCAAATATAAATAGATCGAGGGTCGTAGAGCAGCTCGGCCTGTAAGACCAAATTGTACCAGCATCCCGAGTCCTAAATGGTTTCAACCTGGCAAGCGAAAAAATGAAAGGGAGATCATCCTACCAGTGAATATGGCTAGAACCATTCAAGATACGAAATTCCATGTCATCGAAGGCGACATGAGGTATAATGCACTTCTCGAGAGGCCATGGATCTACAACATGAGGGCAGTACCTTCGACCCTTCACCAGATGATGAAATTCCCAACTGAGGATGGTGTAAAAATGATTTATGGAGAACACCATGCTGCAAAGGAAATTTTTGCGGTTGATGAAGTGATGCCGACACCAAAGCCTTCGACCTCGAAAAAGTCGAACAACAAAGATAAGCAAGCGGCCAAATAACAATCACTGATCCCAGTCCCGACCAAGCCGGAGGAACAGGTAATCGAAGAGGAAGAAGAGGATTTCCTTACTCCTCGAACCTTCATTGTTCTCGAAGATTCAGACGCAACCAAATCAGCGGTCGAGGAGCTGGAACAAGTCATATTGATCGAGCTCATGCCCGAGAAAAAGGTATACCTGGGAACGGGGTTAACCCGCGAACTCAGGAAAAAATTCATTCAATTTCTTATCGATAATATGGATTTTTTTGCTTGGTCCCATCTAGATATGACAGGGATACCACCAGAAATAACAACAGATAGGCTAAGCACCGACCGGTGAAGCAAAAGAGAAGGTCCCAGTCCGAGGTGAAGCATGCATTCATAAAGGACAAGGTAACTAAACTTCTCAAAATAGGGTCTATTCGGGAAGTAAAATACCCCGAGTGGTTAGCCAACATGGTCGTAGTTCCTAAAAAGGGAAACAAACTTAGAATGTGCGTAGATTATAAAGATTTAAACAAGGCATGCCCTAAAGACTCTTTTCCATTGCCTAACATCGACCGCACGATCGATGCCACGACCGACCATGAGATCCTAGCCCTTCTCGATTCCTACTCCGGGTATAATCAAATTCAGATGAACCCGGAGGACCAGGAGAAGACTTCGTTTATCACTAAGTTTGGAACGTACTGTTACAATGTAATGCCCTTCGGGCTAAAAAATGTTGGAGCCATATATCAACGTCTAGTTAACAAGATGTTCGAAGAACAGATAGGTAAAACGATGGAAGTTTACATTGACGATATGTTAGTTATTCATGCAGAGGACCATTTAGCTCATTTGCAGGAAACATTCAAAATCTTGAGGAAGTACAACATGATGCTTAACCCGGAAAAATGTGCCTTCGGAGTTGGCTCGGGAAATTTCCTCGGCTTCATGGTATCTAATCGAGGAATCGAGATCAACCCCGATAAGATCAAGGCCATCAAATATATCACCATCGTGGATTGTGTGGAAGTCGTACAAAGATTAACAGGGTGAATAGCTGCTTTGGGTCGATTTATTTCGAGGTCATTAGATCGAAGTCACAAGTTCTTTTCCTTGCTCAAAAAGAAAAAAAGACTTCGCATGGACCCCAGAATGCCATCAAGCCTTAGAAGAATTGAAGCGATACTTATCGAGACCACTTTTGCTTCACACCCCAAAGGTATATGAAAAGCTTTACTTATATTTGGCAGTGTCCGAGATAACGGTAAGTGGAGTACTAGTTCGAGAAGAGCAAGGTATGGAATTCCTTATTTATTATGTGAATCGAACTCTAGGAGATGCTGAAACTAGATACCCTCACTTAGAAAAATTAGTACTTGCATTAATAAGCGCATCTAGAAAGTTAAAGCCATATTTTCAATGTCATCACATATGTGTATTAACCACTTATCCTCTCCGAAATGTATTGCATAAGCCCGAATTGTCGGGTCGATTGGCCAAGTGGGCAGTCGAACTTGGCGGGTATGATATCAAATATCAACCCCGAACGACTATCAAATCCCAAATCTTGGTTGACTTCGTGGTCAATTTTACGCTGACCCTCGTACCCGAAGTAGAAAAAGAAGTTTTTCTAGGATCGGGGGTATGGACCCTTTTCACGGACGGTGCCTCGAATGTGAAAGTGTTCGGGCTTGGCATTGTTTTGAAGCCACCCACAGGAAGCACTATCAAGAAATCTATCAAAACTTCTAGATTAACTAACAATGAGGCCGAGTATGAGGCCATGATTGCAGGTCTTAAGCTAGCTAAAAGCTTGGGGGCAGAAGTCATCGAAGCCAAATGCGATTCCCTATTGGTGGTGAACCAAGTAAACAAGAGCTTTGAGGTTCGAGAGGATAGAATGCAGAGGTACTTAGACAAATTGCAGGTAACATTGCACCACTTCAAGGAATGAACCTTGGATCATGTGCCTCGAGAGCAAAATAGTGAGGCCGATGCGCTCGCAAATCTGGGATCGTCGGTTGAAGAGGATGATATCATCCCGGGGACTGTCGTCCAATTATCAAGATCTGTGGTTGAAGAGGGTCATGCCGAGATAAATTCAACAAGTTTGACTTGGGACTGGAGGAATAAATATATCGACTATTTGAAAAATGGAAAACTCCCATCGGACCACAAAGAATCGAGGGCCCTACGAACCAAGGCTGCTAGGTTTGCATTAGATGAAGATGGAACATTGTACAGGAGAACGTTTGATGGGCCATTGGCGGTATGTCTAGGGCCGGGGGACACTGATTATGTTCTTCGAGAAATCCATGAAGGCACTTGTGGGAATCACTCTGGCACCGAGTCTTTGATGCTCAAAATTATCAAAGCAGGGTATTACTAGGATAACATATAAGAAGACACCAAGGAGTTCGTTAAAAAGTGTGATAAATGCCAAAGGTTTGCACCGATGATTCATCAGTCCGGAAAGCAACTACACTCAGTCATGTCCCCGTGGCCTTTCATGAAATGGGGAATAGACATAGTCGGCCCTCTACCAACGGCCCCAAGTAAAGGCAAATTTATTTTGTTTATGACTGATTATTTTTCTAAATGGGTGGAAGCACAAGCCTTCGAAAAAGTCAGAGAAAAGGAAGTTATTGACTTCATCTGGGACCGCATCATATGTTGGTTCGGGATGCCTGTCGAGATTGTAAGTGACAACGGAAAACAATTTTTCGGAAGCAAGGTAACGGAATTTCTCGAAGCACATAAAATAAAGAGGATCAGCAAACAAAACTATTATTCAAAACCTAAAGAAAAGGTTAGACGATGAAAGGAAAAATGGAGAGAATTTCTACCCGAGGTCCTTTGGGCATATCGAACAACATCGAAGTCCAGTACCAGGGCTACTCCCCTATCTTTAGTATATGGCTCTGAGGCCCTTATCTCTGTCGAGGTCGGAGAACCCAGTGCCAGGTTTCGACATGCATCGGAGGAGTCAAATCACGAGGCTATGAATACTAGCCTCGAGCTGTTAGATGAAAAACGAGAGGCAGCACTTGTTCGAATGGCCACGCAGAAGAAAAGAATCGAGAGATACTACAATAGAAGGACCAACCTTCGACACTTCGGAATCGGGGACTTAGTTCTACGAAAAGTCACCCTCAATACTCGAGACCCAAATGAAGGAAAACTGGGATCGAATTGGGAAGGACTGTACCGAGTCCTCGGAGTTATCGGTAAAGGATCTTACAAACTTAGCACAATAAAAGGTGAACAACTGCTAAACAATTGGAATGTATGATTACTCAAATGATACTATTGCTAAGGTACAACTTTCTCTTTTTGTCCGTTTGAATTTGAAACTAACCCATTGCAGGTGTTCGATCGAAGCTATCGAAGGCACCTTTTTTGCACGAAGGCCTTAGGTTTTAAAGCATGCGTTGCACTCTTTTTCCCTTATATTGGATTTTGTCCCAAATGGGTTTTACCGGCAAGGTTTTTAACGAGGCAACAACTATGTGCTACCTAAGGAGAACTCAACAGTATCCAAGGCTTATTTTCAATCAACCTCGAATACTAGGGGGCAACACCCTCGGAGGTTATATTTTCGAAGAAAATACTTCACGCCAAAGAGGGCCTCGATAGGAGAATTTTATAATGGGCCAAATGGTCAGATGAACCGTATCCATATAGAATAGTCGAACCCCGATGGCAAAACATGTACGCATGTATCAATTATTCAAAGAAGCATCCTTTTGTATATCAAAACACTTTGTGTCTCAAAAAGTCTACTATTATACGAGCTCTACACTTATAATTCTATGAGAAACGACCCAAGGGCCAGAATTCAAATACACCCCAAATACTCGGGGGCTGTCATCGATAGTCAACACATCCGAGTCATCAAAAACTCGAAATCATAAAACCTCAAAGAGGAATCCCCTCAATATAAAGGCCAAGGCTATCATACTCGGGGACTAACATTTCAAACAAGTTCGAAAAGTTATCGGGAAACAAGTCCAAGAGACATACACGAAGGCTACGATCATATTAAAGACTACGGTCATATAAAGGTTACGGCCGAAATAATGCGGCGTGGATACGTCCAACTTCCACCATAAAATACAGGCCTTCAAACAATTTGAAAAAAGCAGTTAAATCAGGCTACCCTCAACAAAAGCAAATGATAAAGGGCTTAGATAAAATCAGCTCTCGAACAATTTAAAGGCTTCTATAACATCAGCCTTTGAAAAAACCTCAAGAGGTATTCGATTATGTTTACACAAACAAATTACAAATAAGGTTCCGATCTGTTGAATCTTCAAAAAACCCAACGGGTACAAAAAAACACAAATAGATTTTCACTAAGCCTTTTAGCCGAAAAGAGGGAAAAATTATAGCCGTCTTGGAGGCTGAATTGGCGCAATTTAAAGAGCCTAAGGGCCGACCTAAAAGAGTCTAAGGGCCGATATA
Organism: Nicotiana sylvestris; assembly: GCF_000393655.2. Taxonomy (NCBI): domain Eukaryota; kingdom Viridiplantae; phylum Streptophyta; class Magnoliopsida; order Solanales; family Solanaceae; genus Nicotiana; species Nicotiana sylvestris. Next base: position 118,587,091 of record NC_091059.1, read on the forward strand.
AAAGAGCCTAAGGGCCAAAATATATAGGGTTCGAGACCTTACTCTCACTCTACTCGGATTCAAGAGTCCCGACATCCAGAGATCGCATCAAATCAATTTAAGCTTAGCTCGAGGATTAACAAAACCCTTAAGAGGTATTATATTGATCAATAAAAAACCTAAGGGCTTATTATGTTCTAAGTCCAAACCAATATTCGGGCTAATCATTAGAGTCATACAATCAAATTTTTCACAAGTGAAGACGAAACGGAATTCAACACAAATCGAAGATGAAACAAAGAGGTTCTTTATATTAATAAGAGATATTTACAAAATATATTTACAACGCCCACGAGGGGCCCTTGCACAAAAACATAAAAATAAAATAAAGGAACCTAAATCTACTTCGAGGCCACATCATCGGGAGCTGCATTTTTGGCAGCCACGTCCTCGGGGACTTCATCTTAATCTCCTCTCCTCTCAGAGCCACTAGCTGAATCCTCGTCATCAGAGAGCAAAGCAGCAGCCTCTTCCTCCAAAGTATTTGTTTTTTCAGTATCGTCTGAGAGGTCGAAGCCACAAGCGTGCACCTCCGCGAGGGTTTCTCTCCGGGACTGCCGCCTGGCGTGGTCAAGAGCAAACGATAACTTAATTTTGGCCGTAGCGGAGATCTCTTTTCCCCAAGTGTTAGCGGCTTCAGCGTCAGCTCGGTACGAATACACACATGCCTCGGCATTGGATTTGGCCTTCGCAAGCTCAGAGGCTGATTTAGATTCGAGCTCCTCAATTTTGCGGTTCCGGGCCAAGCTTTCCTCCTTTGTATTTTGGAACTGGCGTTCGATTGAAGTCAACTGTTCCCGAAGTGCATCTTTCTTGGAGGTGAGATAGTCCATATGTTGCTTCCACCCTAGGGTTTCGGCCTCTTTCGTCTTGAGCTCCTCCTAAAGCTGCTCCACCAGCTCTCCTTTCTACTGGAACTGCGAAATTGAAGTATTAGTCGCCAAAACAAGCAAGTGCATAACATACCCTCAAAGGCTATTTTACCTTTTCAATGAGCTCGGTCTGTTCTTGACGAGCCTTCGTCAATTCAACTCGGATATCGCTGATCTTCCCCTCTTTTTTGACAAATGATGACGTCCAAATCTACCACTAAAAAGTAAATGGACACGGTCGCATGCAATATAATTTACCCAACTATGAGTCGGGGTCGAATCCCACATAGAACAATATATAGAGGATTAGGAATGTAAGAGAATTATCACTTGTTATGCAATGCCAAACATTTAGAATTGATTTGAGAAAATATTTATAGCTAAATGCAAAAATGTAAACTAATCTAGAAAACAAGTAAAATGATCAATGGCTACAACTATGGATGCATCGGGAATTACACTCAAGTAACTATCCAATGTATTTCATAATTTTACAAATATGAGCAAGTTTATGTTACTTAGCCTCGGGTAATAATTTTATATTAGCTTCTTCCGAAGACCAACAAGACTTCCTAATTGATTTATCCCTAAAACAATTAAGAGATTAAGTTCACCCGATTATGGCTACAAGTAGTTCAATCCTATCCTTAGGTAGAATCTATAAAATGAGGGTTAAAACCTCAAGTTCTTGTTAATTAATCTTTCACAACCCCAGATAATCTTTCCCAAATTAATTCGGAGTTAATGGGCGAGTCCTAGGGTTAGCTAATCCCTTTGGAAATATTAAAGAACAAGAATAATTAAAGAAACAATAACTCACTTCATAAAAAGATAAAACTCATTCAATACATAAGCACAACAAGATATTTAATTCACACTTTAAACATGAATATTTCCATAAACAAGATTGGATAAAATACTACATACTTAGATAGACAATATAAAGCAAGGAAATGAAGAAATGAACATAAATGGGTAAGAAATTCTCAACCAAAAGTTTCAAATCTTCAAGACCCAAGTGTGTGTGTGCAAACCTTAGCTTCCAAAACTTGTTCTCTCTAGAGTTTGAGACTGAAAAAAAGTCAAAAGATCTCCCAAAGATGAGCTAGATCGTGTATTAAATGGTTTGGGGTGAAAAACGTAAAATGCCAAAATTGCCCAGATTTTCTACCCAGATATGTGAATCGTGATCGCGAAAAGAAGGTTGCGATCGCGAAGGGTAAAGATGTAAAGCTCTGTGATCGCGGACAAGATTCACACGTTCGCGTAGAGCAACTGGGAATAGTTGACGATCCTCTTCTTCGCGTTCGCAGAAATAGCTCTGCGTTCGCGATGTGTTGTTTGCCAGCCTTCTGCGATCACATGCCTATGTTCGCGATCGCGAAGAGCATTAACTGGCAGCAGTCATTTTTCTTCAATTTTGCACATTTTGACTTGGTTTCTTCCGTATTTCCTCCAAATCATATGATACCTGAAATATACCAATAAACCTCAGAAAATGCCTTAATTTCTCATTAAAACCATATAAAAGCCTGAGTATTAAGAAGAGATAAGTTTGTAAAATACCAACTTATCAAACCCCCAAACATAAACTATTGCTTGTCTTCAAACAATTCAAAAGCTAAGAACATCCTTCAATAAAATAATAAATTAAGCTTAATGGCATACCAAGCATCATTTTAAGTCAAAAGGTACAAATTAAATACAATCTAATGACTTTGGTTGGTACCAACAATTAATTCAAATCATATGAATCACCAACTTCTCACAAATTTTATTTCAATTCAAGTGCTCAAGCACCACATTAATCAAAGTGGCAACCAAGTCATGACACTAAAGCTTCAAAATTTGCCTCATTATCACAAATAATTTTCTTTTTGTTCATTCCTCCCATTTGAAGATTGGATTAAGTTCATAACTCAAAATTTTCATGTGCCCTCACACTTTAAGGGAGAATCCCAACTTATAAATTGCAATTTAAACACACATTGGATATTAAATGGAAAGAATTAACTCTCACTCTCTCAAAGATGTTCAAATGCACAAAAGTAGTATCATAGGCTTGCCCTTCATGTATTTATCCACTAATGTAGACACACTTGGTTCAAAATAAAGTAGGACTTAAATGATTGTAACGTAGGCTTTTGGTTAAGGTAGGACACAATTTGGATAAGAGTGACTCAAAACCTCCCTAAGCATTACACTTTGCAACAATTAAAGCACACTTCCTTCAAAAATATTTTCCAATCTTTCTTCACTTTTTATTCTACATCTAATCTTCCCTTTATTCACAACTTCTTATTTTTTTCTTCCTTCCTCTTTTTTTTATTATTTTATTTTTTTTACTTCTTTTTTTCAAAATCAAGGAAGGTTCCACTTTTTTTTATTTATCTTTCACCTTTTAAGCAACTTCCACATCACAACTTTTCCAACCTTCACCCCCAAACTTAGGCTTTTAACCTATGTTTACATTTTAAAAGTACTTGGGGAGGTAGGATACCAAAAGCTAGATTAATAAATAACCAAGAGTTAAAGCTTGTAACATGGTTGGCAAAGAAAAAGTTTAAAGGCTCAAAAGGGGTTGACTAGGGAAAATATGCAAGGGTAGGAAATTTAAGGCACAATGACGGTCCAAGGAAGGCCTAATATCTTTTTTCAAACCAAGTTAGTCTAAGATTTCGCCTTGAAGAACATTTCGGGCAAGTTCTAGACTACAAATGATGCAAAAGAATACAACAAATCTCACCACACATGGAACATGCAAACTCAAGTAACATATAAATCCAAAATCCAATTAAAATCAATGAACTCAAAGAAAATCAAATATAGCCTAAAAGACTATTTAATGAATCAAAGAGCCAAAAATGGAACCTAAAGTCACAACAAGAATTATTACTTCAATCATTTTTTTATTTTAAAGATCAAAACTTCATATGCCAAAGTTTAAATTATGTTGGTACCAAAGAAGTCATACGTTGGTTTATGGACAAAAGATTCATACCCAATAACCAATTTATTCACTACTAGCTACTAAACTAAAATAAAAAAATTATTTACCTAAAGAAAAAAATTAAACAAGACCAATCTCTTAAGAAAGTTGTCACGCCGTCCATCATTGGGGAAAGTCACCCAGTTCTACACAAATTATTTCCTTGGAAAAGAACTGCGGCATAAAGAAAAACCAAGGATTTTAATTAATACTACTATAAGTAAATAAAGTAGAAAAAGAAGAAAATAATAAAAATATATATATAAACTAATGCTATCATGCTAGAATTAAACTTCAAATTATAACTAATAAACTACAAAGTCAACCAATCTACACAAGTTATCAAAAAATGATCATGCTCCCCATACATCCATCATATATGAGTCACCCCTAACCTAAAGTGTTGCATTGTCCCCAATGCAACTAATCAAAACAAGCTAAAATGAAAGAGGTGCTCCCTGAATGGCATCACTCCGAGCTGGAGGTACTGGGAACTGAGAGCTCCAAGTCATCCTCGTCACCGTCCTCTGATCCACAAAACTTCCTCAAGGTGTTCATCATCTTTGTCAAGAACTTGCTTTTATTCTTTTCATGTTCCCTCTGCTTCAGCTGCCTCTGCTCAATCTTACCCAATTTGGCTTTGATGGCTTGCTGCTCCTTAACAAGATCTGACAAAGTTGGAACCTTTCCTTTGCCAGTTGGACCTGCAGATGTGCCCTCTCTAGACGGTCCAGAAGGAAGACCGGCTACAAGCTGGCAGACCTGTGTCTCCACGCCATAAACTTGGCAAGAGATATACCTGAGTGTAAGAGGTCCCTGATCAAGTAATACAATGGCAGTACAAGGCTCTGTGGTATCTGCGGCAAAATCGGGTATCTCGATGGTGATGTTAGGACACTGGCCAAATGAGGGAGATGCTACATCAATCTTCCTTTTCTTCTGTGCATTCCCTGCTCCCTTTATCAGCAGTGGATGGATGAGCTTCTCTGGGTTCTTCTCCTTCTCTGTAGGCCTCTTCTCCTCCCCGGCCTCATATCATAAGTGAGTGATCAGGAAAGGAAGAATAACCTCTTAGTCCTCTCTGCAACAACCTCAGCTATCTCGTCAACAATGAGATGTCCCGCATTCACTGGTATGCCCTCTATGATTACGTAAATCACCCTTGCCTTCTCAAGTGTCACCTCGGTCTCATTACGTGAAGGCATGACTCGAGCACAAATAATAGAGAGCCAAGTTTTGGCCTCAGCAGTGAATTTAGAAGACTCGATCCTTGAGTGATTTCTTATCTAGTTCGGTATCTTTCCACCATGCAAATGATCTACAAACCACTGTGTGCCCAAGTCTTTAGATCTATCCCTGTACATCTGGTTGTCAGCATTGGGAAGATTGCAATGTGCATTTATCAGCTCTGGATCAAAGCGGACTTGTTTGCCTCTGACAGTAACAACCAAATCATTTTTGAAGTCGGTCTCTACAGCATTTGCATAAAATTCTCTTATCACTTAATGATTGACTATTCTTGGCTCGTCGGCAAAGCAAATCCATCCACTCGATATTAATCTTCCATGGAACTCGGGCCATCGACCTTCAAGGTCGGTCAAGATAATGCCTCTTTCTTTAATCATACTTCTACACAATTGTTTGTCATAACGGCGGGAATAGCTTAATGATGAGAATATGTCCCGATAAAAGTACTCCTCTTCGGCAACTTGTTCGACATATTCTTGAACAATTTCATTTGTTGTCGAATCCATTTTAGAGCTCAAAGTACCTACAAAAGGAGTAAATATGTTAAATACCAGCATGAACACTTAAAGAATTGTATTAGAAGGTACTTGGGCCAAAGAAAGAGATCAAAAGGCCTTAGGATCAAAATTGATGAGTCTACTATTTTTCTTTCTGGGCCTCAGTAAATCACGATCGCAGAACCTGTCATGCGATCGCGAAGAACAATTTTTTTTCCAGCAGCATTAAAGCTACGCGATCGCGAAGGTCTTCTTCCTCGCCTAGAGACAGTTTGTTTGGGCATTTCATCGAACAGGTTTTGTGCACCAATTTTGTGTTCATTTTTGTCAGCCAATTAAGCACACATCTAACCTAGAAATCTTTCAATAATAAGACCCTAACACTAAAACAACCTCACCCAGCAAGCAAAAACATTTAAAGCACACAAAATTTTTATATTCCAATTTTCACTCAAGCCCTAAAATCAAAAGAGTTTCTGCCATTTATCACTTCACACCAGGCAGAGGAGCAGAAGAAACAAGAAGAAGTCCAAGAGATAGGAGAGAGATGCACATACCTTGAGAGTGATGGGTGAAAATTAGCAATGGAATTGAAGAATGGAGAGTTTGAGATGGTTTCCAGGAGTTAGGAGTATGAGAGTCATTTCTTTGTTTAGGGCAAAGTGGGTGTCCCAATTTTTTTTATTCCCAGAGTTTAAATGTTCAGCACTTACCTGTTACGCGAACGCGTGCGTCTCCTTGCTTTCGCGTAAAACAAACTCACCAAAAACACGCGACCGTGATTGATTTCCTATGATCGCATAGTGATAGCAAAATGTTGCTTAGAGCGAATGCGGAGACTTTTCTGCGATCGCGAAGGGCAAACGTTTTCTGCAGTTCTGTAGTTTTGGCAGCTACTGTTTTGGCTCTCTGGAACACTCCGACCTGCTCAAATCAACTCCAAAAATTCTAAAACTTGGCAGATTATTCAAAAACAATACACTAAGCCATTATAAAAAAGAAAATTTTAAAAATGACTAAATATTTTGAAACACTATGGGTTGCCTCCCACCAAGCACCGCATTTAACGTCGTGGCACGGCGCGGATCAACTTTACCACTTTTCTCGCCACTTGGATGATATGAACTGGGCGCCTAACTTGGAATCAAGCTTGTGACTACGGGCGGTGGGGGTGGTAAGTAGATGATCAAACCAAGCCTTAATTTCTTCATTTTGCACTTCTTGGCTTTCATGTGAGGAATGTCATTTTGCCTTCTTGTTCCCTTAAATTGTAAAATGTATGGTCTTTGTATTTCCTCTTCGCAATCCCTCATTGACTCGTGTAGTTCAATTCCCATGTCACCACAGAATTCCAATGTTGAAAAATGCTTGAAATGTGACATCAAACCTCCAAATTTCAATTTTCCTGAATTTTGACATCTTCTTTTCCCCCCGAACTAGAGTCAATCTCAACCATATTTTCATTTACACCGGTTGACACTAATTCCATATTTGTCTTGGCATCATTAACACTCATGGAATAGGTTAGCGGATGTTCAATTTTTTATTCCTCAAAGTAGAGCTCACTTTCTTCCTCGTAGTCGGACTCTTCTTGACTTCTTTCCATACTCTCAAGTTGGTGGGCATAGTGAGCCTCAACCAATATTTTCATTTGACTTTCCAAAGTGTGAATATTATCATCATTTTGAGTCAAGACTTGCTTCAAGTCCTCGAGTGCAAAGTTGTGTTTCTCCTCATTTGCAAGAATGGTCTCCAACATGAGCATCAACTTCTCATTTTGAGCATTTGAGAGTTCTTCTTGGTTTTGATCAAGTTCCAAGGAAGGATTTTCGGATTTCACATCTAAGGAAAATTCTTGGCTATCATTGACTTCCGAGGCTTTTTGGACCTCTAAAGCTTCAAGCATTTCTCCCATTTGTGAGTGCAACTTTCTAAGCACTAAGTCATTTTGGAGACTATTTTCCAAAAGCTCCTCCAAGGCACTTTGCTCTTTGTTTCCTCCTTCAATTAGGAATTCTAACATGAGCTTGAACTCTCCATTTTGACCATGCTCAACTTCTTCCATTTCCATAGCCCTATCATTTTCATCACAAAAAGTAGAATCATCATAGCGGGGGATTGGGGAAGGGAAGGACAAAAAATTACAATCATCCCAATGACCATTTTGACGACCACAGTTATCACAAATACTCCACTCATGGGTTTGAGATTGTGCGCACAATCCACCCCCGGGAGAATTTAAACAATTTTTCCACGAGTGTAGTCCTCAACAATAAGGACATGGGTCATCAAAGTATGAACAACTACCATCCGGCCAATTTTCATTATATGATGCCATTTTTCAAAAATAAGAAAATAAACAAGGAACAAACAAGAAAAATAGATCAAGGTAAGACAAATTAATTACACAAATATTCACAAGTTTGGACCAAAGCACTTATGCTTATTTCTCAAACAACCTAAATTACGCCAAAATTATTCCCCGGCAACAGCGCCAATTTTTTATGACGTCCAAATCCACCACTAAAAAGTAAATGGACATGGTTGCATGCAATATAATTTATCCAACTATGAGTCGGGGTCGAATCCCACAGAGAACAATATGTAGGCGATTAGGAATGTAAGAGAATTATCACTTGTTATGCAATGTCAAACACTTAGAATTGATTTGAGAAAATATTTATAGCTAAATGCGAAAATGTAAACTAACCTAGAAAGCAAGTAAAATGATCAATGGCTACAAGTATGGATGCATCGGGAATTACACTCAAGTAACGATCCAATGTATTTCATGATTTTATAAATATGAGCGAGTTTATGTTACTTAGACTCGGGTAATAATTCTATATTAACTTCTTCCGAAGACCAACAAGACTTTCTAATTGAATTATCCCTAAAATAATTAAGAGATTAAGCATACTCGATTATGGCTACAAGTAGTTCAATTTTATCCCTAGGTAGAATCTATAAAATGAGGGTTAAAGCCTCAAGTTCTTGTTAATTAATCTTTCCCAACCCCAAATAATCTTTCCCAAAATTAATTCGGAGTTAATGGGCAAGTCCTAGAGTTAGATAATCCTTTTGGAAACATTAAAGAACAAGAATAATTAAAGAAACAATAACTCACTTCATAAAAATATAAAAATCATTAAATACATAAGCACAACAAAATATTTAATCCACACTTTAAACATGAATATTTTCATAAACAAGATTCAAGTGTTGGATAAAATACTACACAATTTGATAGACAATACAAAGCAAGGAAATGAAGAAATGAACATAAATGGGTAAGAAATTCTCAACCAAAAGCTTAAAATCTTCAAGACCCAAGTGTGTGTGCAAACCCTAGCTTCCAAAACTTGTTCTCTCTAGTGTTTGAGACTGAACATAATCCAACAGATCTCCCAAAGATGAGATAGGTCGTGTATTAAATGGTTTGGGGTGAAAAACGTGAAATGCCAAAACTGCCCAGATTTTCTACCCAGATATGTGAATCGCGATCGCGAAAAGAGGGTTGTGATTGCGAAGGGTAAAGATGTAATGCTATGCGATCGCGGACAAGATTCACGTGTTCGCATTCGCGATGTGTTGTTTTCCAGCCTTTTGCGTTCGCGATGTGTTGTTTGCCAGCCTTCTGCGATCGCATGCCTATGTTCGCGATCGCGAAGAGCATTAACTGGCTGCAGTCATTTTTCTTCAATTTTGCACATTTAGACTTGATTTCTTCCGTATTTCCTCAAAATCATATGATACCTAAAATATGCCAATAAACCTCAGAAAATGCCTTAATTTCTCATCAAAATCATATAAAAGCCTAAGTATTAAGAAGAGATAAGTTGGTAAAATACCAACTTATCAACATAGAGAATCTTAAGGTTGTCCCTCTCTTCCACGAGCTTCTTGAGGTCGGCTTCTCATCGGGCAAGCTTAGTCCGAGATTTGGAGAATGCTTGCCGGTAAAGCGACAAGGCCTTCTCACAAGAAAAATAAGTTAGACTTAGAAAGATGAAGATTAAACTCGAAGTAATGGAAGACAAAATTTACTTGTTTGAGAAGCTTTTTGGCCACCTCAAAAATAAATGAGGCATCAGGATCGGGACCTTCTTCGATCCTCGCAAGACACTCCCGAAAAATATCGTTCCTTTTTATGAGTCGTTGCCATATCAGGAGTCCCCCTATCCTAGGCATCTCGAAATTGCCCTTCAGAGAACATCGGGCCCTACGGCGAGTCATCTATGTTGATTACCCCAAGTGATTCACTTGGGATACTATCCTGTCCTTGAAGGGCCTCGGAGTTAGGCTCTTCGAGCTCATTCACCAAGCATCCCCCGAGACAAGGCACACTTTTTCCACCTGATGGCTCGAGGACTTTGCTCGAGCTCCCCTCCGAAATTTCTTCGGTTCGAGATTGAACCGCCTCTGCCACCATCGGTTCAACTACCTTCGGAGCGTCAGTGCTTCCTTTTTTCCGAGCTACCAACAGGTAGTCGTCATTTTCCCCCCTCTTCATCCTCATCCTGAAGGCGTTGGACCGTTTCGGGAGACAGGACCACAGTATCGGCCTTAGGCTTTTGAGCCTTGATTTTCTTTGGCTTTGGGGAATTTGCAGGCGAACCCCTCTTTCTTTTCTTTTCCTTGGAAGGCTTTGCGATCTCTTCTTCACCGGGCGGGGGCAGCCGCATAGCAACGACGTCTCCAAGGCATGCATAAAGATAAAGTAAGTATTTCGCTAAGAAACGTAAGTATACAAACAAGAAGACTCACCATGGTTTTTAGCCTCCCATCGACCTTTGGCCAGGTCATGCCAGTTGTGCTCTGCGTATGAAGAAGTAAAGGCCAGTTTTCAGACCGAACCCTCGAGGTCTGGGACCGCACCAAGAAACCAAGCAACAACTGAACCATAAAAAAAGGATTAGGTCGAGAAAGAGTAGGAAAAACGGAGTATAAAGTCACTTTCTATGAACTTGTACTTACGTTTCATGTTCCATTTCTTAGGGAATGGCATCCTCTCAGTGGGAATCAGGTTGGAGGTCCTGATTCGGATAAACTGGCTAATGTATCCTCAGTCCTTGTCCTCATTGATGCTGGAGAAGAGAGATTTCTTGGATCGGCATTGCAGCTTTATTAGGCCACCTCGATAAAGACGAGGACTGTATAGCCTGATCAGATGGTAAAGGGTAAAAGGCATCCCCTCGACTTGGCTCGAGAAGAATCTGATCAAATTGATGATGCACCAAAATGAAGGATAGATCTGGACAAGCGTCATCTAGTATTATTGGCAAAAATCAATAATAACTGAATCTATGGGACCTAGAGATAGATCTGCAGGACCCAGCGTGAATGGGTAGGTGTACATGCTTAAGTACCCTGCCTAATGAATGGTGATGTCCTCTTCATGAGAAAGGATCACCACATTTTTGTTATCCCAGTTGCAGTCCTTTTTCACTTGCTCGAGCTCACTTTCGGTTATCAAGCAGATGTATCGAGACATGGGTTCACATCGTCCTGGCGTCGGCACAGGTTTATCAATCTTGAAATCGGATGTTATTTCGCACGGCGGGGGAATACACTCCTCGATGCAAGGTGGCACCACCGTTTTACTTTTGGCCGACTGTGATGACGAAGAGGCTTTTTCTTTTTGGGGAACAGATTTAGATGTTTTAGCCATTATGATTTAGATATTCAAAAGAAGAGAAAAAGTTGATGATGAAGTAAGAACAAATTGAGAGAAGGGTGAACTCAGGGAGGTTGAATGAGCTAATGAGACTTTGGGAATGACTTGAGAAGTAAAGTTTGGAAAATTGTGAAATTGGCCTATTTATAGAGGTCACTTAAGCGTATTGGGGAAGCTAAATAGCCGACCGCCAGCCGCTTCTTATCAATGACCTTGGAAACTGTGAAGACGCGACCTTTCAATCACTTTAGTCGCTGACATCACGAGAATGGCATTATGATCGAGATATCGAAGGATTGAGAATCAAATCATTTCTTATCATTTTATTCTCTGAAAAGCGGGGACTATCTGTATACGCTCGAAATTAGGTATCCTCGATTTCCCGGACACAAGGGTCGCTTCAAGCCCGAGTTCAGGTAAGGTCGAGTTCGAGCTCGATGGACCAGACTCGAGCTCGAAGACAGAATGCAATGTCCGAGGATCGAAGTGCATAAGGAACATCAGAGTCAAGTACAACCGGCTCCGAGACGGTGCCATTATGAGTTTGTTACAGAAGGACAAGATTCTCGCCACGTCCCCAAGATTATGGCGTAAATTCCGGAATTGATTTGTATGAATTAGTACAAATCCGTACTAGGTAGTTATACAGTTGTCCCAATAAGATTCTTTACTGGAAATGAAAATATACCTTACTTAGGGCTCCCCTCCTATATAAAGGGGACCCCGATCATTTATAAATATCATCTAATCATTGGCAAAGAATATATTATCTTACTTTTTCGCTCATTGTTCATCAAAATTGTCCTTTAGCTTTATTATTCTTGCTTTATTGTTCTAGCCCGTCTCGAGGTCACTGGGATCGCGGTCGAGGCTGACCTATCTACTGGTTTGGTCTTACTTATTTCCTTCATCTATGCTACATATTTTTTTATTATTAATTGGTATTGAAATAAATCACGTATCTTTAAAACTACAAATCAAATTTAATTGTTACTCGTATTTTTGAGGTAAACAGTAAAGTTATTTTCGGTAGATCCTCGGCTCAAGACAACGTGAAGACGAGAAAGAAAGAAGGAGGGAAAAAGAAACCTAAGAAGAATAACAAGAAAAGGAAAGGAGAACAACTGTAACTTTATTTAACCATTTCTTCTATTTCAAAAACTTGGTCATTTTTTAATAATTTTTTAGTTTTCCGGGAGTTTTATTCAATTTATTTACGATGGTCCCCACTTGATGAAATTGGCATGCATGGAATGCCCAGTTGCCCACATACAAAGACCTGTCTTGAACTATAAGGACAAGAAAGTGCTGCAGAGGCCCATATTGTAGTGATATGTTAATGAAGAGATTTTGACATTCCTATACAGCATATTACATTGCCTTTTATATTCAAGTTTCACTTTGATTACCTCTTACGTACAAAATTACCAATTATGTATATTTTTAGAATTTAAGGATAATTAATCAATTTCTACAATCACTCCCACTCCCCCGCGCTTCTCTTACTTTATCTCACTCCCCCACGCTTCTCTCTCCACATCTCACCCCCTCCCACGTATGTTGCACAAGAAAGCAGCATTTTCACCATTGATAGCCATTAAAAAGCTTTGAAGCTTTGAATTCGAATTTGGATTTTCAAAAAATATTACTTGTTTGAATTGGGTGTTGTTGCAAACAATTGGGATTTCTCTCTACGTCTCTCTCTATCTCTCAATCCCTAATTCCAGTAATGTAAAACAAAGAAAAAGAGAGCAGCAATTCCACCATTGATAGCCATTAAAAAGCTTTGAAGCTTTGAATTCGAATTTGGATTTTTAAAAACCATTATTTGTTTGAATTGGGTGTTGTTGCAAACAGTTGAGAATATGGTTTGGAGTTTATATCTTAATTTTGAGGGTGTTTTGGTGAAGATTAGACTTTATTTTGGCTGAATTTCAGATTGAAACTCGAAGAAGAAGAAGAAGAAGAAGAAGAAGAAGAAGAAGAAGAAGAAGAAGAAGAAGAAGAAGAAGAAGAAGAAGAAGAAGACATGACATACATTATACTGCAGAAATTGTAGTAAAGTTGTAGTAAAATTATAGAAAAATTGTATTATGTTGTTTATATATTTTTTATTTATTTAAATATTGTATGAAAGTTGAACAATATTGTATAAAAATTATATTTAAGTTGTATGATATTGTAGTTGTATATAAGTGGGTAGAAATAATGTGTGAAAATTGTGGATAAATTATATATAAGTTGTATAATATATAATTAGTTGTATGAAATTTATTTTTACTATATATATAAATCGGATACAAAAGACAATGTATAAAATTTGTATAAAAATTATTTTTAAGTGGTATGATATTGTTGTTATGTATAACTTGAATATAAATAATGTATGAAAGTTGTAGATAAATTGTAGATAAGTTGTATAATATATAATTATTATGTATATATTATACTTTTATACCCTTTATTTTTTCCATTAACTTCAACCAAATATTGTTCAAATGCCTAGTATCCTTCCAAAGCTCATGTCACTCCAAGCTTGAGATATCAAATTCTTAACATCAGATTCTTGTTGCATAGCTGAAGTACTCTTCAATTCTGATACCAAATTCGGCTCTAATTGGACATACACATTACTAGTATTTGAAAGAACACACCTTCCATTAACTTTTCGTCCAAACAACGAGGTAAATGACCAACTTGGCTGTCGTATTGAGCCAACAGATGATGTCATGCCACTTCCTAAAGTAACCGATATTTGTTTTAGTATAGACCATCCCTCTCCTATCAATTACTTAAAACATAACGTTGCGGTTCAAACTTCAAAAATCCACTATTCCATCTTCAAGATCCTTGCAATGGTCCAACAAATGGCATTATTCGATTTTTAATTAGCAGATCAATCAAAGTAAATCTTTAGATTTTTTACTTGTTCAGTTTGATTTATTACCTTTTTAAATAAATGAGGGTGAGGTTCTCTGTGCAAACAGCCTCACGGGGCAATGTAGAGAGGAGAGGAGAGAAGAAGGGAGAGAGGAGAGAAAGAAGGAAATGGTGTAACTAAATCCCTTGATTGAAGCCACAAATAATGGATTGGGAGCCTTTTAAGGTGGATTGTATATATTTGGTAACAAAACTTGTTTATGCCAGGTAATTAGCTAAACATGGACATTAAGAGTAATAAAGTTTCAAATAGCGTATAACTATGAAAAAATTCTGATAATAAACTGATATGTTATAATACTATTTTTATATCATTAAAATATTAAAATTATTCTTCATATTCGTAAAATTATAAAACTATTTGTTGTATATAAAAGTTATTGAATTATGTGTTAATTTCTTAAAAATTACAATTCATCGGTAATTTGTATGAGCAAAAATTTAACTTTTTGGTCAGTTGTATCATTAAAATTGTTGAATTATGTGGAATAACAGGGTATTTGGATTGACTTTTAAGCTGGTCAAATCAACTTTTAAGCTTTTTTCCGCTTTTCAGGTGATTTGACCCAACAAGATGAATATGAAATGATATATTAAACTATGAGTAGAATACCCAGCTGAGCGCTTTTAAAAATTATTTAAGAAATAATACTACTCCTTTGATTATTCTATAAATAGCAATTCTTTACACTAATGGCAAATAAAGATTAGCCACATAATTAAGGAGCAGACAAAATGCACAAATTATGAAATATTTATCTTTTCACACTCTAATGGATTCAATTATATGCTCTTAATTTTCATTACATTATGTACATTTTTTTTTTAAATTCCTTTTGACACCGTACTTTCCTATCAAGGTTCTGAACTAAGCATAAAACTCCTCTTCAGTCTAAAAGGGTTTTTTTTTATAACGATTTTATTGCCACTTGAAGACAAATTACATTTGTTGAAGGAGGGCTAGGCCTGGCCTTCATTATAACAATGTTAACCTGGTGAACCAAGTTAATGATCTATGAGCAAATAACATATTCCCAAAAATGCAAATAAAAATGAAAATAAAGCGGGTACTTCAAGGTGGCTCGTAGATAAGTCCACTAGGCTTTCTCTTCTTGACTCGAAAGGATGATAGCTGTCATCTATCAATGTTCAAGAAACCTCTAATTTGTCTTGGTAAGCTATTAAAGTGAGTGTATATGTGTACTTCATCAGTGGTGTGACTTAGAGAGGCCAATCTATCAGCAACTTTATTGGCTTCTCTAAAACAATGTCTAGTTTGAACACCATGATCTTCCACAATTTTCTTAATATTATTCACCGTCTCTTCCAATCTCCATGGTGTAGAAACTGTATCGTTGATGCAATTTTGAAGGAGCATTGAGTCAGTCTCTCCAATGACTAGATTGTACCCCATCCTTGTGCACCATTATAGTCCAAACAGAAACGAGGAAGCTTCAACACTATTACTGGTACCTTGTCCCAATGTCATAGTGAAAGTCATAATAAATCTGCCAAGTGCATCTCTAACAACTCCTCCTCCTCCACATGTACCATAAATGCACGATCCATCAGTATTAAGTTTCACATATCTAAAAGGGTTTTCAATCAGAAGAAAACTCGTCTCCGGCAACCACTTCGAAATTATCTTGCCAACTTTAAATTTTTAATTCATTTACCAATTCAAATATACCTGATATATAAAAGGTATATTACTGTTATTGATGAGATTATACAATATTCTTATACATGATTTATGATGTATAGAAACTATATATATATATATATATATAACATATTTATCCTTAATATATTTTATTATACCATATCTATAAATGGTTTATAATGTATATATACAACATATATTCTTACATTTTTTTAGTACACAGGGTGATATGCAATTGTTAAATACAAAATATTTTAATATATATGGGATATCACATATATTGGTATACGGGAGATAGACTAAAAAAAGATACACCTATCATATCAAATTATCAATTCAACATACAGGATTATACATTAATTTTTTTTAGAATACAATTATCTTTTCTTCAACTGTATTTTATTTATAAACATATTTGGAAGATAATATTTTAAGCTAAAGTAGGAAAGGAAAGATTGTAGTTTTTATACCTCATTCCCTCCGTTGATTTAGGAAACTATTATGGTATTGTTAATATTAGTTGCCATAATAGATTCCGAAACATGCTTGTAGGAACAACTTGGAGGCAAAGGAGGGGACAAGATGTTGTACATGCTAGCCAAGGTGCGAGAAAGGAATGCCTGTGATATGGACCAAGTGAAGTGCATCAAGGACGAGGAAGACAGAGTTTTGTTGAGAAGGCACTTATTCAACGGAGATGACAGATTTACTTTTATAAACTCTTGAACGAAGAAGGGGATAGGAACATTGTGTTGGATGATTTAAAACATTTCGAGAGTTATCAGGACTTTGGGTATTGTAGGTGTACTAAGGTTGCAGAGATAGAAGGAGCTATGTGTAAGATGCGTAGGGAGAGAGCGATCGGGTTAGATGAGATCCCGGTGAAATTTTAGAAGAACGTGGGAAGGGAGGGCTTAAAGTGGCTCATTGAGTTATTTAATATCATTTTTAGGACGAAAAAGATGCCTGAAGAATGGAGACGGAGCACGATGATCCCGTTGTATAAGAACAAGGGGATATCCAAAATTGCAATAACTATCAGGTATTAAATTACTAAGCCATACTATAAAATCTGGGAGATGGTGGTGGAGTTGAGGGTGAGGAGGATTGTGTCTATTTCTGAGAACCAATTCAGATTTATGCCGGGACGTTCAACCACATAAGTCATTCACCTTGTTTGGAGGTTGATGGAGCAGTATAGTGAGAGAAAGATTGATTTGCACATGGTGTTCATCCACTTAGAGAAGACTTACGATAAAGTGCTGGGGGAGGTTCTGTGGAGATATTTGGAGGCTTGAGGTGTTCCTGTTGCATACATTAGGTCTATTAAAAACATGTATGATGGATCTAAGACTCAAGTGAGGACAGTAGTATGTGACTCAGAATACTTTTTAGTTGTGATAGGGTTGCACAGGGTTCAATCCTCAGTCCATTCCTATTTGCCTTGGCGATCGATGCACTGACGTGACACATTCAAGTGGAGGTATTGTGGTGCATGTTATTTGCAGTTGGTATTATCCTGATTGACGAGATGCGAGGTGGTATTAACTAGAGGTTAGAGGTTTGGAGGCAGACTGTAGAATTTAAAGGTTTCAAGTTGAGCAGGAACAAAATAGAATACTTGAAGTACAAGTTCAGTGGTGCGACTCAGGTAGTGGACGAAGACGTGAGGCTTGATTCACAAGTCACCCCTAGGAGAGATAGTTTCAAGTGTCTTGGGTCATTCATACAAGGGAGTGGCTCACTAGGTTATTTAAAGTCATTTCTAGGATGAAGAAGATGTCCGAAGAATGGAGATGGAGCATGATGATCGTGTTGTATAAGAACAAGGGAGATATCCAAAATTGCAACAACTATCGGGGTATCAAGTTACTAAGCCATACTAGGAAAGTATGTGAGAGGGTGGTGGAGTTGAGAGTGAGAAGGATTGTGTCTATTTTTTAGCAGCAATTCAGATTTATGTCGGGACGTTCGACCACGGAATCCATTCACCTTTGTTAGGAGGTTGATGGAGTAGTATAGAGAGAGGAAGATAGATTTACACATGGTATTCATCGACTTAGAGAAGGCTTACGAAAAAGTGTTGTGGGAGGTTTTATGGAGATGTTAGGAGGCTAGAGGTGTTCCTGTTTCATACATTAGGGTTATTAAGGTATGTATGATGGAGCTAAGACTCGAGTGAGGACAATGGGAGGTGACTAGGAATACTTTTCAGTTCTGATGAGGTTGCACCAGGGGTCGACCCTCAGCCCATTCCTATTTGCCCTGGTGATCGATGCACTGACACGACACATTCAAGGGGAAGTACCACGATACATGTTATTTGCAGATGATATTGTCCTGATTGACGAGACATGAGGTGGTATTAACTACAGGTTAGAGGTTTGGAGGCAGACTTTAGAGTCTAAAGATTTCAAATTGACCAGGACTAAAATAGAATACTTGGAGTGCAAGTTCAGTTGCGCGACTCAAGTAGTGGACGAAGACGTGAGGCTTGATTTACAAATCACCCCTAGGAGAGAGGGTTTCAAGTACCTTGGGTCAGTTATACAAGGGAATGGGAGAGATCAGCGAGGATATCATACATCGTATTGGGGCGGATGGATGAAATAAAGGCTCAATTTCGGTGTTCTGTATGATAAGAATGTGCCATTAAGACTTAAAGGAAAGTTCTATAGAGCGATGGTCAAACCGACTATGTTGTATGGGACAGAGTGTTGATTTGTGAAGAACTCCTATGTCTAGAAGATTAAAGTGACTGAAATGAGGATGTTGAGATGGATGTGCGGGTATAACAAGTTAGACAGAATTATGAATGAAGTTATCCGGGGACAAGGTGGGCGTGACCTCTATAGAGGACAAGATATAGGAGGCGAGGCTTAGATGATTCGGGCATGTGAAGAGGAGAGACACAGATGTACCATTGAGGAGGTGTGAGAGGTTGGTCTTGGAGGGCCAACGGAGAGGTAGATGTAGGGTGAAGAAGTATTGGGGAGAGGTAATTAGGAAGGATATGGCGCTGCTCTAGCTTACTGATAACTAGGGATTATGGTTCATTTTACACTCCTTCTTACTTGAGTTTTGATTAAAAATATGTATAAAATAGTCCCAAAGACTTACATGTTGTACTTGTATGCAGGGTTTGGTAAAAAAGGTGACAACTAGTCAAAACCAGCTCAAAAAGGAGTGAAACATGCACAAGTACCAAGAACAAGTCCAAGCACAGTGCAACAGGTCCACTGCGGCCGCATTCCGTTTGGTGCGGTCCGCAGTAAAGAGATTCAGAGAGTGCAAATTTTGGAAAATCAAGCATTGCGGCCGCAAAGCATTTTGTGTGGACTGCAATGGCTTCACCGTGGCCGCACTCGATATTTTGTGGTCCGCAAAGAAGGAGTTCAGAGAGTTGGGACTTTTGAGAATCAATGCCAATGCGGTCCGTGGTCCTTTTTGTGCGGCCCGTGGTGGTCAAGTTCAGAGAGCAAGGTTTAAAGCCAAGAAGCCTCACTGCGACCGCACTCGATTTTGTGCGGACCGCACTACCCCCGCAGGGGTATTTTTGTCCAAAAAATTTGGCCTAGCATAAATAGTTTCTTTTCCCATTTTTAGGTCATCAATTGTATTCTAACGTTGATTTGCGCTCGTGAACAGAGTTTTTTAACCATTTTGAGTAATTTTAGAGTAGTTTTATCATTGAATCTTCAAGTATTAGATTATAATTAAATCTTATGGGTTTTTCTTCATCTATTTATTAGTTTTCTTCTATTATCATGAGTAGATAGACCCATTAGCTAGGGTTGTGGCTCAACCCTAGTGTGGGTATTTGATGGGTCTTGAGTTTTAGGGCTTGAATGTCTATGGGGGTTTGATATTTGGACTAATTTATGTTTCCATGTTGAATTAGTGGCTGCAAACACTAATATGTGCCTATTTGACTTGGGTTCTTCTTGAGAAAGAGAACTTGAGTCTAGGAAAATTAGTTCAACAAGGAATTGGGGCGTATTCAAGAGATTGATAGCCCCAATTAAAGGGTTAAACCTAGAGATAGTAATACCCGACTTGAACCTAAATTGATTGCACAAATTATCATACCCAATTGGTCTTGAGAAAGTCAATTAGGGCAAAATTACTCAAACTACCGAGAGGTATAGAGTGAGAAGAAGTGCATTGGTTATATCGTAATCCCCAACATGAAAACCTAGCCTTAGACTCGAGAACCCGTCAAGTATCCACCTAGGAGAAAGTCACTTCCCTAGTGCCTCCTTAACTATTTAGACAACCTTTCAAGTATCTTACTCTTAGCTTAATTTAGCATCTTATTAGCATAATATTAGAAGTAATCAAAAGATCAATGATGTTTGGAAGAGTAATCAAGAGAAATTACGCATCTCTAATTTAGATAGGAACCCAATTCGCATTTCTAGCTCCCTGTGGAAATCAATCCCGACCATCTCGGATAAAAGCTGCTTCGACCACTCTCCCTACTTTGTAGTAGTGCAGGATTGGCACCGATCACTTACTAAGGACATGACCATCAATAGGAAGGTGTGGAGGTTGAGAATTAAGGTAGAGGGTTAGGTAGTCGAGTGATGTCCTTGTTTGTTACAGTAGATTTAGTACATCACTTAGTGTCTTCCGTGTATTTTTGTATTCCTAGAGTTCTGGTATTACTTGTTGTTGCCTTCACTTCAATTTTCTAATTGCACTACTTAGTGTTAGTTTTGTGTTTTCGCTTGATTTTCCGATTGGGTTCCTTGTCATTTTCCCTTCCCTTTTAACTTTCTTGAGCTGAGGATCTACCGAAAACAACTTCTCTGCCTTCTTAAAGGTATGAGTAAGGTCTGCGTATACACTACCCTCCCCAAATCCCATTTGTGGGAATACACTAGATTTTTTGTTGTTGTTGTTGTAAAATAGATTCTGAAACATCCGAGAATGACGTTAAGTTCCTGCCATTTTTGTTAATTATGGACTATTATTTTTGTTAATTATGGACTATTACTATGATTATGTTAAGTTTTCTAGAATAGTGCCTACTTATGTTTTTGAGAAATTTTCAGAAACCACTATATTTTTGGTGATTGTTAGCTTGCTATAGCTACCATTTATTAAATTACTTCCTATAGCTATGTTTTCAATTGTTATAGATTGTATTTGATATGTTTTTACTATTGTATTCATGAATACAGTAGCAAAACTCGGCGGAAAACAGGGGAATCCAACTAAGCAGAGAATGTATTTGACTGTATTCGCGAGCTGTATTCGTGAATACAGTAATGGAATTTGCGAAAAAAAGTCTTCAGCTGTTTAAAAATGGTAAGTGAATCAATTAATACGATAGACTCCTAATATAACTCAAAAACTCAATTATAACACACAAAATTTGTATTTCCAATTATAGAAAAGATTCTCAACCGAAAAATACCCCAAAAACAGAGCAATCTGCAGAGATTCAATCCCTCCTTTCCTTTTTAGTGGTATCTTTGCTAAAATATATTTTAGTGATATCTTTACAAATAGATTTATATATTGAAATTATATAATTACATTGAATACAGTTAAATACATTAAAATACATAAAGTATAACAGGTCATCTATAATGCAAAAATTTATGAATACATACTGCAGATATATTTGAATATATATATATACACACACACACATATATATACACATACACACATCTGAATACATAAATTATTTTAATTAAAAAAATATATGATTACATCCATGGAATACATCGAGATAGTGAATACAATGAAATACATAGAATACAATGAGGTACATTAAAATACAATGAAAAAATAGACAACGAATACAATGAAATTTATGGAATACAGCGAGATACATTGAAATACAATGAAAAAAAAGATAACAGACTCTTCAAGTTCCTCAACCCCAAACTCTATCCCCAATCCACCGATATCCAGGTCGCCGCCATGTGGGGCGTCGTTGCCGGTTAAATGAGGACAATTGTTCAAGAAGCACCAGTTTAAAAGATCAAACGGAAACTAGAGACAGAACTTCTTCAGATCTCATAAGGAAAACATGAACAATCAATGCAAAATCTAAGAAAAATGTAGAATGTGTAACACAATTGTGTGAAAGAAATCCCCGGCCGGATCTGTCGTTGGTAGAACATAGCCCATGCTAGGGTTTCTAAAAGCAGGGGAAGAAAAAAATCGGGGGGGGGGGGGAGGGGAGGGGGGAAAGAGAAGAAAGAGGAAAAAGAAAGGAGGAGAGAGGGAGAGAGAAAAATAATACACAGCGTATTTAATGTCTTAAAGGTAGGAAGTGACCATAAATAGATATTTTGCTATAAAAATTAAAAGGTAGTTATAGGAGATAACTTTTTAAAATGGTATTTATTTATAATAAATAAGGTATCAACCTTTGCTATAGGAGGTAAAATTTCCTATGTTTTTTCCTCAAGCTATTGGGCCAACCTGGTGTCATCCCATGGGTCAAAATACAACCCAAATCCACACTTACAAAGTTAAATTTGAAAATTAAGAAATATGTAAATGCGAAAGAACTCAAGCTATTAATTTAAGAAAATGTATAAACTTACACTTTTTTTCCAAAAGACAAAGAAATAAATGGGAGGTCGAGTTATATTGGGGTGGTTGAGTTATAACCCATTATTTGATCGATCTTCATTCAATCCGTTTTGACCCAAATCAACTTTGAACGACACCGTTCATGGTCGTTTATTGATTCATCCCATTGTTTACTTCTTAATTTGGATTTTACCCGCCCATTTGTCTGCTACCAACACCAAAGACCTATTACACTTGGCGTGAAACACATAGGATCTAATTAACTGGTTTTCTGCTTCCTCAACTTACTTTTGAATAGCTAGACCAATGATTGTTCCATTTTCAGTATTGATCTATCGTTTTTATTTTAAATTATTGAGGACACTAATACCATCTCAAACAATTTTAAATTATTGAGGACACTAATACCATCTCAAACAAGTTACGCAACTTACATGTAGGAAAAATCATGAATTTTTTTCCACCGATTCTGATGTCACATTACCTACCGTGTTATGCTATTGGTGCAATTTAAAAATTCAATTCTGCTTGATTAGACAACCATTAACCATAAAGAGTCAAATATGCCCTGCACACGCATTTCTAATATTTTATTTATTGTAGAAGATGGTATAAAAAAGCTGGCCAAGAGAAATGCCATGTCAGCTACTTCCCACATTACCAGATTTGCCACGTAGGACCGTGTGGGGCCGTCCAAGTTGGAGAATAATCAGAGAATATGCACAATGCACGTAAGGAATTATGCTTATGGTGTATGCGAATATCCGCTCTCGCAGCCACCCACGACCCCAGTTTTTCTCGATTTCAATTATAGCCGTGAAGTCGGCTGATCTAATGACTAAAATACCCCTGCGTGGTCGAATTCACACCGGTATTTCTAGTGACATGATGATGATTTTACAGAAGTGCCCTTTCCATAATTACGTGCACGTCCCTCAGGATTGCAATTTATTGGTATCACCTCTATTTTATATAAAAGAAAGTCCATATGGCATGGTGTTATTACTTCTAAAATTATATGTTTAAACTTTAATATTTGTTAACATTTTAAGAAGTTAATTCATATTATGTCGATAATTCACACATGTAGCAAAGTCAACCTCCTAAGCTCTGGATGAATAAACTTCAGCTTTAATTACTAATGTTGCGCTTGCATATAATTTTTAGGTTTAACATCTAAAAATTGAAACCAATATTTTGAAGAATCTTAATTAAATAGATTCCACCTAATACAAATAGAGTATTACTTATATCAACTATACTACATTATGGTAGTGCGTATGAGTTTAACATCATTAAATAAGACTTTACTTTATATATATTGCCAGTACAAAAAAAAATTGCGATATTTTCAACTGTTTTAGAAGGTAACTGTATTGGTCAAAATTTGACCGATGTGATCGATCTAATCGGGACCACGTCCAAACAGTAGGATGAAGAAAGAAGCCATAATTTGCTCCAAATCCCGTGTCCGCAACGTCTGCCCAGTCAAAGGATAATATTCAGGGAACGACAAAAATTGACGTGATACGAAGGGGCTATGACCCAAATACATAGCCAGGACTCCATGACTATATATAGGGATGGAACCTTCCTTATGGAGGGGGAGCTTTTCTTTTTCCTCTCCTCTGTACTCTCCTTAGTAGAAAGAAAAAATCCATCTTCCATGGAAGATGTACGATAGACATATTCTCCAATTGATGAAAGAAGAAATGAAAGGCTCCCGACAATTCATTTGCTCCTATTTCATTTTTTGTATCATCGTACTACTTGTTTGCAGATCTGGAGTTTCATTATGTTTGACTAAGATTTACCTCTTCAACTTCTTTAATTGATTTAATCAAAAAAGTTTCAATATCTTTTAGTCAAATAATTTGGCGCCATCTGTGGGGATTTCTTAGTGAAAACTTCCTAATCTTCTCCAGATCGAAAACCGAAAACATGGCCACACGCCAAAGAGAACGATAATGATACGCTTACAACCGATTCAAAGAAAATGGAGGAAACGGAAAAGGAGAATTAAGCACTCTGCGACCAAATGAGGGGAAAGAGAGCTAAATACAGTTACTGAATTCAGAAAATACCACCCCCGGCAATCATCAAAACGCCAAGAAAAACGAGCAACGCCGCAGATCCACCTTCATTCTCCAACTCATTGAATCGGAATAGACAAATATCATCCTAGCCCACCTTCTGCCGATCGTTCGAACAAGAATGCGATCACCACACGGGCGAGCGAGCAAAGAAACAACTCAGCCAGAGAATGAGAAACAACTACAAGACAACCGAAATATCGCCAACCTGACAATCCAAATTCTAGAAAATGACGCCCCTTAAGTTGTGCTCTCTCTCCCTCACCTAGGAGTCGTCCCAATAGGGTTTTCCCGGGAACTTAGGAACCGAGTCGCCCCAATAGGGTTTTCTCGGGAAATTAGGAACCGAGTCGACGAGGAAGACATCCCCAAGTTCAAAGTACAATTCATCGTCTCGCCCACCAATGACACCTCCAGACCGGAAAGCAAAAAGATTAGACAAAGAAACTCCAATGTATGCACGAAACGAACGTGAGCGAAACAACAATGTTTCGTACTCTCCAACATTACCCTCTTTGATGCAAACAAAAATTAAGCGAACTGGGACTCACCCAGGAAACGCAAAGGTCGAGCGGAATTGGGACTCCCCCAGAGGATACCTGGTTCTCCAAAAAACTGGAACAACGACCGGTTAACGTTTCGACGAAAGTTCGAAATAACACCCTTAAGGCCAAGGGCCTTCTCCAAAAAGAGACGAGTTCGACCTCGATCGAATAGCAACGGGTTAATATTTCAACGAAAGCTCGAAATAACACCCTTAAGGCCAAGGGCCTTCGCCAAAAAGAGATGAGTTCGACCTCGATCAAACAACGACGGGTTAATATTTCGACCAATGTTCGAAATAACACCCTTAAGGCCGAAAGCCTCCGCCAAAAAGAAATGAGTTCGACCTCGATTGAACAACGACGGGTTAATATTTCGACGAAAGTTCGAAATAACACCCTTAAGGCCAAAGGCCTTCGCCAAAAAGAAAAGTCTGACCTCGATCGACAATGACGGGGTAACACTTTGACAAATGCTCGAAGTTACACCCTTGAGGCCAAAGCCATCACCAAAGAGAAAGTTCGAAATATCCCTAGGGCCAAGGGCCATAAAAAAAAAGAAAAAAAAAAGGTTGGGACTCCGACAGGATAACACTTCGATATAAGCCCGAAAGTAATATCCCTACAGCCAAGGTCGTTATTAAAAAAAGAGTTCGATATCATTCGGACTATGGTGGGATAGCATCTCGACACATGTTCTAAAACACCATCTTGCAGCCAAAGCTGTCATCAAGGTCGCAGTCAACCCGCTTGACACCAAATCCCCCAAAAGTAGGGAACTCGTCAAGCGGGAATCTACTTCGCACCAGAGTTATGAAAAACAAAACAGGGAAAAAGTATATAAGGCATATGACAAAGAAAAATTTCTCTTTATACAAAGTCATTGCGCAAACAGTCGCAGATTACATACGGCTTGAACCAACAGAGTCTAAAAAAAGAAGAAACAACGACAACAAACAACAAATAAAAAAAAGACAAAAAAACAAAGACAACAATTCTTTCACTTGGCATAATCATCACCGCCCTCTTCACCACTATCACTATGAAGTCCTCCCTCATCATCCGCGCCCTCATCGACTTCCGGTGTCGTAGAGTCATATCCATAGTTGACACGAGCCTCTCGTGCCTTCGCCCAAGCTCCTTCATATGTTGCCTCGGTAATGTTGACCGCCTATCACAGGTTCTTATATATGTCTTGCTGGGCTTCAGCATGAACCCAAAAGCTCGTGCAATTGACGGGGAACATCGGCGGAAGAAGATTCAACTTGAGCCAATAGTTGCACCTTTTCAGCCTCAAGCGCTGCGACCCGATCTCCTAAGGACGATGCATCCCGGTCGATCTCGCTAATATGCTCCTCAAGCCTCACTTTCCTCAGCGTGTCCGTCGCCCTCTCCGACTCCTGCTCTGATCGGAGGACGCAGATAGTGTTTTCCAGAGCCGTCGCCCTCGCTAACGCCGACGACCAGGCACTCTCGATGTTCTCCAACCCAGTAACCTTTCTCTCCAACTCGGCCAATTTTCCCATCCACTCTGCACTCATCGCCTCGACCTTGATAAGATTCTGATCCATCTCAGACTGTATCGACCTCAGCTTCCCCTGAAGATATTCACACTCTACAACAACCCCTTTGCCCAACTCAAGCTCTTCGTCCTTTGCACGAAGTTGCTCCTCGAGTACACTCTTACTACGAATAGCATGCATCAATTCCTGATCCCTCTTCTCCAACTCCTCGCTAAGAGATCGATCGCCAGGGTTCGCCTTCAGCCGCTCGTGCATCTCACGACATGTGTTGCGATAGCACCGATACTTCTCCAACATCTTGAAGAAAATCTTGGCCCAAATGTCGGACCTATGAGCACTCTCTATTTCCACCATGTACATCTGAAAAATGAGAAGATGGGTTAAAACCATATCGCCAAGAAAAATAAGAGAAATATGAAAGAAAAGTGTAACGTACTCTCAAGCCCATAGCGGCCACTTCATACATCAAGTCAATATCGGGAACGTCCCGAAGAGCCGCATTCTCAGCAGCAGAGCACAAGATGTCAAACTGCAACACCAGGTCCTCCGTATCTCCTAGGAGATTGATATACGACGAAATCTCCAGAATACGGGACGGACCTCCCGCATGAATCACTGAACGGGTAAGATCCTCTTCAAACATCCTAACATCATCAAGGTCAAGATCATACTCAAATTCATAGTCGTCAACTATGACACCCTTCCCCCTTTCTGCGGCCAATAAGGAAGCACGACCCAACGCCGAAGATGAAGGCCCGTCCAAAGTGGCGACATCGGTCTCAGGAGTCTGACCCCCCGCCACGACAGGTTGCTGGTCAATCATAGCGGCCGGGATCTCCGCCGGAGGGGCAGACACAACGACTAGTTCTATCTCCACGGGTGGAACAGCGCCAACTCTTGCCTCCGACCCCATCAAGGGAAGGTCTTCTTCCAGATTTATCACAGCCGCAAGAGCCACTTCAGTCTCCACTCGCCGCCTATTTGATGGCCCCTTTCCTTCTACGGCATGGAAAGGTCCCTACGCTGGATAAATGGCAAGGGACGGAGTCCTAGCTCGAGGGGTAGCCGCCGTGCGTACAACCGCGACCGTAGATTCAACTAAGGCAGTCCTCGGCGAAGGTCGGATAGTAGACGCTGAAGCAGGGTGAACAGACGATGAAGGTTGACGGAAAGCTAATGGGGGAGCCCTCGCTCTTCGTACTCTCCCTGACATCGACGAACATCGCATAAGAAATAAAATAAAATAAAATAAGAAGAAAAGAAGGAAGAAGTACAACAAACAAAAATGATATTACTTACCAGTAAGGGGCTTGCGTCCATATTTCTCATAAAAGAATGACCATGTGCGGACCCCCCACCGTATGAGGAAGGATGGCGCTCACCCACTCGCGGATACCATCAATGGGTGTGGGAGGTAATTTCACAGCTGTGAAAACACAAACAGTTTTAGTACTACTCAAAGAGAGAACAGTCGGGTATCATTCCGACCCAAAGTATAGGGTCTTACATGAAAAATTCCATTTCTCAGGGAACCCTGTAGGATCCACCACAAGATGCTCGGTCCGCACATAAAAATAGTTCTCGTAGAAGCGACGGTTAGCTCTGTCGTCCATCTTTACTACCAAGCTCTTCGACCCTTGGTGGCGCATGTGAATCATCGTGCCACGAATGAGTTGAGGGTAGAAGATATTAAGCATGTGCTCCAAAGTGATCTCACGGCCGGCAAGCTCCGCAAATTTGAGAAGCATAAGGAACAATTTATACAAGTACGACGTAAGTTGAGCCGGGCATACCTCGTAAAAGCGACAAACGTCTACCACCAAGAGAGGGAGAGGAAGCATGTACCCAACAAGAAAAGGGTAGGCATAGAACGCACAATACCCTGGGCGGTCGAAATGGACTATGTCATCCCCCACCGCCGGTAGTATTTCAACATATTGAGGAATTCCCCAATTGGCCCTCAGGTCTGCAATCCACTCTTCATTTATGACGAAGGGAGCGGGTTCCGGTTCCTCCCCAGCGGGACTGTGAAAATCAGTCCATGCCTTCCCAGGGCGAGGCAAGATCTCAGCCACCGACGGGACCTCTTCATCCTCTGCCACTTCTACTTCTCCAGTGGCCACAACATCATCTTCCGGCACTGGAGTTTTGGCGGGAAGGTCAGCGCGAGAAGAATCACCAACCATTTGTATCTGTTTGATAAAGGAAAGGGGTAAAGAAAAGAAAAGAGAAAAGTTCTTGGCTAACCGGAGAAAACCAAAAATCCAAAGTATCAAGAGAAAAGAAGATTCACAAAGTTCTTTCAAGTAAAGGCAAGGAAGTGTGTCACTCGAATGGTGAATTCCTTCTATTTATAAGAGGCATAAATTTCCCAAGCACGAAACCCAAGAGTTGCCAATCGAAGCTGATGGGGCAAAAAACGGTACAACCCCCTGAGAACATGTGTCATAATGGCGGCAACCACGGACGACGTTTCAAGTTAAACGATATTTAGGTTCTGAAACGGCCGCAACAACTCAGAGATATCGAAAGGGTGTCGATACGCCACTTGATTTTGAAAATCACACTCAAGGGGTAAATAGTCAGATTTCTTTGGACTAAGTGAAAATCATCATCCGTCCACCGGACCCGACTAGGGACGACCCCGGCAGACGGAAGGACTAACTGTATTGGTCAAAATCTGACCACTGTGGTTGACCCAATCGGGACCACGTCTAAACAACAGGATGAAAAAAGATGCCATGATTTGCTCCAAATCCCGTGTCCGCAGCGTCTGCGCAGTCGAAGGACAATATTCAGGGGACGACAAAAACGGACGTAATACGAATGGGCTATAGCCCAAATACATAGCCAGGACTGCATGACTATATATAGGGATGAAACCTTCCTAGAATGGGGGGCTTTTCTTTTTCCTCTCCTCTGTACTCTCCTTAGTAGAAAGAAAAAAACCATCTTCCATGGAAGATGTACGATAGACATATTGTCCAATTGATGAAAGAAGAAATGAAAGGCTCCGACAATTTATTTGCTCCTATTTCATTTGTCCTATCATCGTACTACTTGTTTGTAGATTTGGAGTTTCATTATGTTTGACTAAGATTTACCTCTTCAACTTCTTTAATTGATTTAATCAAATATATTTCAATATCTTTTAGTTGAACAGTAACCATATTATCAATTTTTAGCGACAAATTCCACTTTAATGAACTGGTAACTGTAGTTGCCATTTAAAAAATTAGATTGTGCAATTTTTTTTAATGTTGTCAGTATACATAAAGTTATTCTCAATAAGTAAATGAAAAAAATAATCCATTATTCGTATATATGAGAAAGTTCAAGTCAGCCGTTGCGTATGCTTCTTAAGTACTGCAAATATTCATCTCTAATTAATATTTAATAATGAAGGTGGAATATATAGCTGGAACCATTAGCTAAAATTTTAAGTTCATTACTCACTTCCCAATGCGATCACTTAACAAATGCAAAAGAATAAGTACAATCGGAGGAAAACCAATCACGTCCAACCAATAAAATGTTCTGTATGTTAGATGACGCTGACAAATGCAAAGTGTACCTAATATACTAGGGTGCACCAACCAGCGTGGATCCAAAACACTAGATTAATCGAAACTCAATAACTTTTGCTCAAATCTTTTATATATATATATATATATAAAAGTTTTTGTGTACGTGCATTGCGTTTATTTCACATAATTAATAAAAAATTATATAGTCTTATACATGAATTGTAAAACGTTTTGAATCATGATTGTATTTATAAGAAAAAGATTATGCTTAGAAATCATTTCTAATAACAATCTAAATATTTAAGCTAAAAAAAAATGAGAAGATAAAATGTTAGCTCAAAAAAATTATTTGATTTTTTAAGAACGGTAAATGTCAGCTCAAAAAAATTATTGTACGCTGAAGTTAAAAAGCTTAACTTTGTAAAGTGAATCATTTAGATACGTGGACCTTACTAAATTCTTTGATAATCCTCAAGTCAAATTTAATGTTACAAAACTAACTTTTATTATTAATGTTGAAGGTATTATTAAAATAACTTTTAAGGGCATAAAAGTCCAATAGTAGTATAGAGTTATTTTGGTCTTTCACATTCAACTTTTGATTCATGCTTATAATATAGTATGGTATTAAAAAATTTATTAACTATTTATAAAAGCTAATTTGCGAGCTTAGTTGTTGTTATATATAAATTCAAAATAATTGTTGGAACTCATAATTAAACTATAAATTCTAGATCTGTCTCTGACACTAACATGATAATTTATTGGAAACTCAAGAAATTAAACAAGTGTTTTCACTCTTCTAATTTGAAGAAGCACATGGTCTATGAGTAATTAGGATCTGATCCCTAAATGACTTATTTTACGCTAAGCTGTGGCATTTTTTAAGTTAAAAACATACTCCTATTTGAACCTCTTTGATTTGCGGGCTGCACTCTGCAAATACAGTGTTTATCTTATCTTGTGGTCACATTAGATATTTCCAACTCAAAAGCTTTTAAAAAAAAATGTATTTGTCTTTACTTATTATTTTTCTTTGCGATGATCTTTTAAGTAACTTATGACGAGGAAAAAACTTATACTAGTATATAATATTGCCTCATTCCATTTTAAGAAAAAAATGACGCAATTGAAGGAATGAAGGTCAAGTCATATAATTTTTTATTTTAATTGGAATGTGAATTCTTTAATTTAATATTTTTTTTATATAATTTGAAGATACATAACATTGATAAGTCTTAATTTTCATACGAAGGAGGTATCCAAATAAGTATATTTTGTGTCAATTAGGGATTAATAGTGTCATATAAATAAACCGTAGGAAGTAATATTATTCTATGTCGTTGAATATCTACATATTATGCTTAAATGAAGAATTTAATACATCATAAATATCTAGGAAAATTTGCTTAGCCGACCATTGAGAGAGAGAAGCAAGTGAGAAAACGTGTTAATTGTGAGGCCTTTTTTTAAAAGACTACCTTCAGTTTGTTTTCGTAAAATGTTAAACGTTATATACTGATTTTTATATTTTGTAAAAGTTATATTCTGATTTTTATTTTTTATTTTACTAGCAATAACTTAATATAGAAAAATATGAAGGAAAAAGAAATACTGTGAGAGCAGTTTGAAAACTTAACTCGTGCGCCACATTTATCAAAGAGTAACGACGGATGAAGATATTCCAAGCCAATATATAATTAAATGTGGTAAGCAATCACGTCCCCTTTTTTGATTTATTTACGTAACGTTTCATTTATTATTAAAATAATTATTCGCACTCCGTTGTTGAACTCCTTATTTACATTACTCAACACTTACCGTGGATAGGAATGCCATAAACATAATTATTCGCACTCTGTTGTTTGTAATAGATTAGTTGATTGCAACTTGCAAGACATGTGTTTTACGTATAACATTTTATTATTTAATTATAATTAAGTGAATTTAATTTTTTCTAGCTAACACCACAAACTAGTAAATATTTTTCTTGACTTCTCGCACCCAGTATGTGCCTTTTAATTTCTTTTTTATTTTTCTTTCTTATGTGATCTAAAATATTCTATATTTTTTTTTCCAACGCAAAAAGGAGTTTTTGTTTCACATTACTTTTTTATTTTATTTTAATATTCTCGAGATAGATATTAGATGACTGCAGGGTATTTGTCATGTAAAAATAGAATTAAAATGTCCTATTTCAACCTTAGTATCGCATTAATCGTATCATGCTTTAACTTACTCTTAAAGAAAACTTGACTGATTTCTTTTTTTAGTTCTCTCCCAAATTAGGTAATCCAAAAACTTTATACGGAAAATTAGTTAAGTCAATTTTTTTGGAGAAAGAAAACTTACAAACTAATAAGATACAGTAAAGGGGCGGTCACAATCAATTACTTTATAAAAGCTACCTTGAAAATTCGGAAGAAAGGAGGTAATAATCCCATTAGTGGGCAAATATGTCAATTGACACTTAATAAAGCAGCGAAGTTAAATGCAGCTAAAAAGTTAATCGGGGGTAATAATGTCATTTGGTAATTCAGCTTTTTATGTTATCGTCCCCTTTAAATGCAGCAGCCTAACCTTATTTCCTCTGACTCACACTCAGCTTTGCTCAGCCATTTTTATTGCTAAGCAAGTGATATTGGATAATACATTATACAGTTCTATTTTACCTTACATTTTTCTGTTTCCGAACACAGAAACATTCATCTAATCACAAACACAAGGTTAGCTTTCTACTTGCTTCGAATTTCTCGACCTTCTTCGTATTTCAATTACAGTTTTTTTCTCCAGATTGTTAGCAAATTATCTATCTTTTTGATCCTTTAATTTGAGTTCTTTGATATTGTCAGAGTTATCGGGTCGGATTTTTCATATGAAAATATTTTCTAAAATTTGTTTGTTTCACGAAATCTTCCTTTAATTGATTTTCAGAAGAAAAGGAGAAAAAAAAAATCTATTTTTTAATTGATTTGGTTGGTGGGTGTTGTTGTTCTCGCTGAATTAAACACTTTTTCCAAATTAAACAATATATTTGGTATGCTTACTTCTTTATATTTGGCAAGTCTTAGTGAAAATCTTAGCTCCCCACTTTCACCTTTGGGCTTTGAGTAACTGAATTATCAAATTCTAGGAGAGGGTAGGAGATGAAGAAAGAAACATAATTAGATAAGATTGTTACTGTAATATAGGAATTTTATGTTTGAATTAGCTTCTTATTTAATTCCAAGTAAATTCTAAATTTTCCATTAGCAGAAATTTAATAAATCTTTAAAGATTTTCTTCGAGATCCTTGGGTTCTGTTTCCTTTTTCTGTTATATTTTTTTGGTCGTGACAAGATTTACATTTAGACAACACTAGTAAGCATTAGTGGCTGAATACTTAAACCTGAGATAGTTGGATTCTGTTTTCTCAATTTATTTGAATCCCTGGATTAATTTTTGATTAATAGATAATTGAATCACTACTATCCCCACCTCGTCCCACCAGTCTTTTCATCAAATCTTTTATTAGATATTTTAGTTTACCTATCAAAAGAGGGACAATTTTGATGCGGTGAATTTATCTCAAGAGGGAAAATTCTAATCTTAAATTTTGTCTTGTTTGTCTTATTACAGGTTGTTTTCTTGATTTACAAAAGAGGGAAATTTTTATTCTCTTCCTCTTAATCAACTTCTTTGGCAGAGGCAGTCATGGAAGAAAATTACAGCAAACCCCCAGGAATCAGGTTTATGGAGAGGGCAAAGAAGTCAAGTCTCTCTTTCAAAACATATCAAGCCATAGTCCTAATTGTAACTTTTTTAGCATATGCAAGTTATCATGCTACTAGAAAAACTACTAGCATTGTAAAAAGTGCACTTGATCCCCAGACCCCTGGTGTGGATGGTTTAATGTTTCCGTGGCAAAGGCATACTACTCAAGAAAGTTCAAGACTTTCTTGGATGCTTAAAGATGGTTGGTTGCCATTTAACGGACACGATGGTACAGCTATGCTCGGTCAACTTGATGTGTCTTTCCTTTTTGTATATGCCATGGGAATGTATTTC
Source organism: Nicotiana sylvestris (assembly GCF_000393655.2). Taxonomy (NCBI): domain Eukaryota; kingdom Viridiplantae; phylum Streptophyta; class Magnoliopsida; order Solanales; family Solanaceae; genus Nicotiana; species Nicotiana sylvestris. The sequence goes on from NC_091059.1 coordinate 118,621,306, forward strand.
TCCGGGCACGTTGGCGATAGGATGGATCTAAGAATATTTTTGACAATAGGAATGGTGGGAACTGGTTTATTCACTGCCCTTTTTGGAGTTGGATATTGGGCAAATGTACACATTTTTTACTACTATCTAATAGTCCAAATGATGGCTGGATTGTTCCAATCAACTGGTTGGCCTTCAGTCGTCGCAGTTGTTGGGAATTGGTTTGGGAAAAAGAAGAGAGGACTTATAATGGGTATTTGGAATGCTCACACATCCATCGGAAACATTACGGGTTCTTTGGTTGCTTCAATCTTGTTGAAGTATGGATGGGGTTGGTCAATGGTTGTTCCTGGTAGCATTATTGCTATCATTGGCGTGCTGGTATTCCTTTTTTTGCCAGTTCATCCCGAGTCTGTCGGAGCAAATCATGATGAAGATGAAGATGAAGTGTTCTCTCCTAGAAAAGAAGGCGAGGAAGTAACAGAGCCTCTGTTGAGATCAGATAGAGAAGAGGAATCAGCCGTGGGTTTTATAGAAGCATGGAAAATTCCAGGGGTTGCACCTTTTGCTCTTTGCCTTTTCTTTGCCAAGTTGGTAGCATACACATTTTTGTATTGGCTGCCTTTCTACATTAGCCATACAGGTATGCTAACTGTTATGTGTTTGTTACGACAGATTTGCAGTCTTTTTATAACAGTATATTTTATCACCATATTAGCTGAAAGTTTCTCTGATTTCTTTGTATCCTTTGATATTGCTGCAGCTATAGATGGAAAGTATTTGTCCAATGAGGAGGCTGGAAACTTGTCGACGTTATTTGATGTTGGAGGGGTAGTAGGTGGAATCCTAGCAGGTTACATATCTGACCGCTTAGGCGCTAGAGCTATAACCGCTGCCAGCTTCATGTACTGTGCTATCCCGGTTCTCTACTTGTATCGGAGCTATGGACACATCTCCATGACCATAAACATCATCCTTATGTTGATTACCGGAGTATTCGTTAACGGGCCTTATGCATTGATAACAACTGCTGTTTCGGCTGACCTGGGAACACATAGCTCTTTGAAAGGCAATTCACGAGCGCTTGCAACTGTTACTGCCATTATTGATGGCACTGGCTCAATTGGAGCTGCCATTGGACCACTTCTAACCGGTTACATATCAGCTATGAGCTGGAGTGCTGTTTTTACAATGCTCATGGGAGCAGCTTTTATAGCTGGTCTGCTTCTAACCAGGCTCGTTGTAGCTGAAGTGGGTGCCAATATTCATCAATTAGGCTCCCCTAGATCAAGGTCCCCTGACCTTGAAGTGTGAAAACAATAACAAATGGTATTCTTTAATTGCTTTTGTGAATGCATTTCCAAGCCTCAGTTCGGGTATTAGCCTCCGGTCACAGAGATGTAGAGGTGGAGATGCTAAAATCTAAATCAAGATTTCAGGTGGCATCTTGTATAAAGTCAAGAAATGAGAGGGTTTTATTCTCCTTCTCTGTAGTGCATGGGAGTGAGTTTAAAAGGGGGAAAAACTGCTGATCACTCCCTTTCTCATGAAATACCATTTCATTTCCACATGTACATTTTTTGTGTGCCAGAAAAGGATCAAATACAGCAATTAGTGTAGTGGGAGCCTGGGTTATTGAAAGTTTTGTACATCATTTTCTTTTTTGGATTGAATAAAGCCAGTGCATCCTCCCAAAAATTTTAGACTGTGAATTTACTTATTTTGGACAAGTTGAAGATCAATTATTGAAAGTTGTATCCACCTAAAGTTATGGCTATGGTGGGACAACTCATTGAATTTCTGATCTTTTTCATCTATTCCTGATTGAGCAGCTACCCAAGTAGTAATACTCTATTTCTCTTAATTAGTGAGAAATTGTTCGTCAAGTCGTACTCTGCGATGGAAATTATTGAAGCTTTCACTCTCTTAATACCCAACTGTCATCCTGATCTAAAAAAGAAAAAATTAAGAATCTTTTAGAAAGTTCTTTTCTTAAATTATAGTACTCTCTCTGTAACACCATTTTAAATTTCTTTTTGTTTTGCACTTTTACTCTCAACTTTAAAAGTGAAATAATCTCCCTTTTAACCTTTTTTATTCTCATATCAAATTCACAAATATCTCTCAATCCCTCACAGCTTTCATTCTCTCGATCTCTCAATTTAAGCTTCCTCGATGGTTATTCAAAGGAGAGGAACATATTTGGATATAATACTGAATCAAATGTCTCATCATAGTCTATACCTTCGCTTTGGTTACCACACGAGCCTTGTAGCGATCATTAATCCCATTAGACTTGGACATTGTCTTGTATAATCACTTGCAATCTAATACACAAATTTCAAAATAAAAAGTTACCAGGGAAATAGGGGATGTAGCAAGTGTGCCTGTAGTTATTGCAGGATAAAGTATAGATATAAAGGAAATAATTCCCTCTGGTAGTAAAGTCGTAGGAAAATTGATTTGGATTCGATATCTACAAGAGCACCACTCACTATCCGTACAAAACTTACTCCTATAAGGTTTATGATTTCTCTTTTGGGTGGGGGCTTGGGGTGTTAACTGGGCAGAGCTGGTCCAAACCTTATATTTGTCTTAAAAAATTATTGAACACAAATTATTAAGTTAGAGCCCAATAACTTTAAAGAACTAAAATTTCGAACCCATAAGATTCAAATCTTGGCTTCTCTAGGTGTTAAGGGTTGAGATTATGTAAAACATTCTTTAATTGGTAAACTTGGTGACCTTTGGAAAAACCCCACATTGAGATTTTCTGTTCTATTCAAAGTACAAAATACACTTAACCTGAAAAAGTAGACCATGTCGAATTAGCAAAAGATTACTACAATAAAAACAATTTACCTTTTGTTGCAGAATCGAATGCGCACGCAACAATCTTAATATAACCCTGCATTTAGTTTTGCGCTTAATTCTACTCTTTGACGTGAAGTAAAAGCATAGTATGTGAAATATGACTTCATTTAATTTTAAATGTAAGTGGTCTCGAAATTTTGCCGATACAGAGAGGATTTTTATTTCGAACTGGTCAAGTGGTCAACTGATGGATGACAATTGTATTACCATAAGCAAAAGTTAGCGTAAGACCAATATTTGGCTATTTTAAATGTTAACGCATATGGGCATATATATGCATTTTGGCGAGACATTTTATTCATATTTTACATTTGCTTCTTTAAGATAGCATTGCCCGCTTCAATTTGAACCCAAAACTAGAAAACTAGGTTACTGTTGCTGGTACGATTTCCAGCCCTACAAGAAAGCTAAGTGCGTTGGTGTTAGTGCATTTTAATATTAATAATATTAAAGGGCATTATTTCTTTTGAGATAGTGGTTATAAATTGGCAAGAAAGTAGTCAATTACTTTGATATAACTCATGAAACCACTAATGCCATAATCTACTGCTAATTACTCACTAAACATTAAATTTTGTAACCACCAACCATGTTCTATAAGTTTATTATCCCTACTTTGATATTTATTATATGGAAGAAATTCTACACATATAAATACTGGTGTTTCTTCCTTGTGTTGTAGATGAAAAAATATAGTAGTGTGTATGAAAAAAGTGAACTTGGTGTAGTGAAAAAGAGAGTTAAGAGAAAGAGAAAATTTAAGTCTCCAACTTATTCTCTACAAAAGAGAATATTATTTTTGTTGAAGGAAGGTGTTCATTTTGGTGGAACTTTGGACTCAATAACTTGTCCAGAGTTTGTTCGAGTCATACGACGTTGTCGGACTGTTGTATCTTGGAGGGGACAAATCAAGTGTAGTATTGCTTGACCGGTGGAGCTGTTACCACAGTGGGCTTGAATCTCCTTAAAGCTAAGAGAGCGAGATATCCGTGCCTCAACCTGAAGATATTTTATTTTCTTCATTTTATTTTTCAACTGCAATTGTATTTTTCGCCAATAATTTTAAGGAGATTCAATTTTTTATGCAGTTGAAAAAATAGCAGATATCAAGATAGAAGTTCACTCTCTTTATGAGATGGAAAGGTCAAAAAATTTCTACTTGTTTAGCTCAAGTGGAGAAAAGGTAAAGCCTTTTTACCCTTATATTTTTATGACTGTAAGATTATATTATTTATAAATTTTTATAATTCTAAAAATTGTGGAGATAAAATAAATAAAATATTTTAAGAATAATGGAGGTATAAGAAATAAAATATTGTTGCATGAAAATTTTGAATACTCACGCATGAGCGAAAGTTAATTAAATCAAGAAATGTGATAAGTGCATCTATCGTAAGTCTTGGAATAATTCACATGTTATTATTTGTCTCTATATTGATGATTTATTAATATTTGTTTAACATGAATGTTATTGGAGAAACTAAAAGCATATTTAGTATCTATTTTGACATGAAATATTTGGATGAGACAAATTTTATTCTTGAAATGAAAATTTAATAAAACATGTGATGCAAGTTTCCTTGACCAGTCACATTATGTTGAAAAAATTATGAAAAAAAATAATTTTATTGATTGCAAGCATGTTGTAACTCCTTTTGATTTAAATGTTCACTTATTTCCCGTACAAAGTGACAATGGGTGATAAATCAAAAGAAACATGCTAGCTTAATATATTGGAAGCTTGAGAATATGTGACTCATTGCACTTGACTTGATATTACATGCGCAATAGGAGTTCTCAGTAGGTTTACAAGCAAATCAGGTAATGAACATTGGCACATGCCATAACAAGAGTTATGAGGTATCTACTCGGTACAAAAACCTATAGCTTACTTTATAAAAAATATCTTGTTGTACTCGAAGGCTTTTCTGGTGCAGATTGAAACACTTTATCTGGCGATTCCTGTTTTATTACAGGTTATATTTTTACTTTGAGAGGTGGTGCTATTTGTTGAAAATTAAAAAAAATAATAATTGCTTACTCTATCATGGAGCCTGAGCTAATTGCTTTAGCTTTAGCTAGTAAGGAAGCGAATTGGTCGAGAGATTTATTATTTCAAATTCATTCTTTTTAAAAACCAATTCTTCCTATTTTAATTCATTGTGATAGCACCGTTGCTATTGGTAGAGTCCAAAACAGTTATTACACCGGTAAATTCAGACCTATAAAAAATATCATATTATGTGATATTTGAAAAGTGGTAAAATTGATGTTGATTATGTGATAATTTTGCAAATCCACGAACCAAGGCCTTGGCAAGAAAAATGGTCTAGAGTACATCGAGGGGGATGTGATTGAAGCCCATAAACTCATAAGTCATATCAACTTGTGGACTAGAGATTCTATAACCAGGTTCAATGGGAAGAATGAATCATATGATGGCTTGGTTTGAAATGCATTATTACATTTATTATTGTTCCATCCCTATGGTGTGAATGCATTTATCTTGTAATGTTTGCGAGATTGAGTTTTATTAACTCTTAATGAAAATCTGTAGCTCGTATGAGTGGGGTATTAGAGTTACAGAAGCATCCTTGACAGATTTTACCTATATGAGTGTGGAAGTAGGTCGCCTCCTATGAGAATTGGGCTTATTCTCAAAAACACTCATGAAAACCGGAATAGTACAAGCCCGTAATGTGCTGGCTAATAAAGCTCATGTCAATACCTTGATTATTATGTGTAAGTAGTGATACTTTATTTCCCTAAAACAGTCATAGTTAAAGTCTGAGACCACTACTACTCTAGAGTAGAGATTGTTGTTTTACTAAGTGGATGTTCAATGTAGAGCACACCTTCATTATACATAATAGTCTCCCTTCAACTGTAAACTATCTTATTTTAATATTAAAATGAGTGAGGGAATGCTGATGTTAGTGCATTTTAATAGTAAAATTATAATATTAGAGCGCATTATTTCTTATGAGATAGTGGTTATAAATTGACAAAAAAATGGTCAATTACTTTGGTGTAACTCATGAAACCACTAATGCCATGATCTACTACTAATTACCCAATAAATATTAAATTTTATAACCACCAACCATGTTCTACAATTTAATTATCCCACTACTTTGATATTTATCATATGAAAGAAATTCTACACCTATAAATAGTGGTGTTTCTTCCTTGTGTTGTAGATGGAAAAATATGGTAGTGTGTATGAAAAAAGTGAACTTGGTGTAGTGAAAAAGTTAAGAAAAAGAGAAAATTTAAGAGGGTGTTTGGCTAAGTTTATAAGCTGGTCAAACTGGCTTATCAACACCTTTTGGCTTATCTACGTGTTTGGTAAATACCATAGTGCTTATAATCCAAGTGCTTATAAGCTAAAATCAGCCATAAGTCATAAGCTGGGCACCCCCAACTTATGGCTTTGCAGCTTATAAGCACTTTTAGTTTGACCAATACTTTTACTTAATTATCCTTAATAATATTTTCTAGTTCACAACATTCTTTTCCTAAAATAATTTTTTGACTTTCTCTTCGTTTCATATTTGTTGTTAATTATTTTCCTTACAAAGAAAATTTTTAATTTATAATCTTTTGAAAAATATTTATCGGTATTTTAGTCATTTAACAAAACAATAGCTTATCAACACTTTTTTATCAAGCACATCAACTACTTATTATCAGTTTCAGCACTTCTATCCAAACACGTAAATGCTTATTTTAAAAATAAGTTTCATCACTTAAAGACTTTTCAGCACTTCAAGCTTATCAGCTATTTACAATCAGCTAATCGAAACGGGCTCTAAGTCTCCAACTTATTCTCACTGTAACGACCCGACCAGTCGTTTTGAGAATTTGCACTTTGCTCGATAGTTTGAGGGCACAAGTAGCTCCGTATGATATATTAGGACTTGTGTGCAAAATTTGAGTCTATTCCGAGTTGATTTGATATGTTTCGGCTCGAGTTTTTGGAAGTCGAAAGTTCTTTAAGTTTGATTTGAGGTGCGTTTCATCGTTTCAATGTTGTTATACGTGATATAAGGCCTCGAGTAGGTCCGTGTTTTGTTATGGGACTTGTTGGTATGTTCATACTGGGTCCAAGGGGCTCATGTGAGTTTCTGATAGGGTTAGGCTGTGTTGTACTCATTTTTCTTATGTTTCGACGTCGTTTCTTCAAGCATAAATGGTACCACATTAAACAAATGAGCTCCGATTTCTATTTTGATTGATGCATTAGATCCGTATCGTAATTAAGGAGCCATAGCAAAAAGAATAGTCAAATTTGGACATCGTATGAGGATTTTATAGTTATTTTACTAAGAATTGGGCTGCCAGATTTTTCAGATTAATTACGAAATAGCCACGGACTTTGTATTTAAAAATCTGCACTATTTCTAAATATTGAAACCAACATATCTCCTTCATTATACGGTCAAATGCAGTGATTCAAAAGGCTAACTTGAATGAAATTTCACAAGGAATCCATTGGAGACATCAAAAGCGAGTTTTGAAATTATTTGGCATGCAAAATGACGCAGAACAACGGGCAAAAATATTTAATATAAAACATTTGTTCATTTGGTCATATTTTGAGTTGGAGAGCTCGGATTTGGACAATATTTGGAGGTGATTTTCACTATATGGATTGGGGTAAGTGTTCTATACTCGATTTTGGTTATATTTCATAAATCCATCTTCGTTTTAGGCATTTGAGTGATGATTTCAAAGTAAAATTTGGGGGTTCTATCTAAAATTTCATAAAGTGAATTTTTGAGTTTTGAATATCGATTCAAAGTCGGATTTGAGTGAAACTAGTACGGTTGGACTCGTAATTGAATGGGTGTTTGGATTTTATAAATTTTGTCGGGTTCTGAGGTGCGGGCTCGGGGAGTTGTCTTTTGTTGACTTTTTATTGTATAAGGATCATAGCTTTGTTAATTGAAATTGTTTTCTCTTTCATTGTTTGATGTATTTAAGTCTTCTTTGGCTAGATTGGGCCGAGCGATGGTGAATAAAGAAAAAGCTAAATTTGAGTATTGAGTTGGCCTAATTGAGGTAAGTGTTTTGTCTAACTTTGTATGGGGGGAAACCACCCCTTAGGAATTGAGTTAATTGTGTTATCTTGTTATGTGAAAGGTATCCGCAAGGTGACGAGTGGGTACACAACCTATATGTGGTATTGACTGATTTAGATTGTCTAGTCTCTTTCCATGCTTTTGATTAAATTGTCATAACATATGGTATCTCGTTTTTACACTACTCTTACATGCTCTATATGATGTTGTTAGCACTTATTTACCTCTTACTCGTTATTTGCCCCTTATATGCCTTGGTTGAAGTCATTACCTTCCTTAATGTCTTGTTACCTCTTAATTGTTGAGTTCTTCTATAACTATGTGCATATCTACTACATGTCCAAATTGTTCTGATTGTCCGCTTAGTTATCACGTGCCTTACATGTCTTGTCATTTTGTAAAAGTTGTTGTATTTCTTTGATTTCACGTGGTTCCCTTGTTGCTGTGTACTCATACCCTTGATTATAGAGATTCTGGTAAATTTAGTTATTGAATTGTTGTTGTTAATTTAAGTTATTGTACGAGGGATCGGGTTGCACACCGCAACAGGTGAAATAAGGGAGATGATGGAATAAGGGAGGATATTCATATTGTGATATTGTTATTGTACGGTGGGATCGGGTTGCACGCCGCAACAGGTGAAATAAGGGTGGATTGTTATGGTGAAATAAGGGTGAATTATGATATTGATATTATATGGTGGGATCGGGTTACGCGTTGCAACATATTATGTTTATTGTTATGATATTGATATTATACGGTGGGATCGGGTTGCATGACGCAACAGGTAAAATAAGGGTGAATTGATATGGTGGAATAAGAGTGACTTATGATATTGATATTATATGGTGGGATCGGGTTGCGTGTCGCAACATATCTTGTATTTTGGTATCCCCTGTTTTACTATATTGGCTTCAGTTCCTTCGTACGAGACTCTGATAATTGGTATTTCTGATTTTCATTGTGTTTTGAGGATTGAGTTATTGTCATTGACTTATTGCCTTGCCGTCATTTCCTGAGCTCTTTTCCTAATACTATTATGCTGGTGAATTGATTTTCAAAGTGAATTTACTAAGTTGAGTCATTACCGCCATGCTTAGCTGTTAGTAATATATTGATTTAAAATATAAGAATTAATATCATGTTACCTTGTGTGACTTCTAGGTTAGGACTCCCCGTATATTTTGGTATTTACTATTTCTAATAGTTGTTATATTTTACTTCAATTAATTTCTCAACTTAATATCCTTTACCCGTCTGAGGTTTTTTTTTCACTTAAAAAGAAATCTTTATTATGTCTTAATTTAATAAACCCTATATTAAATTCAATAGCTTATTCGATGTTGTATTTTATTTGAAAATATTATTCTTTTTCACTCAAATAATTTCTAAAATAAACCCATCTTTCTCACTGATTTCCTACTTGGTCTAGAAATTGTACTATTTGTTTTATGATATATAAGTAAAAATCTCTTGGACACCTTATTAGCATGTGACACGGATATTATGTACTGAGTAGCACGTGGATTTTATCGTGCAAAGTGAGATGGAAATATGTGGGCACAAGGTGCCATGTGTGTTAAAGGTTTGAAAGTTGTGATTATGATATGAGATTACAAGGATTGGGATTGTTGGAATTGTGTACTAGAAATGATTCAATTGGTTGAGTTAACATCGTTTCCCCTACTTGAACTCATTTATGCTTCATCCGGACCCCAACTATGTTGTTGTTTAATTACTTGGTTAATTCTCGTTGTCATTTGTGTTTTCCTCTTATCGTTGCTACTGTTTGAAATTTGATATCCTTCTACTATTGGTATTACTCTGATAGTCCTCTCTTGTTAGATTTAAGTCATATCCCGCAGGTTATATATTCGGTAGTGTCTTGACCTAGTTTCGTCACTACTCTACCGAGATTAAGCTTGATACTTACTGGGTACCACCATGGTATACTCATACTACACTTCTGACATCTTTTTGTGCAGAACTAGGTACTCCGTATTGGGTTGGGTTTGAGACTTAAGCTTGGTGTGGCTGGAGACTTCAAGATACACCTGCTGGGCGTTCGCGGTTACCAAAGTCACCTTTTATTGTATTTATTTCCATTGTTTCCTTTTGTTCCGGAACAATGATGTATTCATTATGTATAACTACTCCTAGAAGGGCTTATGACTTGTATTATCGATTTTGGGATTGTAAATTGTACTGAGATTTCTATTTCTAAATTGTTCGATGTTAGCAAATATTATTGTTATTTTTGTTAATGTTAGACTTACCTAGTTTTAGAGACTAGGTGCCATCACGACTTCTTTGGAGGGATTTTGGGTCGTGACATCTACAAACAAGAATATTATTTTTGTTGAAGGAAAGTGTTAATTTTGGTGGAGCTTTGGACTCAACAATTTGTCTAGAGTTTGTTCGAGTCATATGCTACCGCAGTAGACTTGAATCTTCTTAAAGAGAGCGAGATATCCGCGCCTCAGCCTGAATGTATTTTATTATCTTCTTTTTATTTTTCAACTGTAATTGTATTTTTCACCAACAAACTGAAACCCAAAAATTGTTGGACTAGTTAAAACAATTCAAAGATACTCTTGACATAATGTGATATTGTCCGTCTTGAGCTAATCCCGTACAGTTTTTTTCAAACGGCCTCAAACTATTAACAGTATCCAACTCCTTATAAGTAGAATCTTTTTTCTTTCTACTTTCCATGTGGGACTTTGTTCATACCACCAACAAGAATATGATCCGATAAATGCCTAGTTGATGGTGCTCTTCATTGGTTGGAGTAGTAGAATGTAATACTCTCCTATATAAACAATATTTAATAGCGATTAGAGTATTTGTTAGTGGGGATCACTCTATTCAAAATCGTAGCCAATTGTTCACAAGCAACAATTTGATGCTCGCGAAAATACGTTGTGGAAATCGAATAAAAAAAAAGCTATAGCTTTCAGCTTACTGCAGCAATGTAGTACAATAATTGTTTTTTGTTAATAAAGCAAAGACCACGCTGATCTTTACTTGTGGAATTAGAATTTGGAAAAAAATGTTCATGATTTCAAAATGAGGGGACCGCTCTTTTTTCAATTCTTTTCTTTTCGTAAAATAAGTTTTATGGGTGGTCATAAGTCATTTAGCTTTGTGTTCATTACAGAAAAAATATTTTTCTTTTTTTATCACGTAAAAATCATTCAACTTTGTGTTCATATTCAAATGCTTTTCTTTCTTTTGTTATACAAAAATTATTTTACTTTGTTTTAGTTATCACAATAGTTATCTTAGCCAGATTTTATAATACTTTTACATGAAAAATCTATTATGCCCTTAGCATTATAAATCCTGCCATTTATGTAATACCTTCTATATTATATACTATATAATATATTTTTACCTAGGTAATTTACTATTTAAATTTTTAAAGCTTTATCTGTTAATATTATTTATTTAAAACATTAATTCGGTGTGTCAGTGTTCTAAATGCGAGTTTTTTTATTTATTGGATTAACGAATATGGCTTGGTTGATAAATTTGTGAGCTTTGATTTTTATAATTTTCATTAAAAACATTTCAATAGTTATGGTTAGGAATGTTATCATGAGATTTGTTCACAGCAATGTTACTAACAAATTTGACAACACTACCTATATATCTTGAAAAATTAACGTCAAGGAAAATTAAATGTATGAATATATATTATGAAAATAATATAAAATTTATCTTAATTATAAGTAAAATACTAGGTAAAATATGTTATATAGTATATAAAATAGAAGGTATTACATAAATAGGAGAATTTATTACGTCAAGGTCATAATAGACTTTTCAGGTGCAAAATTTATAAAATATGGTCAAAGTGAATATTGTGATATCTAAAGCATATTAAAATAATTTTTGTGTAACAAAAGAAAGAAGAGTGACTTTTGAGTAATGAACTTAAAGTTAAATGACTTTCATGTAACAAAAAAAAAGCAATTTTTGGGTAATTAATACAAATTTGAATGACCACCCATAAAATTTACTCCTTTTTTCTTTTGTAGGTTTGAATCAAGGCCCCTTCTCAAAGTTAGCCTAAATATGTCATAATCTCATGTAGTTTTTTTTTGCTTTAGCATTCGGTATTCGTTATCCTCGTCGGGGTCCTAACTAATTTGGCGGGAAGCGTTTTCTAGCAGGATTTTTTTTTCTCAGAACTTGAATCATGTTTCAAGGTGAATGTATTCTATTCATCTCACCATAATCTTTGGTGGTCAGTCTCATGTAGCTAGTGACAGGCGAAGAAGATGACCTTTCGTAGTAGCTTAAAGGGGGTACGTGTTTACAGTTATAACCAAGCTTCAAGTTGTTACTAATGTAAACCAATGAATTCTTGTATAAAAATTGTCTCTTCAAAGCAGAAACAGCCAGTTTCGCTAGCTCCTAATCTAGTTACACATCAATCATAATCATACTTTCACAAGATATGATCTGTTTCTTAGCAAGAAGAATTGATGTTATTTCTTTTTATTTAATTTTATTTTTATGTCAAGAGCCCAAAAAATTCCTTGGAGATAATGAAAACAAAAATCTCCGTATCAAAAATTATAGGAAATAAACTGGCAACAACTAGAACGGCTCCAACTGAAACAGAAGAAGTATTAAGCGTTTATATAGCCGACCTAACTACTTTGAGATTAAAGTATGCAATTTGTCATTGCTGTTTTTGTCAAGATCGAGTGATGTTAGAAAAAAAGGGATATCGAAATTTTGACTAAACTAACAGTAAGATTAGTGCATTCGGACAAAGGACGATTATGATTGCGAGATAAGTAATAGTATTTGGTTTTTGAATTACAAGAAGAGTTAAAAAAAAGGAAATTGCAAGTAGAGCACACAATGTAGAACAGAGTTTGGCCCAACTCAAAGAAACACAAAAGACAGATAGGGAATACAATCCATTGGACTCTTTCTACTAATCCATGAACTTTAGTCATATGCAGCATAAGGAAGATCAACTTGATCACATGCCATTTTGATTTGAACAACTATATTTGGGCAGAACTAAAACGAACACCACAAATTCAGTCAGCGACTATCGCCCAGTGAAGGTGGTAAGTGAATATGGATGATGTTTTTTATTTTTAAAGCACAACCCGGTGCACAAAGTATCCTGCGTTCACGTAGGTTCCAAGGAAGGATCGCACCCGAGGGTGTAATACAGGCAAACTACCCTGATACAAGGGTCAGTGGCTGATTCCACTGTACTCTTATAGATCATATGGAGATAACTTAACCGTTACTCCAAGGTTCCCCTTCATGTTTTTTCTTTTGACTATGTTCTAATTAGCAAATATAGGAACCATCTCACAACACCATGTATCGTATCAAGTCACTGCTTGGTAATACAGAGTAATTAACATGCCATGCACATACTTTTTTGCAATGAGCTTAAATGTAACATTCGAGCCCGCACTCTACATTATTATCTGTACTTAACGTATTGAACAATTTCTAACTTCTCTCCCGTCGCTTCAGCATATTTCCAATCTTACATTTTCCCCTCATATATAAATGTGACAGTTTCCACTTCTTTTTGATCTCTATCATCTGCTGGATAGGAAGGAACCCGCAGCATAAGATCTTGTATGTGTTCCCATCAAGAGTTAAAGATATATAGCAACTAGTTATTTTATACTGTCAAAATCGGGCTTGTCCTTTTTTGTATGACTAATCGAGACTAGAACATGGCAAGCCAAGGTTCGACCCCATGTTATATCGGACTATGATGTAAAGTTAGATTGTCGAGCTCGTGATCCAGAGATAGATCGAGATCGAGATCGGCCAAGATCGAGACTAAGCAGGATAGAGATCGAGCAGGATCGAGGGATGCTTACCGAGCTCAGTAATGGAAAGCCAAAATATCCGCAATCGGACGAGGATCACGGTGAAAATCTCGGCACGTATCAAGAAGAGGCCGATTAATTAGCTAATCATGAGATTTCTTACTGTATTTAGAATTATATCAAGAATAGGACTCCCCTACTATATAAAGGGGATCTGATCATTTGTAAAAAACATCACATTCATGCAACACAAAGAAATATACTACCTTTCTCTTAAGCTCTCAGTACTCTATTACTTTGTTCATATTTTCCAGTGGAATATTCGTTTGGTTCGAGAGCGACCCAGCTCGAGGGCCAAAGCTATACATTCCCTTCGCTTTGCTTTTATTTCTACTTACAGTCAATTTCAATCCAAGCAAAATTACGTGTCCTTAAAACCACGTATAAATTCAATTGTTATTCATTTTTAGGGTAAATAGTTTGGCGCCTACCGTGGGGCTAAGAATAATAGTGATTGTCTGGTACTAACTTTTGTTACATACACTATTTTATACTTGTTCTTGTGAGTATCTTTGATTCCAGGATCAGCATGTCAAACTCTCAAGCAACACCCACTCACACAGACAATGGACTCGGTCTCCATGACAAAAACGACAACATAGCCGCACTAAGGAATGGAGTTCCTCCAGTTGACCTTGATGGAGTTCCGGCCATAGACCCAATCGACGTCAGTTCCCATGTTGCCATTAATGCAAATTTGGCCGTCAATCCTGAGAGTAGCATCCTAGAGACGTTCAATCAGCCAGTCAGAACGTACATAGCGGTGAATAAGGCGGGATCAACCTTCGAGTGATATTCAAAATGTTGCAGGCTCAGCAAGCTGCAATAGCACAACTCCAAAATTAGAACCATGAACCAAGCATGATGGAGCTCAATCCATCACAAGAAGTTATTCGTAGGGCCGAATCAGTGTCAAAGAGATCGAATGGCAATGAATCAGGGGCTGATCCTATGATCATAAGATGCTTGAGGAACTAACAAAGCAAGTTGAATCAGGAGAAGAAAATTGAAGCAAATAACAAGAAGGTGGAAACATATAATTCCAGGGTTGATCAAATTCCGGGGGCACCACCGATTTTGAAGGGTTTAGATTCAAAGAAGTTCGTGCAAAAACCTTTCCCCCCGAGCGTGGATCATAAACAAATTCCCAAGAAGTTCCGCATGCCAGAAATTCCCAAGTATAATGGAACGATCGACCCCAACAAGCATGTCACTTCTTATACATGTGGGATTAAGGGGAATGATCTGGAGGACGATGAGATCGAGTCCGTATTGTTGAAGAAATTCAGGGAGACCCTATCAGGAGCGATGATATGGTACCATAACTTGCCACCCAACTCCATTGATTCTTTTGCCATGCTTGTAGATTCCTTTATTAAAGCATACGCCGGAGCTATAAAGGTCGAGACTAGGAAGTCGGACCTCTTCAAGGTAAATTAGAAAGATAACGAGATGCTCAGATAGTTTGTGTCTCAGTTCCAAATGAAACGTACGGATCTACCACCAGACACTGATGATTGAGCCGTTCAGGCCTTTACCTAAGGACTAAATGTACGAAGCTCGGTGGCTTCACAACAACTAAAGCAGAACTTGATCGAATACCCAGTTGCTACCTGGGCCGATGTACATAATCGGTATCAATCAAAGATTAGGGTCGGGGACAATCATCTGGGGACTCCTTCCGAGTATGTTCATCCTATTAGGACCATCGACAGAGTCAAAAGGGACATTGACCGAGAGCCACGATCTAACAGGGATCGCTACAAACCATACAATAGAGATTGAAGAGGCAACGGGCCTGGGCACTGATCTCGTCCAAGTCACACCTCTATTCGAGGTTATAAAATGGTCGAAGCAATAGTAATACCCAACTGAGAGTCAGGGTCGAATTCCAAAGGAGCTATATGAATGAGATTTAGGAGTATATATTATGGTAAATGAGTTTGAACTATCTTAGATTGCACTTCCACAGATATGGTTGTTTCTAGGTCTAAATTAAACTAAGATTGCAATACAAATAACTGAAACTAAGAGATTGTGTTTTTGTTGTTGTTTTCAAATATTGTAAAAGGCCTAGGGCTATGACCTTCACCTAGGTGTTTGCCTAACGGGTTGTAAACTTTAAAGCTTGTTTTATTAGTCGGGGTGTATTATAGTTATCAACACCCAATTACTCACTCAATACCTCTCGGTAAGAGAGTGATTTTCCCAATTTAACTTTCTCAAGTCCAAATGGGTATTAAACCAAACAGTTGATAAAATGCTCAAATCGGGTTTTACTATCTCTAGGTTCAACCCTTTAATTGGGACTATCAATCTCTTGATTTCATCCCAAATTCTTGTTAGCAAAGTTTTTCTAGAATAAGTCTCTCTTTTTCAAGCAGAGACCAAGTCAAATAGGCATGAACTAATATTTGCAACCACTAATTCTACAACAAAAAGCAAGAACAAGGCTAAATAATAAACACCCAATCATAAACAAGCCATAAATTAAACACCCATTAGGTTTACACACTAGGGTTGGGTTACAACCCTAGCTAAGAATCTAGCCACTCATAGTGGGTATGGGAGAAAATAAGGTAGAAAAGATGATAAAACTCATATTCAAAGATTAAAAGATAAAAATCCAATGTTAAATCACCAAAGTAAGCTAAAGTTTCCTAAAGCAGTAAGGAAAAATGGCTACACGAGTTTTAATATCCAAAACTTGACATAATTTTGTGAAACTAATCTATTTATACAAAGCTGAAAATTTTGGACAAAATTGCCCTTTCAGAGGTTTTGCGACCGCACAATTTCATATGCGGCCTGCACTTTTCCTCAGACTTGATTGGAGTGGAACTGTGGCCGCATAATTATGGAATGCGGCCGCATGTCTCATGTTATGTGATCCACACAAAATCTGGGTGCGGCCGCATATGGCCCTTCTACGAACCACACAATTGTGAGTGCGACCGCGTGGCTAACTTCTGCGGTCGCATAATAATTGTGCGGTCTGCACTTCCTTTGAACTTGACGTGAGACTTCTCTGAACTTTAGCTCTAGCATAGCTTTTGCGGCTGCACAATAATTGTGCGGTCCGCAATTTGCACTTGGTCTCTAATGGATTCTTTCTCAATCTACGGCTGCAGATGGAAATCTGCGGTCCGCACTTGGGCCTTTGTGCCTGATTTTCGTTCTTGAGTTCAGATCACTCCTTTTTGAGTTGGATTTCATATTTGTGGCTCATTTTCCAATACTCCCGCAATTAAGCATATTTTATAAGTTTTCGGGAATACAATTAAACACTTTTGGACTAAAACAAAAGTAAAAAGGCACTAATAAATAGTCAAAATCCCCACTTATCAACTCCCCCAAACTTAAGCTTTTGCTTGTCCTCAAGCAAATAAGGTAATTCCCACCTCCACAAATTAAGAGTTATTCCAGCTAATCTAAGGTGTATCAAACACATATCAATTGGGTCCAATAATTACCCACAATACTTATGAATTATCAACAAGGCAATAATTTGAAGATTTGATCACGAATACATCTAATGTGCACTTGAGCATCAAGAGTTGACTTTATTCATCAAGGAGGCTCGCTCTTTCATGTAGGTCTTTGTGGATCCCAAACTCCTCCTCCTCTACTCTCCGTTAGCATATCTCACTTAAGAATGTAGCACTCAATTCAAAGATTTTTGAAAAGTTTGCCCATCTCTCTCAAAAGAATGCCACAAGTACGACTCTAAGTACCATATGCTTGCCCCTCATGTAAATCATCACTAATGTAAGTTCACTCGGCTTGAAATCACGTAGAGGTTTATCATAATGCAATGAAGGCTTTTTGAACTAAGGTAGGAAATGTTGGAATAGAATGAGTTCATCTTTCCTTAAGCACTCCATTTTCTCTTTTTGGCTCATGTTTTGCCGACTCTTTGAGTCATTTTATTTTTCCTTAGGGAAACTAGAGAGACTTAACATCACTCTTTCTTGGTCATGATGTTCATTTTCTTCTTCTTTGTTTTTTCCATGCTTTGCATCATTGCTTTTCTTTGAATCCCTTCAACTCTTCACTTATTCACTTTCTTTTTGCATTTTTCTTTTGTTCTTTCTTTCTTTTTCTTTTTCCTTTCCCTTTCTTCATTTATTTTCTATTTTTGTGCCTTGATACCACTTTTAAACTCCTCATCTCTCCCCCAAACTTATATTTTAACCAATTATTTCTCTAGAGTGTTAAGGAAAGCTCGGATGCCACGAGAGGGTCACTACAAAACGGAAAAAGGCTTGTAATGTGGTTATCAAATGAGAAAGGTCTTAGGCTCAAATGGGTTGAATAGGGATAGCACCATTGGTGGCCATGGAAAATTTCAAATCGGTCAAGGAGAGCCTATAATCACTTCTTAAGCCAAGCAAAACTTAGAATTTCACCTAGAAACACATTCGAGGCAAGTTCTAGACCATTCGCACGGGTACTTGGACTTGCAACAAAACATCTCACCCCTCACACAACTAGATTGTTAAAAAGGATAGAGTCGAGGGCCTACAACAACCATATTCAAGATTGAAAATCACTAATGGTTCAACTAAGCCACTTGATGATTGCTTATGCGAACACAAGAGTCAGAAGGTCACTAACTAGAGCTATTTCTTTCCAAGAACTTGTTTTTAATCATAAGCTCATAGTTAAGTATGTTGGTACCAAGTGAATCATGCTTGACTCTTTTGGTTCTACTCAATTAGGTCCTCTTATTCATTATTACTACTAGTCTTACCTAAACATAAACAACGGACTCAATCACTTAAGAAGGTTGTCACGCCATCCATCATTGGGAAGAGTCACCCGGTTCACAAAAAAAATACCCCTGGAAAGAACTGTGTCATTAAGAAATCAAAGGCTTATTGATCACTTAAACATGAAAAGAAACTACTAAATCAAAAAGAAGCTATTAAAGTAAATAAGAAGCTATTAGACTAAACATTGACTATGAAAAAATAAAATAAAGAAGCTATAAAGTAAACTACTGAAAGCATAAATGAATATACAATATGAGAGAGGGAAAAAATAAATATGTACATCAATAGAGAGAGAAGAAAATGTGCAAAATGAAAATAAAAAGAGAATGTTATCCATTATTACAAGCCAAATTTCAAATATCATCAAAATCAAATAAACTCCACCCCCTAGAATAAAAATAAACATTATCCCTAATGCTTAATAAAATAATATCAAGGAAGGGAAAGAGTAGAGAGGAATCCCTTTGTGGTCTTGGACACCTCTGTGTCCATATCAACGTCACTGCCCTCAAGCTCATCCAACTGGATCTCATCATCCTCTGCTCAGGGAGTAGTTGGGTTGCTGAACATCTGTTACACCGCCTCAGTAGTGTGGGCAGCGAGGTCTGGCTTCTCAGACTGGCCAGCTGGTGCCACTTGATGAGTTTTCAATATCTTTGCCTTATGCTTCTTATGTTTTGATGATCTAACAAACTTATTGAAGAACCAGATAGAGAACCTGACCACGCGGTATACATTTCAAATGAATAATGTCTAGTCTGGTCTCCAGTAAATGAATGAACAACCACAAGGAGGAACACAACAAGGACCTGGTGATCTGGTCCCTTAAGGTTCTCCTACAAAAGTACAAGTCAGTGACTGTCCGCAATCATTATAAAGAGGAAAACAACAGGGACCTGGTCCCTTAGGGTTCTCTAACAGAAGTACAAGTCAATTGTACAGCTGGAATTTAATAGCAGAAAGTGACTATCTCGCAACTGTTACAAAATAGGAACACAACTGGGACCTGATCCCTTAGTGTTCTCTGACAAAAGTACAAGCCAACTATACAGCTGGAACGCAACTGCACAGAAGTGACTGTGCAGACACTGCAACAGTCACTTCTCATTGGGAAGAAGCGTGTACCAAGAATTGACATCACTATCTATTGTGATGTCTTTTGTGCTATAACAACCTGGTGCAAGGCACAACATCTTTGTGCATTTAGTGATATTCTCTCAAGCATAACAGTGTTCATCCGACATTGAAGTCACTAGTGCATCAAGAACAAGAAGACAACTCTACTAAGTATCAATTTCTTAATGAGTTTATATATATCCATAGTTGAGTTGTAATCTTGTTATTCGTTCTTCATTGTATCTCCTATCTTGCTTTCTTAGAAGCTTTGTCTTAGGAAAACCAAACAATCCGTAAACTTCCGAGTTTATGTTGTGACTAGGATTAGTCATAAGTTTAAAGTCTTTGTAACTAGGAGAGTTATAAAGTGGCTTGTGGTAAGAGCATCACAAGTTAGTTGAAGTCTTTGTAATAGGGTTATTGCAAAGTGGCTTGTAATAGTGAGATTGCAAGTTAGTGAAGTTAAAAGCCTACAAGTGTAGGTCGTGGTTTCTTGATCCCCTTGTGTGAGATTTTTCCACGTAAAAATCCCTTGTCTTCTTTACTTTCAGTTTTATTAGCATTCTCAGTATTATCACATAGAAGACCAGGTACTCTACAGTTTGTGGACTCATACAAACTAATAATTGGTATTAGAGCAGGTTCTTTCTAAAAGGTTAACACCTAGAAAGGATCTCAATGGCTGCTCCACCCAACTTTGAGGAAGGACAATCAACCTACAGACCTCCTAGATTCAACAGTCAATACTATAGCTGGTGGAAGACTCGCATGCATGACTTTATAATGGCCGAAGATTCAGAACTATGGGACATCATTTGTGATGGTCCACATGTTCCCATGAAGAAGCTTGAAAAAACTGGACCAATGGTGCCGAAAGACAGAAAAAAGTACAACGACATTGACAGAAAAGCCGTAGAAAAAAACTATCGTGCCAAGAAAAGCTTGGTATATGGCATAGGACCTGATGAGTACAACAGAGTCTCAGCATGTGATACTACCAAAAAAGTATAGGAGGCATTACAAACTGCACACGAAGGAACTACTCAGGTTAAACAGTCCAAGATTGACATGCTCACCACAAAGTATGAGCTCTTTAGGATGAAGGATGATGAGTCTATACAAAATATGCACACCAGATTCACCTCCATCATAAATGAGCTTCATTCACTTGGAGATGTCATTCCCAAAAACAAGCTTTTCAGGAAAATCCTCAGTGTTCTACCTAGTTCTTGGGAAAGTTAGGTAAATGCCATCACTGAAGATAAAGATCTACAAACTCTAAGCATGGAGAGTTGATTGGTAATCTGAAGACATACGAGATTAAAAGAAAGAAAGACAGTGAACGGAGAGAGACTAAGAAGGAAAAGAACCTGGTACTCAAAGCTAAAAACAGTGACTCAAGTGATGAAGATAGTGACATGGACTATCTTACTAAAAGATTTCAAAAGATGGTTCAAGAAATAGTGGTATACCAAAGAGGGGCAGTTCAAGTAAATCAAGGAACAATGATCTCTGCCACAGGTGTGGAAAGCCAGGGCATTTTATCAAAGACTGCCCACTCGCGAAACAGGAGCAATACAAACAAAATCCTGACAAAGCAGCAAAAAGGAACCTGGTTCCAGACAAACGACTCAATCGAAAAAGTGCAGTTGACAATATTGTGAAGCAGGCACTTGCTGCTTGTGGAGACTCTTCCAGTGAATTAGAAAGCTAACTAGATGCAAAAAATAGTTCCATGATGGCAGTGAAAACCGAAGCAACAAAGTATGACTCAATGTTCACGCTGATGGATCAGTCTGATGAGGATGAAGAAAATGAAGATGATGAGGTAAATTTCAGGGATGTTCAGAGAAATTTGAAATCCTAATATTCTTAGAGGTTAAGGTCTTTAGCCAATGTTTTAATTGATGCTTATTATAGCCTCGATAATGATAAGGAGATCCTGACCTTAGAACTAGGAGAAGCTGAACAATCTAGAGATGATCTGGTTGTTTGTGTAGTGGACCTAAATGAGACCATAGCTAATCTTGAAAAATAAAAGGAAGTTCTAAATGAAAAAATAACTAGTGTAGAAAGTGAGAGAGATGACCTGATGGTAGTGGTGGTTGACTTGAAGGAAACATTAGAAGGTCTCAACAATGAGAAACACACTCTAGAAGGAAATTTTTTAGCTACTAAGCAAGAGAGGGATGATTTTTTAGTGATAATCACTGACCTAGAGGAAATCCTTGAGGGACTCAATAGAGAACATAGGACTGTGAGTCTTGAGAAAGGGAAAAAAAGTAGCTAGTGAGACACACATCAAGCTTGAACATGAATTAAACGATGTGAAAACCAATCTATGTGGTGAACTTGAGAAAAAACGGCAACTTCAAGCTGAATTAGAGAAAGGCAAAGTGATCTTGAGAAATCTCTGAAGTGGACCTAGTCCTCAGATGCTGTGACTGCCATGTACTTGAATGATAGTGGAAATAGGCAGGGAATCGGGTTCCAAAGGGAGAAAACTCCTTACAACCCTCACAACAAGTAAGCCACTGTTCCTGATAACTGGATGTGTACCCACTGTAGGAACAATGGGCACTTCAAAGAAAATTGCCAGGCCACGGTTCAACCTATTTAGAAAAACAAAGTGTTTATTAATAAAGTGACTACTAACAAGGGACCAGGTACCGGTTACAAGAAACGAATATTGCTTGCATAGAGTAGAAAAGCCCTTATCCATCTCTTTTATCATAAAAAAGGACCCAAACTGGTTTGGGTTCCTAAATCTAACCCATGATTTGCATGTGTAGGGAATAGTGAGAGGAAGCAGACTGCAATGAACCAAGGATAGTGGATGCTCAAAGTACGTGACTGGAAGCACCATAGATTTCTTCTTACTGAAAGCCCTGCAGGAAAGGAATGTATCCATTAAAAAAAGTTAAAGTACATTCTCAGTACTGGAAAAGTTAAAAATCTCTCTGTCACTCAATTGAGAACATGTACTATATGGATGGCCTGAAGTACAGTCTCCTGAGTGTCTCTCAAAATCTACGTTAAAGGGAACAAAGTAGAGTTCTTGTCAAAAGAGTGCACAGTTACCAATCTGGTGACTGGCAAAGTGGTCTCAAGGGCCAAAAGAAATAAGAACATCTATGCTGCTAACCTTGAATCTTTAACAACCTGGTGATATGAGATGCTTGAGAAGGACCTGATTTGTGGTCTATCAAAATTCACCTGGACACTAGTTCCTAAAACAAAGGATGAGACTGTCGAAGTGTTCAAGGCCTTTGTAAAGAAGATTCAAGTGAAGATAAAATTGAAGGTAGTATGCATCAGATCTAACCACGAGATAGAATGCGATAATGCCAAATTGGATGAGCTTGTAACAAAAAAATTAAAATCACACACAACTTCTCAACACCAAGGACTCCACAACAAAATGGTATTGCTGAAAGAAAGAACAAAACTGGAAGACATGGCATGGACAATGCTCATCGACAATGGAATCGCCAAGAGTGTCTGGGCAAAAGTAGTAAATACTGCTTTCTACTTGGTGAACAAGTGTATGATCAGGTCCCTCCTGAATCAAAACCCACTATGAGCTGCCAAATGGAAGAAAATCAAAGACAACTCATATGAGAAACTTCTTGACTGAAATGCCATGAAGAAAGGACCATCTTGGGAAGTTTAATTTAAAGGCAATGAAGGAATCCTTCTGGGATACTCTCCACAAAGCAAAGGTCACAAAATCTACAACAAAGGGCACACTAAGTGGAAGGAAGTGCTCATGGGGTATTCAACAAGACACCTTCCTCTAACCAAGGAAGAAACAATGATGATCAATATAATGAACCATCTTTTGTCCCTGGGAAATATCTGAGGTTTCAAATAGGGAGGCTGATATGATGAGTAAGATGAAGAAGACAGGTGAAAGACAATGCAACATCATCTTCCATTTCTCACAAGGAACTTGGTACCTCACTTACTACCACTAAAGCTGAAGAAAGAGTGGAGATGCAGTTTATGGTGCTCCAAAATTAATAGAACAAAGAGTGTAGGGAAATCAAATTAACCTCCCAAGTTCCCCTACCAATCAAGCCTCAGTCCCAAACTGGAAACACAAAAGCTCCCATCTATCTGAGAATATAATTACTCCTTTTTTTCCTAGAGTTAGACAAGTATTGAAAATTCAATTTTTTTTGGTCCCTTTTGTATCTCCACTCCAGAATAGAATCCAAATTCAAGTCCTCAGGAATCCTACTCGAGGGTGGCCAAAAGAAGTTTGAGATACCTTGAAAGAACTCAGGACCTGGTCCTGCATTACCCCTTAGGTGACAGTTCTTATCTTATTAGGTATGCTGATGTTAATGATGCAGGTTATCTTATGGACAGGAAAAGCACTTCTAGAATGGCTCACTTGCCATGATCATAATTCATCTCCGGTGGCAAAAGGAAGCAAAGCTCAATAGCTTCATCACCAACTGAAGCATAATGTATAGCGACATCATCCTGATATTCTAAAACCCTATGAGTTAAGCAGCAACTGAAAGATTTTGGGGTATCTTCTAATGATATACCTTCTCTATCCAGTTCAAGACAAAATGACCAATCACATCGGGGTAAAACATTGTCTTTTGAGGATTAATATGGAGAAAAGGTTGATATGTAGAAAGTCATACAGTATAGGTAGACCAAATTCCAAATATCCTCACCAAAGCCTTGACGATGGAACATTTTAGAAGAAACAAGGTGAAGCTAGAGTTATTGAAATCCAATGAAGAACCTGATTCTCCATCAGATGGCTAGGAAAAACACCTTCAGGTAAAATTAGCTAAAGTGTTTTCTGGACAAGCCTAACTCATATCGATACCGTTGTAGGTAAACACGCATGACGATTATAGAAGCTAAAGGTATAGTTATGAACTGTGAAAGAGGAGCTGCTAAAATCTTTTTAAAATAAATTGTTCTGGCATCCGATTCCTGTACCACAGGTTAGTAGTAATGTGCTTGTTCTGCATGCCTTCTCAAAAAATGTTAACAAAATTAACTCAACTGCCACATCATCCGACTTTTCAAAGTCTGCATGTCATGTCTTATCTTTCAAATCCCTCTCCTCTGTACGGTAATGTTTTCCCACAAACCTACCGCTGTTTTAGGATTATTTAGAACCCGTTTCTCTCTCCTCTCATCATTAGCCCTTCTTCTAATAAAACTTTCTTTCTCCCTTACAGTAAGTCATGAACCTTCATCTCTTTTGTATATCTGTGATTCTCTCTTCATCTCTCTCTCTCACTTTACTTGCCTACCAAATGCTCCTATAATGGAAATTGAACGATCGACTTCTTCTCCCACCATTTACACTACTCCCACTTCCCTATCATCCTTCAAATCATTTCCAGAGATTCACTATTCCACTCCCTTCAATACTACTGTATCCCTACCTGGTTCCTCCTCCTATCCTATAATTTTCCATTTTCTGACAAACCCTGTTTTCCTTCCATATTTTGAAAACTCTATGTCTCGCCATTCCTCTGATTTCATCAAAGAACACTTAGGAGGTTTTACCTCTCAAGTGTCAGAAGTCTCTGAGGATGATCCTGACCAATATCTGAACTCCTCCATTTTGGACATAGTGACTCTCTCAGAGTCACCAGAAAAGGAAGCAGCGCATAACATCATGGCTATCGCTGCTGAGAGTCTGATGAATGAAGGAGAGTATCTCTCATCTGAGTATCAAAGGGAAGAAATTCCATTCCTAGGAGATGTAAGAACCACAGTACTCCTCGAGTCTTTGGCTCATGAGACGTTCTCAGAAAAACCTTATGAAGAACCTGAGTCTCTTCCATGCAAGCCCACTCCTGCACCTCCTGATCATTCTAAGCTCTTAGAGTCCTCCTCCAAGTCACCCACTACCAGGTCACAGCAGCAAGAGAGTTTTGAGTCTACATTGCAGAAAAGTAGGAGGAGTGTCAAGACAAGGAAAAGGAGGTTGATGAATCAAAGGGAATATGTTACTGACAAGAGTGTTCTAGAAAATGGGATTGACAAAAATTGTCCAAAGGAACCCGGTTCCTTAGTGCAATAATCTATGAAAGCTCAAAAGTCTATGTATAAAGCTTCCGCTGAAACCATTGAGAAATAAAATAGTGTATCCGTGAAGGGCAACGACAAGTCTAAAAAGGGTCAAGTTGAGCAAGCCATGTCTAAATATGATACTGTGGGGTTAGTAAGCTGGAAAGAAAAGTCTGTTGAAGGGTCTAGCGAACGGAAACGAGAAACTGTTAAAGAACCTGGTGTTCTAATGACCACGCCCAGTGATAGTGATCTTTGGCAGCAGAGATTAAGAACTCAAAAAGTCTTGTGGGGTCGTACATTTGATCCAACATTTTCGGAGATGGACGGTATGAGACAAATTCTGGAGATTGTGGAATTTCAACAATGGGAACACTTGTTTGAAGGGAGCATGCCTCTGGTGTACGAATATGCAGTACAAACCTTTTACACATCTCTCTTCACAGTTGAGGGGGATCACATTTGTGCGTTAGTAAATGGAGTAGACATTGTACTCAATGCTTCAGCATTGGGAAAGGTTCTCAGAATTCCATGTGAAGGGATGTCCTCAGTCAAGGGTGTCTATGGTGTAAACGTCAGGAGAGCCATCATGAAAGAGCAAGCTTTTTAGCAGGGGGAACAGGTGCATAAGAAGGTATTGATTCCTGAGTATCAGCTTCTCTTTGAACTGGTCAATAAGGTGCTCTTACCTCGTTCTGAGAGGCGGTCTATTGCTATAAAATCGGATATGGTCTTAATGGAAACGCTTGATGAGTTTGTCCCAATCAATCTGCCAGCATTCATGATAGATCATATGCAAAAGGTGGCAAACTTTAAAGGTGGGAATCATGGGCTACCATATGAATTTCTCCTCACTCAGGTGTTCAGATTCTACAAGGTCTCCTTGGGGAATCCCAGAGTGGGCACACACAAACAAACCTTCTCTAAGACCACTTTAGAAGAATGTGAATGTGTAGAAAGAGTTGGTGGAAGCATCTTGACCATTTCTCAGCTGATCAACGCTCAAAATGTAGCTTCTGAAGAGATCAAAAGGTTGAGGGCTCAAAATGGCATACTAGAAACTCTGCTCAGTCAAACAGTTAAATGAGCTAATTCTGTTAATGAAGAAGTTGCCCGACTGACAAAGGAAAATGATAAACTTCGGGCACAATTACTTGAAGAACAACTGTCTGCAAATGCTCGACTGGAAGTGGTTCTCAAAGCCATTGCTACCTCATCTTCCAAGTCTCCCTCTCTTAGTGTCCCCTAGGATCCTCTCCGTGACCAGCTAATTTCTGGTCTAATGTTTTGTGGCTTTTTTCTCTATTGTTTGCCTTGTTTTTGTGATAGGCATGCTGGATTTCACCACTACTACTCCTTTTTTGCTCAGTCTATTATTAATATTAATGACACAACTTCTCTTTTTGCATTACATGTTGTTTTCCTCTGGTTTCTCTTTTCTGTCATGTTGTGTGCACATATGTGGTATGAGTTGGCTATGTTAGACTTCTTTATGGTGATTGCCTGCTTGTGTTTCTTTTTAATGATGCCAAAAGGGGGAAAAGGTCAGGGAGACAGGGGGAATTATGTAGAAAGGGTCAGGGAACTTGTGTAGAAAATTGTTGCTTATTTCCAATATGAGGGATTTGATTAAGGGGGAATCAAAAGCAAAAGGTTTCTGGAATTTCTGAAACCTTATCTGGCTATTTCCGTTTGAAACAAATACTATCAATGCCTAAGTTTGTCATCATCAAAAAGGGGAAAATTGATGGGTTTTCAATGTCTGCCTTATGCTTCTTATGTTTTGATGATCTAACAAACTTATTGAAGAACCAGATAGAGAACCTAACCACGTGGTATAAATTTCAAATGAATAATGTCTAGTCTGGTCTCCAGCAAATGAATGAACAACCACAAGGAGGAATACAACAAGGACCTGGTGATCTGGTCCCTTAGGGTTCTCTGACAGAAGTACAAGTCAGTGACTGTCCGCAATCATTATAAATAGGAACACAACAGGGACCTGGTCCTTTAGGGTTCTCTGATAGAAGTACAAGTCAACTGTACAACTGGAACATAACAGCAGAAAGTGACTATCTTGCAACTGTTACAAAAAAGGAACACAACTGGGACCTGATCCCTTAGTGTTCTCTGACAGAAGTACAAGTCAATTATACAGCTGGAATGCAACTACACAGAAGTGACTGTGCAGACAGTGCAACAGTCTCTTCTCAGTGGGAAGAAGCGTGTACTAAGAATTGACATCACTATCTATTATGATGTCTTTTGTGATATAACAACCTGGTGCAAGACACAACATATTTGTGCATTCAGTGATATTCTCTCAAGCATAACAATGTTCATCCGGCATTAAAGTCACTAGTGCATCAAGAACAAGAAGACAACTCCATTAAGGATCAGTTTCTTAATGAGTTTATGTATATCCATAGTTGAGTTGTAATCTTGTTATTTGTTCTTCATTGTATCTCCTATCTTGCTTTCTTAGAAGCTTTGTCTTAGGAAAACCAAAAAATCTATAAACTTCCGAGTTTATGTTGTGACTAGGATTAGTCATAAGTTTAAAGTCTTTGTAACTAGGAGAGTTATAAAGTGGCTTGTGGTGAGAGCATCACAAGTTAGTTGAAGTCTTTGTAATAGGGTTATTGCAAAGTGGCTTGTAATAGTGAGATTGCAAGTTAGTGAAGTTAAAAGCCTACAAGTGTAGGTCATGGTTTTTTGACCCCCTTGTGTGGAATTTTTCCACGTAAAAATCCCTTGTCTTCTTTACTTTTAATTTTATTAGCATTCTCAGTATTATCTCATAGAGGACCAGGTACCTTTACAGTTTGGTGGACTCATACAAACTAACACCATTAATGTTGATGGTGCTGCTGGGTCTACTGGTACTGGTGGAGCTATCTCCATCAGCAAGTCAAATGGAAGGTCCCCAGCGGTTGCTATCTGTGTGACCTCTTTCCTCAATTTTTCCAATGACTTCTTGGACGCCTGTGATTTTCTCATCTTGTGTACCTACTTCCCAAGCTCCTCAATTTCTCCCCTATGTGCTACCAAAGTGTCCATGATGGTGTTCTGGTTCTCCAATATCTTCTTCGAAGTGTCCTGCACTATCAGAGAAATCTGGGGTCATGGGGTAGAAGTCTGTGCTGCAACATCACTGGATATGTCAGACTGCTTTGTAGTAGTTGTCTGTATCTAGTTGTTGAGACTCGCCAATGTCTGGGAGACTCGTAGCGCAAAGAGTGGATATGTAGAAGATGAAGAAACTAATACTGATGGCCCTAAAGATGGAGGTGGAGACATGGCAGCTGTACTACTAGAAGGCCCGAATGTTGTGGAAGGTATGTCTACTGAATCTATCACTACCATCGACGGCTCTTCAGATTGGCTCACGGTAGTAGCTGGCTGACCCTTGTTCTTTGAGTTCCTCGGGTCCTTCAAAGAGTACCATATGAAGGTCTGCTTCACTCCCGCATCTGTAAGATTTTTCATGATAGTGTTTGGATACAGGTAGGAGCTCTCACCCTGCCTACCAACCAGAGACATATTGGCCGACATGATGACACCCACATTTATTGGGTACCCGGCCATGATGGAGGTAACTAGGACTGCCTGTGGGACTAGGAGATTGTTTTCATTCGAGCTTGGATATATTCTATTGCACACAAAGGTCTTCCACCCTTTTGCCTCAAAGTTGAGGGTGTTCCGCTGAATATGAACCCCTGCTGTGATCCATGGTGGTGGTGGTCTTGAAGCTGCCAAAATATCTGCTAGCCAAGGGCGAGCCACATCACCCATTTGAAACTTCTCCAAGTATTGCAGCGGCTCCACATCCTCGAGCCTCAGATATGTGTTTAGGGAGGTCTGATCAAGTCTAACTTTTAAATTCCTCACTTTAGTTACCTTAGTCCCCTTTTTGATATGCGCCACATTGGCGTTGAATTCCCGGACTAAGTGCTCCTTGGCATCCACCACAACCTGAGTGAAGCATATCCACCATTTTCTCTCCCAAAACTATATTGCGACATTCGGGTTGTATCTATCTAAATCTTTCAAAACAAACTAGTGCTCAAGTATGAGAAATCTCTGAGGCCACCACTCTCGAAACTTGTTGAAAGTAGTCAGGCTAACGAATCTGTCTTCCCAAACCTCCTTCTTCTTCGACCTCTCAAGGTCGGCAATTCTGGTATCACCCCCTCGACCGTCATCCAGAATATCATCATCATCATTAACTATAACTGGTGCGGTGGGGGAATGTGTAGAAGAGGGCTCTGAACCCTGACTGTCATCTCCCGAACCCTTGGAAGTGCTTTATGAGGAGGAGGGCTCATCTCGAAGCTAATATCTCCCCTGAAGTTGTTATGGTTGTGATTGTGCATCAAGCAACTCTTCCACATAGTTGTCCACTGAGTCTTCCCTAGATGGGACATATAGGCTAGACTCAGCAAGCACTAGATCTCTTCTGGCTGTTGTTTTTTGGTTATAAATCTTTGCGCGGAGAGTGGTATGGTACCCCTGCCTCGGCCTCGGGAGGGTTTATCCCTCCCTTTAGATATATCACCTCGTCCTTGAGATCTAACCATTGTCTGCAATGTATAGCAAGAGTTCAAATTTAGCATATCAGAAGTTGCAGGTAAAATAGTATGAAAGATGAGGGAAGTGCGGTCATCACATTTTTGAGTGCGGCCGCAGATGGGTTTGTGCGGACCGTACAATTTTGAAGTACGTCCGTAGTGGTGCTTCCATGGTCCACAGCAGACCGCACAATTTCAAGTGGGATCGCACAATTTCAAGTGTGACCGCACAATTGAAATGCAAACCACACAATTTTGAGTGCGGCCACAGAATTTCAACTTCAAACATACAACTCTCTGATAATAGAGAAATGCTCGATTTGTGGCCGCACACACTTTTCTGCGGTTGTGTTTCAATTTTTGTGAACCACATAATTTCAAGTGCGGTCCGCACAATCAATTCACACTAACATCCCTAGCCTATCAATTTGCGAATTACATAATTTCTTGTGCGGCCGCACAATTCAAAATCATACGACAGTAACTTGGTGTTTCTAACTTTGCTTACAAATTTCGACATAGTAGTAGCAATTTAGAAATAATAACAGTATACCCATCCCCATATAGCAAGTATAAAGTTATCCACACAATTTTAAGCTCACATGATGATGAATTTTGACATTAGGTCTAAAAATAACTAAACTAATTATGAACAAAATTAAGAAAATCGAAAAATATTAAAGATGAATTGAACATACCAGTAATAAAGTGATGTTTGGAAGAATGAAGATGACGAATTGAGCGACAGGTGCGTGAATCAGATTAGTTCATTGTGCTTGCCTTTTGTTAAGTTTTCAGAGTTCATAAAGTTTTAATTATATAATGAAGGCTTCTATTTATACATAACATGATGGCCTAAGGTTTAAGAGATGAGTGCGGCCACACAATTTTGTGTGCAGTCCGCACTCCTTTACCTGTTACACGTTTCGCCTTCAATGATCTGCGGTCCGCATAATTCTGAGTGCGGCCACAGATTTTGGTTTGGACTGCACATTTCCTTGTTTGGTCGCACTTTAGCCATTTCTATGACAGGAAAACTTCAGAGAGTGTGCACATTTTATCATCCAGTTGTGCGGCCATAGATCTCTTTCTGCTGTGGCACTCAAATTTGTGCGGTCCGCACAATAAATGTGTGTCCTCACTTTATCCATACTTAGCCATTTTTCTGAGCACAGTCTCTACAAAGTACACTCATTCCTGCAACACACTTCAAAACTAGTTGGCACAAAACAAGACTGATAGGTTTTCAATGTCTTTGCCTTATGTTTTGATGATCTAACATATTTACTATTAAGAACCAGATAGAGAACCCGACACACTTGGTACACATTGGAAATGAACGGATTCCAGCCAGAACTCCAGCTAATGTGAACTGCTGCAAGTGTAGAAAATAGAGAAACAAGATAGGGACCTGATCCCTTGTGTTTCCCTGACAGCAGTACGAAAGTCAACTATGCACAACTGGAAAGTGCTTGCCACAGAAACAGTGCACACAATGTAACCGTTTTGCAGTCACTTGTCCTTTGACCAACCAAGTGCTTACATCATTCAAGTGATGTCATCAAAGGTGTATTAACAAGAGTATTACAACAAAACATCACTTGAATACTTGAGAATTCACTTCAAGCATTCAAGCCTTTTAAGACAGTGAACTTAATTCTCAAGAGCCTCAAGAACAAAGTTAAATGCTACTACGGACCAATTCCAAAATCTAGTATCTTATTGTCCTTAGTTGAGTTGTAACTTTGTATTTGTTCTTCATTGTAATTCCTAAATCGCTTAGCTAGAAGCATTGCTTAGGAACCCCTTTGTAAAACCATAAACCCTTTGTGTTTGTGTCGTGACTAGAGTTAGTCATGAGTTGAAGTCTTTGTAATAGGTGTATTGCAAAGTGGCTTGTAATAGGTGTATTACGAGTTAGTGAGTGATTAAAAGTTTAATTCCTAGATTGCATAGGTTGTAATGTAAAAGTTGCTCATAGTAAAGTTGAAATCCTACCAATGTAGGTCGTGGTTTTTTATCCCCTTAAGTAGGGATTTTTCCATGTAAAACTCCCTGTCTTATTTACTTACTGTTTTATAGGTATTCTCAGTGGAAACTCATAGAGAACCCGGTACTCTATAGTTTGGTGGATTCATATAAACTATCAATTGGTATCAGAGTGGCTTCCTCCTATCAGGCTAACACCTAGGAAGGATCCTTATGGATGCTCCACCAAATTTTGAAGAAGGTCAATCTACGTACAGACCGCCCAGGTTCAATGGGTAATACTATGGGTGGTGGAAGACAATAATGCATGATTTTATTATGGCTGAAAATTCTGAGTTGTGGGATGTCATATGTGATGGTCCTTACATCCCAACAAAGGCAATTGGAGACCTTCCATTGACAATGCCAAAAACCAGAAGAAAATACACTGACACAGACAAGAAAATGTAGAGAAAAATGTTCGTACCAAGAAAATTTTGGTGTGTGGAATAGGACCTGATGAATACAATAGAATCTCTGCTTATGAAACTGCCAAGGAGATATGTGAAGCTTTGCAAACAGCACATGAGGGAACCACTCATGTAAAGCAATCTAAGATTGATATGCTCACTACCGAGTATGAACTCTTTAGGATGAATGACGATGAATCTATTCAATATATGCACACAAGATTCACCTCTATCATAAATGAGTTACACTCACTTGGTGAAATTATTCCTAGGAACAAGCTAGTGAGGAAAATTCTCAGTATCCTGCCCAGTTCTTGGGAAAGCAAGGGGAACGCTATTACTGAAGCAAATGACCTACATGAGCTGACCATAGACGAGTTGGTTGGAAATCTGAAGACCTACGAGTGAAGAGGAAGATAGATAATGAAAGAAGAGAACCAAAGAAAGAAAAGAACCTGATACTTAAAGATGAAAGCAATGATTCGAGTGAGGAGGATAGTGACATGGCTTACTTAACCAAAATGTTTCAGAAGATGGCCAAAAGAAATGGAGGAATACCGAAAAGGGGCAACTCCAGCAAACCAAAGAACTATGATCTCTGCCACAAGTGTGTAAGGCTAGGGCACTTCAACAAAGATTGTCCTCTCTTAAAGCAAGAACACTCCAAGTACAACCCTGAGAAAGCAGCCAAGAGGAACCCGGTTCCTGACAAGCACTTCAAAAGGAAGAGATCTGCTGGCAATGTGGTGAAACAGGCTCTTGCAACATGGGGAGACTCCTTTAATGAGTCTGAAGATGAAACTGATGCAGGTGACACCTCCATGATGGCAGTTGAAAGTGAGGAAAATGAATATGATTCAATATTTGCTTTGATGGCCCAATCAGATGATGATGAAAATGATGACAACCGTGAGGTAAATTTCAGGGATGTTCAGAGAAATCTGAAATCCTACTTCCAAAGAAACTCATGTCTTTAGCTAGTGTATTGATGCCTATCGTAGTCTTATGGATGATAAGGATGCCTTGACCTTAGAGCTAGGAGAAGCAGAACAAACTAGAGATGATCTAGTAGTGTGTGTAGTTGATGTGAAGGAAACCATTTGTGAGCTGGAGAAAGAAAAAATTATTTTAACCAAAAAATTGCTAACATAGAACATGAAAGAGATGACTTAGTGGTTAACTATAAGGAAACCATTGAGAACTTCAGTAAAGAAAAGAGGCCTTAGTGAAGAGAGTGACTGAGATTGAGGAAGAAAGAGATGATATCTTGGTAGTGATTGCAGACCTGAGGGAAACAATAGAGGGACTAGGAACTGGGTCTAAACCTGGAAATTCTGGAAAAGGAAAAGAGATAGCCAGTGAGGCACACATTAGGCTTGAAAATGAGTTGAAGACTGTGAGAACTAGCCTGTCTATTGAAACTGAGAAAAACAAGCATCTCCAAACTAAACTGGAAAGAGAAAAAAATGATCTTGAAAAGTCCCTAAAGTAGACCTGGTCCTCAAAAGCTATCACTGCCATGTATGTTAATAATGGTGGAAACAGGCAGGGAATAGGGTTCCAAAGGGAGAAAACCTCTTAGAACCCCCATAGCAAGTATGTTACTGTACCAGATAACTGGTTGTGTACCCACTGTGGGAACAATGGGCATTTCAAGGAAAATTGCCAAGCCAAGGTCCAGTCTATTCAGAAAAACAAAGTGTTTGCTGAAAATGTAACTACTAAAAAGGGCCAGGTGCCACCCAAAAAAAATGCATATTACCTGCATGGACTAAGAGAGCTCTTATTCATACTCTTGCCTACTACAAGGGACCCAAACTTGTTTGGGTTCCTAAAACTAACTCTTGATTTCCTTGTGCAGGAAACAATTAAAGGAAACAATCACCAATGGTTCATGGATAGTGGATGTTCAAAGCGCATGACTGGGAACACCATGGACTTCCTTTCACTAAAATCCCTGTAAGGAGGGAGTGTATCCTTTGGGAATGGGAAAAAGGGGTACATTCTTGGAGTTGGAAAAGTCAGGAAATCACTCACTCATTCTATTGAGAATGTGTACTTTGTCAATGGTCTTAAGTACAGTCTCTTGAGTGTCTCTCAGATCTGTGATAAAGAAAACAAGGTGGAGTTCTTGTCCAAAATATGTACAGTGACGAATTTGGTAACTGGTGAAGTGGTACTTGTGGCTAAGAGATATAAGAACATCTATGTTGCTGATTTTGAGTCTATACAAAGTGGTGATCTGAGTTGTTTGAAAGCTGTTGATGATGATGCTGAACTCTAGCACAGATGATTGGGGCACGCAAGCTTCTCTCTTCTGAATAAACTAATTCAGAAGGACCTGGTTCGTGGTCTGCCCATGTCAAAGTTCAAAGTACAGAAAGTGTGCGATGCCTGTACTAGAGGAAAGCATGTGAAGTCCTCTTTTAAGTCTAAAAAGGATGTCTGAACCTCAAAGCCACTCGATCTTCTTCATATGGATTTATGCGGCCCTATGAGAGTGCAAAGCAGGGGAGGAAAAAGATGCATTTTTGTGATAGTGGATGACTACTCCATATTCACATGGACTCTGTTTCTTAACAAAAGATGAAACATTTGAGGTATTTGTGGCTTTCGTGAAGAAAATCCAGGTGAAGATGAAGTCTAGAGTAACATGTATTAGATCAGATCATGGAACAAAATTTGACAATGCCAAATTTGATGAGTTCTGCAATGAAAAAGGCATTACCCACAACTTCTCAGCCCCAAGAACTCCCCAGCAAAATAGAGTTGTAGAAAGAAAGTATAGAACTCTTGAAGAAATGGCAAGAACAATGCTGATCAATAGTGGGAGTGCGAAGAACTTCTGGGCTAAAGCTGTTAACACTACATGCTACTTGGTGAATAGGTGCATGATCAGATCTCTGATGAACAAAACCCCCTATGAGTTGCTGAATGGAAGGAAACCCAAGCTGACTCACCTAAGAATATTTGGGTGCAAATGCTATATTCTCAACAATGGAAAGGATCATCTTGGTAAATTTGATGCCAAGAGTGATAAAGGAATCTTTTTGGGGTATTCTTCTCAAAGTAAAGCTTACAAGATATAAAACAAGCAGACTCAATGTGTTGAGGAAAGTGTTCATGTTATCTTTGATGAGTCTTATCCCTCCTGTGAGAAAAGTGCCAAGGATGATCAAGATGGAGAGCCCTTATTGGATCCTGGTGAAGTCAATGACATGATAAATGGAAAGGAAGATATGATGAGCCAAGTGAAGGAGCCAAGTGGAGACAATGCTGCCTTTTCCTCAAGGGAACCAGGTACCTCAATTACAACCACTAAAGCTGAAGAAAGAGTGGTTGATGCAGTGTAGGGTACTCCACAAGTACCTGAGAGAAGAACACAAGGGAACCAATTAGATATACCCAGCTCCTCTATAAATGAACCTCAAATGCCCAACTAGAAACACAAAAGCTCTCATACTATTGACAACATAATTATCCCTCTAGATTCTAGAGTGCAAACCAGATCAAAAGCCAGAAGTTCACTTGCATTCTCAGCCTTTCTTTCCCAAATAGAACCCAAAAATATCAATGAAGTCTTGAAAGATGCAGATTGGATTACAACCATGCAAGATGAGCTGCATTAGTTCGAAAGGAACAATGTATAGCACCTGGTACCTAGACCCTCAAATCGAACCATTATAGGAACCAGGTGGGTATTCAGGAATAAGCTTAATGAACATGGAAACACTACAAGGAACAAGGCCATGCTAGTGGTTCAAGGTTATAATCAGGAGGAAGGGATTGATTATGATGAGACATTTGCTCCGGTTGCTCGCATGGAAGCTAATAGAATTCTAATCGCTTTTGCATCTCATATGGAATTAACTTTGTTCCAAATGGATGTCAAAAGTGCATTTCTGAATGGACTTCTTAAGAAAGAAGTCTATGTAAAGCAACCTCCAGGGTTTGAATGTCATGAACACCATGAATATGTGTTTAAACTGGACAAAGCATTGTATGGGTTGAAGCAGGCTCCTTGAGCTTGGTATGAAAGGCTGTCAAAGTTCCTTTTAGAAAATGGATTTACAAGAGGGAAAATTGACAACACCTTGTTCATAAAGAAATGAGGAAGGAACCTGCTTACTGTTCAGGTCTATGTTGATGATATCATTTTTGGGGAAACATCTGATTCTCTATGTGAAGAATTTGCAAAACTCATAGGAAATGAGCATGATGGGGGAGCTGAATTTCTTCTTGGGTCTTCAAGTGAAGCAGTCCACGAAGGGTACATTCATTTGTCAGCAAAAATACATCAAGGAGATCTTGAAGAGGTTTGATATAGAAGCATCAAAAGTAATAGACACTCCCATTGCTATGGCTACTCGATTGGACATGGATAAAACTGGATCTCCTGTGAATCAAACAATGTATAGAGGCATTATTGGGTCTCTTCTCTATCTCGCTGCCAGCAGACCCGATATTGTCTTCAGTGTGGGGCTATGTGTAAGGTTTCAATAAAATCCCAAGGAATCTCATCTGAAGGCTATCAAAAGAATTTTGAGATACCTTAAGGGAACACAAGACCTAGTCCTGTATTACCCCTCAGTTGACAGTTTTAATCTTATTGGTTATGCTGATGCTGACTATGTAGGTTATCTTGTGGACAGGAAAAGTACTTCTAGAATGACTCACTTTCTAGGATCAAGTCTTATCTCCTGGGGTACAAGGAAGCAAAACTCAGTGGCTCTTTCAACAGCTGAAGCAGAATATGTAGCTGCAACCTCCTGCTGTGCTCAACTCATATGGATTAAACAGTAACCAGAGGATTTTGGGGTATTTACTGATTGTGTGCCTCTTCTATGTGATAAACCAGTGCACTCAAAATGGCCATGAATCTAGTTCAACACAAAAGAACCAAGAACATTGATGTGAGACATCATTTTTTGAAGGACAATATGGAGAAAGGGCTGATCTGTATGATGTTCTGCAGTACAAAAGACCAAATTATAGATATCTTCTCCAAAGTATTGAGTAGGGAACATTTTGAAAGAAATAGGGTAAAGTTGGGCCTATTGAAGCCTAATTGAGAACCTGATTCCCATTAGTTGGCTATGAAAATTACCTTCAGGTAAAATTAGCTAAAGTGTTTTCTGGCCAAGTCTAACTCACTTCAATACCATTGCACGTAAACACACAAGATGATTATAGAAGCTGTGGATGAATTGCATGGGTAATAAAAAAGGATTGAAATTTTCAAAGATAGGTCAAGTACCTGGTTCTTGTACCAAAGGTTAGTAGTCCTGTGCATTCTTTACTACACATCTTGAAAATGTACAAATATCAACTGCCATGTCATCCACCTTTTCAGACTCTGTTGTCACGTCTTTTCACTTCAAATTATTCCATTTTCCTCTGAAACGCTACAACTCTCCAAGCACAACCGCCGTTTTAGAACCGGTTCCTATCTCTGTCTTCATAATTATCCTCTCTTATTAAAAACCCTCTTATTTCTTCACAGACCATAGTCCCTCATTAGAACTTCTCCAAAGAATTTTCTCTCTATCTCTTCAATGGCTGACACAAACTCCGAAATTCCTGCCTCAATCATCACTAACCTTAAAAAACCCATTGAGTCCTCCGTTCCTGATGAGTCCTCTGTAACCATCCCTGTCATCATCCCTGAAATCACACCTAACCCAGATTTTTTGTCACCCTCCAGTCTAAGGCAACTATCTCAGAAACCTCTAAAGTTATTGATCTTTCTTCTCTATCTTCTAAGTTTCCCATTGATCAAGGGAAAAGAGGAGAATAGGGTAAGAGTCCCGAGGTCGCAGAGGTTTCCGCCATTGTTGCTTCAGATTCTGTGGTGGCCATGGAGCCTATTGAGGATGAAAATATCGCGACCATCTTTGTGGTATCTGCTGATGGAGTCTTACATGAGATAATATTTGGTGCATCCATGTCTCAGATGAACGAGACACAACGACTGGTGAGAGAAGGAGCCATGGTAAATGTTGAAAGCTCTGCACCAGCAGAAACTACTGGGGCTTTTTGTGAGGAACCTGACCCCTCTCCGGAGGAAACAGGTCAGGGTTCTCACTCCCAAGCCAGTTCTACGTGGGAGTCAGGCCTTCAAGCATAGCAACTTGGGAGCATAATGGTAATCCATCCATAACATATAAAATTGGGCTCCTGATGTGTCAAAGTTCCCAAGGGCCTCAGGGACCATAGGCAATGATCACACCAGGACCACACTCAGAGAAACAATTCATAAAAGATTGGAAGACCAGCCCTAATGTGTCAGAGTTCAGAGGAGTTTCAAGGACCCTAGGCAGTGCTCATCTTGGGGGTGGTATGAACCTAAATAACTAAGAGTGGAAGTTTGAAAACTAGTATATAGAGGGTAAGGGGGAACATGTTTAGAAATCAACACATACAGAACAATATAAGAAAACAAACTCATGTTCAACATATAATTCAACTAAGTCGACATTGGTTCAGACTAGATACCCATGCTAGCACTTAAAGTGATCACAAAAGCTAACATACATGATTCGCCATACATTGCTTGCAGTATCCAACAAATGATCAGAACATACAGCTGAATTGGATAGGGTTCCACATTATTGGAGATAGCTTAGTTCAGTATTGTTACTAAGTGGAATCACATAGTCAAATAACAAACAGAATCATGCTGAAATTTTAAACTAATAAGCACATAGGGTTGAATAGAATAATAGAGACTAAAGCATGCCAGAAAACATGTTGAGGTTGAAATAAACTATAAGACAGATAACAGGAACTGAAACATGCCAATTGAGAAAAGAGTAAACGGGAATCATAGCTCACACAGAAACATGCTGAGGCTTGAAATAAGCTAACCAAATAAGGACATAGAACAGAATAAGATAACAGGGGTTAACACATACCAATTAGGAAGAAAATAAATAGGAATGTAATGGTGATTTGGATCCAAAGAGTTCAGCCTTGGCTTCCAGCCGGCTAAACAATGTAGAAATCAGAGTAGTTGCACACAGAGAGAACTCAAATCCTTTGAGGAAAAGCAGAGAGCTATTGAGTTGTAAAGTGAGGAAATTGTAAGAGTGCGTAAGGGTGAGTGTACGTCAATAATTGTGTGCTTGTAAGTGTAGGTGTTTTAAAATCAGAATGGTGAAAAAAATATATAGAATACAGTAGAGTTAACAAGTAAGGTAGGAAAATCAAGGGCATACACGTAAGGTATGCAAAATCAATTAACCAGTTAATTAGGGCTAAACATCAATCAATTAAGAGGACAAAATCCTGAAAATGTCACTTAAATTAAAGAGAATCTCATACGAAATCAATTAACGGACAGAATTGAGATTTAATAAGGTAAGCAATAAGTCTAGAGACCATTTATAGGTCAGTCACAATAATAAAAAATCAGGCTAGTAATATAATTAAGGAAAGTAGTACCAATTATGAATCATATATAAGGAAAGAATAAGTAAGAATCTTTCAAAGAGGTATCTATTTTGAAAAGGAGTACAGTTTCACACCCTAATTAAGCAAGTAAACCAATTAATCAGTTTATTTAACAGAGCCAAAATAAACGGGCAAGATCAGTGAGATAAATAATCGAATAGCGGAAAACTTTAAACATATAGAAATATAGAGATGAAACATCAAGCAAAGAAACTAGTCAAACAGTAAAGAAGAAATACCGGAGTTGAGCTTTTAGGCATTTTAAAGCATTTGCAGAAACTTAAAAAGATGAAACCCTAGTTTTTAGGGAAAAACAAAAATCGGTCAACAATAATAAGAAAAACAGCAGAACCTTAATAGAAAAGTAACAAATGAACTCAAACCACTTCAGATCTAAGGAGATCTGAACGATTTAACAATAAATAGTTAGGTTATGTAAAAAATACACAGAGGTGAGAAAATCTGGTTTGAACCAGAGATTTGAAGCCATAAACACGAAGATATGAGTACTCACAAAGATAGGAACGAACACAAACGAATTCATCCAGAAAATGAGGGATTTGAACCAAGTATGTGTCGAATCTCTTTGAGATTCCATCAAATAACATGAAAGTCGAACAACCAGTAGAGATAGGAGGTCGGATAAGGACTAGAATCGAAGAAGAAACCCATGGATCAAAGGGATTCTGGTGACATCGGGCTAGGGTTAGGAGGAGGGTGAGAGAGAAGAGAGGAGTAAAGGGTATCAGGGGTGGCGGATTTGGTAAAAGGAGGTAGGGTTTGAGGGTTTTGGTATATTAAAAAGGAATGTAGATCCTGGACCGTTGATCTCAGCCAAGATCAGTTTTAGGCCAGGGTGGGCTTAGACGGGTAGGGCAATTGGGCTGATGGGTTAATTTAATTGGGTTGGGGTAGAAATTGGGCTAAGGTCCAAAAATTAATTAAAAGAGGCTATATGTTAAATACATAATTAATTTGATAAAATAATTTATAAAAATAGCTAATAAATGACAAAAAATGTGATTTATGCATGGAAATGATTTAAAATAATTACTTTATATTATAAAAATATAAAGGTTATTTTTCATGTAAATAATGTAATTATGCATATAAAAGCTATTATTGCAAAGTTATTGCTATTATAGCCTAAAGATATAAATATATTTATGCATAAAATGATTAAAGCTTACTATAAGTATAAATGATGAAAATCAAGTAATAAATTATTATAAAATTATTTGTGGTGCAATTAGTAATAATTTAGATAATAAAATGCTGGAATAAATTAATTAAAATCCTTTTAAAAATTACAGAAAATTATGGAAAAATACTGGTTGATGTTCATGCACTATTTTGAAAGTATATATGCATTTAAAAATATATGAGGGAAAAATTGGGTATCAACAAATATCATTTGATCGAGGGTCGAAGAACAACTCGGCCTACAAGATCAGGTTGTGCCCGCGGCCCGAGTGCTAAACGGCTTCAATATGGCATGTGAAACCACTAAAGGCGAAATAACTTTGCTAGTGAATGTGGATGGGACCATCCAAGAGACAAAGTTCCATGTGATCGAGGGCGATATGGGGTATAATGCCCTATTCGGGAGGCTGTGGATCCACAACATGAGGGCAGTGCCCTCGACCCTTCACTAGGTTTTAAAGTTCCCGACACCAGAGGGAGTCAAAATAGTCTACGGGGAGCAACCCGACATCATGGAAATGTTTGCCGTTGACGAAGTGATATTGATATTGGCACTATCATCAACGAAAGAGTCAAATCCGAAGGGAAAATCGGAGGTCAAATAGCAACCATTGACGCCAGCCTTGACCCAATCAGAGGAGCAGTGGACTGAGGAGGATGATGACTATGGGGTCCTTCGATCCTATATAGTTCTCGATGATTCCAACGCCACCAAGTCAACAGTCAAAGAGCTGGAGCAAATCATACTAAACAAATGTCAGCCCGAACGAAAGGTATACCTGGGCACGGGGCTAACCCCAGAGCTTAGGGGAAAACTTATTCAATTCCTTAAACTAACATAGATTACCTTGCTTGGTACCATCTTGATATGATAGGGATCCCACCGAGAATCACCACCCATAAATTAAGCCTGGACCCGAATTTTCATCCGGTGAAGAAAAAAAGAAGACTCCAATCCGAGGTCAAACACGCTTTCATCAAAGATGAGGTAACCAAACTTCTCAAAATAGGGTCCATATGGGAATTAAAATATCCTAAATGGTTAACAAACGTAGTAGTAGTCCCTAAAAAGGGAAACAAACTTCGAATGTGTGTAGATTTTAAAGACCTAAATAAAGCATGCTCCAAGGATTCTTTCCCTTTTCCTAATATCGATTTCATGATTGATGCCACAGCCGACCACGAGATCCTCAGTTTCTCGAAGCCTATTCCGGGTACAACCAAATACAGATGAACCCGGAAGACCAAGAAAAGACCTTGTTCATCACTAAGTATGGTACCTACTAATATAATGTAATTCCATTTGGATTAAAAAATGCTGGTGTAACGTATCAACGACTAGTAAACCAAATGTTCGCAGAACAAATAGGGAAATCTATGGAAGTTTATATTGATGACATCGTTGTTAAGTCCCTGCGAGCAGAGGACCATTTGAAGCATTTGCAGGAAACTTTCAGCATACTAAAGAAATACAACATGAAACTCAACCCAGAAAAATGTGCGTTCGGGGTCGACTCTAGCAAATTTCTCGTCTTTATGGTATCCAATCGAGGAATCGAGATTAACCCTGACAAAATCAAAGCTATCGAGGACATCACGATAGTGGACAATGTGAAGGCCGTGCAGAGGTTAAAGGGGCATATATCCGCCCT
Source organism: Nicotiana sylvestris (assembly GCF_000393655.2). Lineage (NCBI taxonomy): Eukaryota > Viridiplantae > Streptophyta > Magnoliopsida > Solanales > Solanaceae > Nicotiana > Nicotiana sylvestris. The sequence continues at coordinate 118,664,389 of NC_091059.1, forward strand.
GGGGCGATTCATCTCGAGGTCCTCCGATAAGAGCCATAGATTCTTTTTGTTGTTAAAGTAGAAGAATAACTTCACATGGACTCCGAAATTCTATCAAGCCTTGGAGGAGCTTAAACGATACTTATGGAGCCCGCCGTCGCTTCACACACCGAGGGCAGACGAAAAGCTCTACTTATATCTGGCAGTATCGGAGATAGTGGTAAGTGGAGTCCTGGTCCGAGAAGAACAAGGTACACAATTCCCTGTCTATTATGTTAGTCGGACCTTAGGCGAGGCTGAAACTAGGTATCCCCATCTAGAAAAATTAGCGCACACTTTGATAAGCGCCTCTAGGAAACTAAAACCATAATTTCAATGTCATCCCATATGTGTTGTAACAACTTATCCTCTTCAAAATATTTTGCATAAGCCTGAGCTTTCGGGACGATTGGCCAAATGGGGTGTAGAAGTCAGCGGGTATGATATCGAGTATCGACCCCGAACATCCATCAAGTCTCAAATCTTAGAAGACTTCGCGGCTGAATTCACGCTAGCCCTAGTACCCGAGGTTGAAAGAGAACTATTAATCAACTTGGGTATATCTTCGAGAATCTGGACCCTCTTTATGGACGATGCTTCAAACGCAAAGGGGTTCGGACTCGGTATCATGCTAAAACCACCCACAGATAATGTGGTTAGACAATCTATTAGAACTGTAAATTGACTAATAATAAGGGTGAATATGAGGCCATGATTGCAAGTCTCGAACTAACCAAAGGCTTGGGAGCGGAGGTGATCAAAGCCAAATGTGACTCCTTCCTCATTGTGAATCATGCTAACGAAACCTTTGAAGTTTGAGAGGAACGAATGCAAAGATACCTGGATAAACTACAAGTAACTCTACACCGATTCAAGGAATGGACTTTGCAATATGTGCCCCGAGATCAGAATAGCGAAGCCGATGCCCTCGCAAACCTAGGGTCATCGGTCGAAGACAACAAACTCAATTCGGGGGCTGTCATACAACTTATGAGGTTAGTGGTCGAAGAAGGCCACGTTGAGATAAACTCCACAAGTTTGACCTGAGATTGGAGTAACAAATACATAGAGTATTTGAAGAACGAAAAGCTTCCCCCGGACTCAAAAGAATCGAGAGCACTACGCACAAAGGCATCATGATTCACCTTGTTCGAAGACGGGACCTTGTTCAGAAGGATGTTCGATGGTCCGTTAGAAATATGTTTGGGTTTAGGAGATAACGAATATGTTCTAAGGGAAGTCCACACGGGCACTTGCAGATATCATTCCGATGCCGAATCATTGGTCCACAAAGTAATTAGGGCCCGATACTACTGGATCGACGTGTAAAAAGAAGCGAAAGAGTTTGTTCAAAAATGCGCTAAGTGCCAAAGGCATGCACTGATGATTCATCAACTTGGGGAGCTGCTCCATTCGGTCTTGTCCCCACGACCATCCATGAAGTGGGGAATGGAAATCGTTGGCCCTCTTCCATGGGCCCAAGGTAAAGCTTAATTTATTTTATTTATGACTGATTATTTATCCAAGTGGGTTGAAGCACAGGATTTAGAGAAAGTCGGGAGAAGGAAGTCATCGACTTCATTTGGGATCACATCATATGTAGATTCGGGATGCCTTCCGAAATTGTATGTGATAATGGAAAGTAGTTCATCGGCAGCAAGGTGACTAAATTTCTCCAAGATCACAAGATCAAAAGAATCCTATCAATACCTTATCATTCCAGAGGAAATGGACAAGCCGAATCGACCAACAAAACAATCATCCAAAACCTTAAGAAGAGGCTAACAAATGCAAAAGGAAAGTGGAAGGAAATTCTACCCGAGGTTCTTTTGGTATAATGTACAACATCTAAGTCTAGTATCGGGGATACCCCATTCTCATTATTTTATGGCGCTGAAGCTATGATACCGGTCAAGGTCGGAGAACCAAGTATCAGGCTCCGATATGCAATAGAAGAGTCAAATAATGAGGCTATGAATACGAGCCTAGAAATATTATATGAAAGACGTGAAGCCGCCCTCGTCTGATTGGATGCCCAAAAACAATGGATCGAGAGATATTACAATCGAAGAGCCAATCTTTGGTATTTCAGCCTCAGGGACTTGGTACTAAGGAAAATCACCCTCAACACCAGAAATTCGAATGAAGGGAAATTAGGCCCGAACTGGGAAGGACCGTACCAGGTTCTCGAAGTCACCGAAAAAGAATCCTACAAGCTCGGAACGATGAATGGAGAACAACTACCGAGCAATTGGAACATACGTCACCTAAAGCGATATTACTGCTAAAGTACGACCCTTATTTATTTCCTTTTGTTTTAGAATAACACTTGCAGGTGGTCAACAAGAAATAGCAATGGATTTATAGGCATGAAGTCTGTAGGTTTGAACGCACGCGTTGCACTCTTTTTTCCTTAGATCGATTTTGTCCCAAATGGGTTTTCCGGTGAGGTTTTTAACGAGGCAATAATGGATCGTGCTAACTTAGAATTAAAGGCCGATAATGAATCAGTATCAAAGACTGTGTATATAGTATCCAAGATATCTCTAAAATCAACCTCGCACACTGGGAGGGGGGGGATTACCCTTGGATATCAAGCTATTCTAACAAGGAAATTATTTCAAAATGGAAGGGTCTCGATAGGTAGGATTTACTGTAAGGGCCAAACGGTCAAAACAAACTGTGCCCACGTAGATTGCTTGAGCCTTAACATAAAATATGTACGCATGTATGACTATTTTTGACAAGAATAAAGAGAAGTACATTCCTTGCAACTATCTTATGTCTTGGAAAAATTTCCACTTTACAATCCGGGACTTTCGATCTCTTAAGAAAACGGGCTCAAGGGCCGATTATAACCAAAGTTCAGATGGTCACTTCCTCACTCGGGGATTGCCGTTCAGAAACCAACTTCGAAATAGATCGAGCTATTAAAATATCGGGGATGCAAGAACTATTAGGCAACCCCTGAATTTTAAAGGCCATAACCATACCCACTCGGAGACTGTTATCTTAGGAAGGCCTGGATAACTGAAGGAAGCAAGCCCACTGGACTACACCTGAAATTAAAAGGCTACGGCCATATTAGCATGACACGGAGACATCCGAAAACCATAACAAAAATAAACCTTCAAAATTTTCAAAACCGATTCTAAAGGCTAACCCTCAGCAAATTTATATTGTGAATTACTTATTTCGGGAGAAAGTTCTCGATGACAGCGAATCCAAAACGCCTCAAAACTAAATAATGTGAAGGCATGGTTTGTTTAAACTTATACAACTTGAGTCATTTTGTGTTAAGGTACTTTGACCTTTGTGAATACAAGCAATAAAACAAAGGAAAAGTTTGAGAGCCGAAAAGGGTAGAAAAGCTTTATATATATATATATATATATATATATATATATATATATATATAAAATAATCTTTTACAAAAACCAGATCGGCAGAATACAAAATCTACAACGGCCAAAATGGTCTAAAAAAGATACGAAAGAAAGCAAAAATACAAAGGCCTAAGTAGCCTAGTCTTCGTCAAAGTTAGCATCTCCATCCCCGGGGTCTTCCCCATATTCAGATCTGCTTAGGTTCTCGGAGTCCTCCTCAAGAAAGGCCAGCTTCCAGGCACTGGTCTCCTCTACCTTGGCAATCTTGAGTTCGACCGCTATATGGAAACCTTGAGGCTGAACCTCCTCGAGGGCTACCCTTAGAGCTTGCCATTTTGCATCCTCCACCATGCTCTTTCCCTTTGCCTGGATGGCCTTGACATCAACTTTATATTGGGCCACTTTTATATCATCTTTGGTGTTCGCCATGGCCACCTCGAGTTCGTTGGCCAAGTTCACCTTATCGTAGATGGCCGAGTACAGTTGGGACTAAAACTCCTCGATTTTTGTGGCCTGCGCTGAGGCTCTTTCCCTTGAAGCCCGAAGCTGAGACTCGGCCAACTCCAACTCAGCTTGGCCAACCTCCTTTGTTGAAGCTTAGATGTCCATACACCCCTTGAATTTTTCAACTTCGGCTCGTATGTCATCTATTTGCCTTTGAAGGTCCTTGATCTGTTCGAGGCTGTAACGGACCTGCAGAATCGAATTGTTAGTTGTTATCTCCAACTCATCTTTACTATCGTGAAGCACTCAAAATACCTGCTCGGCCATATCAGCATGCTCATCTCGAGCCGTTACCAAATCTACCTGAATCTTCTCACTAAGAAGCTTTTAGGTATCGCACTTCTCAGTGAGGTCCTAAGCTTTAGCCTTGTGCTCCTCCCGGATTCGAAGGAAGGCCTCATGATGTAACACCGAAGCCTACAAGTAAGTAAGAGAAAGTTAGAATTATCTACAACCCAAAGTTTAAAAAAGATAACAGAATGGCCCTCGAAGTTACCCGATTCAGAGTGTGCTGGGCCTCATTGAACAAGCAAGCAGTTCCCACTGCATCCATCACGGCTTGGTCCTCTTTGGTTACCAAGTATCTCAGGTAGCTGGTTATCCCTACGAGGGGAGAGAAGAACCAGACATCTTCCGGTATAGTAAGCAATATGTTACACTTGTGATCAGGGTTAACACTAGGGGTCGGGAACTGGTCCACTAGTTTCTGGCTCGATGAAGTCCCAGCGATATCCCGTGATTGTGTTTTATTCAAAACCGATAAGTCCCCAAGCCGGGTGACATCTCCCAAAGCTTAGAACTCCACCCCATCTAGGAAGCTGTGGATGTTAACTACCCCTTGAGGACACTCGCATGAACGACCTACCAAGTTAGCAGCCTCGCGGATCGTGGCATCCGGAAATTGAGGGGACTGGGAGATATAAATCACTCCGAGATCGTACCTCGGGACATTTTCAGCTATTCAAAAAGCCTCGCCTCCGGTTCCTCCCTTGATCATCTAAGTTTGGGACGGAGGGGCCTCGACTTTTTCTGGCTCCGGAACTTCGGCCGGAGCGCCCTCGTCAACTTCCTCTAGTTCGGAGGGCTTTTGTGCCGAAGCACCAGCCCTAGCACGGCCCACCAGCTGGGAGTTATCTTCTTTCTCATCTTCTTCAGAATCGTCCCTTAATCAACGGATTGAGTCCGAAGGCATAGTAACAACACCCCTTAGGATGCGAGACCTCATCGTCGGTCTTTTCTTCTCCGGGCCCGAGGAACTCAAAGCCTCTTTCTTCTTCTTCTTCTCTTGGGCGTGCTTCTGAGCATGTTGTTGGGGAAGGACTTATTCATCACTAGATGGCGGTCTCATTGTAACGTCCTTCCCGAGACCTACAAAAGAAAATGGATGAGTAATTTCGAGAAGAAGATGAGTAATTTCGAGAAGAAGCGTAAGCAATAGACATCCCAGGGAAGAAACCTACCATGATTATGGGCTTCCCATTGGCCCTTCAACAACTCCATCCAAGAACATTTGGAGTATGGTATTTGTGACACTAGGCTTTCGATCCATTGCTTGGGTTCCGGAATTGGTTCTAGCATCTGAGCCACGGGTGTGGTGATCGATTCCTCAGGAGTAGGAACTACTACATCCTTGTTCACCCAGTTACACTACTCTTTTATCTTTTAGAAGATGTCTTTGGTAATGGTGCATATATACCTCGAGACCGATTCACATCGGCCCGGCACCGCACGGGTCTTTTCGAGCTTAGAGTCAGTGTTGGTTGGGCACCCTGTCAGAACGAATTCCTCAGGGTGGGAATCCGCTAAAGCCTCATTGCCGACAGGTCGTGATGAAGAAGCGGACTCCTTTTACGGCACTTTTTTGGAAGTTTTAGCCATTGATGAGCAAGAAAAAACAATTGGGGTGATATGCGGTTTGACATGGTTCAAGGAATTTGGGTATGAAAATTGCTATGCAAAGAGATTTATTGAATAAAAAAGCAAGAGTAGGGGAGCTGATGATGAAATTGTCCCTCAAGAGTTATCCTTTGTGACTGATAGTGAATCCATGAAGAGTCAAGTCTCTTCCATGGCTTTTTCCCTTGATCGTGCTGATCGCTACCCAACTCTGATTACCACTGGTCTTCTTGCTCTGGTTCGAAGAGAATATATTTGGAAACCCGACTCCCCAGTTTTAGTCCCTTGTTCTAACCAAAGAATAACTTCATACTAAACTGGCTATTCCTTCATTTATACACATCCTTTTACCATAGGTTTTAAACCTCCTATTGACCCGGTTATCATTGAGTTCTGTCGTTACTTCAGTGTGTGTTTAAGATAAATTGGTCTTATTGTTTGGAGAGACATTGCATGTCTCCGTTATTTATCAAACATGGCTTATATGCCTTTTACTTTTCATCACATACTCCATCTCTACTCTTCCAAACTATTTCATGATGGAGTTTTTTCCTTTGAGGCCAAAAGTAAGAGAGTATTAGTTATCCTTAAAGATGATAGAGATCGAGGCTGGTATGCTCGCTTCGTTTCTGCTCTCACTAGTGGTTTGGTGGGTGAAAAAAACATGCCTTTTCCATAAAAGTGGAATTTTGCGCGTAAGTATTTGTATCTCATCTTTTTCCTTTCTCAAAAATTGATTCTCATGTATTCTCATGCCTACCTTTTCAACAACTATGGAAGGTTTTGAGGAGATCCCTGACTTCCATGCTTGGCTAGGAAAGTTATTATCTGTTGCCCTTATGGAGAGAAAATCTTGGAAGTACCTTTCTCAGAGATTTGGGTGGAAATTTAAAACACACAGTACCTTTTCCCATTTAGTCTCCTTCTTTTTTTCTTTTGCTTAGTTAAGCATTTTTCGCCGTGACTCTTTTTCTTTTGTCAGGATTTGCCACTCGTGGTATTAGTCCCGCTTCTGTTTTATGTGCAAGACTTACGGTGAGTCTTTCTTAAGAAAGGATTCTAAGCTCTTCTTCAAAGAGGAAGGTTGATGGAGCCTGTGGCTCAGAGGGAGAAGAAGAACCAGAGGAAGGTTATTTAGTTTGTAGACCTCGAGTTAGGAGGCACGCTATTTCAGATGATGAAGCCACCCCTCCCTCAAGTTCAGTTCCTTTGAATGAGCCTGAAGACGCAACTTTAGTGAGTTAGGATCAAGAGATGAGTGCTCTCCTTCGTAAATCTACTGATCAACTATTTTCCCGTGGTTTTTATAGTGAAGACTTTGGTCCGGTTTCTGAAGAATTACCCCTTGCTTATCTCCCAGTGTCAGTCCCCATTCATTCTCAATCTACCGTTCCTGTTGTTGCTGCTACTGCTCCTCCTGTGGCTGCTTTCACTTCTTCAACTATCCCTGTTGCTACTACTTCTCATGTTGAAGTTGGTACTTTTAGTAGTAATAGGATGATGAAAAAGGTTCCATAGAAGTTTCTGAAGGTGGTAATCTATTGAAAAAATCTGGTCAAGCCGACGTATGGGCGAAGCCTCTTCTTGGCCCAGTTGAGAAGTCAAAGTTGGAAAGCCATAGCTCCTTGACATGGATGAATGATATTGTTCATTCATCTTTGAAGGTTCAAGTCTCAGCTTTTTCCTTTCTTTTCCTCATGATTGTTTATTTTTTCTTGACAATCGCTTCTTTCTTTTGTGTTATAGATAAACCTGATAGGCATGGAGCTTATGAAGAGGATCAGCTAGTCATGGTAATCGTACCGAAGCAGATAACTAGAAGGAACAATACGAGGGTCTTCATTTGGAAAAGAAAGTTTTAGCTGATGAGGAGTGTGCTTTGGAACAACAAACAAGGATGATGGCGACAAAATTGGCAGTTGAAAAAGCCTTTTCAAATCAAGTTGGTAGAAACAAAGACCTCCTTGAGCCTTTATTCGTAGAGAAACTTTCTAAAGCTACCGAGGAGATAAGGGGTTTGAAAGAACTCCTTAATCAGAAGGAGACTTATGCTGGGGAGTTAGTTCAAACACTTACTCAGGTTCAAAAAGACCTCCGTATCTCTTTTGATAACATCCAGTTCTTGGAGAGTTCCCTCGCCCCTTTGAAGGTTTTTTATGATGCTTCCTTGATTGAGAAAGAAGAGTTGAAGGCTGAAATTGACCAGTGGGAGAAAGATTATGAAGCCCTTGAAGATAAATCGACACTTGATATAAGTTGGGTTTTCTTGAATACCTGCCTCGAGACTTTGATGGAGGCTAGCCATGAAGGTTTTGATCTCAATGCTGAGATTGCTAAAGCTAAAGAAGCAATCGAAAAACCTCAGCAAAGTCAAGACCTTCATTCATCTGAGGTCGGCATTCCTGAAGGTGATGAACCTACTCCTAGTGAAGTTGGCATTCAAGCTTCTTCTGCTCAAGTTGAATCTTCTCCTACTGTTGATGATGCCATATTGGATTCTGCCTCTCCCACTACTGATAATGCCACATTTGATTCTACTCGTTAGTGTTCTTTTAGAATTTAGTTTGTTTTTGGAACTTTTGATAGGAAGTTTTGTTTACTTTTTGGAATGGTTGGATAGTTTTTACCCCTGGTTCATTTTAGGGTTTGTCTGAACATTTTGGTTTTAACTAAGTATATACTTAGTTTTAGCCAAGTTTACTATATGATCTTTCATTTAAATTGAGTTTTTGTTTAAGCTCTTTGACTTGCATTTAAAAATGCTTTAATATTTCGTGATTTTGGCATAGACACAAATTTTATAAAAGAGGGTCCTTTTATAAATGACACTAATAAAGAAGACGTTTCAACTTCATATTGGTGTAAGTATATGAGAGAAGTAGGAAAATACATATTAAGAAGTTTCATGAATAATGTGAGGAAGTTTCATATCTTGAACTTTCAAATTACACAACACTTTACAAGCATTCAATTGACTTTTTGTACGACATCTACAACTCTTTCATAGCTGTTTTTCTAATAACATATTAAAAAAATTCTAGGGTATATCTTGCAACCCATGACTAATCATTGTCCTTAACCTAAGTACTCACAAGATCTTGTAATTTATGTCCGCAAGTTTACACTTTATCAAAGCTTACTACAAAGATTTTTTGAATCAGATTTGTTTCTTGGCTCTTGATTGGCTCTTGACTTTTGATTTTAGGGTTGATCCAGGCTTGAATTCTGACTTTTAGTCTTTTTTAGTCTTCTTTGACTTTCAGTCTTCTTTGCCTTCTATCTATAGTCCCCCAAGTGTTAGAGCTTTGAAGTATGAAATCTCGAGCACTTGATTATTCCTTCCATTTGGTCCATTCCTGAAAAGGAAAATACATACGAGACTCGGAGGTATATTTTTAGATGATGACTGCTTAACCCTTTTTATTTCCATCAGAAAGGTTGTAATCTAGGTTGGGGATAATTTTGTATCGCCCATGTCTTTTAGGTCTAATATCATCATTTGGTGTGGGCTAGATTTGTGCCTATCATCTAAAATGGTTAGTACAATTAAAAATAAATAAAACTAAACCATATACGAACAATACCTGATCGGGGGTTCTTCCTTTGCTTAGAAGTAATACTTCTTTAAATGAACAACATTCCAATTTGATGGCAATACTTTGCCTTCCATTGTTTCTAACTCATATGCTCCCTTTCCAACAATGCCTCGAATCCTGTAAGGTTCTTCCCAATTTGGACTAACTTTCATGCATTGGCCGCTTTTGTTGATTGAAAAACTTTTCTGAGGATGAAGTCCCCAATCTTGAAATATCTAGTATGAGCTTTCCGATTGTAATATTGCTCAATAATTTGTTTCTGCGCTGCCATCTTTATTAGAGCTGCTTCTCTCTTTTCTTCAAGCAAATCAAAATTTATTCGCATCTCTTCCTCATTTAATTCTTCAGTTGCTTGGGTGTATCTTGTACTTGGTTCACCTATTTCAATTAGTATTAAGGCTTCATCTCCATACACAAGTGAGGATGGAGTCTCTCTCGCCTGTTTTTGCTGTCATTCGATAAGCCCATAAGACTCTTGGTAACACTTCTTGCCACTTACCTTTTGACTCCTACAATCTTTTCTTCAAGTTATTAATAATAAACTTCATTTGTCGATTTAGATTTTTCATTAGCCACAGGATGGTAAGGTGTTGAAGTTATCCTTTTAATCTGCCAACTCTGAAAGAATTCTGTGATTTTCGCACCTAAGAATTGCGAGCCATTATCACATATGATTTCTTTTGGAACTCCGAACCGCGCCAAATAAAGCCCCTGACTTCTTTTTCCCGCACCTGTTTGAAGGTACCTGCTTCTACCCACTTGGTAAAATAATCTGTTAATACTAATAAAAATCGTACATTTCCTTTGGCTTGTGGCAGTGGACCCACGATATCCATTCCCCACTTCATAAAAGGCCAAAGTGAGATAACCGGATGTAATATCTCCGCTGGGAGATGCATGTTATTGCCATATCATTGGCATTTGTCACACTTGGCCACAAAAAGTTCCGCATTTTCTTCTGTTTTTTGCCAATAATACCCTGCTTTTATTAGAGTTTTTACCAAGGATCTTCCTCCTGCATGATTTCCATAGTGTCTCTCATGTACTTCTTTCATTACATACTCTGTCTAAGAAAGTCCGAGACATCTTGCTAAGGCCCGTCGAACATCTTTCAATACAGGTTGCCACAATCCAAACAATAACAGGCAACTTTTAGTTGAAGTTACTGAGCCTTTTTCTTATCTTCAAGTAGAATCCCGTACTGCAAGAAATTAACGAACTTGTTTCTCCAATCCCAAGTTAAATTATTGAATTTACCTCATTTTTATGCTGATCGAGTGTCGAATGAAACAAATTTATTACAAAAGCATTTTCTTCATTTGTAACTTCTGCAATGGATGCGAGATTTTCCAACGCATCTACTTCCGCATTTTCCTCTCTGGGTTTCTCCACAATTTTCCACGATTGGAATTGTCTGATTAATTCTTGTGCCTTTTCCAAATATTGCTGCATCCGCGCCTCTCTAGCTATATAAGTCCCCTGTATTTGATTAACTAAGAGTTGCGAGTCACTTTTGATTATGATTTGCTATATTCCGAGGTCTGGTGCCAATTCTAGACCTACAATCACAACTTCAATATTCTGCTTCATTGTTAGTAATGGAATGACACTTTATTGCCTGCCTTATGGTTTCTCCTGAAGGTGGGATTAGAACAATGCCTAAACCCGTTCCCTTAACATTAGAGGAGCCATTAGTGAATAGGGTCCAAGTGCCCGGATTAGACCCGGGGAACACCTGTAGTTCTTTTTCTGCTTCAGGAACTATCCCTGGGCTGAAGTCTGCCACAAAATCTGCCAAAACCTGTGATTTTATCGTAGTTCTAGGTTGGTATGTGATATAATATTCATTAAGTTCTATAGCCTACTTGGCTAACCTACCTAACGATTCTTGTTTATGCAATATATTCCTTAAGGGGTAAGCAGTCACTACACAGATAAGGTAACATTGAAAATAAGGCCTCAACTTTCTAGATGCCATGATTAGTGCTAAAGCAAGTTTTTCTAAATGAAGATATCGAGTCATCATCCAATAAATATTTGCTAACATAATAAATTGGAGATTGTTTACCTTTGTCTTCATGTACTAATACTGAACTTACCGCCATTTCTGATCAGCAAGATAGATGAGTAGCCTTTCTCCATCCTTTGGTTTAGCCAGTAATGGTAGGTTTGACAAGTATGCTTTTAGATTTTTGAGTGCTTGTTGACATTCCTCAGTCCACTCAAATTGGTTTTGCTTTTTCAACATTAAAAAGAACTTAAAACTTTTCTCCGAAAATTTAAAAATAAATCTTCCCAAAGCTGCTATCCAGACTGTCAGCCTTTGCACCTTCTTTTTGCTCGTGAGTACGTCTGATATTTACTCAATGTCGATCTGTGCAGGTTTTGCTTCTATACCTCGGTTAGAAACAAGGAAACCTAAAACCTTACCTAAAGACATGCCAAAGGAACATTTTTTGGGATTTAGCTTCATATTGAATTTGCGGTGAATCTGAAAAGTAGTAGACAAATGTTGGATATGATCCCCCGCCTGTGCTGACTTGACTAGCATGTCATCGATATAGACTTCCATAGTTTTTTTCAGGTATTCTTGAAACATTTTTGTTACCAATCTTTGGTACGTGGATCCAGTATTCTTTAATTCGAAAGGCATGACTTTATAACAATAAGTCCCCTTGTCTGTAATAAAGGAAGTTTTTTCCTCACCTAAGGGATCCATTTTTATCTGATTATATCCTGAATAGGCATCTAAAAAACTCAACAACTCATGAGTCTTTAGGACAAGCTTTATTCAAGTCAGTATAATCTACACAAACTCGCCATTTTCCATTCTTTTTTTGGGACCACTATAGTATTAGCTAGCCAGTTAAGATATTTTCCCTCTCGTATGGACCCAATTTTTAAAATTTTTTGTACCTCATCCTGAATCACCTGATTTTTAAGGATCGTTGCTTCCTTTTCTTCTATTTGACAGGTGGATATGATGGATCTTCATTTAGCTTGTGGGTTATCACCTCTGGTGGTATGCCTGTCATATCTGAATGCGACCAAGCAAAGAAGTCTGCATTAGCTTTTAAGAATTAGATTAACTTACCTTTAAATTCTGCACTCAGGTTGGTTCCGAAATAAACTTTTCTGTTCGGCCAATGTATAAACAACACCACTGCTTCGAGTTCTTCTATTGTTGTTTTGATATTTTTATTCTCTTATGGCTCTTGAATGATATCAGACCTTGAATCCACGTCCATTTGCCCACCTTTCGTTAAGGTTTGTGTTGCTAAATCCTCAACTGAATTCTGTAATTGCTATTTTTTGTCTGCACCATAATTTATTATGCTCGAACCATCCAAGGTCTACCGAGAATTATGTTATACGCCATTTCCGTATCGATCACTTGAAATTTCGTATCTTTGACAACTCCTCCTGCAAATGTGGTAAGCACTATTTCCCCTTTTGTAACAACACTTGCATTGTCGAATCTAGATAAGGTTCATGCTTTGGGTACCATTTTTTCATCAGCTTGGATCTCGTTTACCACTCTTAAAAGAATGATATTTACGGAGCTACCTGGATTAATCAAAACTTGTGTCACATTAGTATCATGTACAAGTAAAGATATTACCAATGCATCATTGTGAGGTATCATCACGCCATCTGTATCTACATCGTCAAATATTATGATGTCTTCTTCCAAAACTTGGCGAACTCGCTTTCCGTGGGTAACCGTGACTTTTGATGTCTTTTTTGTTGCCGTATATTGTCACACCGTTGATCTCCTCTCCTCCGCTTATCACATTAGCCACTCTTTTTGGTGATGGATGTTTTGGTGGGTCTTGTCTATTCCTCATATATGTTTACTTACCCTTCTCACAAAATAAATCGGCTAAATAACCTTGTTTTAACAAATGCTATATTTCACCTTGTAGCAATATGTAATCTGATGTTTTATAACTGTGGTCGTTATGAAACTTGTACCAGAAATCTGGATTTCTTCTGCTAGGGTTCGATCTCATTTCTTTTGGCCACCACACCATCTCTTTCAAACTTCTTAAAATAGCTACCAACTCAGAAGTGTGCTAACATTGAAACTGTAATCACCAATCTTTGCCTTTGTATTAACATTGTTGTCCCGCGTATCTCGCTCTTTTCCAAATATGAATGATGAATCAGCATCTCTATCTCTTGATCTAGAACCATACCTCAGATTTTCTTGTTTAGAACGTAAATCCCGTCCTGCTAGTACCATGTAAGGTTCGTACCTATTCTTACCGGACCCTTTTCAGTTTCTGGTCGCCTTGAACTTGTTCTTTCATCTCCCAGTGACTGAGTGATAGTGTTTTCCTCTATCTGCAGTTTCGTACTATACCTGTTGTAAACATCATTCCAAGTTGTAGCAGGGAATTCTCATAAGCTTTCCTTGAGCCTCCTCGTGGCTTCTGAGTTTTTTTCATTTAAGTTACTTGCAAACGCCATCGCCGCCCAGTTATCAGGTACCCGCAGTAACATCATTCTTTCACGCTGAAATCTATCCACAAATTCCCTGAGTAGATCCGTATTTCCTTATTTTATTTTGAAGATGTATTCCATCCTCTTTTCAACATTTTGAGCCCCAGTGTTCTTTTATAAATGAATCTGCAAGCTCAGCAAAAGAACTAATAGAATTTTTCGGTAAAAGAGAATACCATGTTAGTGCTCCTTTTGTGAGTGCTTCGCCAAATTATTTGACCAGCACCGACTCAATTTCTTGCTTGGTTAAATCATTGCCTTTTATGCCAGTTGTAAATGCAATTACATTATCTCGTGGGTCGATTGTTCCATCATACCTCAGAATATCGGGCATTTTAAACTTTTTTGGAATCGGCAAGGGAGCGGCACTTGGCTTTCAGGGCTATTGTGAATATTTTTCAATATCCACTCCTTTAATCATGGGTGGCACACCAGGTAATTGTTCTATGCGACCATTCTGCTCCTTGAGCTGTTTCTGCAAAGTTAGTACTAAACTTTGTAAATCAGAATTATTTGGGGTACCTGAACTTCCATCGCGAGATTCGCTGGGAGTTCCTCCGCTGCCCGAATTAGCGAGTTTCGAAGGTGGGTTTTCTATGGTTGCAGTGTTGTTTGGAGGTGGAGTTTGTGGCACAGTTGGCAATCCACTAACGAAAACTTGAAGAGCATTGTTGAGGTATTCTGCAATTAGCTGTTTCAATGTATCCTCGACAGTTTGTTCGTCCCCTTGTTGATTATTCGTATGTGATGTTGATCTTTGAGGTGACCTCTCTCTTGAGTGTTGAGGAGAATTTTGAGGTGAAGGGATTGGAGTTCCACCCTCTTGTTAGTTCAGTTGGTTGTTGTCGTTGGCAGTCGACATGATTGTTTGACAGAAAAATGGTTTTGGAAAGTGAAAAGGTTATTAGTTTTCCGGTAACAAAACTATTTGTTTAACCAAAAATATATCTTTCGGTCAAAGACTAATTTTAGAAGAAAACGAGCTTCTGATAATCAAGTTTAGCTTCACTTTCTCAAAGATATCAAAGGAAAATAACAAGAATAATTAAGGAAATAATTGATTGCAAGGTTAAAGCATAGAATTTCGAGAAAAGCAAAAAAATAAAGTGAATATATTTCAATATTGTCTTAGATGATCCTTACAAGTGAAATTTTCTCCTCTTATATAGAGGTTTACAAATATAATGTTTCCTTCCATTTATGACTAAATCATTATGAGCTTTAATGGTATTAATGATCCATTATAATTGGTAATCCTAATTGTTCACGAGGATTCTGTAACGATTCTGATTCCCCCTCCTCATTAATTGAAGGGTCATAAATCTTTTCTTTCTACTGTTTTGATTCATTCCGCATGTGTCTCTTCATTGACTTATTTAGGTTTTGCTCGTACCTTTCGTAACTCGTTCACCTTTTATATTATGATATTCCAATTGTCTTCTTCTCATTGTTCCACGTATCGTGTCCTATTTTCCAAATGTAATTCCACGTGTATTATTTATTTTTCATCAATACATTGTACGCTTTTCTCAAGCATTGTGTAATTTCTCATCCTTCGGCAGGATCACAAGCAAGGCACTTAAGGATGAATGAGAAAAAATAATCTTGAGATAAAAATTCAATACCGCCTTATTCCTTGTTTGGATACTAATATTGGGATAAGTTATCCAGGTTAAAAAATAGCACTGGAATAACTTATACATGACAGAGGGTCGAATAATAATTAAAGTAGTAAAATTGACAATTTTAGGATTAATACAACATACCAAAGTCTAAATAGTCAATAAAAAAATAATATCAGAATTAGCTAATCCCAGCATAACTTGTCTTCAAACTAAATGACCGTTAAAGTAAGAGATTGGGAAGCATTATACATAATCACACACCTACAACTTTCTCAATTTTGACACAATCTTGTAAATAAACCTATATTTTGAATACAAAGTTTCTATGAAGTTCCGATATTCCTCTTTACATCAAGGTGTTCAGTACAGCACCTTTTTTGACACGTGTTCTGACGACTCGAGAGTGAAAAGAAGATTGAAGAAAAGACATGCTAATTCTGAATAATTTTCAGTTGCTTAATTACCTGATGTGAAACTCTTTTGCAACTTATTGTTTCATCTGAATGTCTCAAAATTAAGAATATCTTTCGGCTATGATTTTACCAATAAACATTACCAGCCAATAGGGACATAATTCACCATTGCAAATAAGATCTGTACTTGAATGCCCTGATAATGCTAAATTACTGCCTTGACTTACAATAAAATGAACAAAAAGGCTCTATAGCAAATAGTCTATCGTAAATAAAACGTAATTAAGCAAGCCAAGCAGGATAAATTGAAGGGAAAATGTTCAAATTTACCCTACAGAATTACTCAATTTTGCCATCTGTTACACTTCATATCCTTGCCATTAGTAAATCGGCTTATGCTTGCCCTCGCCATTAAAACAAACTTCAGCGCGAAATGGGTGAACTCTACGTGTCCAAATTCATTGAGGAAAAAGGCTACAACTTTACCGTTCAGCTTTTGACTGGTTTAAAACTCTCTGTTTTGAGCTTGTTTAGTGGGCAAAAGAAAAAATAAAACTTTTTTCTAAAGATAAGGTAATATTAGACCAAAAGTTTAATATATGGCAAAGTTGATCAATTTCGAACAATACATGAGCAAATTTGACCTGTTACTTAAAATGAGCTATCGCAGCGATCCAACAAGTTCATCATCCACCTATAAAACTTATTCTTCCAACTGCGAGATGTAAAGATAGCTAATTTCGAACGTAAAACAGAAAATTCAACAAAAGGATGGAAAACAAATTCATCATGAGCAGCTCGAGTTAACGTAAAGATGCCTACAATTCACGAACAAATTTTTGTAAATGACAAATGTAGTTGTTTGATAACGACAACAGCAAAATTTCTTCAAACAGCATATAATTTACATATTGACTACATTAAAAAGGTCGTACAGACCCGAAATACCGAAGACAATGACAAGCAACTCATAGGCTTATTTGGGATTGGTGTGGAATAAGATATGGAGTGAAAACGGGGAAAGAGAGTTAAAAATGAATACACTTCTTTTTTCTTGGTTAATAATTTGTGATGTAAATTAAGAGTCCACCAAACAGTTCCCGAAGAACTGTTAGCAGTAAGTAAATAACACGACAATATTTACGTGGAAAATTTCCAGCTCACAGGATTAAAAATCACAACCTATACTGGTAGAATTTCAACTTCACTAACTCAGCAACTTTAGATTACAACCTATTGTAAGATGGGAATTAAATTCTTAATTCTTCACCTAGCCTCTTTGTACTAACTCTATTACAAAGCTAAATACTTTGACTAACTCTAGTCAATACAAACACAAGGTTTATGATTTACAAAGTATCCCACGAGATGCTTCTTAATAAGCTAAGTAGGAGTTACAAGTGAATAATATAAACAAAGACACAACAATACTAAGGAGATACGATGTATTCAATGATGGGATATGGTCCTTTGTTATGTTGTTGTTTTTGTTCTTCAATGCCTTAGAGAGAGTGAAACGGCTGCACACTTGAGAGTACATATATTTTTGGATTTTGCATGTGTGTGTAATCTCTTGGACTCATATTGGTAATATATAAGTGAGGTCATTAAAGATGATGTGAGGCAATGTCCAGTACATATAATGCTTCAACAGTGCTGCTACACTGTTGCGTGTGCAGTGCAACAACTTTAACAACTGTAAGAGTTGACTTGTACTGTGACCGGAGGAACTGATATTTATTAGTTCTCTCTGTTTTTCCTTTAACTGATTTCATTGGAACTTGTTCCAGGCATTTGACTTCTTGTTTTGAGCGCGGAGAGGCTAGTTGTATCAGGTTCCCTATCTGGTTCTCGTATGAAGTTTGTTAAATCATCAAAACAAAACGACACATAACTTATCAATTTTCCCCTTTTTGATGGTAACAAACTTAGAATTGATATTTCCCATGAGAACGAGATCTTCATGTTGTTTCCTCTGTAGAATAGCCATATTCCTCTTGAGAACCTGTTTCTCCCCTTTAATTGTCTCCCCCTTTTGGCATCATAAAAGAATTTTACAAGTAAACGCAAAAGAAGTCCAACAAAGTTAACTCATGGCACTTGTGTGCGTTAAAAATAGGACACAAGAGTATAACATGCATTTAAATAGGACTAATATGCTCATTAATTTAAGAAGAAAAACAAGTGGCAGTACCATTATTACAAAATATTCACAAAATAAACATTACAAGAGTACCACAACCACAGGGAAAGGGGAACAAAATAGGACATTGTAGAACTAGGTAGGGACTAACTGGACACTGATAATGGGAAAATTCAGGGGGCACTGGAAGATGAAGGGAAGGAAGAAGGAGCAAGAGCCTTGAGGAGACCATCCACAGGAGCATTAGCAGCCCTCTGCTCAGTGATCAACTTCTCTTTCAGGTTCTCTACCTGTTTCCTCAGCTCTGCATTCTCAACCGTCAAGCGGGAAACTTCTATACCATGAGCACTTCTAGAACAAGGTTCCGCACTGGCGTGACTAAGCTTTCCCTTAAAAATGGCATTTTGGGCTTCCAGCCTCCCGATCTCCTTATTAGCAGCACTTTGAGCATCGATTAGTTGAGAGATTGTAGAACTGCTACCAACTCCCCCCTTTTTATCAGTACACTCACATTCCTCCAAGGTGTTAATTGAGAAAATTTGATTACGAGTTCCCACAGCTGCTCTTCCCAAGGGGACTTTAAAACATTCAAAGACTTCTGTGAGCAAGAACTCATATGGTAACCCATGGTTTCCATCCTTGAATTCCGCCACCTTCTTCATGTATTCAATCAGAATTCTAGGCAGATTGATGGTATTGTTGATAACATCCACAACACACCTTGATAAGAGATATGACACGGTTATATGCAATATAAATTACCCAATAATGAGTCGGGATCGAATCCACAGGGAGTTATAAGGGGTGTTAGGAGTATATACTTGATGAGAGTGAATGGACTAACCAAATTTGTACTTCCACAACAAAATTTTAATTTCTACTTCTGCTATTGCTCTAACAATTGTAAGTTGAGTAAAAGAAACTAGAAATGAACAATTATTTTTGGTGTTTTTCAAATAGTTTAAAAGTCTAGGCATGTGACTATAACCTAGGTGTTCACCTAATGGGTTAAATACGTTAACACTTGTTTTCTTGATTGGAGTGTATTATAGCTCTCAACTCTACGTTACCCACTCAATACCTCCCGGTCAAAGAGTGATGTACCTTATTTGGCTTTCTCAAGTCCAAATGGGTATAAAAAAAATAGTTGATATGAGCTCAGGTTCTTACTATCTCTAGTTTGAAACCTTTAATTAGGCTAATCGAACTCTCAATTGACCCAATTCCATGTTAGATAAGTTATCCTAGACTAGGTCCCTCTTTCTCAAGTAGAGACTAAGTAAAAAAGGCATGAATCGATGATTGCAACCATTAATTCTAAAATTGAAGCATGAACTAAGCTAAATAATCAACACCAAATCATAAACAAGCATTAAATTAAATACTCACAAGATTTATACACTAGGGTTGGGTCACAACCCTAGTAAAAATCTAGCTACTCATAGTGGGTATTGAAGAAAATAAAGAAGAAATACAAATTAAACCCACAATCAAAGATTAAATTGATGAAATATAACATTTAAACACTAAAATAATCAAAAACTTCCTAAATGGCAAAAGGTAACGGCTACAACAACCTTTTACTTCAAAATTTGACCTAAAATTGTGAAATCGTCTATTTATAGTGGGCCAAAATTCGCTGGCAAAAATGCCCATTGGGAGGTTCTGCGGCAATGCAATTTCGTGTGCAGTCTGCAGACTTCTTCAGTTGGCAAATGATGGTATACTGCAACTGCACATTTCTGTATTATAGCTACAAAGTAGCTTCTGCGGCCGCACAATTTTTGTGCAGACCACACTTCAGCAAGGCATCAGGACTTGGTTTTCTGCACACTCTCTGAACTTGGAATTAATTTGTCAGTACAGACCCTATTTTGCATCAGCACAATTCATGTGCGGTCCGCACATTTGTGAAAATCCCGTTGGTTTCTTTAGCTTGGTTTGCGGCCGCAGATGGAATTCTGCAGTCCGCACTTTTTTTCTGCATCGACAGAAATTCTTCTGCGGACCGCACTTCTTTACTTTTGTACCCTTTATTGCCTTGTGATTCGGAACACTCCTTTTGAGTCGGATTTCATCATGGGAGGCCAAACTTCCAACATTCCTGCAATTTGCATAATTTCATTAGTTTTGGGAGCATAATTCAATGCAATCGGACCAAAACAAAAGCAAAAAAATGCTAATAAGTAGTCAAAATTCCCACTTATCAACTCCCCTAAACTTAAGTCTTTGCTTGCATTGTCCTCAAGAAAATAATATAGTTCCCACCTTCTAAATTTAAGGGTCATTTCAGCGAGTCAAATGTGAGTTATTCACACATCAGTTGGCACCAACAATTACCCCTATTACTCATGCATTTTCAATAAGGCGACAAGTCAAATTTCATGCACATATAGTTCTAATGTGACATTTGAGCTTCAAGAATTGACTTTACTCATCAAGGACTCATGTTCTATCATGTAGGTCATGGTGGACTCCAAACGCTTCCTCATCTACTTTCCATTTGCCAAGCTCACTTAAGAAATTAGCACTCAATCCGAAGATTCATGAAAGGTTCACTCATCTCTCACAAGAGAATGTCATAAGTACGACTTCAAGTACCATAGGCTTGCCCCTCATGTACATACCCACTAATGTAAGCTTACTCGGTTTGAAATCAAGTAGGACTTCTTTCGGGATGTGATGAAGGCTTTTGGATTAGGGTAGGATACTATCTGGGTAAGTGGTTACACCTTTCCTTAAGCACTCCACACTTTCATTTCTCGGCTCACAAATTGTCAATTCTTAGATGCACTTTCTTTTCATTTTGGACTGGAGAGACTTAACATCACTCTTTCTTGATCATTTTATTCTTTTTCTCCCTTTTTGATTTCTCAATGTTTGGGATCATTGCCTCTTTTTGAATCCATCAGCCCTTCTACTTATTCACTTTTTGCATTTTGCTTTTTGTCTTTTCTTTTCTTGCCTTCTCTTTCATATAAATCATTTCTTTTCTCTTTTTGCGCCTTGATACCTTTTTTTAAAATTTGTGATCTCTCCCCCAAACTTACATTTTAAGCCATTTGTTTCACAAGAGTGTTAAGGAAATTCCGAGTGCCAAGAGAGGGTTACGACAAAATGGGTAAAGGCTTATAACATGGTTATCAAATGAGAAAGACTAGAGGCTCAAAGGGGTTGACTAGGGATAACGACATTGGTTGGAAATAGAAAAGTCAAACGGGTCAAGGGGAGCCTATAATCACTTCTCAAACCAAGCAAAGATTAACATTTTGCCTTGAAACAGATTCGGGGCAAGTTCTAGACCCTTCGAACGGATACTTGGACTAGCAACAATTCATCTCACCCCTCACACAACTATATTATAAAAGAGGATAGAGTTGAGAGCATACAACTACCACATTCAAGTTTAAAGAACACTATGGTCCACTTAAACCACTCGATGATTACTAAAGTCAACTCAAGAGTCACAATGTCACGAACTCGAGCTATTTCTTTTAAAAACCTTGTCTCTAACCATAAGCACGTAGTTAAGCGTGTTGGTGCCAATTGAAGCATGGATGGCTCTTTGAGCTTGACTTAATTAGGTCATTTTATTCATTACTACTACTATTATTGTCTAAACAAAAAAATGGACTCATTCCCTTAAGAAGGTTGTCATGCTATCTATCATTGGGATGAGTCACCCGGTTCACACAATAACTACCTTTGAAAAGAAATGTGGCGTTAAGAAAACCAAAGGCTTATTATCTACTAAAACATAAAAGGAAGCTACTTATCAAAACAAGAAATCATATAGAAAAGGTAAAGAAACTAATAAACAAAAACAAAGGTAAAGAAGCTAATGAGCAAAACTACTAAAGATAGAATGAATATACATAGTTAGAGAGAGATAAGATAGTTAAATACAAATATGAAAAAGAAAAAGTATCATCAAATTATTACTGGCCAAATGTATTAAAGTTTACCAAATGTGTCAAATCAACTCCACCCCCAAAATAAAAGTAAGCATTATCCCCAATGCTTAGCAAAATAAGAGTAAAAGAGGAAAGGGTAAAGAAAACTCCCTATGTCTCCTTGGACCAATTGGATCTCATCATCGCCGACTCTAGGTGTGGCTGGGTTGGCAAATATCTCACGCACTGCCTTAATAGTGTTGGCAGCAAGGTCTGGCTTTTCAGACTGGCCAGCTGGTGCTACCGATGCAAATGGGGCTGAAGGATCTGGGGCAGACTGGTGCGGGTCAAGTAGCATGTCAAAGGGAAGGTCTCAGGTAGTAGAAATTTTGTTCACCTCTCTCTGGAGCTTATCCACTAACTTCTTGCTGGCCTGGGACTTTCTCACCTTCTTTACTTCCTTTATTGGCTCTTCAATCACCGACCGATGATGCACCAAAGTGCTCTTAATTTTCTTCAGGTTCTCTAAAATCTTCTTTATTATCTCATCAATGGTCGAGGGAACCTGAGGTGCATGTGAGGTGGATTGGGCTACAACAGTACTGGACAAGTCATACAACATTACAGTAGCTATCTGAATCCAGTTGTTGAGACTCGCCAATATCTGGGAGACTCGCAGTGCAGATAATGGGACAATAGGAATGTGCACTAGCTTTAGAGTAGAGGTGGCTGCTATGGAAGGAGCTGTAGTAGGGGATGTGGATGATGGCAGAGGCATAGCTGCGGCACTAGAGTAAGGCTCAGCCGAAGTGGATGGAACATCAACTGTCTCAGAAGTTACCATGGCTGGCTCATCAGACTGGCATGTGGAGATAGGAGACTGAACTTTCTTTTTTGAGTTGCTCGCATCCATTAGTGAGTACCAAGTAAAAGGCTTCTTTTGCTTCACCTTAGTGTCATAATCCTTCGGCTCTACCTTTGCATCAATGAGATATTCTATAACAGTGTTGGGATATGGGTAGGATGATTCATCTTGCCGTACGATCACTGAGTTATTAGCCGACATTACAGAACCCACATTGATTGGGTACCCGGCCATAATAGATGCCACAAGAAGCGCACGAGGAATAGGAAGGTGTGTTTCATTCTGGCACAGATTCAACCTATTGCACACAAATGTTTGCCACCCCTTTGCCTCAAAACTCAAAGTGTTTTGCTGAATAGGAACTCCAGCGATAATCCATGGTGTTGGGGACCTGGTGGTGCTAGAATCACAGCCAACCAACGTCGAACTTCCTCTCCTAGTGCACACTTCTCCAAATACTCCTTTGGCTTAACATCCTCAAAGTCCAAGAACATGTGAGTGCATGGTGATCAAATCTCACCTTAAGGTTCCGTACTTTGGTCACCTTTGTCCCCTTCTTTATATGAGCCATATTGGCATAGAATTCACTGTCGAGGTATTTTTTGGCATCCACTACACTCTAGGTGAACCATATCCACCCCTTACGTGCCTAGAACTGTCTCAAAATGGAAGGGTTGTATCTCTCCAAATTCGTCAACAAAAACTGTCGCTCAAGATTTAGCGACCTCACTGTCCACTATATAAGGAAGCTGGTGAAGGTGGCCAGGCTAACAAAGCGGTCCTCCCAAACCTCTTTCTTCTTTTATCTTTCAAGGCTGGCGGCTATAGCATCTCCCCCTCTGCCATCATCGGGGATATCATGAACTTGTGTATCCTGTGCCTCAAGGACTAGTGTAGCCGATAGCTCAAAAGCTTGACTATCACTCTACGATCCCTTGGAACTATTATGAGATGAGGATAGCTCGTCCTTGAGCTGGTATCTCCCTTGCGACCTTGAGTGTATGGCCGGCTGCTCCTGAATAGAGGCTGAGTTTCCCTCTGACACTTCCCTAGACTGGAAATATGAGCTGGTCATGGAAAGTTCTGCACCTCTCCCTTTGCCTGCTGGTGCTTTCCTTTTTATTGCCTTTCGCTAGCCAAAAGGCAAAGCACTTTTGCCTCGGCCCCGAGAAGGTTAACCTCTCCCTTTTGAAGTGTTGCCTAATCCTCTGGATCAACCATTGTCTGTATCAACGACAAATAGAATCCCTCTAAAAAAATCACGGTTCAAGGAAAAGCTAAGGAACTTTCAATAGGCTTCAAGCAAATGCGATTGTTAGTTGAAATTCAATGTTCAAACATACACATGAGACATGAAAGTAAAGGATAAATCAGAGGACACAATGAGGGTGTACACTTAGATCATGCTTGCAGGGAAAGTGATCTGCGGTCCGCACAATTTCATTTGCGGCAATAGCTAATCTGAATTTGTAACCCGCCATCTTTGGGAAGGAGTCATTAGATCTTGCCCAGGCAATGGAGCGATCGACACTCGCTCACAAGTTTTAAGAAGTGGTAAGCGCTGGGACAAGTTGATTCATAAAGGGGAAGAGGAGTAGCCTAGGCTCTTCCGTAGAAGCAAGTAGTAACCTAACCTTTAAGAATTTGTTCAAGGGAGGACTCTCTGATCTATCAATGGAAAGATCTCCATGTGTGGTGTGATAAGGAATCCTAGAAAAGATCGATTGATACTCCCTCCACGATCCTACGAAGATCTCTACATACTTGTCCATGATAAGTGAGATCTTCGATCTACGTGCCTGGGAGCAGCTCAAACAAAGAAGAGTCTGGTCTGCTCTAAATTCAGGCACGGTTGGCCGCTACTAACGGGGTCTTGGTTGATTTCCCTTCCTTTAGCTACTAAGATGTTTCGGTTCGCTAAGTTTGAAAAGTCCAAAGAGCACAGACTAGCCACAAAATCTTCATATTATAATAATAAGATCGAATCAATTCCTATTCGAAAAGAGGATTTCATCATACCTGGCTTTCCTAACCTTACAACTGGCACTGAGACTTTACTTTATCAAGCTGGAAATAGGGAACTCCCTTTTGGAACTGCCTTTGATCTTAAGCTCGCAACTACTAGGTGCGTACCCTTCAACCTAGCCTTCTTTGAGGGCACAAGCATTGAAAACGCAGATGGGGGCTTGCTGATCGCACAATTTTGTTGTGCCGCTGCCGAAGTAAGTACAAAATGCCAACTCTCCGATGATAAAGAATTGGCTAATATGCGGCCGCGAGAGGATTTCTGCGGTCCGCACAATTAAACTTGCGGCCACACATTGCATTCTCAAAGTAAGGACTCTCTAATGACCGTAAATGTGTTGTTCTGCGTCTGCGATGGGAATTCTGTGGTCCGCACATTTTAGCTTATGGCTGCAGATCCCTTCATGACTAAGTTGCCCTAAATTCAACATCTGCGGACCGCACAAATTCAAGTGCGGCCGCAGATTTCAAAATTTACGTATAGATGAATTTTTCCTACTTAGGTTTTTCAAATTCTCACACTATTTGACATGGCAATATAATAAAAATATGAAATTATGCTAACCCAGTCCCCATAGAACATGTATTAAGTTAACCCAGTTCAGATTTTACCTCACATGGATACACAATTGAACTCTAATGACCAATGGCCTAAAAAGAACTAAAAATCTACATATTAAACTAAATAAAAAAAGGATTAATGGAAATTGAAACATACCAGATAGGGTGAGTGTAAGGAGTAAATGATCAAAGTGGCTATGTGTGTGGATAGATGAAATATCCAAGAAAATTCAACAAAGCACAATATTTTTGTTTAGAGAGTGAAAATAGTAAAAATGGCCCTGTTCCTCTATTTATACCAGGTGTTTGCTGAGGGGAAGAAGGACGAGGGCCGCCACACATTTTCTATTACCTGTGGACCTCATATTAGCTTTTCCTCTACAGTCTGCACATTTTTCATGTGCGGCCACAAATTTTATGTGCGGTCGCAGATCGACCTCCGCACTGATAGGCTAAAACTTCAGAGAGTTGGTATTTTTTTACATATCAATTGTGTTGTCCGTAAGAGGAGTATGTGGCCGCGATTCTTTTCTATGATAGCACATAGAAATGTGCCGTTCACACAATTTTTGAATACTTAGCCATATTTTGTTCACAATTTATGTAAGTCACACTCAGCCCTGTAGCACACTTCAAATCAAGTTAGAACAACAATAACACCTAACTACAAAAGAAAAATAAAAAGAAACATGGGTTTCCTCCCAAGAAGTGCCTAATTTATCGTTGCGACACGACGCAGAATACCTGTAAGTGAAATGAATGACCACCACGACGTGGCTATCTCCAACTTTTCCTAAGTAGTACTTCACTCGGTGACCATTGACTCAGAATACTTCATTGTTTTTGTTCTTCAAGTAAATGCACCAAAAGGTGTCACACCCACTATTTCAAAAAGACCACTCCATTTAGATTTTAGCTTTCCGGGAAACATCCTCAACCTTGAGTTAAACAACAATACAAGATCACCCACCTTGAAAACTTTGTTTCAAATGTATTTGTCATGAATGTATTTCATCTTTTAATAGTACAAGGACGAACTTGCATATGCATGGTACCGGAACTCATCCAATTCATTCAAATGTGCAACCCTCATGTTGGCGGCTATATCCCAATCAAGATTCAACTTATTTAGAGCCCAAATGGTCTTGTGCTCTATTTCTGCCGAAAGGTGACAAGCTTTCCGAACACCAAGTGGTATGGCAACACTCCAATAGGTTTTTTGTAAGCCGTCCGATAATCCCATAATGCATCATCAAGCTTCTTGGACCAATCCTTCCAATTAGCATTCACCATTTTGGACAAAATACTCTTTATCTCCGGTTGGATACTTCCACTTGTCCACTAGCTTGTGGGTGATAAGGAGACGTGACTTTGTGAGTAACACCATACTTGCTAAGTAAAGTGTCGAAAGCCTTGTTGCAAAAATGTGACCCCCATCGCTTATAATTGCACGTGGAGTACCAAACCTTGTGAAAATATTCTTCTTCAAGAAAGCCACCACACTTCTCGCCTCATTGTTGGGTAATGCAACAGCCTCAACCCATTTGGACATATAATCAACCATGACCAAGATATAGGTGTATCAGAGTAGTTCTGTCCTAGTAGAGTCTTGCTTATGGGTGTGTCGTGCACCACACTTATAAGCAGTAGGCTACAAAGCATTTAGGATTGGCACTCTTTCTTCTTACTCTAGATCGTGTGGTAGAGCTCACTTATAAGAATTCAAATTCCGAGATTCTTTTTTTATTAATTGTAATAAGACGATACCTACATCCGGAGAGAAGGTTGGAAAGAGAGATAGTTATGGAAGAGTTGAGTGAGAGGAATTGGATTTTTGTATGATGCTTACGATAAGTAAATGTTAGGTCTTTAGCAGATCATGGGTGTACTGAAAGGTGTAAGCTTCCTGATAAGAAGCTTTAGGGCAAGATGAAGAAGGGTACGAGGCGCCCAGTTAATGAAGGTTAACAGCGTTTATGATTGAGGTAGAGGAACATAAGAATTTTAAGTTATATTCAATAGTAACAGAAGTCTATACAATTGGTCGTACCCATTCTAGATATGCCCTATGGGGATTAACAGAAGTAGTATAAGAAGATATGATGGATGAATTGTTTGCGTCAGTTGACATTTTCGAAAGATATTGCAAATGTGCTAATAGATCTCTTTATGAGATGCCTAGATGGTGCACTCTGAAATAGTGCAACCAGATATGAGTACTACAGAGACGTGCACTATAAGCCTTGAAGGGATAAATATTACCTTAGTGTGGCTCGCATCCCTAGTAAAACGAGAACGTTAAGCAACTTAAAGAGCCATTGGATGGAGCAAAGGGAAGCTAAAATAAAAGAATGTCTTCATTAGGTTTTCAGAATATAGTGATAGGCATAAATGTTAGCGGGAAATAATAAAAGAGTTAATGAAGCATTATGAGTAAGATGTGATACATGGATGACAACGGTAGATCAAAAGATGATAATATTACAAAATCTATAGTCAAGTGTAGGAAGAAACGAGAAGTGACAGGTCTTAGGACAACAAAAAAGTATAGGTCATACAATCATGTCCTCATTTAGAGAAATAAGTTTGCAACTCTAGCGTGATTACCAAGAGGAAAAGTTAAGACCCCAGAGTAATAGAACTAGTATGGATTGGTGAACAAGATAAACTAAACATAAATTAGGGACTGAGTGACTGATGATAGTCACCATCATAAGAATTTCAGATTTTGTATCGCCAATAATAGAATGGACAACAAAAGAAGATTCGTGATAAATTCAGAGAATGGTCATTCAGGAAGATGCTTCCCTACAGCAAGCAATGTGAGCAAAGTTTAACTTAAGGGACTGTATGTGCTAGTTATACTAGCTTTCACCTTCGTGAGTAAGGAATTTTGCTATCCTTGGTACAGAAGGATTACCGCAAGACGAGTAAGGGTCATCGATGATGTGAAAGGATGCCAAATATGATAAGGTGAAACATCTATAGGCAGGTCGTCGTAGCTCCGACTCTTAGTACTCCCCTAAAGGGGGGAATATGGAATAATAAAAGGAAGAATGCGATAAAAATGAGAAAGAGAAGAGATTGCACTTATCCAAATGCTACAAATATGATACGATTTCAGAACATTATGCAAATGAAATGTCAAGGAGAAAAAGTGAGGGTTCCTACCCGAGATGTTATTGATAATTAAGGAGCCAGTGCGAGACGTAAGTTAAGACCAAGAAATAACCCAAGAAAGATTTTGCGGAATATTGACATGAGGATGGGCCAACGAGTAGTTAGTAGTTGACTCAGGAAGAGCCTAGCTATGGCTAGTCAAGTGGATACAGACAAAACAGCAGGTCATGCAAGATAAAGATAGTAAAACCCGATATAGTGAATTTAGCCCCACAGTTATGACATTGTATAAATTAAGAAATATTCAAATAGGAGTTGGGGTAGTTAAAGGTACTGTATGAGTGTTATAGAAATAAAAGATAGTTTCACTAGGAAGACAGTCAAAACTTTAGTTCAGAAGCAGCCGTATAGTAGATGAGTGTGGAGGTAAGTAACTAAGGATAATTACAAGTGAGCACGGACACCAAAAACTCTATCGGGAATACGATGTAATAATATCGCAGCTTTACATGAGTCAGAGGGTCCTCCCTAAGTATTATAGCGAAAGATTAGCTGAAGAAATGAGGAAGAAGGCTTCAGCCTAAGCACCGTAACCTAAAGAGAAAATGGTCTTGTAACAACAGTTTCAAAACAACATTGTATGCACTCCATAAAAAGGTGGTGCCTCCCGTGTCTATTGAACGGGAAGTAAAATCAGAAGTGATATTCAAGATCATATGAGTTGTATGGAATTCCAATATGTGTGGGCACTAAGATGAGCTGCATATGCACACAAAAAGTGGCAGAACGACCAGGAGAAGTGATTACTTACGTCGAAAGAAAGCTAAGTTGGAACGGATAAAATTATTCGATCAATGATCCAGAATTGGTTACGTTATGAATGCACTTAAGAGTTTAGATTTTTATACATGCAGCATATACAGTCGTAGAAGATTCAAGAATACGTTAAAAGAAAGAATTGAGCCCAGGACTTAGACGAAAGATTGAATTTTTAATGGATTGTATCATGCATATTCCTTAGCGCCCATAAAAGGCTAAACATAATAACTAATACCATGAACCATAGATCGGGAGATAACTTAAGCCAACATGAAGGCCGATCAGAAGAAGGAGAAAACTAAAGAGTTACATCAACGAAGTAAATCAAGAGTCTGATTATTGGACCCGAAAAATTATAAAAATCAGGATTGAGAACATTGCAGGATCACTCTTAATATCAGAGGTACAAGAGAGATAGTATAACGACCATATTCTATAATGACCTAACGATAAAGCCAGTTAGAAAGTACTAGCCTCATAAGAAGTCAGTACGAAGCTCCCACAGGATTGTGTATGCACCAGAGGTGTAAGAATTATAATAGAGCTTCAAGTTATGGACGTGAATTATACCTATGTGGAAGGGAGGTCATGAAAGAGATACAAGATACAATACAAGATTTTAAGGTAAGTAAGGTAAAAGTGAGCAGCGTATGAGATACTCAAAGGCAGAATATATGAATAGTCCATACTTCAGATAGAAGGCTAGAAGTGATGGGATTCAATATCCAAGAATGATAGCGGCATCGTCAGTGGTATATCTTCTAGTTAATGATTTCTAGTTATCGAGAGGTCTAGTTAAGAAAGTAAAGAAGAGTTAGAGATGTTGTGATGTCTCGCTTGATGTTCTAAAATAATACAAGGAAATTCAAGCAAGTTGAAGAAAGATTATGAGTAGTATAAATAGATATGTATAGGTCGCAAGCTAAAGTATAGTAAAGCGACAAAGTTTTATCATAGGATATAAGAACGAGAAAAGGCGAGTAAGAAGGTGACGAGAATGGATTAGTCCCCATGATTAGGCCCATAAAAACAAGGGACCTAATGGCTTCTCTATGTTATAGTAAGCTTAGTATAGCCTGAATGAACTCAATAGAGTTACTCTTCATAAGTAGTATTTAGAAGAGATTAAATGCTACCCTAATAGTAGAATAAGGGTGTAATTGTGATAGATAAAGGGTGACGTTTGGGCCTTCGATTGAGTAATGATTTGAAAAAAAGAAGAGAAAAATAAAAGAGATTAATAAATTGTGCGGGATTAAAATACTCACGTAAGAGAATCACCTTGGAATGCTATAGAATACGGTTATTGAAGTACAGTATCACCGCTAAGTGGATCAGGAAAATTACTTCGAATATTCCTTGATGTAACATAAGCCCTAGGGCAAAGTATTACATAAGAAGTTTCAAGTTATCAGTGGTATATTGTAGATCAATATTGAGGTGAATCAACAATGGATGGACAAAAGTCACAAAGTATGAGATGAGATTAGGCCGTCATTCTAAAGATGAGCAATAATGAGGAAACATTAAAGGACTTAAATTTATACATATGGAATAAGCAAAGATAGTAAGCTTGGATTTGGTAGCAGACCTCAACAACGATAAAATAAAGTAAGAGTTATGGCAGTAAATTCATACGGATGGCTAAACGGACCTATGCGATGAAATATAGCAATATTCATGAATTCAACAAAGTACCGAGCAAAGAACTTCATTATACTCATATTTTCCCAAAGGGACATCTTATCAAGCTCTACATATGAAGCCTAGAGACTGGACACACTTACAAGGTCAAAATTATACAGGCTGCATGAGGAAAGATAGCAATAGTTACGAGATTAGAAGGATTCCGACTACAAGTTGTAGTGTGAGAAGGAGGCCTAAGGGGTGGGGGATGCCCTGGACTTTGGACTCATTCATAGAATAGTCACCTAGATGGAAACGGAAGTTCTAAAATATTCGGAAGATATAAGTTATGAAAATGATAAGTGCATCAGTCAACATTCTAGGACGAATGTTCCAAAAAGGGGAGGGGGAATAATGTTACGCCCAGCAGTATTACACCGATGTTATGATCTGCAGTAATATATTACGATGATGTTACGCTTCACAATATTAAGTTACGACAGTATTGCACACAGACATATTATATTACGATGATGCCATGCTTTGCAGTATTAAGTTACGACGATGTTGCACCCTGAAGTATTGTATGTTAAATTGGTTGTAAGGTAATTGACATCAGTCCAAGAAAAAGATTATTTGGGGATTATGAGGATTATAAGTGATGAGTAAATTCGTGAAAGTAAGAGGGTAACTAAAATCGAAGAAAATGAATTTTGTCGAAGTTTGACATTTTGGGATAAAATACGGCCCGAGCTAAAATACCCGGTATTTATGGACTAGTGCCATACAAGGTACTACAGGACCAAGCTAGTAAGGTGTACAAGGTATGTCAAAAAAGAGTAATATTTAATTAAGTTGATTTAATTTTTAAATTATACGGGTCATTGATTAATTATCGGGTAACAGGACATTACCCAGTTAACCAATAAACTGATAGGAATTACATGTGGCAAGAAGCCACAATTCAAGAAAATGACTAAGGGTCTTATATGCTTAGGTGGCTACCTAAGGTTAGGTGGGAATTGAATAAAACAAGACTTGTTATAAGTCTTAATTTCCATTTGAACAAAGACTTGGACAAAGTTAGAAATGTTCATTTGAACAAAGTCTTAATTTCCATTTGAACAAAGACTTGGACAAAAGTCAGAAACGTTCATTTGAACAAAGTCTTAATTTCCATTTGAACAAAGACTTGGACAAAAGTCAGAAACGTTCATTTGAACAAAGTCTTAATTTCCATTTGAACAAAAACTTGGACAAGAAAATTCAGAAATGTTCAATACTAAGTAAGAAGCCTATATGCCATTTCCTAGTTTCAAATTGCTTCAAAATCCAAAAGCTTAGTTCGATCAATTGCTTAAAAAAAGCAGAAGCTTAATACGTTCAAGCTTCAAGAACAGAAGAAAAATTCAATCCGATTTTTGGGGTTTTAAGTTCAATCAACGAAGGTTCTCCAACGGAATATTATACAGATTTTTCCCTACTCCAGGTATGTTAAGGCTAAGCTCTTCCTTCATTTTGCATGATCTCGTCATTACACAAGTTTGATAACGAGGCATAAAGAAAAATTCATATCCCGGAATTTACGTATATTTTGCTAGTCTCGCAAATTACGTATATTTTTATAGTTTTGTAAGTTACAATATTCTCCTTATCGGGATTTCATATTCAATTGAGTATTTTTCTTCTTCCAATCAAGAGAGCAGAGAGTTTATATATATAGTATTATAGTATTTTCATTACTATCGAGTTATAATCGATGGGCAGGCCCCTATTGGGCAGCCTCTGATTAGAAGGTAAGTTATATATCGATCCTACTGTGGCCGAGCACCTATGAGCGAACCCAGTTGGTCGAGATACAGAGCCTAGTATGGCCGAGCGCCTATGAGCGAGCCTACTACAGTAGAGCAGTTACATATATATACCAAGACTTATAGGGTCGGACAACTATTTTACTTACTATATTGAGAGAGCTGAGTCAGTATCAGCAGGTAAGCATATATTCAGATTATCGTTGACTTCCAGCTACTTGCAGTTATTATATTATCAAATCAGTTTCAACTTTCAGTATCTTACCTTACATACTCGGTACATTATTTTGTACTGACGTCCCTTTTTTGGGGGCGTAACATTTCATGCGTGCAGGTTCTGACAGACATATGGGTAGGCCTTTTCATTAAGTGTTGCCCGAGTTCAGCTTGATCGGTAAGCTCCCTGCCTTTCGGAGTTTCCGGGTCTAAATCCTTATTTACATCTTGTATATATACATATATATGTTATGAGTAGGTTGGAGAGCTGTTCCGATCACAGTATATCCATCAATAGAGGCTTGTAGACATATCCTGTCAGTTAGTGTAGTATGTTGGACTTTCAGGCCTTGTATGTATATTTGGTTGGTTTTTCAGCTGTAATAATTATGACGGCCTTGTCGGCCCAGTTTTATATTGACATTTAGTCAGCATTCATAGTCGTCTTGCAATGTGGCCTATGGCCAAAGTATGACATCATATGTTCAGAGTCCCTTAGTTGCAAGTTGGTACGCAAGGATAGGTGAGGCATTGGGTGCCGGTCTCGCCCCCCAAGTTCGGGGCGTGACAAGGTGTTTCCACAAGAGCTTACAAAAGGGACCACGAAGTCGATGCCCCACACATCAAAGATATCAATCTCCAAAATGGTTGTGAGAGACATTTCATTTTTATTTGAGATTCACCAGCCCGTTGACATTCATCAAATCTTCTCACTAACTCACTTGCATCCTTGTAAAGAGTAGGCCAATAGAAACCATAACAAAGAACTTTGGTTGCCATTCTTGCTCCAGCATGATGACCACCATATGGAGAAGAATGGAAAGCCCCAAGAATTTCACTTTGCTCTTCTTCCGGTACACATCTTTTAATCACCCTATCCATACAAATTCGGAAAAGGTATGGTTCATCCTAATAATAATTTTGACAATCCTATTTGAGATTCTTCCTTTGGCTTGAAGAGAACTCATCCAGAATGATTCCACACACAAGAAAGTTTGCTAGATCCATGAACCATGACACCTTCTTTATTGAAATTTCCAAGAGTTGCTCATCGAGGAAGGAGTCATTGATTTCAAGGCCATCATGCTGCCTTCCCCTCCTCATCCAAACGAGACAAGTAGTCTGTTACTTGATTTTTACTACCTTTTCTATCTTGGATGTCAATATCAAACTCTTGAAACAAGAGCACCCATCTCATCAACTGAGCTTTGGAATACTTTTTGCTCATAAGAGCCACATGATCCATGTGGACAATGACTTTTGCACCCATCAAGTATGGGCAGAACTTCTCAACTGCAAACACAATATCAAGGAGCTCTTTCTCCGTCATGGTGTAGGTGACTTAGGCACTATTCATGGTCTTAGTAGCATAGTATACTGGATGAAATTGTTTGTTGATGCATTGCCCCAAAACACCCCAACCGCTACATCACTTGAATCACACATGAGTGCAAAAGGGACACTCTAATTTGGAGCGGTGATGATGGTAGTAGTTTTCAAATTGACTTCAACAATTAAAAAGCTCTCATGCAATCATCATTGAAGTTAAACTTAGCATCCTTCTCAAGAAGCTTGCATAACAGGTTCACCACCTTAGAGAAGTCTTTGATGAAGTGCCGATAAAAATCTGCGTGGCCTAAGAAACTCCGCACACCCTTCACTGAAGTTGGAAGTGGAAGTTTAGAAATAACTTTAATTTTTGATATGTCAATGTAAATTCCGTTCTTTGAGATTTTGTGGCCAATGACAATGCCTTCCTCGACCATGAAATGGAATTTCTCCCTATTAAGCACAAAATTTGTTTCTTCACATCTAGCCAACACTTTATCCAAATTTGCAATAAAATCATCAAAAGAATCTCCAACCACCAAGAAGTCATCCATGAAAACTTCAAGGTAGTCCTCCACCATGTCCGTGAAGATAGCCATCATACACTTTTGAAAAGTCGCTGGTGCATTGTACAAACCAAATGGCATCCGCTTGAAGGCAAAAGTACCATAAGTATGTGTGTAGGTTGTTTTCTATTGATCTTTTGGAGCAATAATAATTTGGTTGTAGCCCGAATACACATCAAGAAAGCACGACCAGCCAATCTATCGAGCATTTGATATAAGAAAGGAAGTGGAAAGTGATTCTTCCTTATGACTTTGTTGAGATTGAGATAGTCCATACACACCCTACATCCGGTCACCGTTCTTGTAGGAATCAACTCATTCCTGTCATTGGTGACCACCATCATGCCCCTTCTCCGGGACACATTGAAACAGAGAAGTCTACAAACTATCGGAGATGTGGTAGACAACCCAGGCATCCCACCACTTAATAATCTCCTTTTTGAAAACTTCTTGCATAGCCTCATTAAGTCTCCTTTGATATCCAATAGATGGTTTGGCGCCATCCTCCAATTTGATCTTATGCATGCAAAAGGCGGAACTTATCCCCCAAATATCCTCCAAGGTCCATCCAATAGCCTTCTTCCTCTTTTGTAGCTCCTCCAAAGTGGAATCTACTTGCACGTTAGTCAAACAAGAGGAATAAATAACCAGTAAAGTAGAACATTCATACCGAAGATGTGGAGGCAATGGCTACAACTCCAAGGTAGGAGGCACTTCAATAGAAGGCTTTGTAGGAGGAGTTGTCTTATTTTCAAGATCCAAGGACAATTTTCAGGGTGCATAGTTGTACGACCTCATTCCTTACAAAAAGTTCACACATTTCATGAAGCCATCCATCTCGTCATCGTCAAAGTGATCAAGATGGCCTCCAACATATCACCAACATTGATTGTAGCACTTGTTTTATCAACAATAACATCGGTCACCAAGTCTACAAAAGAACACACCTCATTGATATTTGGTTGCCGAATGGACTTGCACACATGGAATACTACTTTTTCATCACCAATTCGGAAGGTAAATTCGCTGGCTTCAACATCACAAAGAGCCTTCCCCGTAGCATGGAAAGGTCTCCCAAGAATAATCGGCACTTCATAATCAACCTCAATCTATAATGACAAAATTCGGCCGGAAGAATGAAGTTATCAACACAAACCAAGACATCTTCAATTATACCCAAAGGCCTCTTCATAGTACGATTGGCCATTTACAATCTCATAGAGGTGGGTCTTGGTTTCCCAATTTCCAAAGTCTTGAAAACCGAATAGGGCATCAAATTAATACTTGCCCCAAGATCACAAAACATTTTAGTAATCTCGGCACTTCCAATTGTACAAGGAATCATGAAAGCGCCGAGATCCTCCAATTTAGGAGCCATTGAGTGCATAATCGCACTCACTTGATGAGTGATTTTGATGGTTTAAAAATTCATTGACCGCTTCTTTGTCACAAGATCCTTTATAAACTTTGCATGACCGAGCATTTGTTCCAAAGCTTCAACTAATGGCACATTGATTGAGAGACTCTTCATCATTTGAATAAACTTCTTGAATTGATTCTCACCATTTTGCTTGGCAAGTCTTTGAGGGTATGGAGGTGGAGGCTTAGGCAATGGTGCCTTAGCCTTTTGCACTACCAGATCCAGTATATCAATAATGTGTTCCCTAGACGGGTTCACCTCCTTTTGAGTCTCTTCCAAACTATCATCACTTTCGATCTGAACTTCATCATTAGGTTGCACCATATTGTTTGGGAGCTTTTCTTCATGCATCACTTTCTCATCATCAATAATTTGCCTTTGACTTGAGGTGGGTGCATTCCCACCTCTTCAAATTCTTGTGATAACCGCCATGGAATGCCCCGTGTTATTTCCACCCTTTGGGTTTACCATCGTGTCACTTGGTAGTGCCCCCATAGGACGATAATTTAATGATTGAGAGATTTGCCCCATTTGAACTTCTAGGTCGTGGATTGATGTGTTGTGTGAGGCAAGTTGGGCATCCCAATCGACATTCTTTTTCATCATTTTCTTGAACATATTTTCAATATGCCACATCTCATTGTTTGAAGAACTTGAACCATAGGAAGGATAAGGAGGCAAGTTGTTTGGTTGTTGATACATCGGGGGCCTTTGAAAACCTGACCCCCGGTTGCCTTGATTGTTGTTCCAGCCGCCTTGAATGTTACCCCCCTTATTTTCTTTGTTATTTCCACTCCAATTTCCTTGATTGTTGTTGTTGTTATGCCAATTCCCTTGATTGTTGTTTCCGCTCCAAATGCCTTGATTGTTAGAATTCCAATTGGCTTGATTGTTTTGAGGTCGCCATTATTGTTGGTTTCGGCCAGGGAAATTGTTTCTTTGCCCTTGAAAATTGTTCACATATTGCACTTCCTCTTCTTGTTCATTATAGTAATCATCTTGCTCAAATCCTCTATTTTCTTGCCCATAGTTCTCCAGTCTATTTTGCACTTGTGGACCCTTGGTCCTCCTATTGTTCGCCATCATGTTCACTCCCTCCATGGCATTGACTTGCTTGGGATTTTGCACTTGATTTAGTTGAGCCTTTGCTAGTTAAGTCATGGCGGTTGTCAATTCGGCAATAGCTTGCCCATGGTCTTGCAATTATTTATGAAGGTCGATTATATTAGGGTCACCTTGGTGGAACTTTTGCCTGCGGATTGCCAAGCCGATGATATTTCCTCCATCTTATCCAAAATCTCATAAGGTGTTGTCATGAAGTTTCCACCGGTAAGTTGATTTACTACATATTGGTTGGTTGTGTTAATCCCACGATATAAGGTTTGTTGAATCATGTTTTCTGTCGTATCATTGTTGGGACATTCCTTGACCATTGTCCAACAGCGTTCCTATATCTCGTGTAGTAGTTCATTCAGCTCTTGCTTGAATGCCAATTTTTCATCTCGAAGTGTAGCCATGTGCCCCCAAAGAGAAGAACTTAGAAATGAACTTTTCTACCAACTCATCCTAAGTGTGAATGGAATGGTTCGGTAATCGTTTCAAAAAATCTAAAGCTTTCCCCTGTAGAGAGAAGGAAAAAAGCCTTAGCCTCAATGCATCCTCGGAGACATTCATTTGCTTGCTCCACCAACAAGTATCCACAAATGCCTTCAAATGTTTATATGCATTTTGAGTTGGAGCACTGGTGAAGAAGCCCCATTTCTCAAGCAAAGTGACCATCATATTGGTGATTTGGAAGTTCCCTGCCCTAGTACGGGGAGGGACTATTGCACTTTCATATCCTTCATTTGGTAATATCCGGTGTGGAGCCACTCATGGTGGATGTGGGAGAGGAACAGGCACATTGTCATGAGGCACTCGGCCTCTTCGATTGGCTTGAGGTTCAAGAGGTACCTCCTCAACTTGCTCATCCTCGACGTCCACATCCCCCAAAGACATTTTCGAACTCATTGTTCGCCATGGTTGTACCTACGATTTCTCACACAACTTAGTAACACGGAAGAAAAAGAAGATATTCCAAAAATAAACCCAAACATATGGCTAACACCATTTTAACTCCCTGGCAACGGTGCCTAAAATTGATAAACTCCATAACACACCTCGATAAGAGATATGACATGGTCGTATGATATATAAATTACCCAACTATTAATCAGGGTTGAATCCATAGGGAGTAATAAGGGGTGGTAGGAGTATACACTTGATGGGAGTGAATGGACTAACTAAATTTGCACTTCCACAAAAATGTTTTGATTTCTACTTATACTATTACTCTAACAATTGTAAGCTAAGTAAAAGAAACTACATATGAATGATTGTTTTTTGTGTTTCTCCAAATAGTTTAAAAGCCTGGGGAAGTGACCATAACCTAGGTGTTCGCAAAATGGGTTAAATACGTTAATAATTGTTTTCTTGATTAGGGTGTATTATAGCTCTCAACTCTACGTTACCCACTCAATACCTTTCGGTCAAAGAATGATTTTTCCCTATTTGACTTTCTCAAGCCCAAACGGGTATCAAACAAGATAGTTGATATGAGCTCTAGTCGAGTTCTTACTATCTCTTTTTTGAACCCTTTAATTAGGCCAATAAAACTCTCAACTAACCCAATTCCTTGTTAGCCAAGTTATCCTAGACTAGGTCCCTTTTTTCTCAAGTAGAGACTAAGTCAAAAAAGCATGAATCAATGTTTGCAACCATTAATTCTAAAATTGAAGCATGAACTAGGCTAAATAATCAACACTCAATCATAAACGAGCATTAAATTAAATATCCATAAGGTTTACACACTAGGGTTGGGACACAACCCTAGTAAAAATCTAGCTACTCATAGTGGGTATTGAAGAAACTAAAAAAGAAATGTAAATGAAACCCATAGTCAAAGATTAAATTGATGAAATATAATGTTTAAACACTAAAATAATAAAAAACTTCTTAAAATGGCAAAAGGTAACAACTACAGCAGCTTATTACTTTGAAACTTGACCTGAAATTGTGAAACTCGTCTATTTATAATGGACCAAAATTTGCTAATAATAATGCGCCTCGGGAGGTTCTGCGGCCGCACAATTCCATGTGCGGTCCACAGATTTCTTCAGTTGGCAGGTGATGGGATTCTGCAGCCACACATTTTTGGATTGCGGCTGCAAAGTATCTTCTACGGTCGCACAATTCCTGTGCGGTTTGCACTTCAGCAAGGCATCAGGACTTGGTCTTCTGCACACTCTTTGAACTTGGAATTATTTGTCAGCGCAGACCCTATTTTGCGGCCGCACAATTCACGTGCGGTATGCACATTTGTCAAAATTCGGGTTCTTTAGCTTGGTTTGTGGCCGCATATGAAATTCTCTGGTCCACACTTTCTTTTGCATCCACAAAAATCCTTCTGCTGACTGCACTTCTTTGCTTCAGTGCACTTTATTGCCTTGTGATACGGAACACTCGTTTTTGAGTTGGATTTCATCATGGGAGACCAAACTTCTAACATTCCCGCAATTTGCATAATTTCATTAGTTTTTGGAACATAATTCAATGCTATCAAACTAAAACAAAAGCAAAAAGGTACTATAAGTAGTCAAAATCTCCACTTATCAAGTGTATTCGTCCAATGCCTCCAAAAGAACCAGGTACGCTATAGATGCGGTGGATCGTATTTCAGCTAGTGGTAGCAGGACCGTGTTCAGCAACTCGAATAGGAGTTGGTATTCTGGAAGCAATGCTTTCTGTACACTCCTTCCCCTTGCTGAACAACTTGAGGCTTTAGAATAAGCTTCTTAAACTTGGGGAAAGATGTTGCGACTTGGATTTCTCTTGAAAGACTTCTTTTTTCTCAGCACCTTTCTCGTTCTCACTAGACACCTTCTTCTCAACACTTTCTTCACCACCATTTTTAACAACCTTTACATATGATACCTTCTTTTGTTTCACAGACACTATCTTCTTGGAGGATTTACGAACAAGGAAGCATGTTCCTTATTCACCTCTTCATCCTCAACTTCCACAACATTTGCTGGAGGCAGATCCTCCTCATCTACTAATCTTTTTTTCACCAGTCTTCTTGTCTTCTTTTTCTCCTTATTCTCCTTTAAGGCATTGTCAAGGGAAACCTTTTCTGCTGCCTAGTGGTGGGTCTTTTAAGAACAGACTTTTGAGTAGCCATCCCACCAGTCCTAGCAGTAATAAACTGGGCTATAGACACATTGTCATAGTCCTTCTCACTTTCATATCCTTCTTCTTCTGACACAGACTTCATTTTAGGATACACAATGTCTAAAGTAGTTTCATCAAGGTGAGGGGAAGGGGTAAGGTCAGTACTGTCCAGGGGCTGTTTGGTAAAGCATAAAGTTTCATCCCAAGTAGGAGCAGAAAACTCCTCTTGGACAGAGGGATGAGGTCCCTCTGTTGGCTCCCATATAGTACTGACAGGCGTTGTGTCACCTTGAGGCACCAGGTCCCCATTCCTATCTCCATTTTCTCGTTCTTTCCCCCCTGACATTCACACAACCAGACACAGAATCCCCAACCGGAATCCCTTCAACAACAATAGACACAATATTTTGAATATCTTCTTTCTCACCCACATTCTCCAACAATTCTGAATCAGTAAGAGCGAGTGGATCATTACCTGATGACGGTAGAACATTCAGATCAAATCCTTG
This sequence comes from Nicotiana sylvestris, assembly GCF_000393655.2. Classification (NCBI taxonomy): domain Eukaryota; kingdom Viridiplantae; phylum Streptophyta; class Magnoliopsida; order Solanales; family Solanaceae; genus Nicotiana; species Nicotiana sylvestris. The sequence goes on from NC_091059.1 coordinate 118,705,445, forward strand.
AACTATGGGGGTGTCAGATACACCCAATGCTGACACATCTCTACCCAGACTAGGGACTTCCACTTTGTCCACACTTTCTCCATCAAAGCATTGCCTATAAACCTTTGCTCCTTCTTCTCCTTCCACCAGTCCCTCTACTTCCATTTTCTCTATGGTAGCAGAAGGGGAGGTCGAAGGAACAAACGTCTTAGGAATTTGATTTTCCAGCTTCGATGGAAACCATAACTTGATGGAGTGGGGGAGGAGACGGTAGGTGGTGGTTGGTTGGAAATAGGGGTTTCAGCAAGTAAACGTTGGGGATCCGATCCTAATGGTTGTGCTTCATGTGACAAAGACACAACAAGAATTTAACTAGTAGCCTTTGGAGACTCAGATTGCTGTAAAGACATGGTGGGTTTTTGGAGGGAGAAGACATAGAAGAGATGGTTTTTAGAGAGAGAGAGAGAGTTTGATGGCTTTGGTATAGAAAATTATGATAGAGACTTTTCTTTTGGGGTATTTAGAGGGAAAAGAGGGACTGCTTACATGTGGACGCGATTGAATGGTAGACGAGTCGGTTTGTAACAGGTGTGACGTTTAGGTTTAAGAGATATGGAAAAGGGTAGAAACAATTAATGACGTGGCACACTAGCAGTTCAAAATGAATATGAGTGTAAGAGGAACTACTAACCTAAGTCATAGGAACCAGGTTCCCTGACCAATTTTTAAAATATGAGTATTATCCTTCTAACAAATTGCAATGTCATTAGCTGCTTGTTTGTCCTGTAGTTACCATGCGTGTTTATCTGTAATAGTATAGAATTGAGTTAGAAGTTTCCAAAAAAATACATTTTAGTAATTCACCTTACCATCCTTTCATACCCAGTCAAAGGACTAGGTTCTCAGTTCAACTTGATCAAACCTAGCTCTAGTTAATTCTTTTCAAAATGCTCTCTACTTAGTGATTTGGTGAAGATATCGGCTACCTGATCCTCTGTCTTGCAGAACTTCATACAGATGAGTCCTTTTCAAACATTGTCCCTTAGGAAATGGTATCACACATCAATGTGCTTTGTCCTCTTATACTGAACTGAGTTCTTTTCCATATTGAGGGCACTTGTGTTGTCACACAACACTGGCACATAGTCAGAATATATACAAAAATCTTCTAGTTGTTGCTTTATCCAAGTAGTTAAGCATAATATGAGGCTGCTACCACATATCAGGTTCTACAGTTGAGAGAGCCACAATATTTTGTTTCTTTGTGCCCCATGAAATCAAGCATGATCCTAGAAAATGTTCCACGCTAGATGTGTTCTTCCTATCCATCAGATAACCAACATAATTAGCATTATCTTACCCAATTAAGTCAAATTATCTCCTAAGGGATAATAGATGACCAGATCCTGCATTCCTTTGAGATATCTCAGAATTCTTTTAGCAGCTTTCAAGTGAGATTCTTTAGGACTTTATTAGAATCTAGCACACAACCCAGCGCTAAACACAATGTTAGGTTAGTTGGCTATTAGGTACATGAGAGATAAAATGATACCCCAATAAATGGTTTTATTTACACGGGAACCAGGTTCGTCCATGTCTAGACGAGTGGCAGTAGTAGGAGTATCAATAGTCTTTGAACTTTCCATGGCAAACCTCTTCAGAAGCTCCTTACTGTATTTCTGTTGACTTATCATCATTTCCTTAGAGGTTTGCTTAACTTGTTGTCCTTGGAAGAAGTTCAGTTCCCCCATCATACTCATCTCAAACTCTCTTCTCATAAGCTTTGTAAACTCCTCACACAAAGAATCATTTGTTGCAACAAAGATGATGTCATCAACATAGAACTACACAATTAGCAGGTTCCTCCCTCTTTTCTTTAGAAAAAGAGTGTTGTCAATTTTCCCTCTAGTGAAGCCATTATCAAGAAGGAACCTAGACAACCTTCCATACTATATACGAGGGGCCTGCTTTAATACATATAAGGCCTTATCAATCTTGAATACATGTTTAGGATGCTCATGGCATTCAAAACCAGGTGGTTATATGGCAAAAACTTCTTCCTTCAAATATCCATATAAGATGCAAAAGCAATAAGAAGTCTGATAGCTTCCAATCTTGAAACTGGAGCAAAGGTTTCATCATAATCAATTCCCTTCCTCTTGATTATAGCCTTGAACCACCAGCCTGGCTTTATGTCTTACTGTATTACCAAAATCATCAAGTTTGTTTCTGAATACCCACCTAGTTCCTATAACTGTTCTATTTGAAGGTCGAGGAACCATGTGCCACGCACTGTTCCTCTCAAATTGATGGAGCTCTTCTTGCATAACAGCAATCCAGTCAACATCTTTCAATGCTTCCTTAATATTTTCCAGCTTAATTTAAGATAGGAAAGCCAAGAAAGCAAAAGTGTTTCTTGTCTTTAATCTAGTCTGAATTCCTGAATCTAAAGGAGTGATTATATTTTGGAGAGAATGTGAGATTTTGTGCTTCCAGTTAGACACCTGAGTCTCGGGGTGTAAAGGACTAGGTTCCGCTATGTGAGACCCATTATTGGCATAGATCGAAGTATGAGTACCACTTCCCTGCTCTCCATTAGGAGTGCCTAGCACAACATTAACAACTCTATTTTTAGCTTCAATTGATGTGATGGAGGGACTAGGTTCCTTCGAATTAGATGGAGGTTCTATTGTATCTTCTTCATTAGACTCCTTGATTTGACTCATCAGATCTGCCTTCCTGTTTGCCATATCAATGACCTCTCTAGGGACCTTTGAATAATCTTCATCTTGATCATTCTTATCATGTGAATTCTTTCCACTTGAGTGGCCTGATCTATCAAAGATCTTTCCTCTATATGTTGAGTCCTTTTGTTGTAGACCGTGTATGCTTTACTTTGTGAAGAATAGCCAAGAAAAATTCCTTCATCACTTTTAGCATCAAATTTTCCAAACGCTTCATTACCATTATTGAGAACAAAACATTTGCATGCAAATGCTCTTAGTTAAGTCAGCTTTGGTTTTCTCTCATTTAGCCATTCATACGGGGTCTTGCTGAGAAGGGACCTGATCATGCACATATTTATCGGATAACAAGCAGTGTTTACTGCTTCAGCCCAAAAGCTCTTTGGTACACACTGTCAATTAGCACCATCCTTTCCATATCTTCAAGAGTCCTGTTTTGTCTCTCTGCAATACCATTTTGTTGCGGTGTTCTGGGAGCCGAAAAGTTATGACTTATATAATTTTTAGCACAGAATTCATCAAATTTTGCATTATCAAATTCGGAACCATGATTAGATCTTATGCTCACAACATTATGGCTCATCTTCAATTGAATCTGCTTCACAAAGGCAGCAAAGACTGGAAAGGTTTCATCCATGGCTCTTAGTAACAAGGTCCATGTGAATCTGGAACAATCATCAACAATAATGAAGATGAACTTCTTTCCTCTTCTGCTAGGCATCCTCATAGGTCCACAAAGATCCATATGGAGAAGATCCTGTGGCCTTGAGGCGCTAACTTACTTTTTTGGCTTGAATGAGGACCTGACTTGCTTCCCTTTGACACATGCATCACATACCTTGTGATCTTTGAACTTTGACTTCGGCTACTCTCACGACCCAAAATCGCATGTGTCGTGATGGAGCCTATCGCGATACTAGGCAAGTAGACAACGCACAAATAACAGACATCTTTAATATAAGAATACTGAAATAGGCTTAAGTAAATAAAATCTCATAATAACTAGAAGAAAAACACTCAACTCAATAAAGAATTTCTCCAAAATCAGAGTGTCACTGAGTACATGAGCATCTACACAATAACATGGTCGAAATGCGGAAACACTGTCTAACAGTATAAATGAAACTAAATAAAAAGGAGGAAAGTTAAGGACTACGGGCGCCAAGGCAGCTACCTCAATAGTTTCCAAACTGAATAAGCTCAAACACTAGCAACCTCCGTGTCCGGAAGTACCTGGATCTGCATATGAATTGCAGAGTGTAGTATGAGTACAAAAAACTCAATAAGTATTGCAAATAGACATGGCAAGGTAAGAGAAGCATAAATAGTTAATGATACTGGCTATCACCTGTGTAGTTCCATCTTTTAAACCGACACAAAACAATATCGAAAACTAACTCATCAAGTTTCGTGAGAAATCATCCCTGTGTGCATGTATAGATTTTCTCAAATACTTCGCTCGGAAAATATCATGGCATTTAGAGGTGATAAGCAGTTAAATCAGATAACTGATCAAGTAAATGCAAAATCCACAACATTGGTTGGATTCTCTCAGCTTTACATATCCGTTCTAAACCACTGATCAATATTCTAAATAACCGCGTGTATACCATCAAGAGAGAAACATGAGAGGGTGATCCTTAGGGGATAGATCTGTATCCACATGCTAAAAAGCACGTGCTGCACGAACAATTCACGTGCTAATAGTAGAACCCACACGGACAAGTCACGTACTACACAGACAACTCACGTGCCAATAACATCAATATATGAATTCACACGAACAACTCACGTGATGCATGGACAACTCATGTACCAATGACACAATCCACCCAGTATGGTCAATGGACTCCAGTCCAAACATATCATACAGGAGCAATTAAACAAGTATACATGTATATGATGAATGAATAAAAATTCTCATGCTCCTGGACTAGTGTAATGACACACTAACGTGTAGGAACGTGCAAAATATTCTATCATAGCTCAAATTAAAAATTTAGTCACTAAGAAGCATTTATCAAGTTCATTCACGTTTTAAACCTCTATGTAGCCTCAACATTGCTCAAATAGATCACACAAACTATTACAAATATGTGAAATATCATAGCTTAAAGCTTAACAGTCAATTCTAGGCTTATAAGAGCCCGAGCACTGCCCGAACATGAATAAATGAACCTAGTGCCTGCACATGGATTCATCCCCAAGCATGTGCGCACAAATTAGCACGTTGCTATCACAACAATTTAGGCAACTAGTGCCTCAACGGAGTTTAAATATGATACTTACCTCAAGCAAATCAAATCACACTGCTAACATCCTTTTCCATATGAATTAGCCTTCAAACGACTCGAATCTAGCCACAAACAACTTGATACAAACAATACAAGCTATAGGAATCAGTTCCATATGATAAAGCTAAGTTCTTAAGTAAAAGTCAAAAAGTCAACCCGAGCTCAAGTCTTGAAATCCGACAAAATTAACAAAATCTGAACACCCATTCAACCACGAGTCCAGCCATACCAAAATTACTCAAATCCGATCACAACTCGACCTTCAAATCCTAAAATTAAAGACTATGAAGTTTCTACAATTTTTCCCAATTTTTCCAATCCAAAACACTTATTAAATGATACTAACCAAATTTGACTTACCCAATAAACTCCTTGAAAATCCCTTCAAGAATTGCCCAAATCCGAGGTCTCTAGCTCAAAATATTAAAAATGAGTTCAAACCCTTGATTTTGGTATTTAACACTGCTTCCTAGTGATTCCACCTTGTGATCGCGGAAAGTCCCTCGCGATCGCGGAGGACAAGACAAAGCTGCCCCTCAAAATGACCTTCACGAACGGGGATAATCCCGTGTGAATGCGACTCAAAGACTCCCAGATCTAGGAGACCGCAAACATATTCATGCGACCGTAAAGAACAACTTCGTGTGAACCCCAGTCTCCTCCATTCTTCTTCGTGAATGTGACTCCCTTCATGAGTTCACGATTAATCAACTGCGAAAGCTCCGTGATCGCAGACCTCATCTCGTGATCGCATAGAACAAAATCACAACTGGCCAAATAAGTCTTCACGATCGCGAACCTTCCCATGTGTCCATGCAAAAGGAAACCAGACCTGCAACATCAGGAATCTTCTAAGTCCAAATTCCAATCTGTTAGCCATCTGAAATCCACCCGAGGCCCCAGGGACCTCAACCAAACATACCAACAAGTCTTAACACATGATAAAAATTTAGTCGAGGTCTCAAATCACATCAAATAACATCAAATAACATCAAAAGAACGAATCTTATCTCAATTCAAGCGTAATGAAACTAATAAATTTCCGACTTCTACAGTCTATGCAGAAACCTTTCAAATCAACTCCGGTTGACCTCAAATTTTGCACATAAGTCTTAAATGACACAAATGACCTATTCCAACCTCTTGGCACCAAAATCCAAGTCCGGTAACCACAAAGGAAACTCTCGGTCAAACTTCTCAATTCTCCAAACTTCTGTTTTTCCAACTTTCGCTAATTCGAGCCAAAATCATCTACGGACCTCCAAATCAATAACCAGACACACTCCAAAGTCCAAAATCACCATACAGAGATAATAGAACCACCAAAACTCCACTCCGGAATCGTTTACATATAAGTCAATATCCAGTCAACTCTTTCAACTTAGGCTTCCAACCTTGGGACTAAGTGTCCCAATTCATTCCGAAACCTTTCTGAATCCAAACCAACTACCTCGACAAATTACATAACAAGAATTTAGAATAGAATAAGTAGTAAATGAAGGAACAAGGTTATAACACTCAAAACGACTGGCTGGTCTTTACATTCTCCCCCTCTTATACAAACGTTCATCCTTGAACGGATCTAGAATCACACCTGGAGTCTCAAATAGGCATGTATATCTGTTTTGCATCTCTCGCTCGATCTCCCAAGTAGCCTCCCCGGTTGGCTGACCTCTCTACTACACCTTCACTGAAGTTATGTTCTTTGACCTCAACTTGCGAACCTGCCGATCCATGGCCACCGACTCCATATCATAAGCCAAATTATCATACAACTGAACCGTGCTAAAGTCCAAAACATTAGACTGATCGCCGACATATTTCTGGAGCATGGAAACATGAAACACTAGGTGAACACTCGACATACTAGGAGGCAATGCAAGCTTGTAAGGAACCTCTCCAATCTTATTAAGCACCTCAAAAGGCCCAATATACTGAGAGATCAACTTTCCCTTCTTCCTGAATCTCATAACACCCTTCATGGGTAAAACTCTAAGTAGTACCTTCTCCCCCACCATGTAAGCAATATCATGAACCTTCCGATCATCTTAGATCTTCTGTCTAGACTGCACCGTGCGAAGCCGATCCAAAATCAACTTAGCCTTATCCAAAGCATCCTAAATCAAGTCACTACCAAATAGCCTAGCCTCACCTGGTTCGAACCAACCCACTAGAGACCGACACCGTTTCCCATACAAAGCCTTATACTAAGCCATCTAAATGCTTGATTGGTAGCCATTATTGTAGGAAAACTTTGCAAGAGGCAGAAAATGATCCTAAGTACTCCTGAAATCCATGACACAAGCGCGTAGCATATCCTCCAAAATCTGAATAATGCGCTCGGACTGACCGTCCATCTGAGGGTGGAATGTTGTACTAAATTCAACCAGTGTTCCTAAATCTCGCTGTACTTCTCTCCAAATATGAGATGTAAAATGCGTGCCTCAATCCAAAATGACGAACACCAGGACACTGTGAAGGCAAACAATCTCGCAAATATAGACCTCAGCCAACTACTCCAAAGAATAGGTAGTCCCAATTAGAATGAAATGTGCGGACTTGGTGAACTAATCCAAAATTACCCAAATGACATCAAATGTTCTCGAAGTCTCTGGGAGCCCATCTGCAAATTTCATGATGATACGCTCTTATTTCCACTCTAGAATCTGAAGACTCTAAAGCAATCCACCTAATTTTTTATGCTCGTACTTCACCTGCTAACAATTTAAATATCAAGGTTCATCCTTTCAAGACAATGGAATGATAGATAAAGATGTTTCCAATAGGATTTGAACCGGATGGTTGAAATGGAGAAGTGCTACCAGGGTGCTATGTCAGATAATGATGCCTACCAAATGAAAGATAAGTTATATAGAACAACTATAAGACTGGCAATGTTATATGGTACTTAATGTTGGGATGCTTCCTGCTAAAGTGTGGCATATCCATAAGATGAATGTTGCATATGCAGATGCTAATATGGATGTGCGGTCATACAAGATTAGATAAGATTCAAAATGACCACAATCACGCAGAATGTGCAAGTAACACGTAATAATAGATCAAATCTAGTCTCCATGTCATGCTATTCTGGATTGTCATGCTAAGATCTTGACGTTGATGATGCCGAGGTTGCCAAGGATCAAGCAGAGAGGTTCTCTAGATTATATTCCCAGGAGGGTGATTTTTTATCTTAAGGGTCAACGAATGGTTGGGAAGGATTGTTTGTCATATTTAGCTTTCGCGAGGGATGTTGGTGCTGATACTCCTACTATTGATTCTGTTTCGGTAACGCATGACTTTTCGGATGTGTTTCCTGCAGACCTACTAGGCATGCCACCCAACAAGGATATTAATTTTGGTATTGAATTGGTGGCGGGCACTCAACCCATTTCTATTCCTCTATATCGTAAGGCACTAGCAAAGTTGAAGAAATTGAAAGAGCAGCTTCAGGAGCTTCTTCATATGGGTTCATTAGGCCTAGTGAGTCTTCTTGGGTGCACCGGTTCTGTTTGTAAAGAAGAAAGATGGTACTATGTGGATGTACATCAATTATAGGCAGTTGAACAAAGTTACAATTAAGAACAAGTGTCCTTTTTCGCACATTAATGATTTATTTGACCAGCTTCAGTGAGTGAGAGTCTTCTCTAAGATTGATTTGAGGTCTGGGCATCACCAGTTGAAGATTCGGGACTCGAATATTCTAAAGACGACATTCAGGACCCGCTATGATTACTATGAGTTCCTTGTGATGTCTTTTAGGTTGACCAACACCCAACAACATTCATGCATCTGATGAACAATGTATATTAGCAATATATTGATTCGTTTGTCGTAGTATTCATAGATGATATCCTGGTATACTCACTTAACCAGGAGGAGTATGCCCAGTATTTGAGGATTCTACTACAAAGGTTGAGGGAGGAGAAGCTTTATTCCAAGTTCTCCAAGTGTGAGTTTTGGCTTAGTTCGGTGGCTTTGTTGGGGCACGTGGTGTCCAGTGAGGGGATTTAAGTGGATTCAAAGAAGATAGAGGCGGTCTAGAGTTGGCCCAGACTGTCTTTGGCTGCTGAGATTCAGAGTTTTCTCGGCACTTATCACGACCAGAAATCCCATGCGTCGTGATGACACCTATCGTGATACTAGGAAAGCCGACAACTCACAAATAACGTGCATATTTAATTTAAGCATACTAAAATAGGCTTAAGTAAATAAAATCTCATAATAACTGGAAGAAAAATACCACAACTCAATACAAAATATTCCCAAAATCTGGGCCTCACTGAGTACATGAGCTTCTATACAATAACATGGTATGACTGCGGAAACACTTTCTAATAGTATAAATGAAAATAAATAAAAAGGAGGAGAGTCTAGGTCTAGGGGCGCCAAGGCAACTACCTCGATAGTCTTCGAACTGAATAAGCTTCAACACTAGCAACCTCCGTGTCCAGAAGCATATGGATCTGCACACGAAGTGCAGAGTGTAGTATGAGTCCAACTAACTAAATAAGTATCATAAATAAACACGACAAAGTAAGAGGAGTATATATATTTAATGATACTAGCTATCACCTGTGTAGTTCCATCTTTTAAACCGGCACAGGATAATATCGAAAACTAACTCGTCAAGTTTTGTGAGAAAAACATTTGTGTGTGCATGTGTACTGTTTCTTAAATACTCTGCTTAGACAATATCATGGCATGTAGAGGTGATAAGAAGTTAAATTAGGTAAATGATCAAGGAAATGCAAAATCCACACAACACTAGTTGGATTCTGTCAACTTTCTATATCCATTCCAAACCACTGATCAGTATTCTAAATAACCGCGTGTACACCATCAAGAGAGAACCATAAGAGGGTGACCCTTAGGGAATAGATCCGTTACCACACATTACACGGACAACTCACGTGCTGAACGGACAACTCACGTGCTAATAATAGAACCCGTATGGATAACTCATGTGTTGCACGTACAACTCGCGTGCCAATAACATCAATGTATGGATCCACACAGACAACTCATGTGCCAATGACCCAATCTGCTCGGTATGGTCACAGGCCCCAATCTAAACATATGATACATGAGCAATTAAACAAGTATACATATATGTGATGAATGAATAAAAATTCCCATGCTTCTGGATTGGTTTAAATGGAAAGCTAATGTGTAGGCATGTGCAATGTGTGCTATTATAGATCACATAAGAAATTTCATCACTGAGAAGCATTTATCAAGTTTGTTCGGGTTTTAAACCTCTATGTAGCCTCAATATGGCTCAAATATATCACACAAACTATTACAAATATGAGAAATATCATAGCTTAAAGCTTAAAAGTGAATTTTAGGCTTATAAGAGCCCGAGCACAACCCGAACATGAATAAATGACTCGGTGCCCGCACATGGGTTCATACCCACGCATGTGCGCACCTAATAGCACATAGATATCACAACAATTCATGCAACTAGTGCTTCAACCGAATTTAAATAAGATACTTACCTAAAGCAAATCAAATGACTCCGCTAGCAAGCCCGACCCTTGTGAATCGGCCTCCGAACGACTTGAATCTAGCCACAAACAACTCAATACAATCAACACAAGCTATAGGAATCAATTCCATATGATAAAGCTAAGCTTTTAAGCAAAAGTCAAAAAGTCAACCCCGGACCACATCTCGAAATCTGTCAAAATTAAAAATCTCCGGACACCCATTCAACCACGAGTCCAATCATATCAAAATTACTCAAATCCAATCATAACTCGACATTTAAATCCTCAAATTAAAGCCTATGAAGTGTTTACAATTTTTTCCAATTTTTTCTAACCAAAACACTAATTAAGTGATAAAAACTATGATAGATTCATGTAATTTAACCACATCCGAGTTAAAGTCAGTTACCCCAATCAACTTCTTTAAAATACCGTCAAGAATCACCCAAATCCGAGGTCTCTAGCTTAGAATATGAAAAATGAGTTCAAAACCATGATTTTGGTATTTAACACTAGTGCCCAGTGATTCCTCCTCGCGATCGCGGAAAGTCCCTCACGATCGCGAAGAACAATAAAACACTGCCCTTCAAAATGACCTTCACGAACGCAAGTAATCCCATAAGAACGCGACTCACATGCTCCCAGACCTACGCGATCGCGTGAAGAACAACTTCGCGTGAACCCTAGTCTCCTCCATTCTTCTTCACGAACGTGACTCCCTTCACGTGTTTGCGATTCATCAGCTGACAAAGCTCCATGATCTCAGACCTCATCTCGCGATCACAAAGAATAAAATCCCAGCTGCCCAAATAAGCCTTTGCGATCGAGAACCTTCCCACGTGTTTACATATAAGGAAACCAGACCTGCAACATCATCAATCTTCTAAGTCCAAATTCCAACCCGTTAGCCATCTGAAATCCATCTGTGGCCCCTAGGACCTCAACCAAACATACCAACAAGTCCTAACACACGATAAAACTTAGTCGAGGCCTCAAATCATATCAGATAACATCAAAACAACAAATCAAACCCCAATTCAAGCCTAATGAAACTAATAAGTTTCCAACTTCTACAGTCGATGCAAAAACCTACCAAATCAACTCCGATTGACCTCAAATTTTGCGCATAAGTAATAAATTATACAAAGGACCTATTCCAACCTCTCGGCACCAAAATCCGAGCATGGTAACCACAAAGTCAACTCTCGGTCAAACTTCTAAACTCTCCAAACTTCATTTTCCAACTTTAACCAATTCGAGCCAAAATCATCTAAGGACCTCCAAATCAATAACCAAACATACTCCTAAGTCCAAAATCATTATACAGAGATATCAGAACCACCAAAACTCCATTCCGGAGTCATTTACATATAAGTCAATATCCAGTCAACTCTTTCAACTTAGGCTTCCAACCTTGGGACTAAGTGTCCCAATTCATTCTGAAACCTCCCCAAAACCAAACAAACTACCTCGATAAATCAGATAGCAAGAAGTGAGCATAGAATAAGTAGTAAATAAGGGAACATGGCTATAACACTCAAAACAACTAGTCGAGTCATTATATTCTCCCCCTCTTATACAAATGTTCATCCTTTAACGGAGCCAGAACCATACCTTGAGTCTTAAATAGGCGTGGATATTTGCTTTGCATCTCTCACTCAGTCTCCCAAGTAACCTCGCCGACTTGCTGACCTCTCCACTACACCTTCACTGAAGCTATGTTCGTTGACCTCAACTTGTGAACCTGCCGATCCATGGCCATCGGTATAATACAACTGAACCGTGCTAAAGTCCAAAACATTAGACTGATCGCTGACATACTTTTGGAGCATGGAAACATGAAACACTGGGTGAACACTCGACATACTAGAAGGCAATGCAAGCTTGTAAGTCACCTCTCCAATCTTCTCAAGCACCTCAAAAGGCCCAATAAACCAAGGGATCAACTTTCCCTTCTTTCCGAATCTCATAACACCCTTCATGGGTGAAACTCTAAGTAGTATCTTATCCCCCACCATGTAAGAAACATCATGAACCTTCCGAGCGGCGTAGCTCTTCTGTCTATAATGTACCATGCGAAGGCCATCCAAAATCAACTTAACCTTATCCAGATCATCCTGAACCAAGTCACTACCCAATAGTCTAGCCTCACCCGGCTCGAATCAACCCATCGAAGACCGACACCGTCTCCCATACAAAGCCTCACACAGAGCCATCTGAATGCTTGATTGGTAGCCGTTGTTAAAGGAAAACTCTGCAAGCGGCAGAAACTTATCCCAAGTACCCCTGAAATCTATGACACCTGCGCGTAGCATATCCTCTAGTATCTGAATAATACGTCGAATTGACCGTCCATCTGAGGGTGGAATGTTGTACTCATCTCAACCCGTGTGCCTAACTCTCGTTGTGCTGCTATCCAAAATTGAGATGTAAACTGCGTACCTCGATCCAAAATGATGGACACCGACACACTATGAATGCGAACAATCTCACAGATATAGATGTCAGCCAACCGCTCTGAAGAATAGGTAGTCCCAATTGGAATGAAATGTACGATCTTGGTGAACTGATCCAAAATTACCTAAATGGTATCAAACTTTCTCGAAGTCTATGGGAGCCCAACTATAAATTTCATGGTGATACGCTCCTATTTTCACTCCAGAATCTCAAGACTCTGAAGCAATCTGCTTGATTTTGATGCTCGTACTTCACCTGCTGACAATTAAAATATCAAGGTTCATCCTTTCAAGACAATGGAATGATAGATGAAGATATTACCCAAAGGATTAGAACCAAATGTTTAAAGTGGAAAAGTGCTACCAGGGTGTTATGTGACAGAAGGATGCCTACCAAATGAAAGATAAGTTTTATAGAACAGCTATAAGACTGGCAATGTTATATGGTAGTGAATGTTGGGATGCTTCCTGCTAAAGTACGACATATTCGTAAGATGAGCGTTGCATAGATGCAGATGCTAAGATGAATGTGCGGTCATACAAGATTAGATAAGATTAAAAATGACCATAATCACCAGAATGTGCAAGTAGCACGTAATAATAGATCAACTCTAGTATCCATGTCATACTATTCTGGATTGTCATGCTAAGACCTTGACATTGGCGATGCCGAGGTTGCCAAGTATCCAGCAGAGAGGTTCTCTAGATTATGTTCCCAGGAGGGTGATTTCTTATCTTAAGGGTCAACGAATGGTTTGAAAGGATTGTTTGTCATATTTAGCTTTCGTGAGGGATGTTGGTGCTGATACTCCTGCTATTGATTCTGTTCCAGTAGTGCGAGACTTTTTGTATGTGTTTTCTGCAAACCTACCGAGCATTCCAGTCGACAAGGATATTAATTTTGGTATTAACTTAGTGACGGGTACTAAGCCCATTTCTATTCCTCCGTATTGTAAGGCACCAGAAAAGTTGAAGGAATTGAAAGATCAGCTTTAGGAGCTTCTTCATAAGGGGTTCATTAGGCCTAGTGTGTCTTCTTGGGGAGCACCGGTTCTATTTGTGAAGAAGAAGAAGGATAGTACTATGCGGATGTGCATCGATTATAGGCAGTTGAGCAAAGTTACAATTAAGAACAAGTATCCTTTTCAGCACATTGATGATTTATTTGACCAGCTTCAGTGAGTGAGAGTGTTCTCTAAGATTTATTTGAGGTCTGGATATCACCAGTTGAAGATTTGGGACTCAGATATTCTAAAGACGACATTCAGGACCCGCTATGGTTACTATGAGTTCCTTGTGATGTCTTTTGGGTTGACCAACGCCCAACAACATTCATGCATCTGATGAACAATATATTTTAGCCATATATTGATTCATTTGTCATAGTATTCATTTATGATATCCTTATGTACTCACGTAACTAGGAGGAGTATGCCCAACATTTGAGGATTGTACTATAAAGGTTGAGGGAGGAGAAGCTTTATGCCAAGTTCTCCAAGTGTGAGTTTTAGCTTAGTTCGGTGGCTCTGTTGGGGCACGTGGTTTCCAGTAAGGGGATTTAAGTGGATTCAAAAAAGATAGAGGCAGTCCAGAGTTGGCCTAGACTGTCTTCAGCTACTGAGATTTAGAGTTTTCTCGGCCCTTATCACTACCAGAAATCCCATGTGTCGTGATAACACCAATCGCGATACTAGGCAAGCCGACAAATCACAAAATAACATGCATCTTTAATATAAGCATACTGAAATAGGCTTAAGTAAATAAAATCTCATAATAACTGGTAGAAAACCACCGCAACTCAATACAGAATTTTCCCAAAATCTGGGCCTCACTGAGTACATGAGCATCTATACAATAACATGGTATGACTGCGGAAACACTTTCTAATAGTATAAATGAAAATAAATAAAAAGGAGGAGAGTCAAGGTCTAGGGGCTCCAAGTCAGCTACCTCGATAGTCTCCGAACTGAATAAGCTTCAACACTAGCAATCTCCGTGTCCGGAAGCCCCTGTATCTGCAAACGAAGTGCAGAGTGTAGTATAAGTCCGACCAACTCAATAAGTATCATAAATAAACACGGCAAGGTAAGAGGAGTATAAATATTTAATGATACTAGCTATCACCTGTGTAGTTCCATTTTTTTAACCAGCACAAGACAATATCGAAAACTAACTCGTCAAGTTATGTGAGAAAAACATTCATGTGGCATGTGTACTATTTCTCAAATACTCTGCTCAGACAATATCATGGCATGTAGAGGTGATAAGAAGTTAAATTAGGTAAATGATCAAGGAAATTCAAAATCCACACAACACTACTCGGATTCTCTCAACTTTCCATATCCGTTCCAAACCACTGATTAGTATTCTCAATAACTGTGTGTACACCATCAAGAGAGAAACATGAGAGTGTGATCCTTAGGGAATAGATCTGTATCCACAGGTTACACGGACAACTCACGTGCTAATAATAGAACCCACACGGACAACTCACGTGTTGCAAGTACAACTCGCGTGCCAATAACATCAGTGTATGGAACCACATCAACAACTCACGTGCTGCACGGACAACTCACGTGCCAATGACACAATCTGCCCGATATGGTCACAGGACCCAATCCAAACATATGATACATGAGCAATTAAACAAGTATACATATATGTGATGAATGAATAAAAATTTTCGTGCTTCTGGACTGGTATAAATGGCATGCTAACGTGTAGGCATGTGCAATGTGTGCTATTATAGATCAAATCAGAAATTTCATCACTAAGAAGCATTTATCAAGTTTGTTCAGGTTTTAAACCTCTATGTAGCCTCAGCATAATAGATCACACAAACTATTACAAATATGAGAAATATCATAGCTTAAAGCTTAATAGTCAATTCTAGGCTAATTAGAGCCTGAGTATAACCCGAACATGAATAAATGACCCCGGTGCCTGCATATGGGTTCATCCCCCCGCATGTGCGCACCCAATAGCACATAGATATCACAATAATTCAGGAAATTAGTGCTTCAACCGAGTTTAAATAAGATACTTACCTAAAGAAAATCAAATCACTCTGCTAGCAAGCCCGATCCTTGCGAATCAGCCTCCGAACGACTCGTATCTAGCCACAAACAACTCGATACAACTGTTACAAGCTATAGGAATCAATTCCATATGATAAAGCTGAGCTCTTAAGCAAAAGTCAAAAAGTCAACTCAAATGTTAACCTAGGCCCACGTCTTGAAATCCAACAAAATTAAAAAACTCCGAACACCCATTCAACCACGAGTCCAACCATATCAAAATTACTCAAATCCAATAATAACTCGACATTCAAATCCTCAAATTAAAGCCTATGAAGTTTCTACAATTTTTCCCAATTGTTTTTACACAAAACACTAAGTGATAAAAACTATGATAGATTCATGTAATTTAACCACATCAAATTCACTTACACCAATCAACTCTTTGAAAATCCTTTCAAGAATCGCCCATATCAGAGGTCTCTAGCTCAGAATATGAAAAATGATTTCAAACCTTTGATTTTGGCATTTAACACTACTTCCCAGTAATTCCTCCTTGTGATCACGAAATGTCCCTCATGATCGCGAAGAACAAGACAAAGCTACCCTTAAAAATGACATTCGTGAACGCAGATAATCCCACACGAACACGACTCATAGGCTCCCAGACCTATGCGATCGCGTGAAGAACAACTTCTGTGAACCCTAGTCTCCTCCATTCTTCTTTGCAAACGTGACTCCCTTCACGCATTCGCGATTCATCAGCTGACAAAGCTCCATGATCGCAGACCTCATCTCACGATCACATAGAATAAAATCCCATCCACCCAAATAATCCTTTGCGGTCATGAACCTTCCCACGTGATTGCGTATAAGGAAACCAGACCTGCAACATCAGCGATCTTCTATGTCCCAATTCCAACCCATTATCCATCTGAGGCCGTCCGGACCTCAATCAAACATACCAACAATTCCAAAAACACGATACAAACTTAGTCGAGGCCTCAAATCACATCAAACAACATCAATAACAAAAATCGCACCCCAATTCAAGCCTAATGAAACTAACAAAATTTCCAACTTCTACAGTCGATGTAGAAACTTATCAAATCAACTCAGGTTGACCTCAAAATTTGCACACAAGTAGTAAATGACACAAAGGACCTACTCCAACCTCTCGGCACCAAAATCCGAGCCCGGTAAACCACAACGTCAACTTTCGATCAAACTTCTCAATTCTCCAAACTTCTATTTTCCAAATTTTACTAATTCTAGCCAAAATCATCTACGGACCTCCAAATCAATAACCGGACATACTCCAAATTCCAAAATAACCATACTGAGCTATCAGAACTGCCCAAACTCCATTTCATAGTTGTTTACACATAAATCAACATCCGGTCAACTTTTTCAACTTAGGCTTCCAACCTTAGGACTAAGTGTCCCAATTCATTCTGAAAACTCTCCGAAACCAAACAACTACCCCAACAAGTCACATAACATGAATTGAGAATAGAATAATTAGTAAATGGGGGAACGAGGCTGCAACACTCAAAACTATCGGCTGTGTCATTACAATTACCCATGAACCAGGTCCTTCTTGATTAGCTTGTTCAACAGAGTTAAGCTTGCATGTACCAATCTTCTGTGCCAAAGTTCAGCATTATCATCAACATCACTCAAACATGTAATATCCCCACTATTTAGAGACTCAAACTCTACAATATAGATGTTTTTAAATCTTTTTGCCACTAGAAATGCTAAACCAGTTACAAGATTGGGATAGTGCAAGGCTTTGATAAGAACTCCACTTTGTTTCCTTTGTTGTAGATTTAAGAGACATTCAGCAGGCTGTATTTTAAGACATTCACATAATACACTTTTTTAATTGAATGAGTGAATCTCTTCACAAATTTTCCAACTACCAGAGTATATATCCTGCCATTTCCAAAGGACACACTCCCACCTTCCAAGGCTTTGAGTGAAGGAAAATCATCAATACTTCCAGTCACGTGTTTAGAGTAGACGCTATCAATGTACCATCTTTGGTTGCTTTCTTTCACTACTGCTGCACAAGTAAACCAGAGTTTAGACTTTAGGTACCCAAATAAGTTTGGGTCCTTTGTAATGAGGAAAGGGGAGAATTAAACTTCTTATTGTCCAAGAAAGCATCACACATTTCTTTTTGAGAGAAACATGTTCCTTAGTTGTAGATACTTTTTCAACAAAAACTTTGCTTTTTCGTTGGGACTGAACCTTGCTTTTCCAGAATCTTTGAAATGGCCAGTATTACCACAATGAGTGCAAAGCTAGTTATCAGGCACAATAACATACTTGTTATGTGGGTTGTAGGGAGTCTTTCTTTTTGGAACCTGATTCCCTGCATGTTCCCCCCATTACCTTTATACATGGAAGTGATTGTGTCAGAGGACCAGGTTCACTTCAGAGATTTATGTAAGTCATTTTTTAACCCTATTTAAATCTTTCTGAAGTTGTCTAGTTCTTTCAAGTTCAACGGAATGACTCAATTTTGCTTTTTTGAGTTCATTTTCAAGCTTAAGGTGTGCCTCACTCGCCACTTCCTTTCCTTTTGAGGAGTTCATGCAATTTTCCATTGAAGTTTTTACAGAATTATTATCCTTTTTTAACTCATCTACTATCTCCTTCAGATCCACAACCACTACCAGCAATTCATCTCTCTAATTTTTTTCAGTTAGAACATCTCTTTTTTTCTTTTATTCCTATATTGTTTCTTTCAAATCAACAACTACGACCAGTAAATCATCTCTCTCATGTTCTATATTTCTTATTTCCCGAGTTAAAGTATTTTTATCATTAATGAGATTATGGTAAGCATCAATTAAGACATTAGCTAAAGATCGTCTTTTGAGAATAAGACTTCAAATTTCTTTGAACGTTAGAAAGTTTACCTCATCGTCATCATCATCTTTATCCTTAGCAGATTTTGCCATCAGGGCAAATATGGAATCAAATTCTACTGCTTCGCTTTCAACCGCTATCATAGATGTGTCGCCTTGTTCATCATCACCCTCAGATTCACCAGAGGAATCTCCCCTTGCAGCAAGAGCTTGTTTCATAATATTATCAGCGCCATCTCTTCTCTTGAATTTCCTGTCAGGGACTGGGTTCCTCTTAGCCATCTTGTCTGTGTTGTGCTTGTAGTGGTCCTGCTTGTGGAGAGGGAAATCTTTGATGAAATGTCCTGGCTTCCCGCATTTGTGACAACAATCATAGCCTTTTGTGTTTCTACTAAAGCTAACTTTCTCCATTTCTACGAACCATTTTCTGAAATCTCCTTGTAATATAGGCCATGTCAGCATCATCACCACTTAAGACGTTGTTGTCTTCCTTGAGAGCCAGGTTTTTCTCCTTTTTGGGTTCTCTTCTTTCATGATCTTTCTCATTCTTCATTTCGTAGGTCTTCCGATTTCCAATGAGTTCATCCATCGTCAGCTTTTGTAGATCTTCTGCTTACGTGATAACATTGACTTTGCTTTCCCAAGAACCAGGTAACACACTGAGTATTTTCTGACCAACTTTTTCTTAGGATAATCTCTCCTAGAGAATGAAGCTCATTGATGATGGAAGTAAAGCGAGTATGCATATCCTGAATGAACTCATCATGTTTCATCTTGAAGAACTCATAGCCAGTAGTGAGCATGTCGATTTTTGATTCCTTTACTTGAGTGGTACCTTCATGTGCAGTTTGGAGAGCCTCCCAGATTTCCTTGGCATATTGATGATCTGAGATTCAGATGTACTCGCCTGGTCCAATACCATATATGAGGATCTTCTTTGCGCAGAAGTTTTTCTCGATGGCTTTATGATCAACATCATTCTACTCCTTTCTTGTTTTTTGGGATTGTGACTGCTGTCTCGTCAATGGTCTTCTTAGGGATGAAAGGTCCATCACAAATGACATCCCAAACTTCCTAATCTTCAGCCATGATAAAATTAGCATTCTTTTCTTCCACCAGCCATAGTATTGTCCATTGAATCTTGGTGGTCTGTAGGTTGATTGACCTTCTTCAAAATTTGGTGGAGCATCCATGTAGATATTTTCTAGGTGTTAGCCTTATAGAAAGAACCTGCTCTGATATCAATTGATGTAAACTTAGAGTTCACCTAACTGTATAGAGAACCTGGTTATCGATCAATTCCAATAGAAAACACAACAATAATTAAATAACACAATAATATTTATATGAAAAACTCCTAGTTCACGGGATAAAAAATCACGATCTACACTCATAGGATTTCAACTTCACTAACTAAGCAACTTTTGATTACAACATATTGTAACCAAAGAATTAAACTCTTAATCCCTCACCTATTTATAATAACTATATTGCAAACTCTAGTCAACACAAACACAATGTTTATGGTTTACAAAAGTATCCTACGAGATGCTTCTAAATAATTTGAGTAGGAGTTACAAGTGAATAACATAAGAAAATACAAAACAACACTAAGGACATACAATGTATTCAATGCTAGGATCTGGTCCTTTGTTATGTTGCTGTTTTGTTCTTCAATGCCTTAGAGAGAGTTCGAAGGCGGCTGCACACTTGAGAGTAAATATATTTTAGGGTTTTGAAAATGTGTGTAATCCATTTCCTCATGTTGGTAATATATAAGTGAGATCATCAAAATTGATGCAAGAGAGTGTTCGGTACACAACATGCTTCAACAGTGTTGCTGCACTGTTGCGCGTGCAGTGCAACAACTTTTACAATTGTAAGAGTTGACTTGTACCATGTTCGGAGGAACTGGTATCTATTTGTTCCCTCTGTTGTTCCCTTAACTAATTTTATTGGAACTTGTGCTAGACATTTGACTTGTTGTTCTGAGTGCGGAGAAGCTAGTTATATCAGGTTCCATATCTGGTTTTCATATGAAGTTTGCTAAATCATTAAACAAAAAGGCACATAAATTATCAATTTATATGGACAAGGCACTTGAAAAATGTAAAGTAATTGTTTTCTTCAACGGATATAATTGAACCTTTGAATTTCTAAACTTATTCAACTACGTGTTTATTTCAGTTGATTGGATGGTCGTCAACTAGTTGTGCCTATTTATTATGTGTTTCCCAATAAAAAACATACATGTTTAGGTAGTTGTTAAATAACGTCACTCCCTAGGTATATGAGAGATCAATACAACACATTTAAAAGTGGGATTAGAGATAACAAAGCTTTAGTATGGTCATAGTACATTGTGTGAAATTGCCAACTAGTTTGAAAGAATACATCTAGTAAATTATCATGATTGCTCGAGAGAGAATCGCGATAAGTAGAGTACTCTTGATCAGTAGATAATAAATCAGTGAACTATGGGTAATATAGCGAGAATAATTCTGACAATTGCAAATATCATAATCCTAAGCTCCCTTAATCTTGTCTACAACTCTTTCCAAAATTGGTTGATAATTTTTACTACTTTTTAATTTGTTAATTAACTATTTTAAAACAAAACAAACCAGTTATTAGCAAGTTACTCTAGAATATACGTTGTAAAAAGAATGAACTCTGGGTGAAGTAGATCCACAATTACTACATCAAAAGGGGACAAGTTTGAGGAGTTCTTCCTAAGCAAACATCTTGGGTGGTGCAAAATATTACGAAGATTCAAAGCTATGTTCAGCAAGTCGGGAGCAGTAAAAAAGACCTTCAAAGCATGAATATATATGTGCTTATGAGAGATGACTCTCCAAAAGTACAATGGAGGAAATTGGTGTGCAATAATTTTGGAGCTCCAAAGTGGATTTTCATCCTAAGATTAGCAGCTCATGGAAAACTGGCTACAAAAGACAAGTTGATGCAATGGGTACTACTGATAGTCAAATGTGTCCAATGTGTACTTCACAATTTAAAAGTATAACTACCTCTTTTTTAAGTGTGAGATAGCTGAAGTGGAATTAACTGCTTAAGTGGTAAAAGATTACTAGAACTGTTATGTCTTGGCCAGATAAACTAAATTGGGCAGAGAACCATGCCAAAGGGAGAAGTTCAAGTGCTGAAATTTATAGGATGACCTTGGCTACTTTTTATAACACATATGGATTGAGAGGAATCACATGATTTTTCAAGATAAACAAATAGATCACAAGAGTATTATCAGGAAAATAATACAAGAAGTTTTTCATAGAGGATGTGACGACCTGGCAAGTCGTCTCATTATTTACCGCTCTAATTCCCCTATTTCTGATTCTTATTGCTTTGTCTATCGGTTTTATATCTGATTGGGTCGGTTGGCTCGGGTTCGGAAGGGTTTTGAGAAGGTTTGAGACACTTAGTCTCTTTTGAGGAAGCTTAAGTTGGAAAGGTCAACCGAATGTTGACTTATGTGTTAGAGAGATCGGATGTGACTTTTGATGGTTCGTATAGCTCCGGGAGGTGATTTGGGACTTAGGAGAGTGATCGAAATGAGTTTTGGAGGTCCGGAGTAGATTTAGGCTTTAATTGGTGAAATTAAATTTTAGTGTTTTCCTGTTGTTAGATGAGATTTTGATATAGGGGTCGGAATGGAATTCCCGGAGTTGTAGTAGTTTCGTTGTGTCATTTGGGATGTGTGTGCAAACTTTCCATTCGGACGTGGTTTGGTTGGGTTTTTAATCAAAAGAGTAATTTAGAAGATTTTGAAATTCTTAGGCTTGAATCCGATGCGAATTTGGTGTTTTGATGTTGTTTTGAGCATTCCAAAGGTTGGAACAAGTTCGAGTGATGTTATGGGATATGTTAGCATGTTTGGTTGAGGTCTCGGGGGACTCGGGTGAGCTTCGGGTGGTCAATCGGACCATTTCATGTTTTGGAAAATGCAGAAAAATGATGTTCAGTGTTGCAGAGAAATGACCTTCGCGTTCGCGAGTAGGCCCTCGCGTTCGCGAAGGGTTAGTTGGTGAGGATGAGAATTTAGACTTCGCGTTAGCGAGGAAGGCTCCGCGTTCTGATAACTAGGGATTTTGATACATTTTATACTCCTTCTTGCTTAAGTTTTGATTAGAAATGTGTACAAAATAGTCCCAAAGCTCACAAGTTGTGCTTGATTGCAGGTTTGATCAACAAGGTGACAAGATGTCAAAGATCAGCTCAAAAGGATTGAAACTTGCACAAGTATCAAGACAAGACAAAACTTAGACAAAACAAGGCCAGTGCAGCCGTACACCATTCTATGCGGTCCGCACAAGTGAGGTTCAAAGAGTATGATATTCAGGCAAAAAAAGCAATGCGGCTGCAGCAGGTTTTGTGCGGTACGCACTGGGATCAATGCGGCCGCACTCGATTTAGTGCGGTCCGCAGTAAGAAGGATCAGAGAGTTGCCAGTTTCGAGTTTCAAGATAATGTGGTTCGTGCTCCATTTCATGTGGACTGCACTAGAAGCCTTCGCGGTCGCACTTTATTCTATGAGGTCCGCATTGCCTGAGTTCAGAGAGATGGATTTTTATGTCAAGAGCCTTAGTGCGGCCGCACATGATTTTGTGCGGTCCGCACTAGCCTCGTAGGGGTATTTTTGTCAAGATTTTGCAGCTTAGTATAAATAGCTTCTTTTCCCATTTTTAGGTGATCAGATAGTTTTAGCTAAGAGCTGCGCTCGTGGGTTCGAATATTTTAGCTATTTTGGACAATTTTATCTACATTTCAACATTGCATCTTCTTGTTTATCTTAGTAATTAATTAATATGAGTTGTTCTTCATCTATTTCTTGTTTTTCTTCTTTAATTATGAGTAGCTAAACGCATAATCTGGGGCTGTGGCTCAATCCTAGTATGGGTAATTGATGGGTCTTGTGTTTTAGGGCTAGATTGAATATGAGTGTTTGATATTTGGGCTAATTTCATGTTTAGTTGCTGAATTAGTGGTTGCAAACACTAGTTTGTGTTTAGTTGACTTGAACTCTTCTTGAGAAAGAGAGCTTGAGTCTATAAAATTGGTCCAACAAGGAATTGGGGCGTATTCAAGAGATTGATATCCCCAATTAAAGGGTTAAACATCGAGAGAGTAATATCCGACTTGAACCTTGATTGCTTGTGCAAATTTGCATACCCAATTGGTCTTGAGAAAGTTAATTCGGGCAAATTCACTTGAACCACCGAGAGGTGTAGAGTGGGTAAAATCGTGCAACGATTATATCATACTCCCCAAATATGTCAATCAAGCCTTAGACTCAAGTATCCGTCAATTGACCACCTAGGCGAAAGTCACTACCCTAGTGCCTTTTAAACCATTTGAACAACCCGCAACATTTTACTCTTAGCTTATTCTAGTTTAATTTACCATTGTAGTTTGATAAAAGTAGAAGTAAGACAAAAACCCAAAAATGTTTAGAAGTATAATTTGGAACACATACACGACTCCAAACTAGATAGATACCCGACTCCAACTTCTAGCTCTCTGTGGAAATCGATCTCGACTCTAAATTAGGTAAAAGCTGCTTCGACCCTCTCTCGCTACTCAATAGTAGTGCAGGGTAGGCTTCGATCACTTTTTGGTGCCGTTGTCGGGGAGCTAACGGTTTTGGCTATCTATTTAAATAGTGTTGTATGTTGTTCTTCTTTCATTCTTTGTTACTAATTTGTTTGTGTCACAACTCAGGTACCAAATGGCAGCGAACAACGCCAGTGACCCTCTTGGAAATGTGATTGCGGGGGAGGAGGTAGATGATGTCGGAGATGATGACGTGCCTCTTGTACCTCAAGGACAACGTAGAGGCCGCCAGACTAATGCTAATGTTAATGACAATATCCTAGACCCTCTTCCGCCATCTCCAAGAGTGGTTCCTAGAGTACTTCCGAACCAAGGCTATGCAAGTGCTATTGTCCCACCCCGAATCCGGGGACAATTTTCAAAAAACCAATGTGATGTTGACCTTACTAGAGCAACGTGGGTATTTCACGGGCGCTACAAATCAAAATGCTTACAAATATCTCAAGGGGTTCGTGAATACATGTTGGGGGAGCAAGCAAACTAATGTGTCCGAGGATGCTCTTAGGTTGAGACTCTTCCCATTCTCACTTAGAGGGAAGGTATTGGATTGGCTCGAGCGACTTCCCAACCATTTCATCACTACTTGGGATGAGTTGGCGGACAAGTTCATTGCAAAATGTTTCTCACCGGGGCATATGGTTGCACTGATAGATGAGATCTTGGCGTTCAAGCAAGAGCCCACAGAACCTTTGCATGAGATTTGGGAGCTTTATAGAATAATGGTGAAGGAATTCCCCAACAATGATATGACTGAGGCGATGATCCAACAAACCTTGTACCGGGGCATTAATACAACAAACCAATGCATAGTGAACCAACTTACTAGGGTCAACTTCATGAAGTTGTCGTATGATGATGCTTGTGACATTCTTGACGAGATGACTGACACTTCTTTTGCTTGGCAAAGTAGAGCCAATGTGCCCTAGGGTGACCCCACGGTTATCCATTTGCACAAGGAATTACATGATCATGGGCAGGCTATAGCTGAGTTGACAACTACAATGAACCAACTAGCAAAGGCACAGTTGCAACAAGTTCAAAATCCGCGCCGGGTGTTAACATGCTTGTCAACAAAAGAAGACAAAGAGGGCAACAGAACCAAGGGAATTCGGAGCAATTTGATAATGATTGTGGTGGATTTCAAGTGGTTGGATGCCGGGGTTGTGTACCCCATCTCTGATAGCTCTTGGACTTCACCGTTGCAATGTATACCAAAGAAGGGTGGCATGAACGTGGTTACAAATTCACAAAATGAGTTGATTCCTACAAGAACCGTCACCGGTTGGAGGGTATGTATGGGCTACCGCAAGTTGAATAAAATGACCCGCAGGATCACTTTCCTTTACCTTTTCTTGATCAGATGTTAGATTGACTTGTTGGGCGTGCCTTCTATGTTTCTTGGATGGGTATTCTGGGTACAACCAAATCTTGATTGCTTCGGAAGATTAGGAGAAGACCACATTCACTTGTCCATATGACACCTTTGCTTTTTCTAGGATGCATTTTGGGTTGTGTAATGCACCGGCTACATTTCAGCGGTGTATGATGGCCATTTTCACCGATATGGTGGAAGACATTTTGGAGGTATTCATGGACGACTTTAGTGTTGTGGGGGATTCATTTTATGAGTGCTTGAAAAATCTTAATAGGGTCATGGCCCGTTTTGAAGAAACAAATCTTGTTCTCAATTGGGAGAAATGCCACTTTATGGTGGAAGAGTGCATAGTTCTTGGGCATAAAATTTCAAATTATGGTATTGAGGTAGACAAAGCAAAAATTGATGTGATTTCAAGGCTCCCTCCATATACATCTGTCAAGGGAGTCCGAAGTTTTCTTGGGCATGTGGGGTTCTACCGGAGATTTATCAAAGACTTTTCGAAGGTAGTGAATCTCTTGTGCAAGTTGTTGGAAAAAGATGCTAAGTTCGTGTTTGATGAAAAATGTATGCAATCCTTTGAATTTCTCAAGCATAAATTGACCACCACTCATATCATTACCGCATCTAATTGGAGCTTGCCCTTTGAGCTCATATGTGATGCGAACGATGTTATAGTTGGGGAGGTTTTGGGTCAAAGAGTAAACAAAATATTTCATCTGGTGTACTATGCGAGCAAGATAATGAATGATGCTCAAGGGAACTACACGGTGACCGAGAAAGCACTTTTGGCTATTGTGTTCTCAATGGAAAAATTTCGGTCGTATCTTATGGGTGCTAAGGTTATTATTCATACCGACCATGTCGCACTCCGGTACTTGATGGCGAAGAAGGATTCCAAAGCTAGACTGATGCGATGGGTCTTGTTACTTCAAGAATTTGATTTGGAGATTGTGGACCGGAAGGGTGGTGAGAACCAAGTGGCGGACCACTTGTCCCGCTTGGAGGAGGAGGGGAGGCCTCGTGACGGCCTAAAGATCAATGATTCATTTCCTGACGAACAACTCCTTTCGGTGTCGATGAATGATATGCCATGGTTTGCCGATGTTGTTAATTTCTTTGTGACTGGTATAATCTTGTATGAGCTCTCTTCTAACCAAAGGAAGAAGCTCAAGCGGGATAGTTTGGATTTCTATTGGGATGAGCCATACTTGTTCAAGATTTGCACGGATGGTGTGATCCGAAGGTTTGTCCCGGAGGAAGAGCAATTGAGTATCTTGGAGGCTTGTCATTCCTCTCTCTATGGTGGCCATCATGGCGGGGCGAGGACGACCTCTAAAGTTCTTAGTTGTGGGTTTTATTGGCCAACTTTGTACAACGATGCAAGTGAATTTGTGATGAGGAGCGGGTGGAATTTCGAAGAAAGATGAGATGCCTCTCAATACCATCCTTGAGGTTGAGATTTTTGATAAATGGGGCATTGACTTCATAGGCCCGTTTGTTATCTCGTATGGGAACACATACATTCTTGTGGTGGTGGACTATGTTTCAAAGTGGGTCAAAGCCATGGCTTTACCCAACAATGAGGCCCGGAGTGTTGTTGCATTTCTCAAGAAGAGCATCTTTACAAGGTTTGGTACTCCTCGTGCAACCATAAGTGATGGGGGTCTCATTTTTGCAATTGAGCTTTTGACACTTTGCTTTTAAAGTATTGTGTCAATCACAAAGTTTCTACTCCCTATCATCCTCAAGCAAGTGGTCAGGTTGAAGTTTCCAACAGGGAAATCAAAAGCATATTGTCAAAGACGGTCAATGCAAATAGGTCTGATTGGTCAAAGAAGTTGGATGACACTCTATGGGCTTATAGGACTGCTTACAAGACTCCGATTGGTATGTCTCCGTATCGGTTGGTGTTTGGGAAAGCTTTCCATCTACTGGTCGAGTTAGAGCACAAGGCCATGTGCGCTTTGAGGAAGCTAAATCTTAAATGGGATGTTACAACTAATCTTCGTGTAGAGTAGCTTAATGAACTTGATGAATTCCGATTCCATGCCTACTCCAGTTCGTCCTTGTACAAGGACAAGATGAAGTACCTTGATAAATATGCTCGTAGCAAGGAGTTCAAAGTTGGTGATTTGGTTCTCTTGTTCAACTCTCGGTTACGTCTGTTTTCGGGAAAGCTTAAATCAAAATGAAGTGGACCTTTTGAAGTGGTGTGTCTGACCTCGTTTGGTGCTCTTGATTTAAAGAACAAAAATGGAGAAGTTGTTAGAGTGAATGGGCATAGGGTCAAGCACTACTGGGAAAAATTGATGACAGCCACGTGGTGGCACTTCTTCATCTCAAATAATTTGATTGTAACCTGCATAATCAGGCGCTTCTTGGAAGGCAACCCATGTGTTTTTCTTCTTCTTTTTCTTTGATTTTCATGGTAGTATAGGATTTATTTTTGGACTAGCTGGTTGTGAGATGCTACAGGATTGTGTTGATGCAGTGCCGGACATAGTGGAAAAAGTGTTCAGGTCTCTGAAGTTGTCAATGCGGACGCACTACATTTAGTGCGGACCACACTGGTGAAGGGGAAATGTCCAACTCTCTGACGTTTGCCATCGCGGCCGCATTACATTTTGTGCAGTCCGCGGTGGACCACTACGGCCGCATGACACTTTGTGCGGACCGCAGTGAGTTGCCTTCTCAAACTTGAAGCATGTTGTGTAGTATGGATCGCAGTCCATTTTGTGCGGCCCACACTAGGTTGGTAAGCTGGGCCTAGGTCCTTTTCTATAAATAGGGCCTGAGGCCCTCCTTTTACACTTTTCGATATTTGATCTCTCAGAACTCTTAAAGCGTTGTTCGTCACCCCTGTTGCTCGTAATTAATTGCTTGGATTCATTAATCTTCATTTCATCTCACAATTGGTAACTTAACTTCTTTTTAATTGCTTTAATATTGTTATTCTCCTCTACTTTTTGTTTTTCTTGTCTCTTATTCTAGTATTCTGGTATTTTCGTCAGTTGGTTAGGTTAGGGTAATTAATTCTTTGATTAAAGTTGAATTAGGTGGTTAAAAACAATGGGAAATCACTTAAAAACCTTGCTAAGGTGAAATATTGGACTTAAAAGCAAATGATTTTGATCCCGAAGTAAGTGCCGTAACTGGGCACTCAGTGCGGACCGCAATGGTTTTTGTGCGGTCCAAAATAATATTTTGTGCAGACCGCATTGCTGAAAGTCCTGAGGCCTGATCTTCGAGAATCGCAGCCGCATTGCATTTTGTGCGCTCCGCGGTGCCTCAAAGCGGACCGCATTGCCTTTTTGTGTGGTCTGCATAGCAATTGTTCAGAGAGTGGGTAATCTGAACCCCACCTCTGTGCGGACCGCATTGACATTTTGTGCGAACCGCATTGGCCTCTGTGCGGCCGTACTCTATTTTGTGCGGTCCGCACTGTGTGATTTCTGCAACTATCTGCAACCTTTATTCTTATGCAACTGTGAACTTAATGGAATCTACTGATACTAACAAAGCATACCTAAACTTATTTGCAGATAATGGTGAAACAAAGGGGCAAGGGCTCTAAACAACCAGGCAGAGGAGAATCCTCCCGGGGAGGGAAACAGAAAATGATAAGATTGACTGTTCAAGCCCGGCAAAACATTAAAAACATGAGGAAGATGATTAAAGCTGCTGATAGGGCCATTGACATGTCTGGGAGTGAGTACGAGCCCTCCCGAGAGATATCTTCAGACTTAAGCCCAAGCGTCAGTAAATGTATCTTCTGGGTCATCTGAGGGCTCAACTGAAGGTAGTGGGGATGAATACTCCATCTCTCCCACAACTTCATTATCCGTAGAGGGTGCAATAGGAGATGATGAGGAAGTAGGAGGAGAAGGAGAAGTAGGAGAAGGGGGTAAACCTCAGGTTGGCAGGGTTGTGAGAACTAGGAAACCGGAGGTATGGCAAGACCGATTTGTAAGTGAGGTAGCATATCACAAGTTTAGGGAATGGTGGCCGGTGAGGAAATTAATCTCGGAGAGGAGCTTTGTGGATAGGGACTTACTGCTTCACAACCCCAACATGAGGAGGAAGTTTAGGGAGAGAGTTAACTGGGAGTACTTTTGGGTGAATTTGAAGATGCCAACGAGCACTTGGTCAAGGAATTCTACACCAACATTGCCCACATCAAAAATGGCACAAAAGTGACCAAGGTGCAAAATCTGAAGGTGTTGTTTGATGGGAAAACAATAAATGACTACCTTGGCTTTGATGAGGAGGATGAGGCACTATTTATGGCGAAGATGGAAATGGGCGAGGAGGTCCGTCCCTGGTTGGCATAGTATATGGAAATCCCAGGTACCATACCCGATTGGTTGAATGCGGGTATCAAGATTCTGAAAAGAAATTTGAACTTCGAGGCAAAGGGGTGGGAATCTTTTATGTGCAGCAGACTGGACCCCACTACTCATGACAACTCCCTCCCTCTTCACCGGGCTGGTTTGGTGGTTTCAATCATGGCGGGGTACCCGATAAATGTGGAAAATGTAATGTCTAGCGTAATCACACTTGTAGGTAATGAGCATGACAGAAACTACCATTTCCCTAGCTTCTTGACTATGTACTTCAGGGACCTCAAAGTTGAAAAGAGACCATTTGATATCAACGTCAAAGGGAGGGCCCCATTCTCTTGGTACATCATGCAGGGGGATGACAACCCAAAGAGCAAGAACTTTAAGGGAATAGTTACTGCTCCAACTGGCCAGTCTGAAGAGCCAGTGGTGGTAGTGGCTCCTGCTCAGCCTGCCTCCATCTCCACAGACATTCCTCTTGGCACATCCACTTCAGCTGACCCAGAGATACCCTCTTCCCGAGCTTATCCAGTAACTGCACACCGATTGAGCCAGGCTCTTCTCAGTATCAACAATTGGATGCAGACATCGTCATCTAAGTGGTCTATCCTCACTACTATAGTTGAGGCTCAATCGGCACCTCTGCCTCCATAGGTCCCACAGTCCATAGAGGATGCCCTCAAGGAGATTCTGACCAACTAAAAGAAAATCCTCGACACTCAAAAGGTGCTCACAGATGCAGTTGTTTCACATAGCAAGGCTCTCAAGGAGCTTGTTAAGGAGCGCAAGAAGTTGAGGAAGACGCGGGCTTCCAAGGAGTCCGTAAAGGCGCTGAGGGTTGATGTTGACATGATGAAGGCAGATCATATACCTTTAGACTTATTGCTACAGGACCCAGTACCATCAGCTCGTCCTCAGCCCGAGCAGCCCTATAGGCCTCCCAAGAGGAAGAGGATAATTCCCCAGAGAGGACGATGCAGTCATCAAGTTGGTAGACCCACCGGAGGCCTCCTTCAGTCAGCCACGGGATGCACCTCAGGAGCTTGTCCAGGCCCAGGTCCCAGCAGCAGAGCAGCAGGCCATAGGGAACTAGTCTAAGGTTCCCGAGTATAGCGAGGACCTAGGGACCACTCAGGAGCCCATGCAGGCAGACGGGCTATAGGGAGTCTCTATATCCTTTTCCTTTTTCTTTTTGGTGCTTATTTAGTTTAGTTGGCATTGGGGACAATGCTAGATTTCATTTGAGGGGATAGGCCTTCTTTTATGGATTTGGATTATTGCTTATATTTGATAGTTTTTAGGCTTTATTTTTCATCTTTGGTTTGTATATAATTTTAACATTTCGTTACATTTTGCGTACTTTTATTTTACTTTGGGTCTGTATATAAAGTTATGTTACATTGTACATATTCATCCCATATATTGTATATTCGACAAATCCCCTCTTGTATATATTCATTTTACTTTCCGCAATTTTTCGTTCTTAGCTTCTTATTTATGTTCGTAGCTTCTTGCTTTGGAAGTTTGCAATAAGCCTTTAGTTTTCTTAATGCCACGGTTCTTTCTAAAGGTGGAGTTTGTGTGAACCGGATGGCTCTTCCCAATGATGGATGGTATGACAACCTTCTTAAGGGTTTTAGTCAGTTTTTCTTTTTGTTTTTAGTAGTTAGTGGTTAAGGGTACCTCAAGCAAAGCTTCACTTGGGCCTAGCTTTTCCTTTGATCTTATGATCAAAAACAAATTGTTGTGTTTAAGATGGTGAACGTCGTGACATTGAGACTCTTGTATTGTCCGATAATCATCAAGTGATTTTTTGGGACCATTGTGTGCTCAAATATTATCTAAGGTCGTTGTGGGCCCCCGACTCTGTGTCTTTAGAAATCTCATAGCTTGTGTGGTGAGAAATTTCATTGCAAGTCCAAGTCCCGAGCCATTAATCTATAACTTGCCCTGAATGTTTGTTGAGACGAAATCCTAAGTGAATTTTGACTTGAGACATGATTATAGGATCTCCTTGGTCCAAATGATAGCTTGAACACTTCCATAACCTACCAATGATAAGATCCCTAGTTAACCCTTTTGAGCCTTCGAACTTTTTCCTTCAAAGAACCATGATACAATACTTTACCCGTTCTAAAAAAATACCCTTTCTTGGCACATGATCTTTCCTTTAGCACATGGAAAAAGTATAAGTTTGGGGGGAAAGACGAGAATAGCAAAATAGTGGTAAACAGGTACAAAATGAAGAAAAGGAAAGGCAGTGAAAAATAAAGAAAAGCAAAAAAAAACAAAAAGAATTTTCAAGGTAGAATAGAATAAAAAGGGATTCAAGAAAAGCAAAGAATGAAAGGAGTGGAAAGTTGAGAAAGGAGAAAAGATTTGAAATGTATAAGAAAGAGTGACAATGTGTCTCTCTAACCCCTTAGAAAGAAGTGAAATGACTCAAAGAGTTAAGGGAATGTGTGCCGAATGAAGCAAAAAGAAGTGCTTAAGGAAAGATGGAACCTACTTAGACCAAACATTTCCTACCCTGCACCAAAGGCCTTCACCATGTCTCCACAAAAGCCCTATATGATCTTGAGTTGAATGTAGCTTACATTAGTGATGACTCACATAAGGGGCAAGCATATGGTACTTAGAGCCGGACTTGTGACTTTTTCTTGAGAGAGATGAGTGAACTTCTATTGACCTCGTTTTGAGTGCCACTATTCCAAAGGTGAGGTTTGCTTAGGGAGAATTGAGGATGTGTGAGTTTGGGTTCCACAATGACTGTGAGCACGTGATTTTTGCCCTATTAGAACTACTCCCAAAATTTCAAAATAAAATAGTTTTGTGTTGCTTGTGATTTATTTGTACTTGTCTGTGCATGTTTATTTTTACTTTAATTAAGAAATATACAAAAATATGTGTTGCATGTGCATTTAGGATTTAATTTTACAATTAGGAATTAATTAAACAATATTTGGATTTGCGAGAATGAAAATCACAAAAATATGTACTTTGCATTTAATCTCCAATTGTGTGATTTTATTGGAGTTGGTATTGTGTGTGATAATTGTTATTAGGAATTAATTAGTATTTTTAATTTGGTTTATAATTCAATTTGGAATTTTAGTTTTATTAATTAGGAAATAAAAGAAAAAGAAGAAAAAGAAACAAATGGGAACCGGACCGGGCCAAATTGGCCACAACCCAGTTCTTACCCAAAAAATTAGCCCAATACCCGCCCCAATCTAGTCTGTCTCCAGATATATCCAAACGATGTCGTATCTGGCCAATAAATCTAAGCCATTGATTTGTTTTGATCGAACGGTCCAGATCACCCCTCCCATAACCCGTTTTTGACCCATTCCCTGTACCCGGTCTAACCCGATCCCCTCACAAAACCAAGCGACATCGTTTCTCATTAGTGAAGTAATCCAGGCCGTTGATCGTGAATGATCCAACGGCTAAGATCAAATCCCCACCCCACTATACATTCCTAAAACCTCACCCCACGCCCCCTAAGCCATACCCCCCCCTTCGCCTTTGTCTCTAACCTAAAGACAGGCCCAACACCCTCCGCCTTCAACCACCGCCCTCCGCCCACCAGAAATCGCCTCACGACAGTTCCAGTGGTCCAAACAGTCCCAAAATTACACCACAGCCTCCCCACGACGTCCTCTTTCCAAATCCCGAATCAGTTTTCTTCGAATCAGTACCATACGCTTCGAATCTTCAATCGAAGATCAGTCCCAAAACCCTAGTTCGTCCGTTTGACCTCAAAGTTACACCACTGAGCCACCGAGCTACCCTCGTCCCAAATCCCACCCCAGTTCTGTCCGAATCTTGTTAGAGCCTTTCGAATTTCAAATCAAAGGCAAACCCTAAAGGAACCAAACTTCAGACTGTATACGAAGTTAATATTTTGAGGTTTTAACCGACTTTAGTCGAGTGTTCTCAGTCGACAACACTCGATTAAGGTCCGTTTTGGCTTCAAAATTTCAAGACAAAGTGTCGACTAAAACGGATTGAGTTTGGTCTGAAATTTCAAGGTATTTCTTTTGTTTTCCTTTTTCTTTTGTTGTTGTTTCGACTGATTAATTCATCATTTTTGTCAAGTAGTTCTTCCCCTCTTTCGGACCTTTTTCTTGGTCCAGTTTTCTTCTGTTGATTAACATATGTTATAAATAGTTTCGTCGATTAAACCGTTCATGTTTGTAGTTTAGTAGTTCTCATCAAGTTTTTGGTGTCGATTGTTTTGTTCTCAGCCTCTGTGCTCCATTCAGTATATCCTCAGGGTTCCTACATTTTGTGTTTAAGGCTAATTTATAATTATGAGTGTTTGCTGTTATTATTGGTTCAAATTGCTTTATTTTGTGTGATGTTTGGTTCCCTTTTCTTTGTTGTTCATCATGTTTTGCATATGAGTTCTGTTTGTTGGTTGATTCAGTGCATTTATAGTGATCAGTCATTTTGCCCAAGTTTAATTTAGAATTGTGAATGTAATTAGTCATTCCCATGTATCTGTGTCAATCATGGTCTGAAATTTGTCCTTGGTAGTTCAATATGATTTTGTTCGGATTCATTGGTCTTTATTTTTATGCTATTTGATCGGATCTGAGTTCTAGCTTGAACTACTGATTGAATCTGATGAGTTAAATTGGTTATAGTTGTTGGGGTTGGTACCGATTGAAGGTGGAATTGGGATAGGACAGTAATTTCAGGGATATCAAGAGGGTAATGTGGGGGATTAAAAGTTTGGCAAATGGTCTTGATAGTGGGTTGTCAGTAAAGTACTTAATTAACCATTAATCTAATGTGTTAGTAGGGAACAAAACATAATGGTATGGGGAGGTTTAAAAGGCATTGATTAAAATATGTTGCCCGTACATGCTTGAACTTTAAATAAATAAAAGACAAAGGTTAATGGGGAACAAAACATACTCTAGTGGAGTTCTAAAGGGATCATGGACAGAATTAGTTTCTTAATTCTGCCTAGTGTTCTTACGAGCTGTCAGGGTCAGTGTTTGGGTATAAATTGAGGGACTTAGGACAGAGTTAGGGGTCCTTTTTTGGGGTTCAGACCTTAAGGAAGAGAGTTGAGAGAGCTTTTACGGTTTCATTACCTTAATTAACTTGTCAAAATCTCAGCAAGTAGCCCATCTCCCTGAGAATCATAAACAGTTTTAAAATTCTCTGCTTCAAGTTTTTAGAGATCACTTTTGAGTCTTTAATCAGTTAGAGAGGGTCTTAAAAATCAGTTTCTAAAGCTTAAAGACTGGAGAGCTTGGTCAGTCTTTGAACAATATTCTGGGGAGTAAGGAAGTTTTGGAGAATTTCTTTTAAGGCAGTCTTAGACATCATTTTAAAAGTGAAGGCATTCAGCTTTTTAGAGTTCAGGAGAGTTTAAGAACAGAAAACCAAAAATATATTGTTTCATTGCATTCATAGGTGTAATTCGAATTCTGGACAGAGTTAAAGGGGGTTGGCTTTTGAAATTAGACTCAAAGGTGACACAAAAAGAATAGCAAGAAATATAGAAAGAAAAAGCAATTAGTCCTCTTAGGTTCTGCATTTGATCCTTCTTTAAGCAGTAAAAAATAGCATTGCAAGCTTGAAGTAAAGTGCCTGATTTTCAATTGTTGGGGTGTAGTTTCCAGTTTCAAGTCTGTTTACTAGAGTGTTTGAGGTTCACTGATTGGTTTTCTTGTTGAGTTTGAGGTCCAATTAGTTGCCCGGAGTTATTTGTTGTTGCTGTTTGATTTCACAACTGGTTATGAGTTGTGGTCAAGTGTTTTCCTGATTTGAAACTAGGTTTGGAGCTATTTCTGAATTCCAATTTGCTGTCTGCTGGTGTTATTTGCTGCTGTTGTTGTTTGCCGTGTTGTACTGCTGCTGACTTCCTCTTTATTCTTCTGTTCACTCCAATCCAGGTACACAACTAAGCTCAATTTGATGTAACATTGAGATGTAAACATGAAATGGAAGTGCTCGGGCCCTTAATTATTTGATGTTGTATCTGTAGCTCAGTAGATATAGATGATTAGTAGTTGTATAGTTCAATTTGATCCATAACTCAATGAAATGTAGACTGTGAAGTTTGTACCTAATTAGGACTGTTTAAACTGTTAATTCGTGTTCATTAGTTGTAGACTTAGTATAGTTTAGTACTGACTTCAGTTAACATTGAGTTTAAAATCGGATATCAGTATTGTTTTGGACCTACAATTAATTCAGAAGTCAACATGTGGTGCTTATTCCGATTTCAGGTTAAACGCGTTTTTAAAACAGCCCATCATGCTAGTTATTGATGTCCTCTCCTTTGTTCATTAAGCTCACTATTTCGACGTAGGAACAAGTAATTGCATGTTAATGGTTAATATCAATAGTCTACTTGAAGTTGAATCAGTTAACTTATTCATAAATATTAGCAGAATCAAATAACCGAGTCGTGTAGTTCAAAACTCGATCCAGCATATGGATTGGGTTCTTTGGACCTAAAGTTGAAATGACATTTGGTCTACTAATTTTCAATTGATAGACTATAGGTTTTTCTAATATTAACTAATTGGGGCCCCCTTTTCCTTATTTCTTTAGAGACAAATAAATAGAAGAATAATAGTCATTTTAGGATTAGCCTTTAAATAATAAATGAGACGAGCCTCGCCAAATAGAACGCATAAGTTGCGGGACCCTCAGTAAATATTGCGTTAAAATACTTTAGATTTCGGGGCGGACCGTCTAATGAATTTCACGGTTTTTCCTCAAAATAATAATGCTCTAGTCATTTTAGACGCGCTTTTAATAATTTACTTTCTTAATCTCGGGTGCACATTTATATGACCCAAATCCAAATCTCAACGGAGTCGAAATGTGTCAATAATCACGGGTGCATTGATGTAACGTGGTTCGAGATGTGTTTTCACGAAGTTGCAATTCTCGTTAAAAATAATAATAATAAAAGAGGTAAAAAGTTAAAATTTGCACATAGGTTCAACATGTATTAAAATCAGATAAATAAGTCGAATATGACATTTGAGCGACCGTGCTAGAACCACGAAACTCGGGAATGCCTAACACCTTCTCCCGGGTTAACAGAATTCTTTATCCGGATTTCTGGTTTGCGGACTGTAATACAGAGTCAATCTTTTCCTCGATTCGGGATTCAACCGGTGACTTGGGACACCATAAATCTCCCCAGTGGTGACTCTGAATTAACTAACAAATCCCGTTTCGATTGTCCTTTAATTGGAAAAACTCCCCTACGCCCCTGCGGGCGCAGGTAAAAGGGAGGTGTGATAGCTCTGGCAACTCTGCTGGGGACAAGAACCCAGAACTTCTGGTTCAGGGTTACAGAATTCGAGCTTAGAATAATTGTTATAATTGGCTTTATTTATTATCTGATTTTATTACCTGTTTGGGCCTAATGTGCTAAATGTTGCTTTTACCGCTTTGATATTATTTGAACTGTATATATAAACTGCTACGTAACCCCTCTCTTCTCTCTCCTGAGGTGTGCACGCTGGTCGTGACTTCTTTCTGTTAGTGACATATCCCAAAATAGAACGAGGATTTGGAGGAGTTGCAAAACCGGATGATCTTTTGGTTACCGGTACACAGCTCCCATCCTCGGCTTGAGTTGTCCGCTCGGGTAAGCCAGGTCTAGAACAATACACCCAGGCATTAAACCTAGTATAACAAAACCTCATGCCGGATCCCTAGTAGGAACGTTTGTGTGCATCATATGCATTTTTTTAGGGGACTCAACACAGGGGTTGAGTCCATCTAGGACAAGCAACCTGAAATGAAATGACCATCCTGCTACATCCTATTTGTTTTACGCATTTATTTGCTTCAAATTTGCATGCTGACCGGCTACTGAAAATACGGGAATATTGAAAAAAGTGGGAAAAAGAGAAAAAGAAAAATAGCAGTGTAGAGAGATAATTACCTATTTTTAGAAAAAACCAGTGCCTAAATAGCGTCGAAACTCTGCCAAAATTTTGAGAAAATGAAAAAAAAATGTTTTAGTGTGATTTACTTGAAAAAAACAAAAGAAAGAAGTCTTGTTTTCCAATTTAGTTTATTTTCTTTGCCCGAACTACGCCAGTTTGATTCTCACAGGGTGTGAGATACGCAGGCAACCCTCATCGGGTCCAACTTCCTTTTCGCAAAAATAGCCAAAAGAACAAAATTTTAATTTTATTTGAAAAATAGTTAGAGTGATGTCATTCTTGTCAGAAATAGCCGAATGTCCTTAAAAAGGGCGCTGGAAGGCCGTTTTTGCAAGAACACCACCTGGGTCATTTTTTTTGTAAGGCTTTCACCAGTGAGCCAACACAGCCTTAAAATTTTCGTTCTCGAAGTGCTGAAAGGCCGTATTTGCGAAATCAGGTTTTATTTTATTTTTGAAAAAAATGTGTGTTAATTTTATTTTGAGTCAAATAAGTCTTAAATTTTAAACACCCCAATAAACATGCATAATGAGCACGAGTCAGAATTTGCCGGTAACAGTTATGAACAAAATCCCTTTGGAGTTGCATATGTGGTGGGAAGATCTGGGCAAGTCAGAGCAGGATAAGGTCAATCTACATTTGGGGGTCTCACCGGGTTATTAAAGATCAGACCTAGAGGAGCCATCATAATGGCTTTGGTTACGTTCTGGGACCCGGCCCATAACGTATTTCACTTCTCGGATTTTGAACTCACCCCGACCTTGGAAGAGATAGCAGGTTATATGAAAAGTATTGCAGGTTTGAGGCATAAGTATCTGATCGCTCCAAGGGCCGTTAACTCTCACAAATTCATGGATTTGCTAAAGATAAGCAAGGTAATCCCATATTCCGAGTTGGAAGGGGGTTTTTCCACTCTACGTTTATATACCAGAAGTATGGGCATGTAGGAGGGTTCAATGATCCAGAAAGCGGGGTTTGCAATAAAGGGAACTGAACAAAATGGGATGAGCATAGGCGTTTCACTTTCATGGTAGCATTCTTAGGCCTTGTGGTGTTTCCCCGAAAAGACGGGAATATCGATATGCGGGTGGCTAAAGTCGTCAAGGTCCTGGTTACCAACGCCAAGAGCACTCTCGCCCCTATGATAGTGTTTGAGATATACCGAGCACTCACAGCTTGTAAAGCTGGGGCAGACTTCTTCGAGGGATGCAATATGCTATTACAAATGTGGATGATCGAGCACTTGTGCCACCACCCTCAGTATATGAGTTATGGATCCGCAGAGAAAAATTGCATTGAAGAATTCAACACAAGGGTTTCAGAGTTCAAGTTACCGGAGGGGTTTGGAGAATAGATAGCCCGCCTTCGCGCCATCACTACAGGACAAATAGAATGGACACTAGGTTGGCTTCCTGTTGAAAAAATTATGTATATACCCGCCACAGGTCCTTACTTCCTCCTAATGGGTCTTCGAGGTATTCAGCCTTATGCTCCCTACCAAGTGATAAGACAATTAGGAAGGTGTCAGGTGATGCATCCAGATAAAGATCTCAGTATCCACACGGTTGGGATTAGTTCCGATGACCAATTTCACGAAGAAACAGTTTGTTCTGTTTGGAACGAGTGCCAGTATTTGACGGCAAGCACCCGAGTGCGGAACCTATCTAAAGGCGAGGTCTCACCCGCCTACCTTGCCTGGTATAGAAAGAAGAACGCTGCAAGGGCTGAATCAGAAAGACCGGCCAAAAAACCACACATTTAGGAATTCGTCGAGGCATCGCAAGAATCGTGGGCTTGGTTGGCCAAAGAAAACGAGTACAGGGCCGCAATAGGAAAGCTGGAAAAGCAAGTCAAATACCTTCAATTCGAGAATGGTTACAAGCAGCGGTGGATGAGGGTGAAAAGAAAAGGCTAGCCAAAGAAAATGAGGCCCTCCGAGCTCAAATTCAGAAACTGGAAGTAGCGGCAGAAAATCCAGTCCGAAGTAACAGAGATGAAAATCTCGTAGCTAACCTAAGGCAAAAAGTGACTAACTATAGTTTCTATTTGAACAAAGCAGAAAGTGAACTGGCCGGGGCTAAAAAACAATTGGCTAAAAATGTAGACGAACGGGTATGCCTGGTTAAGCAGTTGAGAGAAAGGTCCGACGATGAGGTTGCGGGGTTGAAGAAAAGGGTTATTGGCATGAGAAACAAAATGATCAAGCAGGCAAAAGACTTCAAGGTTGAAAGGGAACACTGTTACACGACGTTGGCGTAGTTAGAAATAGACTTGCAACAACTTCAGGAACAAAACTATGTAGCCAAGCAAACTTTGGAGGCCAGGGCCCAGCAGATTGGGCGTTAGTTACAAGAAAAAGGGCGTCATAAGAGAGAGAATTAGAAACATCGCTGACTACATCGTTATGAAGTGCCACATTTGTGAGGATATGACTCGCACTACATTCTTTGCAGCGGTGATGACCTTTGTTAAACAAATAATGAACAACTTGGACCGACTTCAAAGGGATCTTGCACATAGGCCCGTGGCGAGACCGAATGATGTCCCACGGACACCAGGAGAATTGATGTACTCATGATTTTCCGTTTGAATTTGTATTTCCTTTTCTGTCAGAGTCTGTGAGTCATGTTAGGTTTGTATTTTCTTTCTGTTTTGAGTCTGTATTTCTTTAGAGTATGATAGCTTAATTTCGGAGTCTGTTTGTCGTCTTTGCATCAGAGTCTATTAGTCTTTTGAAATTTGTTGATATTGAGTCTTTGTAATCGAAGCATTTGTTTTTATAAAAGCTAAAAAACCCAAAAATGTTTTATTTACTTGCACGCTTATCTGACAGAACTACGCATGGTCTGATTCATGCGGGGACGTGATATGTAGGCAATCTCTATAGGATTCGACCACTACTAAAAAAAGGGAAAATGAAAAATAAATAAAGAAGGATAGAATAAAGGAAGCTTAAAAGAAGGGGCACAATTATGAGAGGCCAGAATGACGCACGCAACCGAAGCAAATGCATTATAGAAATGGTTAATTGCCTAGGTGCATTGCATCCCAACGTGTAATTACATATGTGTTAAACTCTAAAAACTAACAAGTTTGTTGTTTTCCAGAGAATTCAAGCAATTAGTTTATTTAGAAGATACTGGCACATTATCATTACCAAACCAGATCGAAGGGACCAATACCGAAAATCATGTCTATCCCGGATGTCGACACTAGTGTTGAGG
This sequence comes from Nicotiana sylvestris, assembly GCF_000393655.2. Taxonomy (NCBI): domain Eukaryota; kingdom Viridiplantae; phylum Streptophyta; class Magnoliopsida; order Solanales; family Solanaceae; genus Nicotiana; species Nicotiana sylvestris. Next base: position 118,746,816 of record NC_091059.1, read on the forward strand.
TAGAGGAGTTGGACGTCAATAAAATGAAAGAGGAGATGCTCAAGCTTAAGCAACAGATGGCCGAAATGTACCAGGCCTGGTCCAAAAGGAAATCACCGCCATCTTACCCAACCAACCCGGCTTTTACCCCTCCATTAGCTTAGTCTCAGGATCATCCCGCCACCGATCCAGGTTTTCCCATTTATCAACACTACCATGGCGCTACTTCTCATACGCCATAAGCTCCACCACCAAAATCAATTTCATACCCTCCTCCGCCAATCACCCCTGTCTTTATGGCATCTCCACCAGCTGCACTCCATAAATCCCCGAGTGAACCTGTGTTCCAAGCGCAGGACAACCAGTATTATCCCCCGGAGCTTACCTTCAAAGCGCCTGAAGCCTCTCCACATGATCCACATTCTGACAACCGGGGAAAGCAGAAAAACCGGCCAGAAATTCCTGAACAGGAAGAGATGTTCAGAAAAATGAAAAGCATAGAACAATCCCTCAGGGATATGAAAGGGTTAGGAGGTCAGGTGAGTGTAGCTTACAAAGACCTGTGTTTGTTCCCAAATGTACAACTACCGGAAGGGTTCAAAATGCCCAAATTCGACTTGTAAAACGGACACGATGATCCGGTGGCTCATCTGAGAGGTTTTTGTATCAAGATGAGGGAAGCAGGCGGAAGAGATGAATTACAGATGGCGTATTTCAGCCAAAGTTTAAGTGTATCGGCATTAGAATGGTACACCAGACAAGATCATAGCAGGTGGTACACATGGGACGATTTGGCCCAAGCATTCGCTTGTCACTTTCAATATAATCTTGAGATCATTCCGGACCGACTGTCCCTGACCAAACTGGAAAAGAAGCACAGTGAAAGCTTTAAAGAATATGGTTTCCGGTGGAGGGAGCAAGCAGCAAGGGTAGATCCCCCAATGAAAGAGAGCGAGATGGTTGATTACTTTTTGCAGGCTTTGGAGCCGACCTACTTTGGTCATTCTGTGTCCGCAATTGGCAAATATTTTAATGAGGTTGTAAAAATGGGAGGCATGGTCAAGGAGGGGCTTAAGTCCAACAAGATCATGAGTTATTCAGCGATCAAGACAACCACCCAGGCCATTCAAAGTGGCACTGGGGTGTGCTTGGGAAAAAGAAGAAAGAAGATGTCACGACTGTTGAGTCCGGAGACTAGTTCGGATCTAGAGGCCCGTCACCCTACTATAGCCAATCACGACCCTACCACCAAAATTACTCCCACACTTCATATAGCCCTCTACAGCACTACTACCCACTGCCAGATCCCCATTTTTCTGTCCATCATACACAAGCCTATACCCAAACCCCGACACACGCAAAATGGCATGCGCCGGCTCCACAAAATCCATACCCATCTCCACAAAACACATATCCACCCCCAAGGGCCTACAGAAATCCCCCCCGGGACAGGTTTCCGACCAAACCAAGCCCTCAAGAATGAGAGGTCACAGAAGCAAAAGACTTTCACTCCACTGGGGGAATCATATACCAGTCTTTTCCACAGGTTGAGGTAGTTGGGCATGTTGAATCCAATTGAGCATAAAATGCCAAATCCTCCCCCTAGAAATCATGACCACTCGGTGAGTTATGAGTACTATTCAGGGGCCCCTGGGCATGATATAGAGAAGTGTTGGAAACTAAAAACAGTTGTGCAAGAGCTTATTGATACTCATCGGATCAAGGTTCAAGCCCCAGAAGCACCAAATATCAATCAGAATCCACTGCCAGCTCACTATGAGACACACATGATTGAGTTGATACACAAAGAGGGGGAACCCAGGAAGCCCTCACAGACGGTAATGGTGATCCGTTCCAGCGAAACCAGCTCAAAGGAAAAAGTAACCAGTGGGAAATCAGTGGTCTAGTTGAGAGGGATAGATGATAAGCCAGCTGTGGTAGCCGAGAGAGGGTCGTCAAGCATTGTTGCAGTGAAACCAGAGAAAGTTAAAGGGGTAACACCAGGGGTCTCAAGTAAACCTGTTGTGGTCGTGAAGGGTGCTCGCACAGAGCCTGTTATTATAAAACCAGTAACTCAGCTTCCAGTAATCAACAGCAAGGATGTTCCTTGGAATTATGAACGGGTGACGGTGATTTACAAGGGGAAAGAAGCCAAAGAAGAAGTTTGTGAAGCGCAAGGTTTGACTCGCTTAGGAAGGTGTTTTATTCCCGATGGGTTAATAAGAGCTAAAGATAATTCAACGTCGGTAAAGAAAGCTGAACTAAAGAAGAGGCAGAGGAATTTTTGAGGAAAATGAAAGTGCATGACTATTCTGTTGTAGAGCAGTTGAGGAAAATGCCCGCTCAGATCTCATTACTCTCGTTGCTAATCCATTCAGAAGAGTACCGCCAATCCCTGATGAAAATCTTGAATGAGGCCCATGTTCCCGACAAGATCTCGGTAAACCATCTGGAAAAGATATCCAACAAGATTTTTGAAGTAAACAGAGTCACTTTTTCCGATGATGAATTGCCAGTAGAGGGTACTGAGCATAACAAAGCCCTTTACCTTACAGTGAAATGCGAGGATGCCGTGGTTACCCGGGTATTGGTTGACAATGGTTCAAGTCCGAAGATCTGTACTCTCTCCACTCTAATCAAGCTGAAAGTAGAAGATGAGAGGATCCATAAGAACAATATCTGTGTGCAGGGATTTGACAGCGGAGGCAAAGACTCAGTCGGGGACATAATATTGGAGCTGACCATAGGTCCAGTAGAATTCACAATGGAATTCCAAGTGCTGGATATAGCTGTTTCCTACAATTTGCTATTAGGGGGACCGTGGATTCATGCCGCTAAAGCAGTACCATAAACACTCCATCAGATGGTCAAGTTTGAATGGGACAGACAGGAAATAGTGGTGCACAGCGAGATAATTTGTGCGCTCACAACAACACCATTGTGCCATTCATTGAAATGGAAGATGACAAGGGACCATGGGTCTACCAAGTTTCTGACGCAATGTCAGTCGAGAATGTTCCATAAGGGAAGTGTATCCCGAATCCGAAGATAAATGCTGCATCAATCATAGTAGCGTATGAAATGTTGAAGAATGGTTTTGTACCAGGAAAGGGCTTGGGATCAGCGTTGCAACGCATCATACAACCCGTGTCTCTTCCTGAAAACTTGGGAACATTTGGTCTGGGATTCAAGCCCACAGCCGCAGACATAAAAAGAGCCAGGAAATTGAAATAGAGGACATGGGTCCTTCCAAAGCCGATCCCACGTCTTTCCAGATCATTTGTCAAGTCCGGTACAAGGAGTCGCCCAGTGACAACAATTCCCAGTTCTGTGATTAATCCTGACAAGGAGTTGATTGAAAGATTTGAGAAGTTGTTCGACAGTGTGAACATGGTGGAGATTGGAGAAGGTTCTAGCAACGAAGAAGTGCAATTTGTTGGGCCAAAAACAAAGCTTAATAATTGGAAGGATACTCCTCTCCCTACTCGGAAGGAGTCTTGGTAGTTTGCTTTGATTTTCCTTTAAGTTTGTACGGATTATTCCAGGGTTGTAATCCAGATTTCATTTTTTCAGTCTGTTTGAGTGTGCAAACCTTGTTATCTTTTATCAATCAATGAAATACAATTTCCCTTTCTTCATCATTCCTGATGGTTTTCCTTTTGTTTTGTTTTCTTTTCTATACAGTTCTTTTTACACTGGTTCTAATGACATGGCGTGCATAAGGAATCCTCAGCCCAGTTTAAAAATCAATCTGATTCTGAAATGTTAGTTCAAGGAGTAGATTGTGATTACGAATCAGAATATGATGAAAAGGATGAAGCCTTCAAAGAGATTAGTAAGGAGTTAATTCACTTCGAAGAAAAACCCAAACCCAATTTGAATGACACAGAAGTCATCAATTTAGGGGACACAGACAATGTCCGAGAGACTAAAATAAGTGTCCACATCGAGCCAAAAATCCTTGAGGAGTTAATCAAGCACTCATTGAGTACAAATATGTTTTTGCGTGGTCATATGATGACATGCCGGGTTTAAGCACTGATTTAGTGGTCCACAAACTGCCCACTGATCCGGTGTTCCCTCCCGTCAAGCAAAGGTTGAGGAAATTCAAAACTGATATGAGTGTGAAGATCAGAGAAGAAGTTACCAAACAGTTGGATGCAAAGGTTATTCGGGTCACCCGATATCCTGTTTGGTTGGCTAATGTCGTGCCCGTACCGAAGAAGGATGGCAAGATCAGAGTATGCGTCGATTACCGCAATCTCAACAAAGCAAGTCCGAAGGATAACTTCCCATTACCCAATATCCACATTTTGATCGATAATTGTGCCAAACGTAAGATTGGATCTTTTGTGGATTGCTATGCCGGGTATCATCAGATTCTAATGGATGAAGAAGATGCAGAAAAGACGGCGTTCATCACGCCATGGGGAACTTATTGCTACCGGGTAATGCCATTTGGTTTGAAGAATGCTGGGACAACTTATATGAGGGCGATGACTACTGTATTTCATGATATGATACACAAGGAGATTGAAGTATACGTAGATGATGTGATCATAAAATCAAAGCATCAGGTCGACCACGTCGGGGATTTGAGGAAATTCTTCTAGAGGCTTCATAGGTACAACCTCAAGCTTAACCCCGCCAAGTGTGCATTTGGTGTTCCATATGGAAAACTGTTGGGATTCATAGTCAGCCGGCGAGGCATCGAGTTGGACCCATCAAAGATCAAAGCCATACAAGAATTGCCACCTCCGAGGAATAAGACTAAAGTAATGAGTCTGTTAGGAAGGTTGAACTATATCAGCAGGTTTATCGCTCAGCTCACGATGACTTGCGAGCCTATTTTCAAGTTGCTGAAGAAGGACGCTGCGGTCAAGTGGACTAATGAGTGTCAGGAAGCATTCGACGAGATAAAGAGATACTTGTCTAACCCGCCTGTGCTGGTATCACCAGAACTAGGGAGACCTTTGACTCTTTACTTGACTGTCCTGGAAAATTCATTTGGCTGTGTACTGGGGCAGCATGATGCCACCGACAGAAAAGAACATGCCATCTACTATCTTAGCAAGAAGTTCATAGCTTATGAGGTCAAGTACACTCACTTGGAAAAAACATGTTGCGCCCTAACTTGGGTGGCACAGATGTTAAAACATTATTTGTCATCCGACACTACTTACCTCATTTCACGCTTGGATCCATTGAAGTATATCTTTCAAAAGCCTATGCCGACAGGAAGACTTGCAAAATGGCAGATTTTACTCACAGAGTTTGACATAATCTATGTGACTCGGACTGTGATGAAAGCCCAAGCATTGGCCGATCATATGGCCGAGAACCCGGTCAATGAAGAGTATGAGCCACTGAGGACTTATTTTCCTGATGAAGAGGTGATGCATATTGATGAACTAGAACAGGCCTAAAAACCAAGTTGGAAACTTTTCTTTGATGAGGCTGCTAACATGAAAGGAGTGGGAATAGGAGTCGTGCTTATTTCTGAAACAGGATATCACTATCCTGTTACAGCTCAACTTCATTTTTATTGTACCAACAATATGGCTAAATACGAAGCATGCATTTTGGGTTTAAGGCTAGCAGCAGACATGGATGTCCAGGAAGTCTTGGTTTTGGAAGACTCGGACCTTCTGGTACATCAAATTCAAGGAGAATGGGAAATGCGAGATCTGAAGCTCATACCATACCGACAATGCTTGCATGATCTTTGTCAACGGTTTAGATCAGTGGAGTTCAGGCATATTCCAAGGGTCCATAATGAGGTCGCCGATGCTTTAGCTACCCTAGCGTCAATGCTGCACCATCCGGACAAAGCCTATGTCGATCCATTGCACATTCAAGTACGAGATCAGCATGTTTACTGCAACATGATTGAAGAAGAATTGGATGGCGAACCGTGGTTCCATGATATCAAGGAATACATCATGATGGGAATATACCCAGTGCAAGTTACGAGGGATCAAAAGAGAACAATTCGATGGCTGGCAAGCGAATTTTTCTTGAGTGGAGGAGTTTTGTACAAAAGAACACCAGACCTGGGATTGTTAAGATGCATAGATGCTAGACAAGATACGTCTGTCATGTCCGAAGTACATTCAGTAGTCTGCGGACCACATATGAGCGGATATGTGTTGGCAAAGAAAATTCTCTGAGCAGGTTAATATTGGCTCACCATAGAGCGAGATTGTATTAGTTTTGTGTGCAAATGTCATCAGTGCCAGATACACGGAGATTTGATTCATTCTCTGCCATCAGAATTACACACAATGTTAGCGTCATGGCCCTTTGTCGCTTGGGGCATGGATATCATTGGACCAATTGAGCAAGCAGCATCCAACGGGCATAGGTTCATTCTGGTAGCCATAGATTATTTCACCAAATGGGTTGAGGCCAAAACTTTCAAGTCTATGACCAAGAAAGCAGTGGTCAATTTTGTTCACTCACATATCATCTGTCGATTTGGAATCACGAAGGTGATCATCACAGATAACGGTGCTAATCTTAACAGCAATTTGATGAAAGAGGTATGTCAACAGTTTAAGATTATACACCGCCATTCTACCGCATATCATCCCAAGGCAAATGGAGCAGTTGAGGCAGCCATCAAAAACATAAAGAAAATACTTCGAAAAATGGTGGAAGGTTCTAGGCAATGGCACGAAAAAATTACCATTTGCGTTGTTGGGTTATCGCACTACTGTCCGTACTTCGGTAGGTGCAACTCCTTATTTGTTGGTATATGGAACTAAAATAGTAATACCGGCAGAAGTTGAAATCCCGTCCCTTCGGATTGTCGCTGAGGCTGAGATTGATGACAATGAGTGGGTCAAAACCCGTTTGGAGCAGTTGAACTTTATTGATGAAAAGAGATTGGCAGCTGTGTTCCATGGACAGTTATATCAAAAGAGAATGGCAAGAGCATACAACAAAAAGGTACGTCCCCAGAAATTTGAAGTGGGTCAGCAAGTGCTGAAACGCATCCTTCTACATCAGGTTGAAGCAAAAGGCAAGTTCGCCTCGAATTGGCAAGGGCCATTCAATGTAACCAGAGTGTTGTCCAATGGTGCTTTATGTTTAACAGATATCGAAGGAAAATGCATAGACATGGCTATTAATTCCGATGCACTAAAAAGATATTATGTATGATTTCTTTGGTATAATTGTTGATTGTTTGTATTTGGCATTATTTCGAAGATTGAAATGATGAAGGCAATTTGTTCTACTATCTAAACACTTTACCCTTTGTTCTCCTTTTTTGAGCCTTACTTATTTCTTTCCTACCCCTATTTTGGAAATAATAACGAAAAAGAGAGAAAAAGAAAGAAAAGAAAAAGAAAAAAAAAGAAGTGAAAAAATATAACAACAAGGAAATTCAGGTGAGAACTACGTTTGACCTGATCCTTGTTAAGGGTACGTAGGCAACTTTACGGCTCGGTCATAGTAAAATAAAAGTCAAAAGATCCCCAAGCAAGAAACTAGGGCAGAGGTTGTTTTGTAATAAGAAATGTGATTCCAAAAGTTGTAATCTTAAACCCGTGTCAAATTATTTTGAGCCTTTGATACCCTTTCTTTCTAATCCCATCTAAAAGCCCACATTACGGTCCAAAGAAAGACCTTCTGATCAATTTTCAAGAGATGCCAAGTCGAGCAAATAGATTGATTCATATCAGGGTAATACTCCGGTCCAAGCAAAATTAATTAAAATGAGAAAATCTTATTGGTGAAAACCTTCACAGGCACCATAAGGCAACGGAAGTTGAGAGAAAGAAAATGAGAGAGTCTTATTGGTGAAAACCTTCACAGGCACCATAAGGCAACGTAAGTTGAGAGAAATAAAATGAGAGAGTCTTATCGGTGAAAACCTTCACAGGCACCATAAGGCGACAGGAGTTGAGAGAAACGAGAGAGTCGTATTAGTGAAAACCTCTCTAAGGACACTATAGGGCGACAAGGAATTAAAAGGGGAAAACGAGGCAAACTTGATGGAAAGGATCCGTCGAGACATCAAGCAGAATAAAGATGTTGTTTCGGCTAAAGAAGATGGGTTGCGGGACCTTTGAAATTCAAAGTAGGGACATCAGAAAGATTAATTGATGTGAATAGACTGGGTTGATTAATCCAGAAATGCACGACATGACCATTGGGATCGGTTATACCATTCAGATAAGTTATTTTCTCTTCAAACAATTGTTCAGAAAGATTTTTCTTGTTCTATCTTTCGAAGTCATCGTTTTCCATTTCTTTTTAATCAATAGTAGTTTGTTTTTAAGAAGGATTTTTAGAGCTAACTACCAGTTGTCAACATAGTGCAAGGTAAATGGGTGTAAGACATGCAAGGATAATGTGATGGGACGAGAAAGACATCGTTGTAAGACCAAATGATGGATTGGTCTAAGTTTTCGGGGACAGTATGGAGCAAAGGTGGAAAACAACGGTTGAGAGGTTGGTGAATACAGAATCATCAAGAAGGTCGGAAGTTATCAGCCAAGTTTCAAGATGGTCGAACAACGCAGAGTATGGAAAAGAGTGAAAGGAAAAATCGTCCCCAGCAGGAGCATCCCCACATTTTAAACTAACAAATTCTTTTTGATTTTAAGCAGGGACAGGAAATGTTATTGATGACAGGAAGACATGCCACAAGAAAGATTGGCACTGGGGGTGTACTTGGGGAAGAAGGAAGATAACATGAGTTTGGAGAAAAGTGGTATCCCCAACAGTTTTCGGAAGAAGGCAAAACAAGTTTTAAAGAAAGCAATTTCGGGAGGAAGATAACACAAGTCTCAAGGGAAGTAGTTCCAGAGGAAGGAAAACACCAGCTTTAAGGGAAGTAGTCTTTGAAGGAGGAAAATAACATATTTTTGAATGAAACACCGGTGTTATCCCCAGCAGTTTTCAGAGGAATGAAACACCAGTTTTGAGGGAAGCAGTTCTGAAAGAAGATAATTTAAGTTAGAAGGAAAATGGTTCAGGAGGCAGGAAGGGACAACGGCCATAGAACGCATTTTAAGAAGTTATTGAAGTCAGGAGCCCGCCTGGAGAATGGAGGTGTTATATTTTAAAAAGTAGTTGAAGTCAGGAGCCCGCCTGGAGAATGGAGGTATTATCTTTTTAAGTCGCAGTAGAAGTCAGGAGCCCGCCTGGAGAATGGAGGTGTTATATTTTAAGAAGTAGTCGAAGTCAGGAGCCCGCCTAGAGAATGGAGGTGTTATATTTTAAAAAGTAGTTGAAGTCAAGAGCCCGCTTGGAGAATGGAGGTATTATATTTTAAGAAGTAGTTGAAGTCAGGAGCCCGCCTGGAGAATGGAGGTGTTATATTTTAAGAAGTAGTTGAAGTCAGGAGCCCGCCTGGAGAATGGAGGTGTTATATTTTAAGAAGTAGTTGAAGTCAGGAGCCCGCCTGGAGAATGGAGGTGTTATATTTTAAGAAGTAGTTGAAGTCAGGAGCCCGCCTGGAGAATGGAGGTGTTATATTTTAAGAAGTAGTTGAAGTCAGGAGCCCGCCTGGAGAATGGAGGTATTATATTTTAAGAAAAAGTTGAAGTCAGGAGCCCGCCTGGAGAATGGAGGTGTTATATTAAAAAGTAGTTGAAGTCAGGAGCCTACCTGGAGAATGGAGGTATTATATTTTAAGAAGTAGTTGAAGTCAGGAGCCCGCCTAGAGAATGGAGGTTGTTATATTTTTCAAGTTGTCGTGGAAGTCAGGAGCCCGCCTGGAGAATGAAGGTTGTTATCATTTCAAGTTGTAGTCGAAGTCAGGAGCCCACCTGGAGAATGTAGGTGTTATCTTTAAGTTGTTTATTGAAGTCAGGAGCCCGCCTGGAGAATGGAGGTATTATCTTTTTAAGTCGCAGTAGAAGTCAGGAGCCCGCCTGGAGAATGGAGGTGTTATATTTTAAGAAGTAGTCGAAGTTAGGAGCCCGCCTGGAGAATGGAGGTGTTATATTTTAAGAAGTAGTTAAAGTCAGGAGCCCGCCTGGATAATGGAGGTATTATATTTTAAGAAGTAGTTGAAGTCAGGAGCCCGCCTGGAGAATGGAGGTTTTATATTTTAAAAAGTAGTTGAAGTCAGGAGCCCGCTTAGAGAATGGAGGTATTATATTTTAAGAAATAGTTGAAGTAAGGAGCCCGCCTGGAGAATGAAGGTGTTATATTAAAAAGTAGTTGAAGTCAGGAGCCCGCCTGGAGAATGGAGGTATTATATTTTAAAAGTAGTTGAAGTCAGGAGCCCGCCTGGAGAATGGAGGTTGTTATATTTTTCAAGTTGTCGTCGAAGTCAAGAGCCTGCCTGGAGAATGGAGGGTGTTATCATTTCAAGTTGTAGTCGAAGTCAGGAGCCCACCTGGAGAATGAAGGTGTTATCTTTAAGTTGTTTATTGAAGTCAGGAGCCCGCCTGGAGAATGGAGGTATTATCTTTTTAAGTCGCAGTAGAAGTCAGGAGCCTGCATGGAGAGCGGAGGGTTACAACAAAAACCCTCAGCATAAACTCAAGTTGCAGAAGTCAAAAGAGAGGCAACGATGGTCCAAGGAAGATAATTCGCGTGTCGGAGGAGAAACAATTCGAAATTCACAAGAAAGAAAGAAACATCAGAGGAAACATAAACGAACAAGAAAGAAAGGCAACAAGAGCAAGTTTGAAAACCTAGATAAGATTTTGTAATTCCTAGTTTAGTCTAGCTTCTTGTTTTCTTTTACCATGGTGTAATAAGGAGATCAGTAAGCGGTAGCAGCAGCAACAACAACAGTAACAGTAAAACCACAGCTCCGTGGTAGTCCCAGCTACCAAAACTTTCCGAACTACATTGACCTGATTCCCTTTTGGGGATATGTAGGAAACCTTTGAAGCAGCAGTTCGGTCAAATCTTTCAAAAATGCTTCACACGGAGTAGCCGAATGGGCAAAAATTGCTCGTATCCGCTCACTTTATCTTTGAACGAAAACTCTTCATGTTTCCGGACAAAGAGGGGCAGCTTTGAGCACGTGATTTTTGCCCTACAAGAACTACTCCCAAAAATTCAAAATAAAATAGTTTTGTGTTACTTGTGATTTATTTGTACTTGTCTGTGCATGTTTATTTTTACTTTAATTAAGAAAGATACAAAAATATGTGTTGCATGTGCATTTAGGATTTAATTTTACAATTAGGAATTAATTAAACAATATTTGGATTTGCGAGAATGAAAATCACAAAAATATGTACTTTGCATTTAATCTCCAATTGTGTGATTTTATTTTAGTTGGTATTGTGTGTGATAATTGTTATTAGGAATTAATTAGTATTTTTAATTTGGTTTATAATTCAATTTAGAATTTTAGTTTTATTAATTAGGAAATAAAAGAAAAAGAAGAAAAAGAAACAAAATGGGAACCGGACCGGGCCAAATTGGCCATTGCCCAGTTCTTACCCAAAAAACCAGCCCAATACCCGCCCCAATCCAGTCCGTCTCCATATACCAAACGACGTCGTATCTGGCCAATAAATCCAAGCCATTGATTTGTTTTGATCGAACGGTCCAGATCACCCCTCTCATAACCCGTTTTTGACCCATTCCTTGTACCCGGTCTAACCCGATCCCCTCACAAAACCAAGCAACAGATTTTATATGTGATTTTGATATGGTAAATTAGGGAGGATTATGATATTGGGTCTAATTATATGGTGGGATCGGGTTGCACACCGTAACAGACTTTACATGTTATTCTCAATATTGATACGGTAAAATAAGAGAGGATTGTGTTTCTATAGTGGGATCGGGTCGCAATGGATTATGTGCTATGTATTCATGGTTGCATTGTGTTAGCTTTCAATGTTTTCATACGAGATTCTAAGGACTGATATTTCTAGTTTTACTGATTTCGAGGATTGAGTTTATTTTCATAAGTTAACTGCCTTACTTTTCCTGTGTTGCTTTGCAGTTATTATTATTGTACTGTGTAGAAGTTATTGTAAGTGACCCATCTTAGACTCGTCACTACTTCGTCGAGGTTAGTCTTGACACTTGGAGAGTACATGGGGTCGGTTGTACTCATACTACACTCTGCACTTCTTGTGCAGATTTTGGAGTCGATCCTAGCGGCGGTCAGTAGATTGCTCGGATTGATTGCCTGATGGAGACTTGAGGTACAACTGCACGACTTTCGCAACCCTGAAGTCCCCTTGTACCTTATGCTAGCTATTTATATCATTTCAGACAGTCATGTTTTTATTCAGACCATTATTTATACTACTCTAGTCGTTCGTGTACTTGTGCCACCAGTTATGGGATTGTATTTAGATATTGTTGTTGTTATGATTTTCTCACTCTATTTCAGTTTATTCGGTTCTTGGTTATTATTTAAATTGAATTGTTAAAAATGGCTAGAAATTATTCTAATATTGTCTTGCCTGACAAGTAAAATGTTAGGCGCCATCAGGTTCTTGAGGGTAGGAATTCCCGGTCGTGACAACATAAGGCACCAAACAACCGCTAATGAATTCATCATTCATTCGACTTTATAAGTCATTCTTGATAAAATTCATCGCTAAAAAAGCTCTTTCAACGGATGCAGTAGCAACTGGCAGAATCAAAGCAAGTTCACTAAGTGAAATACAAGAGGATAATTTGAATGTTTCTTTGTTTGAACTAATTTTTTTGAAAGATAAAGCACATGTAGGTCGGAGAATCTTTCATCAACAACACGAACATCATTAATATAACTTGCAAGCTGATTCTCAAGAGCATCCATACTAAATTTATCAAAGTCATCAGGATATAACTCAGGCATTCTCATTATTTTCCCGATGTCACAACTTGAAACTGAGTTAATTGGATTCCAACAAGCAATTCCATGAAGCAAATAAGTCTTCACTTCGTCAAAATGTTCATTAAGTTCTTGAATTTTCCAATCAATAGTTTTGCAAAATACTTCAACCTGATAATGAAGTGAGACTGTAGAATCAGCAGGTTTAC